>NW_024038663.1:1200000-1805675 GCF_016077235.1 Cyprinodon tularosa | reverse complement strand
GTAACAACATACAACAGAAAGAGTAAACATAGAAAGCAGTAAAATCAAAAAGGTTACAAAGAAACTAAAGACTTGGGGAGTGGTGGTCTAGTGGTTTGGGCATAGGGCTTTAAATCCTGAGGTTCTGGGTTTGAGTCCCACTCCCACAGACTGCCACTCTGAGCAAAACAACCCTTAACCCCACACTGCTCCCCAAGGGGATGGGTGAAATGCAGAGGTACATTTCTCCAATGTGAGATCAATTAAGTTCAATTATTATGATGAATGAAATTGTCACAGCACTGCTATGTATGAAAAGCCAGTCTGAACAGATATGTTTTGAGTTTGGACCTACAATGATCGATATCTTTAACAATGCAAATATCCGGGGGTAACTTGTTCCAGAGCTAAAGCCTGATCACCTCACCGTTTACACCTTGACCTAGCGACTTCTACTGTACCAGTATGCAGGTCACATGTAGAAACCAGCTTGACAAATGCTGTTTGACATCTACAACTGACTACCATACTTGTTGACCTCTCTTGTCATCAATCCCTACAGTTTTCGGTTGGAGTTTGGATTGGTGAAAGAATAGAACTGTCTAAAAGATGTGCTTTAATTTTCTGGTCAATTCACTTCAACATATAAACAAGATTAAATAATGTTAGTTTATATGGATTAAAGACCCAGTTGCTACGCTACGGCAAAGCTCAGTAGAAAACAATGCCCACCAGCAGTTTCATCCTTTTGTATGATCTGAAGCTGTATTATTCTAAAGAAAACAAATAAACCCAACATGATGATGGAGAAATGTAATATGAAGAAAAACTTTTCTGGTCCTTCCAAGTCAATATAATCTTTTTATTGTTAGCAAATACACAATTTTTTCACCTTTCAATGTCTTTCACAAAAATTTTTTGTGAAAAAAAGTTATTTTTTTTTTCAAGAAACTTTTTCATTCACCATTGCCATGTTATTTTGAAGCAGTCTGCGTTAGTAGTCTTGATTTGTATCAAAGATCTGTCTGTTTTCATCTGCAGCTTGCCAGATCCTCCTGCTTATCGTATGCAAAATCTATTTAGCTCTACAACTTGGCTTTTCTATCCCAACCCTCTCTCAATCATTTCAAATATTAAAATTTACATCCTGACTCTTATGGAGGACATAGTCACTGAAAAAGAAAACCGGCCATTTCAAATTCAACACTGAAATCATGCGATTTGAAATCGAATTTGAAAAGAATTTTCTATTTGCACATTTCAAATTAAATTTTAACGAGGAACTATTAATTGTAATTTTTAATCCATAATTAAATACTGGAATTTAAAAATGTATTTTCAAATTCAGTTTCTAAATCAAGATTTAAAAAACATAATTTATCAATCTGATTATAAATACTTTCCTAATCACATGTTTTAAAAGGTAATTGCTTATCCCATTTTTATTTTCTTTTTTAAGTTGTATTTTCAAACCCTTTCCATTTACCTTTTCTATGACCCTCCTTCTCCTTGATCGCACTGAAAACCAGCTAAACCAATCACGGTTGCTCCTCAGATGTAGTCATGTCCCTCATAGGTCATTTTGTTAACAAAGTGTTGCAGTCTAACCAATAAAACAGTTTAACTGCTTTGCAGTGTGCTCAGGGACCAGAAGGGTCATGGAAAAGGTAAATGGAAACTTGTTGATTGTGTATTTTCTTTACTGATAAAATTTATTTATTTAACTGATGTAATTTTTTTTTTCTAATTTAGTTTTATGCATATGTAGTTATCAAGCAATTTATTCCTGCATTCACTTTCAAGTTATGTCAGAGTTGATCCTCTGAGCATTAGGTCAATGATGTGGAAGAGAAAAGAACATCAGTGCACCATAAACCAGCTAGAACCATTTTCAACCAACAAGAATTTTGACAGATAAGTAAAAATAAAACAAGCAGATGCTCTAGAGCCAAAAAAAAAAGTTTTTGCAAGACCTAGAATATAAAGATGGAATATATAAGTATGGAATTCTCTTTTATATTCCCTTTAAAATAGGAATTAAAGCGGACTGGGTTTAAAATTCGCCTGGAAGCTTGGTTTGGAGGCTTTTGATTGCACAGTATTAGCAGTATAAAAAAGATTTTTCTCCACCAATTAAAACCACATTTGTCTATATATAAGTCTACATATGTCTATATCAAAATAAATCCCCTTTTTCAGTTTATTTAATTTTACCAAACAAACAGGTTTCAGAAAAAAAATCATAGAAAATGAATTTTTTTTGTATCCGGAAATACAAAAAAAAAAATTGATCAATTTTCAAGGGAATTTGGATGAAAATTAATAGGTTTGACTACAATCCTCAGATGTCAAGATATTAAAATAATCCTCTGCAAAGATTTACTTCTAATCCAGCCCTGCACTATTTGGCACTCTTTTTTTAAAAGTTCCTGCTCAACTCTCCTGTTTCTTCTCATCCTCATCCTCTTCCACCCCCCTCTTTCATCCTGTCCCTTCTCATCTGTCTCCTTCTCACTCCTTTTCTTTCCCCTCACTTAAAACTTTATTTCCATTCATCTGGATCAATTTCATGACCATTAACACTGGTTTACTTAGGACAATAACAGCAAAAAAACTAAAATAAGAAATACATTTCAGTGTTAGAACTCAAATATTAACAATAACATCAGATAAGCAAAACATAAATGAGTAAATCAACTTATTTGTTTTTTTTTTTTTAGCCATTTAATACAATGATATAGTAGAATAGAAATAAAACTATAAAAAATGAATGCCTTTTTCTGGTCAGTCAGTATGGGTTTCCTTGCTTCAATTCTCTTCAGCTGTTTCTCATTTGGAAGTCATTACTCTCACCTGCTCTCAATACCTTGTATCCTCCGGTTATGATGTATATAAGCTGTGTGGTTTTCTGTTCTCTTTTCTGGTTTCTCCTTTGTTTTTCCCCTTCCCAGATGTAGCTTTCCTTAACTTCTTTGTTGTTTCCTCTGATAAATCCATTGCTATCGAGTATGGTTGTATTTGTCCTTTGCTAACATTAAATCCTTTAATTCTTAATCCTGCTTCCAAGTTCATGTCTGCATTTCGGTCCTGCAACAGCACATTATACATGACTGGGACGCTTGGGTTGTTTCCAACATCTGCTGTTTATATCATGCAAAAATCTTCATAATGAAAAATATTTACTGCAAAAAAAGTGCAACAAAGCAAAAATAATTCATGCACTCCTGATTTGAAAACACTAAATGCTAAAGTTTAACAGTATTTTTCATTGTAAAATTGAGTTTAACAACAACATTCTTGAGATATGCAATGCTTAGCTCCATTATTTAGAAGTGCTAATGTATTACAGTTAAATAAAATTGGTTATGAAGAGCACTTCTGGAAAATATCTATTTTGTATAAAGTTATCTGCAAACAGACTCTCTTTACATCTCCTCCAATTCCCACTCATATTTTTTCTGCATAAGCATTGATATAACTCACCATTTTAGGTCCCAAATTATGTAGGTGTATGGCATTTCAAAACAGTGGTCCTTCTACTCTTTTGAAATTTAAGCATCTGCCTTTCTAAAGGTCTCAGCACAAAAATGAGGCCAGTTATGAAATGTGGGGTTAAAAGAGGTGGTAAAAACGACAGCTACAGTATTTTCAATTATCATAAAAACTCTGCAAAGTTGAGTAAATGCAAAGTTTTAGATCTTGATTTTAAGACTTGATGAATTAAGGGTGACTTCTAAGCCATAGAATTGCTATAATTTCAGTTGAATTTGGTAAAATATGTATTTTATGACCCAAGTTAAAGAAGCCCTTGAACTGACCCTCTCTTTTCCTTCTTGGTGAGCTTTGTTTAGACTTTCCTGTTCACTAGAGCAGCGGTCCCCAACCACCGGGCCGCGGACCAGTACCGGTCCGTGGGTCATTTGGTACCGGGCCGCACAGAAAAAAAAAGAAATGTATATATATATATATATATATATAATTTATCGACGATCAGAGTCTGAATAATGTTTTATTTTGGTTGTTTTTCCAACCAATCTATTCTTAGAATCTATCCAGCTAACAGCAGTTCTCCTCCAAACTCCATCATCTTGACTGAATACTGAGGCTGTTTAAATGCCTGTCAAAATTCTTGCGAACCACTTCCCGAAGCGGTCACGTGGTATCACGGTAGCGAGGCCTCGGGCGTCATCAATTTTGGCCCTTTGTGTAAATGAATCACATCTCGACAAGCGCTTCGGGTAAACACCCCCTCCATTACTCAACACATGCTTTAAAGCATCGGTGTTAGGAATCCAGTTTGTGTGGGTTGTGTTGTTTCTCTCCCTCCACCACAAGGTGGTGCCCTGTCCTCGTTCGTCCTCTTGCACACCTGCGGCTGTTTGACCATCACTGAGGACTATTTGAGCAGTGGACTGTCACTACCTCGGCGCCAGAGTGTTTGCCAGATTTGGGTACTCTAGCCAAGCTGAGATTAGCTGAGTCTAACTGAGTCTTTGTTTCACTGAGCCTAACCTTGTTTTTGTCTTTGCCTTTCAGCAGGAAGCCATCCTGCAGCTGGATGTTTTGGCCTTCTTCCCCTGGAAGGATTGTTTCGAGTCTCACACTGAGCAGGGGATTAACCTCCACAAGTTCCGTTCAAGTCCTCCTGGATTTCCAAGTGACAGTCCGTTCCATAGCTCCTCAGGATCCAACCAAGTCAAACCTGTCCGCCCTCCAACGGGTTCCTACCTCTGGATAAACCCACACTGACTGGATTCTGGGAAGAAAGTTTTCTTCACTAACATGAATCCCGTTTTCTCTGTTTCTCCTAGTCATCGTTCAAAGTTCCCATGGACCCTGAACTAACCTCTGATATTTCCCTTCCCACTTCCAGTTCCAGTTCACCAGTACACTGGGTTTCCTGAATCCAACCCCCGTTGATCTTTTCAATAAACCTATTCAACTTTTACCCTGGTTGTCTGAGTGGTTTACTGCATGTGGGTCAGATCTCTTAAGAAAATCATGACACTCGGCTCACCTCATAACATCACTAGTTTTCAGTATTATGTTTTTGGACATTGATTCTGTTACCTTTGGGATTTCTTTAAATCTGCAAGAACCCATCTCTACCTCCTCATTTCTGCATTTGGTTCCTCAAGCAACTTCCACCCAACCCTGACAATAACTGATCTAACAAATTAAACCAGAGATTAAAAAAACTAAACTAAGATAAATTTAAGCTAAGAGATTAAAGGATAAACTAGACTGCAGGAAAAACACCTATTTAAGTAGAACATGGAAAAACAAACTATAATGTCAAGAACCAAATAGCAAAACTAATGACAGGCTTAAGGCATGACCAAAACAGGTAATTCCAAATTTAGAACATTGAGTCTAAAAGTCTATCTTTAACTCAAAGTAAAAACTATTTGCTAATAAACTGTATACATAGATGTCTTATAGTCCTATCTACATGACCTGGGTTTAATTTTAATAATTTACTGCCCTTTTGTTGAAATCTTTTTGTGTCTAAAACTATTTGTTTTGCACCCTCCTCAGGTTTAAATGGGGTTACTGCAACCAAATTTTTGCTATTTGCTTCCCGGTGGATTCTGAGTCTTACTGTAATCCAGTGAAACTGATGTCAGGATCTTTATCCTGGGCAGCTGCTCTCTGGTGACTCTCTTCTTATGGGTGAGGAGCTTCACTTAGGGACCAACAAGGAATTAAATGATTGTCTTATAATGGAAAATAAGCTATGTAATTCCTTATTATAAAAGTTCATAGAATGCTTTAAAATTGAATAAAAGTTTAACATAATCAGCACAATCTAGTATAGTTGTTGGACATTTCTTTGGCTTAAATCAGTGACATGACCTATAAGCTATTGGTAAAAAACAGAAAATCTAAACAAAAAAAATATCACAATTGGACAAAAAGGAGTTTGCCTCATCTTTCAAGCAATGACTTGACATTAATTTGGTGGCATTTGGTCACAAGACATGAAAGGTATAATTTTTTCTTAACAATAGTGTTTGGTTATTCTATAAATTGATGGTTCCCATGACAACCACTGAACGTGGAAGGGAGGGAGCAGTCACCTAGAATCTGTGGGGCAGCAGGTCAAACCAGTACAGCTTGGAGCCTCAGGATTCCTGCACAAAACCTTCCCCTGCTTTTCCCCCATTGCCTCAATCTCTGATGAAGACAGTAGAGAAAAATACTCCATCTCATACACCTACTCCATCACAAAACTGTCATCACTATGATTGCTTTGCTCAGCATTTTTGTGTCACTGTAACAAGCAGTGGTGTGCTGTTGTCAATCACAGCTGGGACCTGACCACCCCCATTCCCTGGTCTTCCAAGCAACACCTTGCAGTAGGAGTACTTTTGAAATATGAAGATGGAAGCATGGCTCTAGAATGAGATGACTGTACTTTAAAAAAGCTCAACAAGCTGATAATGAAAGCCTGTTCTTTGGACTGTTCAGGGGCCTTTAGAAATGTTCAGGACAAGGATTTTAGTACAAAGATTGATGTTTAAAAAGCAACTGTAGGAGACCAGCCAAGGGCCCATCATGGAAAGGCGGGACATTTTGAATGGCTACCACTGTAAAACCTGCAGGACAGTAGATTTTGAGGACCAGGTTCGAAATAACTGCTCTAGAGCAGTTCTAACAGCAAACTGTTAGAACATTTAATGACCGTTTAGGATCAAGTATCTTAGAATAATTTAGCATAATTTATTTGAAAAATCCATGCTCTATTAATTTTAACTTTCGTTGTTGTTATATGTGTAATTATTTGCAAGTCATAATAATTATCACAAAGCACAGACCACTACTATTGCCTAAATTACTTTCTAATATGACTGATGTGTTAATAATAGATGCTTCACCCTTAATTAACGCAGTGAAATACACTTTGGGACACGCTTTGCATCATGTAGGATATTGTATGTCATCAATTTGTGCATTGACCCAACTGCTTCTCAGTTCATCAAAAATGCTTTCTGTTACAAAACTGATTGGCCATAACAGATGATAGTCTAGCTTTTCTATTATCATGCAATGAGAACTGACATTGTCATCCTGTTCAACAAGCTCTCACAGTGCTTTTCAGTTTTTAAATCAAGCATGCATTTCTGCTTCTGTTAAATGAAAAGAAATGTCTTCAATTTCAAAGTCATGTCAAAGCTCTAATGTGGTCAGTTCTGTGATTGGATTGAGCTCTACACTCTTGGATTGGCTGGCTTTATTTTTAGTGCTTGTTTTTCAAGGCAGCGAGTAGTTGGAGGGCACAAACTGGTTGCAGACTTGACTGAGACTCAAATTGTCATTTTGAAAGTGACAAGGTGCTGATTTGCTCGCCTGGCACTGAGCGATTGGACATCACTCTTGACAAATGGGCAGGGGAACAAAACTGGCAGGATGCAAGCAAAGACAAAATGCCTTCAGCCAGAGTTTTTTTTCTCCAATTGGTTATCAGAGCTGTACAACAGCTTGTTAAAATTCTGGAATTTACTGATGGAAATAACACATTTGCTTGACAGTATATCTGCATAACCTTTCCTTGTAAAGTAAAAAATTATAGTAAGTAAATTTATATGAGGAAGCCACATAATTGTCATAGTTGCCAATTCTTTGGCAAATATAGAATTTTATGTTCTGTTATTTACTGCATATATATATATATATATATATATATATATATATATATATATATATATATATATATATATTTAAATACACGGGCCCCTTGAAGCAAGAAGGTTCTGGGTTTGATTCCCTGCATGGGGTCTTTCTGCATGAAATTTGCATGTTCTCTCCAGGTACTCCGGCTAGCTCTCACAGTCCAAAAACTGTTGAGTTAACTGGCTTCTCTAAATTGTCCTTAGGTGAGTGAGTGTGTCTTTATGTGTCTTGTGTTGCCCTGGTACAGACTGGTGGTAAAAATATATATACAAATAAAAGTTTAACAGTTGATCTTTTTCACTTTGTAAATGTCAGGGGTGGATAATCCAGGTCTAGAAAGTAAAAAGCCTGACTAACTTTCCTTAACCATGCTCACTTCACTCAGTGAAAAACCCTAATCTGTGTTGTGGAGCAGGAAATACAAAAAGTTTGAAATGCTCTCTGCACTAGTTTTTTTTTACTTTCTGGACCTGGACTCACCTCACTGGGTCATGTGTTTTAAATTAGGTTAAACTTTTTTGATTAATCTAAATGAATGGCATTTTAATCCAAAACCATATTTCCACAAAACAAATCACTTTTTCAGTTCAAAAACCCCTTTTTCTCCTTAATTAAGAATAAATAATTATAAAAGCACAACACCACATATAATTACTGTTTTCAGTCCAACTAATACATTTATTCACCCAGCTGATTGGTTTAAAGTTATTATATTTAGCCATTTTTTTTTTAGAAACCTTTGATGGTTTCTGCAATTTTTATTTTTAAACTACTTCTATAGAAATGCGGACATTTCATGAACATTAATTATAGCACAATTCTTTCCACAAGATATGGTAAAAAATATGTATAACACCTAGACATATAATATTGCCTGTAAATAGAAGATACAGTTTTATTTTAATCCTGATGGAACTATGACAGCTTAGCTCTTCATAAAGCACTGCCTTTAGGAGCTTAACAATTGCTATTTAATGTGCAGCATTTAGTGCAATTAAGAAAATTACGACTCTGGCTACTGTTACTCGTTAAGCCATTTACTTACACAAATAATCCATGTTCCTGGTTCTAGTTCCTTCATAACTCCCCGCACTGTTCAGATGTATGGCACTTATTAGGTTGATCAAAGACCCACTTTTGCCGTAGCTTAAATATCCATATTAATTTAAGGTTTCAGATTTTCCCCGTGGTTTTTAAGCTTAAATACCGCCAGTTAACTCCTGCAATGCGGCTTATGCATCAGATTTACAGGTGTACTAGAAACAGCAAGTACAAAGGTTCCTGCCTTGAATTTTAGTATCTATATAAGGTCATGCTCTTTATTGCATACATTTTTAATGCATCAAATTGTTTCAACATAAGTAATTGAAATTAACATGATACGTTTTACTCATTTCAAGGTGGTGATGTAATTTCTCTGACAGCTGATAGATGTTGTTTGTTACATATACAGAAATATTGCAGTGCATGGCCTTAAATCATCTTCCCATCGAAAAGAAGTGTTGTTTATTCAATGACAGTGCAAAGAGTTGCGACAGAGCTGCTGCTGACAAAACATATTGCGGGAAGGTGTTGCAGCAAGTCATACAAAATTATTCAAATGAACAGCTTTTGTTAATTATTTTTCCATTTCCCGAAGTTGGAAAGCTTGGACTTACAGCAACTGTAAATAACTGAAAACTACCCTAGTTAGCCTTAATTATTGCTAACTAAGGTAATTAGTCATAAGGGAATAAAATGCTGGATGTCAATTATAACAGGCTAAAGCTATAAAAAAGGAATTGATGTAATTCATATAAGTATGTATTTTTTGCAATGGCTCCTCTAAAACACAGTGCCTGTGTGTGTTGTACTTCACTTTATTGATATCCTTGGTGTGGTTCTTAAAACAAGATAGAAAAATTGTTATAACATTTAGTTTTTATTTAATGATAAAACATATTGGATAGAACATTTACAATAACAAGACATTCAAATTTTAGTTTCAGGGAGTTAACAATTTAAAAATCTAATTCTGTTTCGCATAACATAATAAAATGGGAAAACAACAAAATTTTGCTGCCAGTGACATTCACCAAGCCTGAGTCAGGCTGATACTTCAGCAGATGAGATTTTGGCAGACTTTGGTTTCCATCACATCCTCCTGTGGAGAGCTAATGCATTATTCAGTCAGCAAAAGAGTAGCGCAACCATTCTCACTCATTGGCCAAGGCTGTGGTCAGATGCTACATTCTGCTGTCCATGATTTTTTTCTTTTTTTATTCACCTGGAAGAATATGTCAAGATAACCTTCATCCCCACCAAACATACATAATAAGGGACCAAAATATTAGAAAATCAGGGTGAAAAAAAAACAAAATCTAAACTAGACTTTACACATAAATTAAAATATGTGGTTGAACAAATTCTTTGATTTGTAATATTCTCTTGTGTCTCTGTGCCTCCTCCATTTATACTATAGCAATTTAATGGAATAGAAATAAAACATGGTGAATATGACCTTATTCTGTGGCAAAACTAATCATAAATAACCCAAGAGTTAGAACACGGGTCATTACTTTAAAAAAACAGTAAATCCTCTTTCTATCAACTTTTGGTGGCAACATAGGTGTTTTTCTATAGTGAAAAGTACATCTGTATTATATACAGTTTCATTATAAATGTAGGTAGATACTCATTTTTGTTTTCAAAATACAACTCTAAAATGTATGAGGTGTATTTCTATTCATCCACTTGCAATGATAGGACCTTAATAAAATCTAGTTAAAATAAATATTTTAGGATTTTAAACTCAAGTCCTTGAGGGCATTTTTAAATATGCCCGTGGCCCAAACACCTTAATCAAATGACTAAATTAATTCCTCAGCATGCATCCAGGTTCTGTAGAGCCATGCTAATGACCTGATAATTTAATCCTAGCATGTTAAAGCAAAAAAGCGCAGGACACTTGCCCTTGAGAACTCGAGTTTGACTCCTCTGATCTAATTTGTAAACATAATCTGCTCATGTGTAATATGTACACATCTCTTGTGTAAAATTCAGTTTTCAGTACTTCCTTTTTTTCTCTGTGTTTTACCCACAGCTTTCCTTAATTAAGCTATATTATCACAACATTTGATTTAACTGAAACAACAAATAAGACCCTTTTTTCAGGTGTTTTCCTTTAGGCCCTAAAAACAGCAATTATCAAAATATCTATTGAAAAGAGCAACTTGGACAAGAAAGCTACTACTGCAGAAATACATCCCATTACAAACCTCTCATTATTAGTTAGATTATTATTGGAAAAAAAACACATTCCAGTGTTGTATAAATGCATAGAAAAAAAATCAATTCATGGACAGATTTTCTTAACTTAGATCGAAACAAAACGGACTTAAAGCTACAGTGTGTAATAATTACAGGCATATAAAGTCAGAAATTTAATATATTATACATAACTATGTTATTTATCATCACCTATGAGCTCAGCCTTTTAACCATAATATTTGCGTTGCCTTAGAATTCGTTATTTATAATTACATAGGAGCGGGTCTCGCAGCCATGGAGGCTGACATCTTTGCGCTACGGCAAGCGCAGAGGCAACAAACTAGCGATTGCGAGATCTCCCATGACGCTCAAAAATAACTACGGCAAGTTGAGAGAGATTAACTGAGACGGTACCAGGGGCGTTGCTAGGCACAAAGCTTTACTGGGGCACTGGCCCCCTAGTGCATATGCCCCTCCTTCCATACATAAATACAGACAAGCACACTGCCCCACCCTGATACATTCCTACTAAAATTACCAGTTGAGATATTAATGAGTATAAGAGCATATTTGTTTTAACAAACATGAACATTTTCAACATTGCAGCTATAAAAAATAAGACATCAACAACTTTGACAAATAAAAAGTTTCCTTATACACATTCTGAAGTAATCATTAATTCCTAGGTTACAGAGTTTTAGTTCGGAGGAAATTTTAACTCATCCTGAGCTAAGTTTTCCTTTTATTTTTTGAGCATTAAAGTGTACCTCCTATTAATCATTTTTGCAAAGCGGTCAATCACTTGTGACTCAGCTTAGAAAGTTCTTCCTTTTCAACTGATAAAATAGCAAGATGATGGAGCCTATCTTGTCCCATTGTGCACCTCAGCCAAGTGTGGAGCCTTCTCAACACACTGAATGACCTTTCACAACTACAGCTGTAGACTGGGATTGTGAGGGAGATCTGGATGACCTGCGTTAGTGTTGGGAATATGGTGTTATCAAGCAAGTTGAAAACACTGCATATCCTTGATGACAAGGCTTTCTTTTTTAACCAGGAAAAGCTCAAACCATTTTGAATTAAATGAACGTTTTTTTACTCGAAATTTGTGCTGGGGATAGTGGGACAACTTCACTTGTTTAGGACCATCATGCTTTCCCCCTAAGTCACTAATGTCCCCTACTTGTTTGTGGATGCTGGTTGTTGCTCCCTCATCACCTTCATGGTCCTGTCTCTCTCCTGTCTTTCATCTGTCTCTTGCCTGTCAGTCTCGCCTCCTCCTCCCTTTCCTACTCCAGCACCTTCATTCTCATTCTCTACAGCAAACATTAAAAAAACGTAAATCTATAATTATGTAAATATCTATCATATTGCTTATAACTAATGTAACTGGTTACATTAAATCACTAATTCATTACGGGACCTTACCTCCCTCTCTCATCTTGTTTTACTGCTTCCCTGTCTCTACTTCGTGTGAGGAATTTCCTGATATCCATCTACAAACCAATGCAGTAATTTTCAGTTAGTAGCCTATAAATCATGTGGTTTCACTGGGGAAATAATAAAATTGACAGGTAAGAAACGTTACCAGAACTAAAAATGCGTCGTGGCCGCACAGTGTCCCATCCAACTCAGTTGAGAGCAGCGTGTTAATTTATCTGCAGTTCATGCAGTGACATGCGCTGACGTGGGGGCGCTAATACATCCTCAATTTGGAGTTACCAACACACTTGCTGCGCATTTGAGTAGAAATATACGTCTCCTTCCGTTGGAATTATCTAAATTGATGCATTAAAAAAATGTAATACTGTTGCAAATATTCATGAGATTTATACTGGGGCACAGCTCATTTATACTGGGGCACATGCCCCAGTAAATGGGGTCTGGCGACGCCGATGGACGGTACTGAACAGTAGATGGCAGTATTATGCCTGAGAAGCGTTTAGTCTGCCTGAAACCAAAGAAGAAGAAGAAGCAGGTATACTGCGCCTCAGTAACAAGAAAGGTGAACAAGGCGGCAGGCGTGAGTGACTTTGCAAACTGTTTGGCACTGTGTGGCCAAACATCAGACGAATGGAGGATCATGCCTACTCTGTATCACAACGAAAAGCGGCGGACACCGAACCCCCGTCATCTAAGAAGCGGAAACACGACGAGAATAAACGCAAGCGTGACAAGAAACGGCAAAAAACACGGATCAACATTGGCACGGCATTTACACGATGGAAGTCACTGATGGAGGAAAAAGGTTTTCAAAGTGACGCTCAAGTTGCCAGTTTTCTCTTGGACAGGTAATTAATCCTACACACACAATTGTCTAATATCACTGCAGTTTTTGGAGTACAGGATGCTCAGACCTGTCTAAAACAATAACATGCTGCGTGATGATGCTGTTACTCTCCAGTATACTTTTTCTGCAACGTCCCTGACGTTTCACAGGTAATGATTCAGTAATTTTCTGTAAAATAATTTTCTGGATATATACCTCGGTTACTTCTCTCCGGCTCCTTTGGAGATCTTCAAGCCTTTCCTCCTCTGCTCTCACCCCGCTGGCTCCCCTCTCTCGCCTGGCCCTAGCTGCACGGCCTCCCTGCCTTCGCCCTCGTCCTCTCCCTCTCCCTCGCGTTGTAACCCCCGTGCCACCAAAATGACTTGGACTCTGTAAACGGGGGATATATATTCTTCCAGCGAACACAATCTCGCTGTTAAACTAATGACTACAATTACTTCGTCTGTTTATATCACCATGCAAAGCAGCTCACCAAGACGTCACAACGATGTAGAAAAAATAACGGGTATATTTATTATCTTAAGTCTACATGAAATCTATACCCTACACAGACTAATGAAATACTATCTGTAAAATTATCTATGTAAACAAACCTCATCACTTGAGAGGGTAGGTGATGTGGACGTCGTAGAAGAAATTTTGTCCCGTAACGCTCGCCGTACTGTTGGGGGGGAGAAGCGGTGGGGGGGAGATGTTCATGTTGCTGCGGTCTGTAGTCTGACCGCTAGATGTCGCTGAAAATTACACACTGTAGCTTTAATTAATGTATTTGACTAAAGGAAAGGTCTCAAAGCTAGCCCACAGCTTCATTTAAATCTGATGGAAACAACCAATCAGACTCAAAATCCCGAACGTAATTATGGACTCATATTTGGACCTTTAGATGTACATACACACAGTAACAAAGTCAGCCCTTTAAACCTAAAGAACATTGCTAAATTAAAGGACTAATGTCTCAGCAGGACCTTGAAAAACAGCAGACAGCAGCAGATGATCCGGGAGGCTGCTGCTTGTGTATTCACTAAAAGTAAGAAATTGGTGCAAAGCACCCCAGTTTTAATTACACTGGCTATTTCAGAGAACTTTCAATTATAGTACTTCTATTAGTCTACAAATCACTGAATGCCTAAATACCAAAATACATTACAGACCTCAGTGTGTCATCCAGACGTCTCAGGTCTTCTGGCTAGAATCTACTCTGCATACCCAGACCCAAACATTGAGAAGAAGGTTCTTTTTGCTCGTGTGATCTGGAATCAACTCATAGAAAACTGTAACAATGATGAAGTGAGGAGGCCTGACTGAGTTATTAAAACATAATTAGTTAGATTTTTTAAGTCCAACTCTCCTTTCATCTCTTGTCATTTCATCATTTATTTTTATAATCACCTTTTTATTTGAAAGATTCCCTTGTATTCTTTTTGATTATTAATGGTTATTAATATCTGAATTACCATTAGACCCTTGTTATGTAATTTTCTGTTTTATCGTGTTTCTTTTTTCCATGTACAACACTTTGAATTGTCTTGCTACAATCTTGACGTCTTGCTACAGGGTCTGAGAAAAATAACCCGGATTAGTCGGGTACTGTGCGTCCAACTCTGACAAACTGCTCTGATCTTCCATTTGTGCTTGCGAAGGTATGTGTCTTTACTCACGATGCTCCAAGTGTGTGCTTCACGATCCCCTTTATTAGTTCGCTCTCAGCAGTATGGCTCTTCCATCGCTACTTAATAAACTATGTGGCTGCTCATCCTCCGCCAAGCGTAAAAAAACCCTTTGTCTAACTATTAAGATTTTATGTCTTTCAGCTCAGTTCTTTAATTTCTACCAAAAGGAATCTCTAAATTATATCAAAATAAAATGTTTCATTGAATTATGTTTATTTCTGGATAAAGAGCCATGTGAAAAGGTAAAGATATCTTTGACTATTTCTCTCTAATTGTTCTTGTTTCTATCCATTTAAATATGATGTAAATGTTTCCTTGAATTCTCATTAAAACATTTACTATGTTTCCTTTAAATTTGTCAACATTTTAGCAGCATGTTCATTCATTTTGGGTCTGGATTGGCATGGCAATTTTGTAGGTTCTCACTGTATTTATTTTTTAATCAAAGCCCTGTGAATTTAAATCTACTTTGACCCCTGAGCAGCTGTAACTGAGGGGCAAATTCTCAGAAATAAAGCCAAAAAGTAGAAAAAATGTTTTTGTGCTTGCAAGTGTTTGCTTTGGGATGGAAACTGCATATGTCTAAAACCATTCCTTTATTGTACATTTTGTTAGCTTGTCTGTCTGCTATATTAACCAATATGATGTGTTGAACTAGATGTGCTAGTTTCACAACTTTTGTGAGACATGTTTTTATAATGTAGTGCATCAATTAATAAAAAATGTATTTGAATTCTTTAAATCAAATTTTTCTGCCCAACAGCAATGATGAACTGCATGGCGGCATTCCATATCCAGCAATTGCAGTATCTAGGCTAGAGCTGTCAGTCTGGTAAAGAATCTGGTTGTTTTTCCAAACTGTAAAGGTTTACTTTCTTTGCAACATAAAACTGAGTAAAACTAGACTAAAACCTTTTTAGGTTTTAGTCGATTAAAACCGACTAAGATTATCGCATATCGTAATGACTAAAAATGGAACTTAAACTAATAACAGTTTTCATCCTGAAGACAAAGATTAAGACTGAATCTAAGATGGCTGTCAAAAAAAAAAAAACACTGGCTACCATCCTGCTTTTAGATGCATCCCTACTCAAACACACCAAAACCAAATCAATGATTCGTCACCAAGCCTCTTAAAAGAGAAGGACATGCTGATGAGGATATTCCACATTTTAAACATGAAGCTGAAGTCGGGTGTATCTAAAGGTTGAAGAATGAATTTGGAAATCTCTGCTATAGAGTATAGTATCTTTAAAAGAAAATACATTCTGCTTTGAATCTGGGGAGACAGCCTCTTGTTGACCTTCTACAGCCCACCTTGTACTTGTGGCCATGTAGTGGAATACAGGCTCACACCTCCCCTTAGGTGAGAGGTGAGGAACCAATTACCTGGAGATGTACCTTGGGGCCAAAAATATCATTGTCAGCTTGTCAAAATGTGAGGGATGGGGTGCAAAAAAGAGAACAGTGACAAATCTCTTGGCAACATGACTGATTGTGTTATCTTGTTTGTGCCTCCAATCCAGATGTGAAAAAAAAACTGACAGTAAGAAGTGCAGTACTGAGACATGACTCAATCTATCTTCAAAAACTTGTAGATTCTGTAAGTGCGTATCCATAAAGTAAAAAAAAAATTACATGTTGTGTGCATTTGTTTTTTAATGAATGCCCAAAAAAGGAAAGGCAGCATTATCAGTGCTGCAAATGACTGTAATGGATAGAAAAAAGTTTTCTTTACCGTCTGGAAAATAGTTCAATGCAGTTTAAGCACAGAGCTTTCCAGCACCCTTTGCAAATTATTGTTCGCAATCCATGTTTTTCTGTTAATTGCACTACTGCATTCCTCCGGATAGTAAAAAGTAGTTGGCTCTGCCAACCAAGTTTACGTAGAGAAATAGGGCAAAGATGTTCAAGATTTTTTATTTTCTTCCTTCACCTGTATGGTATGATGGCAGATCAGGTATAACTGCGATACCATTTTCACTACTATGGTAGTTTGGTAAGTTCTGTAGTTGGGTTGGATAAAGGGTCATTTTAAAGACCAGCAAATCACACCAGAGTCTGTTTGGAAGCGGCCCAAGACCACCTCAGAAACTGGGTCTCTGGCTGTACTAAGTACAATTTGCGAACTGGCATGAACCACAGATCAGTACAAACAAATGAATATGTCACAAGAGGGCAAGTTGTACTTACTTTGTCATGTCAGGTAGTACCAACGATGATACAAGCCGATGATACAAACATGCAGAGAAGCTAAGAAGCGCATTTTAATCTATTCATTAAGCTTAGCTTAGAACTTATTCAACGAATATATTTCTATCCTCTCTTCAGCGCATTAATTCTTTAGCAAAATGCTCCAAAGCAACCTCAGAGAATTAAAACATTTTTGCAAAATTTAGTAAACTGATTTGAATTTTGCAGATCCAGTCAAGCTCTTCTAAAAATTTAGAAGAAAAAATAAGTGAATTTCAATGCAATTCATAAAGTAGTTCTTATCTTATGTTCCTTCTATCATATCATTAAAGTCTGAGCATCAAAATTTCTGTAAGGATCAGAAAGCATAGTTTTTAGATTGGGATTCAAGTTGCACCTGGGTCTGTCCTATTATATGAAAAAACCTAATAAATTCCAAAGAGAAGATCCTCATTGAAGTAGTTTGATCTGACCGTATACATTTGTTTTAAGAAAGGGGCAAATGTTGGCTTTTATGTCACCCTGCACCACAGAGCTACAGCCATGTACATGGGGCATCATTTTGTTGCTGTAGAAACGGCTTCTTTCATTTTACGTTGGAGGGAAGAAGCTGTCCCATTCTCATTTATACCCCCGCACCTTCAATCAATGCGCCTTCCACAGCTGTGAGTGAGACTTCATTGGAGTGAAACTTGATAGTTAAAGGGATAGTTCGGGATTTTTGACATGAATCTGTATGGCATCCCCATCACCAGTGTCATGCAATCACACTGACTTACCCCTGGCAGCATCCTGTGAGCAGAGTTCTCGTCCAGCTTTGGTCAAGCCGAAAGTAGTCCGGCAGGTTTGCTAGACCCAGCGAAATAAAACGTTTCTCTTCCCAAAACATTATGTGTTCAAAAGAGTGATATTTTTGCATCCCAAAAACATTGTAGTGGAAAAAGTCACACGTCGTTATCACTTGGTCCTATTTTCTCTCTGTTCGTATCAGTGCGCGCCGTCATTCTGACAGCGAGCTCAACTTTTCCAGCTCATTTCAATGCAGACAGCAGCTGCTGCAACTCCGACATCCTCATCAATGGAAAGGTTCTGTATCTCGGGCATTACTAAATCCCACTCGTGGCAACAGTAGCATCCACCTCTGTCTGCATTAATTCGCACTTGAAACAAGTGCACCATGATTTGTCGGCCACCCTGGATATCGCAGCTCCAGCTGTGGCTCCTGCGGCTCCGGCTTCAGCTTCCATCACTTCTCTGTCCACCCTCTCTCTTTCTGCCCGATCTAACTCCATTTGTCGAAGTTCATCGTCAGTGTATTTCGGGTTCATAAAGATATCCCTTTGGCTCTAAGTGGAAGTCGATGTTTTCCTCGTCGCTCTCGTAGTCAGACATCTTCCCCAGTAGTAAACAATCGCGAATCAAACAGGTAGGCCCTAGCTGTCAGGTCATGGTGTCGCGCGCACTGATACGAACAGAGAGAAAATAGGACCAAGTGATAACGACGTGTGACTTTTTCCACTACAATGTTTTTGGGATGCAAAAATATCACTCTTTTGAACACATAATGTTTTGGGAAGAGAAACGTTTTATTTCGCTGGGTCTAGCAAACCTGCCGGACTACTTTCGGCTTGACCAAAGCTGGACGAGAACTCTGCTCACAGGATGCTGCCAGGGGTAAGTCAGTGTGATTGCATGACACTGGTGATGGGAATGCCATACAGATTCATGTCAAAAATCCCGAACTATCCCTTTAAGGGTTAGTGCTTAGGGGGAGGTTTGAGATTCGTCCTCAGTATCCGTGACAAATGCAGGCATTGTTGGGCCATGCCTGCCCGGTGGGACACCTGGGCCTGCCCTGGACTGGAAAGTGTTTATTTTATAGGCTTATGTTTTTTACTCAGGGGTTCAAACTTTTTATAATTTCTATCTTTGATCTGTCAATCAAGCAATTCAACAAATCCAAACAAAAAGCAAAGACAACGTTTTAGTCAACTACACATGGAGGGGGCGGGTCTTTGAGGTGGCTGTGATCACCGTAGCTAGTGCGTAATAGATATATATGCTGGCTGTTTTCAAAAGTGTTGATGGAACAAACAAGAGTAAGGTGGAAACAGCACAATAATGACAATTCTTTTAGTGGCATTACCTCTAAATACACATGTAAAACAGACAAAAGTTAATTACACACAGTAGTTTAATTGTAAAAAAAAAAAAAAAAAGGAAGGGGGGTGCCATCCTCCCTCGACTCTAGTGCTGAATACATATATAGGAAAAAAAAAAAAATTAGCATCCTTAGAGTAGACTGAAAATGTAACACAAGAACAGATGTTCATGGATTTTAATAGTATTTAAACAAAGTGCAGCTTGTGCTGAAATGGGCTGGAGGTGTAGTGGATTTTTAGGAGAGGTTTAGTTACTGCCAGCAGGGAGATGGTCGCCTTGGCAGCTTTAGGAAAGAAACTGTTCTAAAGCCAATGTTTTTCTGATCATGGGTGAGTAGAGTATCCAAAAATTGTACTTAAAGGAGAAGTCCGGTCATATTCAGAATTCAAACTTCTGAAAGTACTTTAAATATGAAATCATTATATACTGTTTAACAAATGATAAGTGTTTTTAATTAAGAGTAATTTTCATTTGAATGTGCTTTACTGGAGACATCCATGTTTGTTAAAGAACATAACTGCCACCTACAGGTTTTTGGCGTCACGGTGCGGTATCGGCTGTTGAGCAAGTCCTGATGATGTATCTGGTGTTTGTCACAACTCAACTATCCAAGTCATCTTAAAAAACATTCTTCTTCGAAATGTTGGCTACATATTGAGTGTTTTTTTCTCTGGCCAGAAGTTCAATGGCAAATCCTCCCTCTTCATGTTAGAAAATCCAATGACGAACGCATGGAGGATCATTAATTGGAAAGGTGAAATAACTACTTATTTCACTTTTAACTTTTATGTAATGCAAAATCCAACTGCTATGCACGTGGGCATTGTCATTTTAGCTATAGCTCTCGCGAATTTCAATGGTGAAGTCCTCTCGAAATCTTTTTTTTTTTTTTTATCTTAAATAATTGTTGTTGATTGCAGATGTGTTTAGTAGTTCCCATTGATTTTGCTTGTAAAGTGGGGAGAATGGAGCTAGGCTTACCCCAACGTGACGTCACTGCCAGAAGATGTCCGGACTGAGGTGTTACTATATTTGGGCAAAAATGGCTGCTCCTGGACTCAGTGATTGCGATGAAAATTATCGGTTTATTTTTTTACTGATTAATGCTAAATTCATTATATCACCACGAACATATTTGTTTTAGGTATAAATAAATATCCTATGATCATTCCTTGCTGACCAGACTTCTCCTTTAAGTAAGAGTAGCACTACTGCATATTTTTACTTAAGTAAAAGTGAAAAGTAGGTTATAAAAAAGAAAATACTCAATTAACAGAAAAAAGTAGTCAGATAAAAGGCTAGTACTGAGTAACCGACCATGACCATAACAACTGATTTAATATTTTACTAAATGAACTGAAAAAATATTAAGCGATATGCAAACTTTGGTGTTTTGAAAGAATAAGATAAAAAAAAACATACAGTGATTACACAATAAACAAATTAGGTGGAATGAACACTCTTCAACTTACATTTTTGTATTTAGAAAATTTGCAAAATCAATAGTTATAGTATGTAAGAAGGAAGGGTAAATTACAGCATAGTGTTTATACTGGCAGCCTCAGCGGATTGAACCAAATTTAACGAAAAAGCCTTGAAGACAAAATAGAAGAAAATGTTTCTCTTTATGTGGTATATTTGTTTAAAACAAGCTTTTTTTCCTTAAGTGAAGATTCCGATCTTCAAGGGTTAGGCTTAGAGATAGCAGCCTTAACAACAAATAAAAATATCCATAAGAGGTCCAAAGACAAAGAAAGGAAACATAGCAAAAACAGAGGGTCTGTAAAATAATCAGTAGCATTAGGGTTGGGCATGGTTTGAAATTGAATTTGAATGATGAATTTGATTCCACATTTTGATTCTTGTTCCTCTCGATTCTCGATTTGCATTCTTTTAGAGGAAGGATAATTAAAGTACATATTTTAAATAAGCTGGATCAAATAGTCTGAACTTCTTCATGAACACTATGTCCTTTTATCTTTGTGCTACAAAATGCTACAAAAAAATTACAACATATTTATTCTTAACCAGTATATCGGTAAGCCAATGAACTCTAATACCGTATAAATCTTATCTATTTTTTTAAGGGTTTTACTTTCACATGAAGCTTTCATTTTGAAAACATCATTAACAAACATTTACTCAAATCTATTTTTAGTATTTATGGTGTTTAACAATGCTCGTATCCCTAGTGGTCCACGAGTGCATTGCAAGGGGTACATAAAAAATATTTTAGTTTACCTTGAGCTTCAAGCAGAGGAACAGACTGGATGTAGAGAATAGCATGGTATCAGCTGTTTTTCACACTGAGCGATCAGAGCTCATCAAATCAAGCAGTATCCAGTAAAATTAATTTAGTTAGTCTAACTATAATTTTTGTTCTGCATTTTGCCCCAAATCTTCAAGTGTAAATGTGATTATAGCGAGTTACTTAGAGGAGCCCCTGTTTTATAAATACAGCTTTATAATAGGGTTTTATTTTCTTTTTATTCCGATTCCTTACTAACTTCCAAGCAACATATTTATGTTATTTTTTATTTGAGATGGAAAGCAAAAAAATGCCTAACAGTTAAAGCTACAGTGTGTAATAATTACAGGGATATACAGTCAGAAATGTAATATATTATACATAACTATGTTATTTATCATCATCTACGAGCTCAGCCTCTTAACCTTAATATTTGCGTTGCCTTAGAATTCGGTATTTATAATTACATAGGAGCGGGTCTCGCAGCCATGGAGGCAGACATCTTTGCATTACAGCAGCGCAGAGCCAACAAACTAGCGATTGCGAGATCGCCCATTACGCTCGAAGTAACTACGGCAAGTTGAGAGAAATGAACTGAAACGGTACTGAAATCTATACCCTACACAGACTAATGAAATACTATCTGTAAAATTATCTATGTAAACAAACCTCATCACTTGAGAAGGTAGGTGATGCGGACGTCGTGGAACATATTTTGTCCCCTAACGCTCGCCGTACTGTTGGGGGGAGAAGCGTTGGGGGCGAGATGTTCATGTTGCTGCGGTCTGCAGTCTGGACGTTAGATGTCGCTGAAAATTACACACTGTAGCTTTAAATGCTTAAAATAAAATATTAAGTAAAATAGTCTTTATTCTATAAGCAGATATTGTACATTCCATTTTAGAAAATCATCAATACTTTTGATTGAGAGGGGTACTCATGGTAAGACAAAAAGCCCAAAGGGGTAACCAAGTCAAAACACTGACATATAACACAATGATTAAGTTAGTTGGTTTCATCTTATGAAAAAGATCCTGAATGAAATAAAATAAACTAAATATAGTTTGGGTTAAACTATCAATAAGCATGGCAGATTTAGATTTAAGTGATTTTAACTGTATCAGTAAAATAATTGGCAACAAGGTAGGTTTCTTTTTAACTGTAATTTAAAGGGAAGAAAAAAAAAGAAAAAAAAAAGAGGCTCCCCTCACCCTACTGAAGCTGGGCTACATTTGCAGGGGGAATAGATTACTTTAGTAAAAATACCTTAGCACAAAACCGGTTCAGCAGGTCAAACACCAAGCTCTAATTATGATGTTTAATTATGTTGGCTGTGCGCAGTCCCTTGAATGATCTAATCCTATCACAAGTGTCACACGTAGCCCTATTGTCATATTTTTAATTAATGTTAAATTACACTTTTTTTGCGGCTGTCTTTAGATGGTTGCAGACACACCCCTGTGGATTATTTTACTGTGGTATTGTGCTGCTTTTTCTTCTGGTTTCCGCTTAACACATCAAAATAAATAATTTAAAGATTACAAGAAAGATAGATTCTATTCCAAACAATTATCCATGCCCAACCCATGTATAGTGCACTTGTTTGACATATGGAAACACATGACAAAAGAGTTGGGAGAGATGGGGTAGAATCAGTTAGGGGAAAAGAACATCAAAAAAATCTATGACACCTTTAACTTACACCAAGATGTTACAGGATGGTACTGAATGACAGCATTCAACTTAGATTTTTTTTAATCTGGTGATGATGTTTAATCCTTTACCTTTGCAGTAATTCACAGCCCAGGTGGGAATTAGGACAACTGGTCTTTATGGGAGTGTGCCGAGACAAAAGTGTTTGTTAAAAAAAATTATATTTTTGAAAAATTAAATTAAAAACTTGTGAAGAAGTTGAAATAAAACCAAAAATTCCATTACTTAAAGACCTTGATCTTTTGCTCTTTGTATCACCATCATTGTCACTCTCACTATCAGTCTACCACCTACATATAACACCCACAGTTGAGTGTGACAAGTTCACAGGTCTGGCAGTTGTTCAAACGTACTAACTCAAGTACATAGAAGACTCTAAAGTAAAGTGGGTATGTTGAGAAAAAAAATAGGGGAACTGTGGAGGTTAATCGGAAAATAACACCTGAGATCCACTGAAACACAGCAGATTGGTGATTTATGACCACACAAGTGTGTTTGAACTTCAAATTATTTTTATTCAGGGATAACAAGGGAAAACAGGTCAGCAAGATGTGGTTGTCTGTTTGATAAATCAGTAGGCAAAGAGTCTATTAATTCAGATCCTGCTGAGTCTGACTTATATACGATGATTTATTTTTGCTATTTCACAAAATAGACTTAATTTCCTGCTTATATGTCATTATAGCAGCCAGGGCTATTCAAAAAGAACCAATGGCTGTAAAAGCCACATGCCACATGCCAAGTTAAGGTCTACTATGATTATTACCAGTTGTTATTGTGTCTTTTATAGTCAGGGTGTTTAAAACGAGCTTTGCAATGAACCAGAGATAAGACCCTGCACCTGTGCAATATAACAACTGTAAGAAACACTGATCCTCTACTCTAGCCACTTAATTTTCACAACACATACATTTCAAGCAACAGCTGAGACTGACAAAAGGATTTATAGTACATATACACTTACCATTTGCTTTCTATATACTGGAGCAAATTGACATGAGGTTTACATGTTTTTTTTGAAGAGAGCATTTTTATTCAATGGGCTTTTGATATTTTAGCCTACTTTTTTTAAAGAAAAAAGCTGCAGAAAAAGCACAGCTGCTCTATGGATATACAAGATATTAAGATAAACATAAATATATTGGCTGCATTTGTCATAAGCCACTGTTAAGTAATGCTCCACCGTCCAAAAAGTTTAATGATGAAATTATGTAGTCAGAATATGTTTAATCTCCTGTCTCTGTAAATGGATTATCTAGAGCTGTGTCTGACTTCCATCTGGCAAAAACATCCTCATCAAACAGAATAGATAGAATATTGTTTAAACACATCTGCCTGAAAAAATGCATAAACAAACAAACAAAAACAAAAAACTCTGCCTGCTGTTTAGGTATGACTTAACAATTATATAAAATTGACTTATGTCATAAAAAATTCACATAATTGAAATTATTTTCCTAAACCACTTTTTAAAGCAGAAACAGTAAATAAAATTAGCATAACTGAGTCCATAAAACATAAGCTCACCACCCATAAATTAGTTCATTCTTATCAATAACTTATAAGTTCAGTTTATTAAATCAGAATTAGTTCATGTACAGGTACATGTTCACGTGAATATTTTGAGTTTTACAGTCCCTGTTTTTATGTGATCTATTAATCTGTGTAGGCCATAATATCATGCACCTGTTTGCAGATTAAATTTCTTTGGGTAGCATTTGTAATATGTCCCTTTGTTATTGCATTTTATTTCAGCAGTTATTTTCTGTTTTCTATTTAATCAAACAAGCTGCCCTTTTAATATAGGCAAGGTCTTAAAAGAACAGCTGTTATTGGACATATTCGTATATTTTAGTCAAAAGACTGCAAATTGAATGGTAAAACTTTGCTAAAACATTTCTCTATAATGAAGTCTACATTATTTATTGTAGTCACTACAAGGCCAATATTCCTTATTAACAAACATCTTTATATTTGAAATGTAAAATCCTCACACATATTTTTTTGTGAAATTCATGCAGTTACTTTAGCATATATGCAATGTTTTGATAGCTGAATAAATTATTGTTAGAAATTATTGCATTAAGCTATAACTTTAATCCCATTCTTGAGTATTTGCAAAGTTCCCCTTCCATGCCTCTATCAGGCTACCACTTAGTAACTGATTGAAACAGTCTTTCCAAAAAACATTTAATGAATTCTATTGCTTTTAAATATTTAGAACAAGAAACATTGTTAGGGTTACAGACATATTAGTTACAATTTGTTAAAAAACAATGACTGGCTAACTCAAGTAGCTAAATTTGCTAAAGTTAGTAGATGCTTTAGAGGTTTATTTCAACTTTGAAATAAAATAATGTAATTAGTGGATCTGGACATTATTTGAGCATCTCTTTTTCAAAATCTAACATACTGTAGTTAAACCGGTACTATTGGACACTAAAGCATTTAACATAGAATAAAAAAAATAATACAAAAAACATTAAGATTTTTAAAAGCTCAAAAATTTGCCCCTTCAAATCTTGTCTCCATCACTACTACTGTACCTTAGAATGACATAACCGTAAAAAACAGTGTTGGATGGACTGGAACATTACGCTCTTATGGTTCATTTAGGAATTTTTAGTTTTCCCCAATTATACATAGCTAATTGAAACTTGTTTTATCGTGCATGGTCTTGTTTTATGAAGTCAATGTAATAGTGCATTTAGAAGAAAGTTGTTAATCTTCAGAAGCAGACATCCGAGCAAGTACCAGTGTAAGTAATGTGATGCAACAAAGAAATCACAAAAACCCAAACACTACAGGCCTTGGTTAGCATGTTAAATAGTAAAGTTTATCAGAGTAAAATTACAGAGTTGTTGAACAACTACTTCCTGTTTAACATGGTCATCAGGAAGAAAAGTTTTCATATCAGAGATTTAGCAGTACAACCTGGGTATGTTGGGATAAAACTGAACTGTGGATCACAGATTAAAGATGTTAAACCAACACAGAGTACTATATTAGGCATAACAAAACATCACAGCTAAACACATCATACCAGCAGTACAGTAAACCACGGTATTCGGAAGGTCATGATTTGGGCTTGTTTTTCAGCCACAGTCTCAGACACCTTACAATCACTGAGGTAAACATTCACCCCCTGCATGTATTATAGAGACTTACAAACAACTGTTTAAATAATGGCATTATTGTTTTTTAAATCATAGCACATGCTTAGGTTACCTTTTTGCCTTATTTGTTTGTGAAATATATTATTATATATTATTATATATTATATATTGTTAGGAGTAAATAAACAAATATATTTAGGCATTGCTTCCACTCCACTTAAGCCACTTAGCCGTTGCTTTTTAAATCATCAATACCAATGATAGATTAGAAACTTTAAATACTGTTTTTTAAATCTTACTTTTCAAGAATCAAGGATAGTTTTACCCACAGATATGGAGACACTGCCACTAGTCAGTTAAAAGCAGTGGGCTACCTTATCTAAAGCTTTTAAAGCAGTTCTTTTTGCACAACAGAGAGCCCTTCTATGTATCACACAACCAAACATCTGTTGGGCACACTAAGTCGTGTTTGCTGTGAGGCAGAGATGTTATCATGCACTAGATATTCAACAATTGTTTTGCCATCAGTCTTGGTCACAGACTTTCCATAAAACCTTTTCAGTTTTAACTACACTGTCAGTTGGAGGTGTTGTCAGGCTGTGCTGACATGGCCTTTGTTCAGAGGACTGGTATATCAAAACGAGCAGGGGGTAGAGCCACACAGCTCCCTAAGAGGTGAGCCTTTTAACCTCAACACAATAATGTATGGCATCACAGCACAAAGAGCTTCTCTACAGTCTGCACACAGTAATCTGTTCAGTCATGCGTCACTGTCACCCACATTCTCTATACCATCACATTTCTGTCCTGACGTAAATACTTCAATCACAGCATGTCGCCTCTTGAGGGATAGATCTTTCGTGAAGCAAAACGGAGGCAGGGGCAGTTTCACATTTCAGCCAACAGCTCATCCATCAGACTAAGGAATAACAACATCTTATGGTTCTATATTAAGAGCAATTCTTATCTGGAGCCTGAAAAGTATTCACCTCTCATATCATTAAAACTCCCAAATTTAGTTTTCCTTAAAATATTGCATTTCGAACTAAAAGAACAATTATATATTGCTCTGTTTTAGAAAAAAAATAAATACTGAAAAGTGAGGTTCACATTGGCAGTTTAAAACTAAGCAGATAAGGAGTATTTGTCCTCATCTCCATAACTAAACTGCAACTAATTGAGAAGGAACCCAATGAGTAATTATAGTTAACCTAAGTATAATTCAATCTCATTATAGTTGTTCTCTAAACACCTCAGAGGTTGGTTAAGGAACATTACGAAACAACGGATTCATAACAACCAAGTAACGTCACAGATATGTAAATAATACAGTGTTGGAGATGTTTAAGGACGGTTAGCTTGTAAAAAAGGCACCAAGCTTTGAAAATCCTGCATAGCACGACATAGCAAGTTAAGTCCATCATCTGCAAAAAAAAAGAGAAATATTTAAGCTGAAAATAGACCTGGGCAGCCAAATTTATATCCCCATGGTAAAAGCAGGAGCTGCAAAGAATCACAGCTCAGCTCAAATAATCTGCTGTTTCACTTCTCAATTCAGAGGTCTTATTAATTAAACTTGCCTATGCACAAAACTTTCTACACAAAGGTTGTGATATATCAGGAAGAAATTTGACATGGAACCATGCAGTCGTTTACACCAACTGTGACCCATGGGTCACATTTTGGAGAAGAGGGTGCAAATTATGACACTAATGGTAAAGTGCAGAACTGATGCCAGATTTAGACCTGTCAGATGTTCAAACTCACTTTATATAAAGCGTTAGTCATAGACTGACGTCATTGTAACCATCCAGTATTGCAGTTTAATATGATCATATACTGGTAAACTATAACTATTCTTAAGGAACAGTTAACGGGTCTATTAGCAGCTCAAATCAATCAATATTTAAACGATTTCTGATCATCAAACTCCTCTAGCCAATGTTCAACAGGGGAGTTCTACCTCAGATAAATTAATAATATAACAAGGTGTCAGGCTTTCAGACTGATTTCAGTGAATATTTAAATACCAGTGTGACAATGGTGCATAGTTGTTCATGGATGCTTGAGGACTCTGAAAAAATGGGAAATTCTGACTCATAATGATGACTGACCTTAGAGCCAGTCAACTCCCTAAAGGAATGCTATTGGATCTATGTGCTCAGCTGGGTCCACTATCCAAGAGACCAAACCACCAGACCCATGCCTTCTCTGTTCTTCTCAGGTGATAAATAAGAGGTCATTGTGCACAAATCCAAACTAGAAAAAAAATGGTTGTTAGCAGTTGGGTGAAGAGTTCTAAAGAAAGAACTTGGATAACTAGCATTCCATAGATTATCTAAGATTGTATATATATTTAGAGAATCTGCTGCAGTCACCTTAAAATCCAAGATAATCCATGTATCTATAGAGAAATTAGGAAGCATCAATAGAACATCAAAAAGCTCTCCTGAGTGAACACATTTATGGTGTTTGTAAAGTTCCTAAATGCAAAATGCAGAAGGCTACATTATATGTCTGGAATAATACATATTTTGAAATAAATAGTGCAGTTGTATTTCTCCCATGAACATTTACAAAGCATTTGGCAACACTCCACAAAGCAGCCTTATTGAGGAATATAACTTTAAGTAACTTCAGCCTTTCAATTGTCACTCCTCTCCAGCTCAGTTCCATTATGAAAGGTTCTGGCAGCATCAATACATTATCATCTGACTCTCATGTCAAAGCGCTGCTCTGCAGATGAATAGCTTTACATACACAAGAAAGCTTATATCCGCTGCAAAATGATGGGGCAGCAAAAAGCAAGAGCTGCACTTTTAAAGGACAAATAGAATTATTTGGGTAGTGGCACATTCCAGAAATGGAGAGAGAGTATTTGAGAAATGGTTGCAATTACAATTTGGTAAATAGTAAAAGTCCTATAATGATATGGACCCAATCAGATGACAAAGAGTCATCAATCAGAAGAAACACTGATCAAAAACCTGAACTAAAATGATAAAAGAAAAATACCATATTGTCAAATTCAAGTGTCTATATTTTTCATCTTTGTATCTCAGGGAAATTTTATTTTTTCAACCTGCATCACTGATGAAGGATAAATCAAATAACAGCAAAGGGCCTTAATCTTTAAATGTGCGACTAGTGGGCATAGTAGCTCAGTAATAAGATCACAGCATGAGGTAGAGCTTGCCACAATCTTGTCAGAAATGATTTCACCCAAGGGTGTTGTGTGCTGGGTGTTGATAAATACAATGCTTAGCACTTAAAGTGCAGTCATTGCACTACATGTGTAAACAACAGTGGAGTGCAACCACCTCAAAGAGAGAGTTTGTATGTTTTACGCAGTGCCAACTTAGATAATGCAGTCACCTGATTTTTTGCCTTGAGGTCAAAACTAAAAAACAGACAAACCTACAGCTTCATACAACTTCATAATACAAAAAAACAAAAACAAACAAAAAACACTTATCTATCCTGCAAACATTTTTTACCTGTAAACCAATGTAATGTTTTACAGGTAAAATGATATAAAACTTTTGATGTTAACGTGGCAGATTAAGTTTTTTAAGAATCCGTGACAATATCCATCATTTGAAAAATCTGTATTACAAAAGAAAGTATTTTAATGTATCCAGTAAGGTTGTGTGTCTCAGTTTGTAGCCACTAAAATGCATATCTTTATACACACTCAGCAATTATCTAATTCATATAAATCTACAGGTGTCATGGTTCTTTGTGTTTCATTTAGGTCTCTTAGCTTTCTTCTCTGCTTATGTTCTTTTGCCATTTCAGTTAATTTAATTTAAATCATTTGTTCTCAGTTCATTATTTTGTTCATATTGCATTATTGTCTTTATTAGGTTTGTTACCTTGGTTTCTTTGTCTGCTCCTTTTATTAACTTTCTTCAATCAGCTCCCTTTGGCTTCATTAGTTTCTGCTGTTCCCAACCTGCACTAGATTTCTCTCCTCTGTGTCTGCCATGCCTTTATGCATACTTTACTCTATATAAGCTCCCTGGTTTTCATTCTTAATTGCTGGTCTCTTTGCTCTTCTTCTTGGTCCGTCACTGCACTGGTCTTAGTTCGCGGTCCCTGAGTTTGTCATAAGTTTGTTTTTGTTTCTTTTATTGAATCTTTATTTTAATTATTTCCCTTCTGAGCTCCTGACTGCATCTTTGTCCTACTAAAACCTCAACATCATCACATCACATCATACAGTAGGATCATGTCAATAAATCTAAATAAATTATAAACTGAAATAAATTGAAACTGTTGATTTACCAAAATAAATCAATACAACAACAAACTTTTATATCATTTATAATTATTAGATACATTTTAGGGATTTATTATAAGGCAAAAAATAAGCGAAATGAAGAGTCAAAGGTGACCAGTATCTTATTTTTATTTGATAGCTGAGGGAAATATAATAAAATGGGGGATGTAGGGGAAAATGCAACAGTCTTAGTCAAGCCTTCTTGACTTCCCTTCAGCTCGACTGGATGAAGCCCGAGGCACTCCCAAGCCAGCCGAGAGACGTAGTCCTTCCAGGTTGTACTGAGTTGTCCCCTGGACCTCCTATGGGTGGGGCGTGTCTGGAACACCTCCCGAGTGAGGCGTCCAGGGGGCATCCAAAAAATATGTCCAAGGCACTTCAGCTGACTCCTTTCAATGTGTCTGTTCTGAGCCCCTCCCTAGTGTCATGATGGGTTCACTGAGGAGACCCAGTTATGCAGAACACCACGGAGACGGAAACAATAGTAAAAGTTTAACAGAGTTCATTGTCACAAGCACATGGAAACTGGAACTGGTTCAGGCCTGGGGACTGGTTCACTGGAGTCTGTGTAGATACAGAGCAGTTAGCTTGGGATCAATGGGGTTTGGTTTTGAGACGTTCAGACTTGTACCTTGAGGGTTCCGGTTTGAACTTAGAGAGAGGAGTTGTTGGGTCCAGAGAAGGTTTGTTTCAGCAGAGTCCGAATACTGCTTCAGCGTCTGACTTCTGATGAGGGTGCAGACATTGGTTATTGGTTTCCAGCTCTTGATCCAGAGCTGCATGGGAATCCAGAGATGAGTCTTCGGGTTTGGCTCAGAGGGCAGGCTCGGCAGCCTAAGCTCATCCAGAGCTTACGGAGAAAACTGGTTTCCTGGAAACAGAGACACAAAGGATTAGAATCCTAGCAGGACTCAAGGAACAATTAGATTTCTCAGAGGGTTCTTTGGCTCAGGTGCTAACCAACGAGATTCAACACTGCGGCGTCGAGGCAAGGTCTGAAGACAGCTTTTATAGTGTGGATCCTCTGATGAAGGAACGAGCCACAGGTGCGTCGCAGGCTCGGCTCAGGAGGATCCACGGCGGACTCTGCTGGAGAAAGGTGGTACTTCTCCAGCTCCCAACAGTACCCCCCCCTCAACGACCGCCTCTTGGCGGTCCGGAAGACGTCGATGGCAGAGAGCGCTCATACTCCTCGATCAAGGAGGGATCGAGGATGTAGGAGCCAGGAACCCACTGGCGATCCTCCGGACCGTAGCCCTCCCAATCGACGAGGTACTGCCAACCGCGACCTCGCCGACGGGAGTCCACAATCCGGCGGACAGTGAAGGCTGGATGACCATCGACTTCCAGGGCGGGTGGAGGGGAGTCGGATGGTGGGCACAAGGGACTCGAGATGACTGGTTTCACCTGAGAGACGTGGAACGTGGGATGGATGCGGAGAGTCGGAGGCAATTGGAGGCGTATGGCAGACGGGTTGATGACCTGGGTAATCCTGTAAGGACCAATGTACCTGGGAGAAAGTTTGCGAGACATCCCCTTGAGGGGGATGTCCCGAGTGGACAGCCATACCTCCTGTCCGACAGTGTACTCGGGGGCCGGGTGTCTCCTGGAGTCAGCAAAGCGCTTGGTTGTCTTGGAGGAGCGATTGAGAATTGTAATGGTTTCCTTCCAGATGCGCTGGCATCGACGGACGTGCTGGTTTACGGACTGGACTGAAATTTCCTTTTCGTCTGCGGGAAAAAGAGGTGGTTGATAGCCAAGACTGACCTGGAATGGGGATTGTGGAGGCTGATTTGAGGGAATTGTGGGCGTACTCGATCCAGGTAATGTATTGACTCCAGTCGGTGGGGTTACTTGAAGTTAAGCAGCGAAGGGTGTACTCGAGCTGCTGGTTCATACGTTCAGTTTGTCCGTTGGTCTGTGGATGGTAGCCAGAGGTTAGCGAGGACTTACAATTGAGTGCTGAGCAGAAGACCTTCCAGACTTGGGAGATGAACTGGGGTCCGCGGTCAGAAAGTATCTCCTGCGGAATCCCATGTAATCGGAAGACATGTTTGATGAGAAGCTTGAGCGGTTTGGAAAGCCGTGGGGAGTTTTCTAAGAGGGATCAGATGACAGGACTTTGAATATCGGTAAACAATGGTGAAGATTGTAGACATACCTCGGGAGATGGGTAGACCAGTGACGAAGTCTATAGCGATATGAGACCAAGGGCGCGAGGGGACTGGAAGAGGATGCAGCAGACCTGAAGGTGGTTGGTGAGAGGCTTTGTTTCTGGCGCAGGTGGCACAAGCCAAGACATACTCCTTGACGTCTTTATGTAAAGTTGGCCACCAGAAACGTCTCGAGATTAAAGCTACTGTTCTGCTCACCCCCGGATGAGTGGAGAATTTGGCAGCATGCATCCACTGTATAAGACGAGCTCTGACAGAGGAGGGAACATATGTTCGGTTAGCCGGACCGTTACCTGGGTCTGGTTCAGAAGCCAGGGCTGAATTTATAAGATCGGTGATCTCCCATGTGACCACTCCAACAGTGCAGGATGCTGGAAGGACTGGTTCAGGTGTCTCGGGTTAATAGACGGAGTAGAGACGAGAGAGAGAGTCGGGTTTGACGTTCTTGGATCCGGGGCTGTAGGAAATAATGAGATTGAAGCGAGAGAAAAATAAGGACCACCTGGATTGGCGAGGATTGGCTTGTTTTGCTGATTGGATGTAAGCAAGATTCTTGTGATCAGTCCAGACAAGAATCGGGTGCTCAGCTCCCTCCAACCAGTGTCTCCATTCTTCCAATGCCAGTTTTATGGCCAAAAGTTCTCGGTCTCCAACGTCGTAGTTTTGCTCTGCAGAGGAAAGTCTACGGGAAAAATAGGCACATGGATGAACCTTTTGATCAGAGTCTAGTCTTTGTGATAACACAGCACCCACTCCAGAGTCGGAAGCGTCCACCTCGAGGATGAATTGTTTAGCAGGATCAGGTTGGATTAGCACTGGGGCTCTGGAAAACAAAGTTTTTAGTTTCACAAATGCAGCTTGCGCCTCAGGGGACCATTGGAAAGTTCTTTTAACCGATGTTAGGGAGGTTAGAGGGAGAGCAGTTTGGCTGTAATTTCTGATGAATCTCCGGTAGAAGTTGGCGAAACCCAGGAATCTCTGTAATTGTTTACGATTTTCGGGCAAGGGCCAATCCAAGACTGCTTTTATCTTATCTTCTGAAGGTTTAATCTGCCCACCCTCGAGCACAAACCCCAAAAAGGTGACTGAAGACTGATGAAACTCGCATTTTTCGGCCTTAACGAAAAGTTTATTTTACAGTAGTCTTTGTAACACTAGGCGGACGTGTTTCTGGTGTTCAGAATGGTTCTTGGAATAAATGAGTATATCATCAATGTAAACGAACACGAATACATTCAGAAAGTCTCTGAGAACGTCGTTAACCAGGGCTTGGAAACATGCAGGAGCATTAGTTAGACCAAAAGGCATGACCAAATATTCAAATTAGCCCAAGGGAGTCTTAAAGGCTGTTTTCCACTCATCTCCGTCACGTATTCGGAGAAGGTGATAAGCGTTCCTCAAGTCGAGTTTGGTAAAAACAGTTGCCCCCTGAACTGGTTCAAAAGCTGAAGCGAGAAGTGGGAGAGGGTACTTATTTTTAATAGTTATCTGGTTCAGGCCTCTGTAATCTATACAGGGTCTTAGAGAACCGCTCTTCTTGCCAACGAAAAAGAACCCTGCACCCAGCGGAGAAGAAGATGGGCGAATTATTCCGGCAGCTAAAGACTCATTTATATATTTCTCCATGGTCTCTCGTTCTGGTTTGGAAATATTATAAAGTCTGCTGCTGGGAAGTGGAGCTCCAGGTAATAGCTCAATCGCACAATCATATGGTCTGTGTGGTGGAAGGGACGTAGCACTGACCTTACTGAAGACAGGAGCCAAATCATGGTACTCGGAAGGTACAGAAGTAAGGTCAGGAGAGTCCATCTCCCCCCCACCTCTAGGGGACCCCACAGCGGGAGCTGCTGCACAGAGGCATGTTTCATGACAACGGGTAGACCAGGATTCCACGTGACGATCTGTCCAGTTAATTTGGGGGTTATGTTTCTCCAACCATTCAAAGCCAAGCACCAGAGGAGAACATGCGGAAGGAAAAACAAAAGATGTTATGGTCTCACGATGATTACCTGAGATAAGCAGCTCAAGAGACTGGGTTTGATGGGTGACTTGGTGGAGTTTCTTCCCATTGATAGCAGAAACACATAAAGGCTGGTTTAGGGGAACGGTTTCAATCTGAAGCTGCTGGACAAGATTAGAGTCAATTAAGTTTCGTTCACAGCCTGAATCGATGAAGGCAGAAAAAGAGAGGTTCTGGTCTAAAAAAAATAAAGTGGCAGGAAGCATCAGGCGAGGAGATTTTTCAGTGTTAACATGGCCCGCCAGACTCCTCAAAACCTCTGACAGGCCCCGGCTTTTGATTTAGCTGGGCATGAAGCGATAAAATGACCACTCTCACCACAGTAGATACACAGTTTGCTCAAAAAACGTCTTTGTCTTTCCTCTGGAGTCAACCTTGTATGTCCAACCTGCATGGGTTCAATCTCCGTATCTCCTGTATGAGAGGCCTGAACTGGCAAAGGGAGAGACAGATTCTTTGGTCTCGGTTTGGGGAACTGTTCTGTGGGAGCAGAAAAAACAGTCACGTTATTAGAAGCAGGGGCAGAGGCAAAGGAACCCAGATTCTTATACTTAGAGCTGTTTCTGGCTCGGATCCTGTTATCCAACTTAATTTTAATGCGGATTAATTCTTCGAGCGTTGCAGGTTCGTCGAGGGTTGCTAGTTCATCCTTGATGCTTTCGTTTAAAGCCATAAAGTAAGCCCCTTTCAAAGCCCTTTGATTCCATCCGGAAGCAGCCGCTTTTACCCGGAAGTTAATGGAGAACTCCGCCCCTGAAGAATTTCCCTGTTTGAGATTGAAAAGAGCACGAGAGTCAATGGTTTGATCAGTTTCTTGATTGAAGACTTGAGAAAATTCAGAGACAAAATCGGAGTAATGACAACTGAGGCTTTCGTCAGTGGCAAACCTTGCCTGAGCCCATTCCAGGGCTCTTCCTGTTAATTGAGACAAAATGAAAGTTATCTTCTTGAAATCAGTGGAAAAACTGCTGGGAGAGTTCTGAAAGATAAGGCGACATTGAAACAAAAAACCCTTGCAGTCTTTCATATTACCAAAAAATTTCTCTGGGAGACTTGGGCGGAACTCTGGTGATGACGTCACTGCCGGTGACCTCGGAGGCGGAACTGGACCCGGAAATGGTTGCGCCGCCGTCGTGGCATTAGCGCTGCTCATGTAGTTAGCATAACTCTGGAGCATATGATTGTGAGAATCAACCACACGATATAACTCACGTAGGGTTTGAGTTTGTCCCTGGATCTGAGCATCTTGCTCTTCCAATTGACGACGGAGGTGATCTGCTGGGCCTTGTGTTTGGCCGCAGTGTTCTGTCATGATGGGTTCACTGAGGAGACCCAGTTATGCAGAACACCACGGAGACGGAAACAATAGTAAAAGTTTAACAGAGTTCATTGTCACAAGCACATGGAAATATGACTGGAACTGGTTCAGGCCTGGGGACTGGTTCACTGGAGTCTGTGTAGATACAGAGCAGTTAGCTTGGGATCAATGGGGTTTGGTTTTGAGATGTTCAGACTTGTACCTTGAGGGTTCCGGTTTGAACTTAGAGAGAGGAGTTGTTGGGTCCAGAGAAGGTTTGTTTCAGCAGAGTCCGAATACTGCTTCAGCGTCTTACTTCTGATGAGGGTGCAGACATTGGTTATTGGTTTCCAGCTCTTGATCCAGAGCTGCATGGGAATCCAGAGATGAGTCTTCGGGTTTGGCTCAGAGGGCAGGCTCGGCAGCCTAAGCTCATCCAGAGCTTGCGGAGAAAACTGGTTTCCTGGAAACAGAGACAAAAAGGATTAGAATCCTAGCAGGACTCAAGAAACAATTAGATTTCTCAGAGGGTTCTTTGGCTCAGGTGCTAACCAACGAGATTCAACACTGCGGCGTCGAGGCAAGGTCTGAAGACAGCTTTTATAGTGTGGATGAAGGAACGAGCCACAGGTGCGTCACAGGCTTGGCTCAGGAGGATCCACGGCGGACTCTGCTGGAGAAAGGTGGTACTTCTCCAGCTCCCAACACCTAGTCACTGAGCTCCTCACCCCTATCTCTAAGGGAGAGCCCAGACACGCTGTGAAGAAAGCTTATTTCAGCTGCTTGTATCCGGGATCTCGTTCTTTTGGACATGATCCAGATTTAACGACCATAGGTGAGGGTAGGAATATAAACTAAGTGGTAAATCGAGTGCTTTGCATTTTTACTCAGCTCTCTTTCTCATCACCAAGACAGATCGGGGCAGCATCTGCATTGTAGTACCAGCACCTTGCCACCATGGAGTTTTTTTGACCACCTCAGAAGGTGTGTTAGCCCGATGCTGGAGATTCTCAAAGTATTCGTTCCACCGGCCAACAATGTCCTCTTTCAGGGTAGCATCTCCCCACTCGATTCAACTCAGTTTATTTATATAGTGCAAATTCACAACCCATGTCATCTCAAGGCACTTCACATTTCAACCATTAAACAATTTACTCCAACTGAAAACAGTAGTAGCAAAGCACTTCTTCCCCCTTCACAGGCATCGCACGGTTTCTCAGAATTGCTTTAAGGCCAACCAATAGTCTTTCTGCATGGCCTCTTCAAACCTCTCCCAGGCCTGAGATTTTGCATCTGCAACTGCCCGGCAGTGTCACGCTTGGCCTCATGATACCCGCTTGCTACCTCAGGAGTCAGACAAGCCCACAAGGCTTGATAGGACTCCTTCTTCATCTTGACAGCATCCCCTAGGGCCGGTGTCCACCACCAATTCAGGGATTGATTACACATCTGCAATTTCCCAAGTGAGGGTTAAAGTCCCCCACCACAATGATGGAATACCCAGGAGAGGTGCTATCCAACACCCTCAGGGTGGCTAAGAAGGACTGGTACACCCTCCAACCCGAAGGCTAAGGGATGCAATCCTCTTGTCCACCCGGGTAAATTCTAACACGAGATGGCTGAGCTCGGGTGAGACAAGCGGTCCCATCCCCACCCTCCATCTCTCCACCGTGGGCCACTCTAGAGTAGTGCAGAGTCCAGCCTCTCAAGACTCTGGTTTCCAGAGCCCATGTGATGCATTGAGGAGATCCCAACTATTTCTAGCCAGAGTCGCTCCACCTCCCAAACAAGCTCAGGCTCCCGAGTGGTGTGAGATTTCACGTCCCCAGAGCCAGTCTAAGCTCCCACGGATTGGATCGTCTCTGACTGCCACCCAATCCTCTACGAACCAGTCCCTCATGGTTCCGCTCAAAGGTACTGTAATGAACCGACTGGGAGCCTCGCAATACTCCTTTGGGCTGGGCCCAACTGGGTCCTGCAAGGAAGAACCTGGCCACCAGGTCCTCGTTGAGGACCCTACCAGGTGCATTTGAGCCCCGACAACATAGCCTCTGGGATCATCCAGGTACCGAAAACACCTCCCTCACAATAATCCACTTAATTTCTCTCTATTCGTTGTTGCTAGAAAAGTTAGTTTATATTAGTGTGTTCTTTTATAGTTTATTATTTTGTTGGGTTATGTTTCCTGTTCTGTTCTTTGTTTATTTGGATTTATTTGGATTAGTGTCTTTCTCTTGTTGATTTATCTTTTTTTTGTGTGTGTCTTGGTTGGTGTTAATCACTCAGTTTTCCTGCTTTCATTCTGCCACAGTTGTTCCAAATTTGTTTTAATTAGTTGATCAGGATACTTTGTCATCTTTCAACCCTGTACTAGTTTCTATGCTCCATTTTTTATATATCCTACTGTATTAATTTGATAAACTGCCCAAATCTTTCTCAGAGCTCTGTATATCATTTTCTGTTTTTTAGACATGTAACTTTTCTCCGTTTTTTTACGATTAAAACCACCATGCTCATATAGAGATTCTGTCTGGATTTTTGGTAATATTCACAACCCACAAAACCTGACGACTAGTTTTAGTAATAATTAAACAGATATTATTTAATTTATTATATTATTTAAAGAGATATTTTGGTTTTTACTGAAGAACATCTTAACAGTAGCATTTTGATTTGCCCCTTTACGACTTAAACATCTTTGATGAGCAGACTGACATCTTAGTAGTTCAGCGTTGATGCAACTAGAAGCCTGTAGCCTATTTTCCCTGATTTTACAACTAGTTGAAAGTTCCCACACTGTTGTGACATCAATTACATCAACAATACCTGGGCCCAATATAGCACAAATTGAAGAGTAAAATTCAATATGGATTTTGTGGTTACTCAGAAGAGACCAGCATACAGCTCAACTCAGGCACCAATTGCAACTCATCGTAATGTGAAAAAACTCTTCAAGTGTGAGTGCGCCATGAGACTGAGCATACCATGGACTCTCTTTATTGTTCCAATGTTTCAATTACAATTAACACAAGTAAATTACATACATATACTCATATACAACAACCAAAAAGAATACAGAAAACAAAACACATAAGTCCACCCCCTCAAAATAACTCACTTGAGATAAATCAACAATGTCTCTAAGCAAAAACAAATTATCCGTTATTGTCCTATCAGGGACACAGTATCTCAGACTGACGTGTAAAGTCATGTACATACATTCTTTAAGTCTGTTCGCCAAAACTTTTTGCAGAATTTTATAGTCTGTGCACAATAATGAAACAGGCCGCCAGTTCTGTAGGAAACCCAAATCTCCTTTCTTTGGAAGCAAAGTCAGGACTGACCTCCTGCGGCTCGTTGGTAATGTCCCAGAGTCCAAACATCCAGGAAAAACTTCCATTAAATTGTTTCCAAGTAAATTCCAAATATAGAACTCCGCAGGAATTCTATAAACACTTGGAGACCGACCACAACTGAGCTGGTTCACCACTGCAGACAGTTCTTCGAAATTAATGAAAGACTCCAGTGAGGCTGAAAATGCTTCTCCTAACCGAGGGGGTCCTTCCAGGATCTCATCCATACATTCAGAGTCACAATCATCAGCACTGAATAGGCTGCGGTAGAAGTCTATGGCCACCTTCCAATCACTAAAGGGTCAGAGGCCACAGCTCCATTGGAGTTCCTAAGGTGCATCATCTGGCTCTGTTGCCTGACCTTTTTTCTCCAACTTAAAAAAAGAAAAAAGTGGGTGCATCTACATCTTTAATAGACAGGATTTTTGATTTAATTAGAGCACCTTTAGCTTTTTCATACAAAAATCAACTTAAATATCGCTCTTATTCCCCCAATTATTATTATTATTATTATTATTATTATTATTATTATTATTATTATTATTATTATCTAACCCATTAATTATGCCCTCTTCTAATAAACTAATTTCTTTTTCCAATAATTCAAAATGCTGACAAAAAATTCTAATTTGTGTTTTCCCCACCTCCCACCATTGACTTATTGACTGAGCATAAGAGTGCTGCAGTTCTGTGTTTTGTCAACAGGTGGATGTACGATTAGAAAACTCTGTGATGCCTCTTTTAATTAAAACATATATTCCTTACACATTAGTTGTATGCTTATTACGGTAGATGATATTTTCACCAAACCTGTGCTCAATTATGCAGAAGAAAAATACAGGACATTGCAGACATTTGTGATCATTTCCCTACATTTCTGAATCTTTGTTTTGACCCAGCTTTTGCATTAATATTCACACATGTGGCTACAAGCATTAGATTACTTGAAATGTTTATGATGTGAAAGCAGACTGCATCAAAAAAAAAAAAAGGTTTATTTTTGGTACACACCAAACGACTTTTGTTGTTGTTTTAACAACAACATAATTTTAGTACTGCAGAAATCGACTTTATGTTTTGCTCATCTTGAATAACCTATTTTCCTCAGCCTTTACTGAACACTAAACTTTCTATGCAAATTGAAGACATTAAGACTGTTTGCTACCGTAAGATACACTATATTGCCAAAAGTATTTGCTCACCTGCCTTGACTCACATATGAGCTTAAGTGACATCCCGTTCCTAATCCATAGGGTTCAATATGACGTCGGTCCACCCTTTGCAGCTAGAACAGCTTCAACTCTTCTGGGAAGGCTGTCCACAAGGTTTAGGAGTGTGTTTATGGGAATTTTTGACCATTCTTCCAGAAGCGCATTTGTGAGGTCGCACACTGATGTTGGACGAGAAGGCCTGGCTCTCAGTCTCCGCTCTAATTCATCCCAAAGGTGTTCTATCGGGTTGAGGTCAGGACTCTGTGCAGGCCAGTCAAGTTCATCCACACCAGACTCTGTCATCCATGTCTTTATGGACCTTGCTTTGTGCACTGGTGCACAGTCATGTTGGAAGAGGAAGGGGCCAGCTCCAAACTGTTCCCACAAAGTTGGGAGCATGGAATTGTCCAAAATGTCTTGGTATGCTGAAGCATTCAGAGTTCCTTTCCTTGGAACTAAGGGGCCAAGCCCAGCTCCTGAAAAACAACCCCACACCATAATCCCCCCTTCACCAAACTTTACACTTGGCACAATGCAGTCAGACAAGTACCGTTCTCCTGGCAACCGCCAAACCCAGACCCGTCCATCAGATTGCCAGATGGAGAAGCGCGATTCGTCACTCCAGAGAACGCGTCTCCACTGCTCTAGAGTCCAGTGGCGGCGTGCTTTACACCACCGCATCCGACGCTTTGCATTGCACTTGGTGATGTATGGCTTGGATGCAGCTGCTCGACCATGGAAACCCATTCCATGAAGCTCTCTGCGCACTGTTCTTGAGCTAATCTGAAGGCCACATGAAGTTTGGAGGTCTGTAGTGATTGACTCTGCAGAAAGTTGGCGACCTCTTCGCACTATGCGCTTCAGCATCCGCTGACCCCGCTCCGTCAGTTTACGTGGCCTACCACTTCGTGGCTGAGTTGCTGTCGTTCCCAAACACTTCCATTTTCTTATAATACAGCTGACAGTTGACTGTGGAATATTTAGGAGCGAGGAAATTTCACGACTGGATTTGTTGCACAGGTGGCATCCTATCACAGTTCCACGCTGGAATTCACTGAGCTCCTGAGAGCGACCCATTCTTTCACAAATGTTTGTAAAAACAGTCTGCATGCCTAGGTGCTTGAATTTATACACCTGTGGCCATGGAAGTGATTGGAACACCTGATTCCAATAATTTGGATGGGTGAGCAAATACTTTTGGCAATATAGTGTATATACAAGTAATAACTTCTCCAAAGAGGCCAATTTAGAATAATCCTCCAAACAACAACATTTCCCTTTTTTTCTGTTATCAAAGTTTGTCCTCTTTAAATCGTATTGTAGATGCTCTTCCAAAAAATTTGTTTTTCTAAATTATATATATTTCAACTGTAAGGTTTATAGTTCATCAATTAATGTTTATCCTTGCACTGTTTCATTGGAAGAGTGGTCAGATTAAAGTTTGAGACTGATGAGAAGACTTTTTTTTCTGTAAAAGAAATTGTCTCTTGATGTTTTCAGGTTTTGTAGAAAAATTTATTTTTGTAAAACATTTTTTTCTATATGTAGACATCAGCTGTATTCTGAGTATAATAGACTTAATCTGTATTATGAGTATGTCTGAGTGTTTATATATTTAAGGGAAATGTACTTAGAGCATGAGTTCCTTGCATAATAAACAAATGTATAGTGTTTAAGGTGGTATGAATGAATGCAACATTAGCAGATGATTTTAGTGCAGTTTCCTTAGACAAAATGGGATTAAAAAGGTTCCTTCTACTCTAATATCATCTCTTCTGACTGATAGCTTACACGGTAGAGAGCAGCTTAGCATTGCAAAGCTTATTATTTTCTTCTAAACTGCTTATAGAGAATTGATAACAAATTAAATTCCACTATACTGTTTAAAGAAAACTGAAAATGTAAAGTTATTAGCAGTTTCTACTTTAGTTTATTATTAGCAGTATCTACTTTAAAAAGAAACACAGGAAAAGAGCACAGAATGAACATGTTTTTTGAACATGTTTTCTAAGTTAAAGCAAAGTAAGCTCTGGAAGCCTTTGTTTGCACATGTATTAATCAGTTTGCATGTATTTAAGGGCAATTATCTGCCTAACATTTAGAATAAATAAATATTCCTCTATCTTGACCGAGAAAGCAAAAGCAGATCTAAAAGGAAGAGAGGGAAAATCTTTCCCACCTGCATAGATTGTGTCTTTTTTTGTGGTTGTGTGGGTGGGGATGGCTGTGATGGACACTGTCATTCCACAGCTGGATGCACACTACAGATGAGGGAGCTACTCAAAACAGCTCTAGAGGAGTGACAAAGCTGTGGATGACAAGTTGTGCAACAGTATGGAAAAAAACAAGTATTAAGGAGTAATTTTCTTTTGGCTTGATTGAAGTTGTTCAGTTTCACAAGCCTGTTATGGCGATTTTCTTTGCATTTTTTCCATGTACAAAAGAATGAACTTTGTCTAGGGAGTGTGACTGTAAAAAATGACACCCCAAAAAACTAAAAAAACAAAAGAAAAGGCAAGAGGTGCTATTTAAATGGTTCTGTTTTTGGTCTTTATTAGAATATGAAATATTTAACATTAATATATAACAGTTCTGTGAAAAGTATTTTGTCTTTTACATATACCTTATCTTGGGACATTTAATGTCAGATGATAACCAATAGTATGCATATGAAATGGAATATTCCAGAGAAGCGTTCCAAAAAATGTGGTAAATCAGTTTGATTAATTAATTCATAAGGTGAGCAATGTTTTTTTCACAAGACTGCTTCTTTTGTTCAGCTTTTTTCCTTGACAATGAAATAATTATTGAAAAAAAAAGCATTTGTATTTTCTCAGGCTATGAATTCTTTATTTAAAGCTCTTCACTGTTATTCACATTCCATCATATGTCTTTAGAATATTAAAAATATTTCACCAGAAAATCTGTTTTAGAGTATTTGATTTCTACTTGCTCTAGATGATTGCAAAATTTGTTAGAAAATATCCAACGCAAGCTTTGGTTAAATCCTTTCCTACAACAGGATATGCCAGCTGCAAAATGTGTCTAAGATTATTCAGTCTTCCGAGAATCCTATGATATTATTTTACACAACATAAATAAATAAAGAAGCAATAAAAATGTCCCTTGCTTAATACCACCAACAGATTATCGACATGAGGAGTGTAGCAGAGAACAGCTGGGGTAAAAATAACATGTGACATTCTGGGAATACATTTTGAGTGTGAAGTTTGCTCATATTTGTACCGTTTAACAAAATATATTCAATACTGAAATACATAATGACTTTCTTCAAATCGCCTACTGCCAAACTGCATACAGCTCTGAGGTTATCATTCATTCTCAGCTTGTTTTCTTCAGGACATCAAATGATTGACACAGTTTAATCCACAAGAGCTAAGCCATCTCAAACATGCCCACTTCTGAGGGCCACAGCTCCTGAGCATGACATATAGAAATGCAAATTTAATATGCTGTGAACAATAGCGTCCAAAAACCAAAACAACCATCACATCTGCTGCTGCCACAGTAATTCTTTGTATTATTATTAATCCCCACAAAGATAAACCTATGAATTCCATTTTGTTAAGTAATTAAACATTGCAAATCTTGTGAAGGTCAAAGAGGTCACATCTGATGACAGTGTTTATTCTATTTATTTTATTAAGAGTAATGCATTAGTAATTGGAAAAAAGACAGAGTAGCTTTTCATTTTCTGTTGCTTCTATAATTCCAATTGAGGGAGGCCAACAAACACAATCTTTGTGATTAGCTTTGATTACTCTAAAAGCTGAACAAGCATGTACTAAAGCTTATGTAAATAGGATGCAGAACTGTTTACTCAGTCATTTTTATTCTTTATATTTGACAGGTCTTTTATGAGGCGTTCAGTAAATTATGTAGGTTTGTTGTTTTATGAATTACCCAGGCTCTTGAAAATATATTCATTTATACACGCTTGTGTAAATTCTCAGTCATAGTGAAAAATATTTTCATTCATAATTTAAAATTTACAAAGTTAACAGCCCAACTTTTATGCGTTGCCTTTTAAAATTATGCAAATTCATCTAATTTCTTCAAATTTTAATGACACTGGAGCAAAAAAATTTTTTTTATTTAATTGACATTTCAAGTAATGATATGTGCAAAACTAAGTTAAAGTTATTATGATATGTTAGACTTATGCATATGGTGTACATTCTTGTGTTAATTATCAGATTTAAATAAATTATTACACCATATTGCACATTTTCAAAGAGCCTAATGCTACGTTCACACCGGACGCAGCAGGCGCAGCAAAATCGCGTCTGCTGCTTCATTTTTGCTGCTTGTACCAGTTAGTTCTGACGTGCAGCTGAAGCTCTGGCTGCGCGGTCCAAAAGTGGGTCTGACGCGCGTTGGGCGGAGCTTCAATATCCTTTCTCTGCCTTGCAGCTATATTTGCTGTGATCAGTGGGAATAAAGTAGTTTTAATATGTTTTTAAGTGAGAAAATACACCTGAAAACTTAATCAGTGCAGTCAGTTCATTCAGATTATCATCCTGCCTTCGAATATTATTTCTGTCGGAGCCGCTCAGACCCCCACATACCAGCGGTGCGCCGACAGTAGGAATCCCTTCAACAGCAGCCTCTGGTCGGGTCGCCTCCTCGCAGATCACCGTGGCGGCTGCAGGCACTGCAGGCACCAGGATAATAAAAGCGAACATATTCTGCCGGCAGATTTCTGCATTTTAAGTTAATTTATGCGTCAACAAACTGTTTGAGATGAGTGATCACAGCGCTCTGTGTCATCACCAATGTGTCTATCTCACGGCCAGCTCCCAGATCAGCTTCTCTGATTGGTTGACGCGGCAGCAAAAGTTAAATTTTTCCATCTCGAGCAGCAGCGCGTTTGCGGCACGTCACGCGTGTCAGATGCTTAAAAGCGCCTGACACGCTGCGCCTGCTGCTCAAAATGCGCTGCGGGACCTTTTGCTGGGCCTTGACGTGCGTCAACCATTGACTTTGCATGTAAACTTGCTGCTTCTGCCGCGCCTACTGCGTCCGATGTGAACGTAGCATGACACTATATTCAGTTATTCTCCCATACATTCATACACTTTATGCTGACCCTAGGCTCAGTGACTCAAGGGAGGCTGCCAAACCAAGCGCCATTAGGCCCTCTGACCACCATTAGTAGGTAATGCAGGTGATGTGACATAACGACAAAGAAATCTTGAGGCATGTTTTGAACAGGAGACCCTCCAGTTGCAGGGAAACCCTTTCATTGGATGCTGTCGCCCCAGTGGTTTATATTAAAGTATGGCCTAGTGGGGAACGTTGGCGTAGTGAGTTAGAGCAGTGCGCTTGTGCTCTGAGAAGGTTGCAAGTACCCGGTTCTATCCTCTGGGTTTCTGAGGCACTTACAGTAACCCCATACTGCTCCCCGGGAGCCGCACAATGGAAGCCCACTGCTCCCCAACGGGATGGGTCAGCAATTAGCCTTATTCAGCTTTATCCATACCTTAGCTTAGAGATTACACTGATTTTGATTACTCAAATGTTTCCTTCATTTGAATGAAAAATTCATGACTGACCCAATACTTGAAGAAATAGCACCATGAAGACCCAAAAACATGGTACACAGGAATGAGATAAAAATTATGGAGAAGTTTAAAGAAGGGAATACGCTATAATTTGAACATCTCACAGAAGAACATTTTAGCCATTATCATAGTATGTAAGGAATATGGCACAAATGCAAACTTACCAGAATTTCCAATCTACTATGTAAACAAAGGAGTGGATTATTTAGAAAAACAAACAATTCCTCAAGACAAGACACGCTTTAGACATGCTCTTCACAAAAAAGGGGAGTGTTGCCCTATTGGTTAGAGCAGTGCGCCAGTGTACCTGGTTCGATCCCCAGAGCCTCCACCCTGGGTTCCTGAGCAAGACCCTTAACCCCACACTGCTCCCCGAGCACCACACAATGGCAGCCCACTGCTCCCCAAAGGGACGGGTTAAATTGCATAGATTGAATTTCCCCATTGTGGGAAAATAAAGGGATTTACAAATAAGGCTTTTATGAAGGATTTGGTTAAAGAAAGTGATAAAAAGCCAGCAGGTTGCCAAGGGCCATGCAGGAAATGAGGCAACATGTAAAATATATAACCCAACTTATTTGCAGCTGTATTTGCATTGAAATGTGGTTCTCCAAATGATACCACACTTTCCTTTTATAAAAAAAATTAAAAACTGTGATAACATTGTATCGTTTTTGTTTTGTTCCAAGTTTCTGCTCTATGTATTCTTGGTTTAACACATGAAATACCAGTACAATGCATTGGAGTTGTTGGTGTAGTGCTGGAAAATGTGAAAAAAATATTAATGAGTGTCAATACTTGTGCAAGGTGCTGTAGTCCTTGTTCCACAACTACGTGTTTTAAAAATAGACAATCCTTCTTCAACATTAAAAACATGTTTCCTTCTTTGCATCTAAGCACTCTTTGTATTTCATTTTCTGTTGAAGACTTTAGATTTAGTCATTTTGAAAGAAGAGACTCTTGCAGCTATTTCTCACCGTGAGTCATGTAGTGTAAATCCTCCCTAAGCGTTTCCTTGGACTACCGTAAGACACACTGTGCCATATAAATTCATTTCAACAACATCTTGAGGTCATTTGAGCATCTGCTCATGTAAAGTGCGAAGGACCCTGCTGATGCAATAAGTATTTACTGAAGCACACAACCACTAACCAAATTTCCTCCCTGCTGGAAATGCAATATGTAACAGTTGTCATTTCCAATTACTCAGACTGAGTAGGAGGCAGGTGATTGACCCTGTAAGCATATTGTGTGCCTGAAGATGTGTGAAACCAGCCACAAACAATGATAATGGACAGCTTCCAGTGGTTAGTCTCTGTCTCAAAATCTTCTGCTGCATTGTAATGATCTGCGCCTCAATGGTTGATAGTTGCAACTTGGTCTCAGCCGATCTGTAAATAGGAGATTTCTTTTCCCCCTGTGAAATGGTTTACTAAAGAGACTCACTGCATTTTTTTTTTCTGAGATAGTGCCAGCCAAAAGCACCAGCAATGTGAGCAATAAAAGTAATGATATTAAGTGAGAAGATATCTCTGCAAGCAGACCACTTAACATATGGCAGGGATGAATTGTTGTACCAGAAACTATTTGTGTGTTTGGCACTGAGAAAATGAAAAACAGGCCTGTTTTGAAGTGAATCATTCGAAAATGAGTTTTCCTTTATGCCGTTAGGAATTAGGGAAGACTATTTTTGTATCATTTTGCAACCAGTAGAATGTATTTACTGTAGATATTGTCACTGTAACGTACTTGTATTTTCTTTTCTTATGTTTTTTTTAAAGTAAAGCACTGCTGAAATGTAAAAGAAAAGTAAACTTGGTTTGTAGCTTTATATTTGTCCATTAGATTTTATTTGTTTAATTTTCATGAAATTATGATAAATCTGATTCATGAGATATCACTGATACAGCATATTGTGTAATGTACAGAGAATTCCAACAGTCTTCAAACAACAACCAAAAGCCTTTATGATTATAATGGCCAGGATTAAAGATAAGTGGAGGATTTTCACAATTTTTCATGCGAGAGCAAGCAAGAGCCCATTTCTCCTTGTGTACGCTCTGTTTAAAAGTTGCTGTTTGCATCACTCCTACAAGCTTTCTTTCCAAAAGAGGATTTGCAATTTTTCCGCTATGTGAGACTCACGACCGGTAAGTGAATATTTGGGACGAGCAAGTAGGACGGCTTTACTTAAACATATCACCAGAATGATTGACAATTAGGAGGACCACTTATATTGATGATTAACCTGGGAAAAACAACATCCTCCACTATACCCTTAAGTAGTAAGTTTAACATTATTTTGGTTTTGCTCTTTGTGCTCATTTGACACATTGGTTACAAAAAAGTCTGTTTCTTATATTTCAGCTTGGAGAATTTAACATCCAGAATTTAGTTTTCCAAGACCTTTAAACAGAACCAGGTTGTTGTTGTATGAATGATGACACCAGGGTAGAAAAATTTACCTACATTACATTTTTCAAAAAATTTTGATTATTGGGAAAATTATCATTTAGTTATCCCGTTATAACAGGAACAAAAAATAACACAGTATTCAAGAAAAGGAACCTCTCACACTAAAACATGCTTCAGAACCAAATAAACTTGCCATAAGTGGTGACTTTTTAACCATTTAAATTTTTTTAAACATGCTTGTGTGATATGAAAAATTCTTCACCAGACTGGACTTCCCTGATTAAACTTTTCAAGCTAAAAGATGAAAGTAATACATACTTAATAGATAGACCCAGTGGTGGCTCTGAGGTACTCTTCAGATGTACCCAATTAGGAAAAACTGGGCTGTCTCTTCAGGGTAGTGATGTATGAAAAAATTATCTGCTTAAGTCCAACATCTGTTAATTTTAAAATCTTTTTAACAAACAAGTCACTGTACTTGCACTTGTGCTCATCTGCTTCCACTCTTCTAATTCATGGTGGCAGCAGTCTCAGTAGAGACTTCCACTTCTTTCCCAGACACATCCTCCAGCTCCACTGTGGGAATCCCAAGGCCTTTCCAGGCCAGCTAAAACACATAATCCCTCCACCGTGTCCTGGGCCATCCCCTGGGCCTTCTTTCAGTGGGATTTTCCCCACTTTCATTGCGACTCTGGTGTCCAGGGCACATTTCTGAAAGATATCTTAGTCTCCTCAGCTGACTCCTCTCGATGTGGAGGAGAAGTGGCTCTAAACTGAGTCTCTGAATGGCTGAGCTCCTCGCCTTAACTCTAAGAAAGTGCCTGGCCACCCTGTGGAGAAAGCTTAATTCAGCTGCTTCTATCTAAATCTCTTTCTTTCGGTTATCATCCCAATTTCACAACCATATGTGAGACTAGTATGTATTAGTATGTAGTAGTATGTTCAGCTTCCTCTCGACCTAAAAAACAAGTGCAGGGTCTGTATTATGGCAGCAATTGATCCTTTTCTCTTTCTCCCCTCACTTAACAGGATTTAAAGGGGACAAGCCCCCTCTTTCCACTTTAGAGCCATGGTCTTGAACTTGGAGGAGCTGATGCTCATCCAGGCCACTTGCAATCACCCTTAGGGCCGGATCTATCAAAGGTTTGCGTGTATTAAAACGTGAGCTATTTCACTGCGCACGCTAAAAAATGTACAAACTGATCTATCAACAGCGTGCTAATAGCATTTGGTCTTTAAAACGTGCTAAATAGCGCCTCTGATCCATTTAGTACTTTTTCTGCAATGAATATGCAATATGGGGCGTTTACACGCTAAAGTGCGTCTTGTGGGAGGAGAACATGTAAATATATTAATTTAGCACTCGCAAAGTGATTTATCAAACTTGAACGCAATTTTGCTAACGGTATCTGACTCTATATTTAACACGTTTCAAAAGAAGGTGCAAATGGTCTGTATGCGTAATTGCGCACACATGGCAGCGGTTATTGTCGCAAGAAGGAGACATGGAAATAAAGCAAGGAGACGCAGAGAACGCATTTTTTCACTCCGTGTGAATATTTTTGCAATGAACGAGGAAACGATCATCAAAACATATAGTTTATCCAGCATATTGCCATTTTGGAGCTGTTGGGGGAACTCCGAATGGATTTGGAGCCAGTCACAAGGAGGACCCACGCAATACCAGATATCACAAAACTCCTTGCAACATTGCACTTTTTTGCATCTGGGTCATTCCAGCGTACGGTTGCAGCGTGAGCTGGGATCTCCCAATCTCGTTTTTTCAGAAGAGCTGTCTGACGGGGTCGGGGTTCTCCCCCTGCGCCTGTGGAGCAACGTGCCAAATGCTGCGGGGATCTCATCCACAGTCACAGGCCAATACAAAACACCTGTTTTTTTTTTTTTTTTTTTTTTTTTACTGCAGCACATACCACCTTAGGGAATAAAGGTTGCCAATTTATAATTTATAAATAAATATATATATATATATATATATATATATATATATATATATATATATATTTACTTATTTATTTTTTTTGTTGGGGGTCACTGTAAGATTTAAATTTCTTAATGCACTAGTTTGTACAGACTACAAACTACTTTGCCGCAAACCACAAAACGCGCAAAACCATCATTTAAATAGGGCGTCTTCAACAGTTTTGCACCTTCCACCAGTTACGCAATCGCTCTTGTTAAATCACCCGCAAACCATGGTTCAGCCCCTCGCGCAAAATTCCAGTTTGCGAGCGCAAATTACTGCACGCAAAATTGGATCTTGATAAATCCGGCCCTTAGACTGATACACTTTGTTAAAAATGTACGGATGTGAATGTTTGCTATTCTCTTCAGTCTATACTACTCCTAATTTTCTGTTGTGCATTTTCTTCATGTCATGAACCTTTAGTCTTAATTTTGTGTCTGTATTTTTCCCCTTTTGATTATGTTCTGATTTGTTTTTGGTTAGGTTCTTGTGTTTTATCTGCATTTTTTGTCAGATCCCTGTTAAAGATTTCCCCTGGTTTTATTGTATCTGCACTTTTGCTGTGGTTTATCAAGCCTTTAAAATCAGCTGCTTTGCCTTCTTTCCTTTCCTCAGCTGCTCCTCATTTAACCTGATTAGCTCTTCTGATTCACTTGGAAATGCCAGAAAGTACGGAAATCTGATTTGGTTCTGGTTCAGAAAAACAGCCGAAGGAAATAACCCCGGATCTTTACACAACATAACTTTAACAGCGGGATTGAGGGTTGGTTCTGGGCTCAGGGTTTTGATATGCTTCCGCTTAAACATTGTTGATAAAACACTGTTTAATTATCACCTTAGTTTTTGAACAACTTCTGCAGGAGGCTGTACGATTCAGTGAGATAAACAGGTGTATTTGTGCCAGGAATAATCTAAACTATGCAGGACTCTGGGTCTTAAGGAACATTATTTATAAATTTCTTCAATATCTATTAATTAAACTTTGTGATAGTCTGGTCCTGTTTGGAATACAAATAAAATAGAAACATACTAATGAAAAACATTTCATATATGAAAAACAGAACTAATCTTACTGCTTTTATCAACTGTTTCAAATAGTTTATAACAAATTATTGTATCTCCTTCATGCCATAGATGGTTTGGTTTTGGTTTTAGCTTGCAGTGCGCCTAGACATAAACGTCATTTTCTGATGAAATGACTTTCACACTGTGAAGTTGCCTGGCACTTAAGAAAGTTGGCACTCTAATTGATTTGGGTTGCTAACAGCTGACTGCTGGTTGTCATCTAAAACCAAAGATCAATATTCTAACACTTGCCAAAAGAGGTCGAAAGGCATTTTGCATAGAAGCTGCCCTGCAGATAGACATTTTCACACTGATATGCTTGTCAAATCAACACTTAACAAGCTGCAGCTTTTCTCACCCAGCATGGGTTCTTATTAGAAACATCTTCAGAGATACAGCTGCTGTACCCAAACGACAGACACACATTTTCTTTGTTTCCTGCTCTCTCTTTTTCTTTTTAAGGCTACATCTTGAAAGATATAACAGCAGCACAGTATTTGTCACCAAAATGTTTTTTTTTTTAACCTCACTTCTGTTATAAATAGCTCATTTGTTACCATTATAGTTTAAGCCAGTCATTCATTTTAACTTAAGAGGATCCTTAAACAAAAATGCTGGCAGATATTTGAAATTTAATTAACAAACCATCAGATTAAAAGGATGCAAATCTCACACAACTTAGATCCATGACTAACTGAATAAAGAGAGTAGAACCTTGAAAGCTAGGAATCAAGGTGTAATCAAAACAAAAAAATGAAGCAGCAAACATCAGAAAGCATGCTTTGATGGCACCTGAGACAGACACTGACTGTGCTAAAAGAAACCTTAAATTGAGGATTTTAAAATGGATCGGTCTCTGCATGAGCACTCACTTTAGCTTGGTAGATGCTAAAGAATTTTTTCCCTCTACTAATTATGGTTTCTTTCATGCAGTGTCATGGGAAAAAGACTTTTTGACACATTTCACTGATTATTATTATTATCACTTTTAACGTTCCATAACTTGACCCAGTTTTAGATGGGAATAAATTAAGACATGCGGCTAAACAGAATATAAGATACTTTTCCCTTCAGTGTAGAAAGAATCCTAAAGCAGCATATCTAGTAGGACAGAAATAAAGATATTTTGGACTAATATGCTGTATTTCTTTTAGCAACTGCCTTAACATTTTTCTAATGACTAGCAGATGTCTCAGAATTGTGTATGTATTTAAATATAGTTAATATTTACTTTTTATGTCACTGGTTTTTAAAGGCTTTTTTGGACAAAGAGCTGTGAAGAGTGCAAGAACCGAAAACAAATTACACTATTAATTATCTGCTACTGCTACTTTATTTGTGAGCGAAGGCTTCAAGTCTCCTTTAATAATAGTCGGATGATTCTTTGTTTGACAAATAAAATCTAACATCTCTTGTTCTGTGTTTTACAGTTCAATTTTAAAATAAAGTGGCCTTCACAATATGCACATAAGTAGTTTTTTAAAGGGCCAGTATGTCAGAAATCCTGCCTGTTTTTTTTTTTTTTTTTTTTTTTCAGTAAGCTTTTTAACTCAATTCGGTCCCCACAGCCTTCACTCTGGGTCCCTTAGCAAGACCCTTAACCCCACACTGCTCCCCCCGGTGAAGCACAGTGGCAGCCCACCGCCCCACCAAGGAAATTGGTTAAATGCAGAGCTTAATTTCTCCAGTGTGAGATTAACAAACTTCAATTAATATTATTATTATCATTACTTTTATCGTCCCCTGAGGGAAATTTGGTTTGTCGGAGTAAACAAAAATGGGGATACAATCATAATTCTACAAACATCACAGAAACAACCATCTTCTGGTTGGCTGTTTGCTTCTTGCTGCTCGGCAGTACTCTGCTAATTAGACCAGGCAGATGCACCTTGCCACTTTTCCAATCACCCTTAATGCTCCCAGCTTTTAACTGCTCCATTTATTCCCTGCTAGTGTTCAACCTTCTCTTGCCTTTATGGGGATCATTCCAAGTGTCAGTGTGCACTGCCAGCCTCTCTGAGTTCCTGTGTTCCTGGGCTTGACCTTCCTTAATGGAACTCTCATCAATGTCTGACTCTAATCATATTCTGGTCTGTTCCAGACTTACAGCCATCATCCAGTGTACTGAAAGCCTGCTTCTAGCCCGTCAGCCACCATCCGCCAGCTATATGACTCTATATGCTTGTCAACAGTAGCCTAGTAAAGTAGCCCCAACCACCAGCGGCCAAAACCATTTTTGCCTGTGAGTGGTCTAGCCTCGATCAATGCCCCAGGCCCTAGAACTGGCGGGACAATCTCAAAGCAGAGATATGTTTTTGGATGCAAAGCAGGTGGGGTTTTGAGGGTGTGACGACAAAGCTGTGCGACGCTGGAGAAAGCACAACGAGGAAGTTGGCAACATCTATTGAACAGTTCTTTTTTGACTCAGTTTTGGAATCAGTTTTGGAAGGATTAGACTTGGGGTTTTTGTTGAAACCTGAGCAGGAAGAGGCTCTACGCTAATTTATTTTTAAGAAGGATGTATTCGCTGTTTTACCAACAGGCTGTTTGTTTACACTCCCCCACCAGATTTCTGTCGCACTTACTACGTCACAGTCAGTTGTGCTCATTGGTCAGAGCGGTGGCCCATAGGCACAGAGATGGTTTAAAAGACAAAGGGTTGTTCTCATCAACAATCTTTCGATGTCTCATTCATCAGGGCCAGACTAAATTACACATTTAATCTCACATTTAGTCTGGTTTATCAGGCTATGTCAACAGCTGATTATGCCCTGATCTTCTTCCTCAAGCCTACCTTTAATCTTCCAGCCTGCATTCCTCATCATGTTGCTAACTTTGGCTGTACTGTATCATTAATGGAGTCCTGAATGTGGATCATACCTATCCTCTAAAAGTACTTCATGACTACTGATGTTTAGGCAATAGGTCAGAAGCCACTCAGGCCTGTCACTGTGTAGCACTTGCTGAGGGACAGTAGCTGTGGACTTTAATACATAGCTGTGGTGATGAACATAAAGTAGAAAACAGAGGTCCAGGTCCACCTCTCCCTTATATGTAGCCACTTCTCCAAGGACCTGCCAAATTTGCACTGAATTTGCCAAACCCATCTCATAAGTGGCGCCAGCAGGATGAATATGTGGTCAGAGACACCAAGCTAGGGTTGACAAGAGCTCTGTACACACCAAGGGAGTTAGTCTACACATAGTCCAGAATGTTGTCTGTGAAAGGTTACATGCTGGTTTAAACTCGACATAGTGTCCATCAGTTTCGTATGTTTAAAGTTAGGGTTAGTAATCCTGTTCAGAAACATTTTTTTTTTATATTGGGTGTAATTGTCCTTCAGTCCTGAGAGTAGTCAATACCTTACGTATTCAGAAAAATGGTACGAAAAGTATCTGTAAGACTCGGACCAATCCCTGGCATTTGGTCAGAATGGAAGAAACAAAACAATCAGATGCCTTCATCTCTGTCACGCCTCCTCATTGTGCACGCTCATCAAGTTTGACTAACCACAGCTTTAAAATCATGTACAACCGCATTAAATGCCTCTGTGTGCTTTAAATGTAGTCAGTCTATGGTGTCATACAGCTCTGTTGATACTTTGTTAGTATTAGCTTCTGGTGGGATGTGAACAATGGTGACTTAAGGGCTGGTTATTCTCCCGCAGCAGTGTGTTGCAGTGAGCTTGTCGCAGATATTTTTGATTTATGCCCAATATTAAAGCATGGTGTGTGCAATGTTTTCCCATGCCACAATGCAAGAGGGACAATCACAAACCTAGATACGGCCGAGGCAGTAAGGAAGTGGAAAAACGCAAGGGGCAAGTTTGTGCGAAAACCGAGGGACATGAGGGTGAAAAAGAGCAGGGATCCAGGTGGAAAAAGGATCCCAGCGTTCTCGCGCACCTCACTCTTCTAGCTGGTCCAACTTCATGCGTTGTTTTCCACAATGGCGGTCATACAAACAAATACGGATAGTATAGAGCAGATGTAGATTTGACCAATCAGAGGCCTCCTGTCTGCGGTCACCTACAATTTTGGAGAGGTGCAGTAGAGTTTCTGCAGCAGGGGCAGGATAACATTTGCAATCACTGCGACACACATGCAGACGACCTGGTTTCTGAGTTTAAACCAGCCTTAACACCACAAAAAAATTTCCATGACAGAAAGTATGGCCGACATTTACCGTAGTATGTTAGCAGTAATTTTTCTTTTTCTTTTACCTGGCACAGTTCATACACCAACCCTTACTCATGTATATAAGGAGTCCTCCTCCTTTTCCCGAACGTCGGTCGTACTCTGCTCAGAGTAACTGAAGGCTGTTCATCTGGAAGGCGGAGTCTACCATATTAAGTTAAACTTCAGTTTGGTAAAGCACAGCACAATTCTTCATCTCTAGAAATACTCAGCCTCAGATGTAACAAGTCCACTTGTTATCCAATAACCAGACATTGGCCAGAATTAGTAAGAATCTTTGGCTTCCTAGTCTTTAGCTGGGTCAACCTGCCAGCCTACTTCCTCCTCTTCCATTTTCGGGAACAACGTTTTCACATATTATATACATAAATGTCTCTGACTGCCATCAGATTAGTTGAACTATACTTCAGCTGCAAATTTAACACTGAACAAGGGACTAAATCAGCCTCAAAGGAACTGAAATAATGTCTAAACCCAGGAGCTGGAGAAGCTGCTGTGCATCACCATGGCAATGCCTGAATTACAGGTGCTGGTCATAAAATTAGAATATCATGAAAAAGTAGATTGATTTCAGTAATTCCATTTAAAAAGTGAAACTTGTATATTATATTCATACATTACATACAAACTCATATATTTCAGATGTTTATTTTGTTTAATTTTGATGATTACAAATGACAACAAATGAAAATCTCAAATTCATCATATCAGAAAATTAGAATATTGTGAAAAGGTTCAAAATTGATGGCCCCTGGTGCCACACTCTAATCAGCTAATTAACTCAAACCACCTGCAAAAGCCTTTAAATGGTCTTTCAGTCTAGTTCTATAGGCTACACAATCATGGGGAAGACTGCTGACTTGACAATTGTCCAAAAGACGACCATCGACACCTTGCACAAGGAGGGCAAGACACAAAAGGTCATCGCTAAAGAGGCTGGCTGTTCACAGAGCTCAGTGTCCAAGCACATTAATAGAGAGGCGAAGGGAAGGAAAAGATGTGGTCGAAAAAAGTGTACAAGCAAGAGAGATAACCGCACCCTGGAGAGGATTGTGAAACAAAACCCATTCAAAAATGTGGGGGAGATTCACAAAGAGTGGACTGCAGCTGGAGTGAGTGCTTCAAGAACCACCACACACAGACGTATGAAAGACATGGGTTTCTGCTGTCGCATTCCTTTTGTCAAGCCACTCTTGAACCACAGACAGCGTCAGAAGCGTCTTGCCTGGGCTAAAGAGAAACAGGACTGGACTGCTGGTGAGTGGTCCAAAGTCATGTTCTCTGATTAAAGTAAATTTTGCATTTCCTTTGGAAATCAAGGTCCCAGGGTCTGGAGGAAAAGAAGAGAGGCACTTCATCCACGTTGCTTGAAGTCCAGTGTAAAGTTTCCACAGTCAGTGATGGTTTGGGGTGCCATGTCATCTGCTGGTGTTGGTCCATTGTGTTTTCTGAGGTCCAGGGTCAACGCAGCCACATACCAGGAAGTTTTAGAGCAATTCATGCTTCCTGCAGCTGACCAACTTTTTGGAGATGCAGATTTCATTTTCCAACAGGACTTGGCACCTGCACACAGTGCCAAAGCTACCAGTACCTGGTTGAAGGACCATGGTATCCCTGTTCTTAATTGGCCAGCAAACTCTCCTGACCTTAACCCCATAGAAAATCTATGGGGTATTGTGAAGAAGAAGATGCAATACACCAGACCCAACAATTCAGAAGAGCTAAAAGCCACTATTAGAGCAACCTGGGCTATCATAACACCTGAGCAGTGCCACAGACTGATCGACTCCATGCCACGCCGCATTGCTGCAGTAATACAGGCCAAAGGAGGCCCAACTAAATACTGAGTGCTGTACATGCTCATACTTTTCATGTTCATACTTTTCAGTTGGCCAACATTTCTATAAATCCTTTGTTTTTATTGGTCTTCAGTAATATTCTAATTTTCTGATATGATGAATTTGAGATTTTCATTTGTTGTCATTTGTAATCATCAAAATTAAACAAAATAAACATCTGAAATATATGAGTTTGTATGTAATGTATGAATATAATATACAAGTTTCACTTTTTAAATGGAATTACTGAAATCAATCTACTTTTCCATGATATTCTAATTTTATGACCAGCACCTGTAGTTGTTCAAGATCCTGCTGAGACATAAGTCCTTTAATCCTAGAGATGTTCTTTAGAGGACATTGTTACTGTTTTAATTTGCCTTAGGGTTCTGGTCAGAGTCCATCACTACAACCAGATTTAGAACCTAATTAATGGCTTGAGGCTATATTAATTAAGGCCCTAAGTTTCGAACGCTGGTATTCATAAGATCTGCATGGGTGACATAACAATAAGGATACGGCGTGTCCTCCAGATCTGAAGAAAGATTAACAATTTCCTTCCTTTTTATTAGAATTTATTTTTTACAGGAGAAAAGTGTGAGTTGTGCTTCCAGTGAAATATTCTGTCTGAGCTGCCTGGTTTGATCTCATAAATAGAAAGCTGTACACCTGTTTTTCCTTTTTTTAACCTTTTCATTTTAACCTTTTCTTGTTGACTCATTATAGTTCATGACAGTCACCATCTTGGTTCACATAGTTGGAGTTATTACTTTGCCATCATTGCAAGTTATCAAAAGAATATTTCAATGTCTGGGTCACAGCACGGCTGTACCCAGTCACCTGCAGGTGTAACCTTTGCAGCTGGCAGCTCATGAATAAATCTAACTTCAATTTAATGGTTCAGTGAATGTTTCTAGGAAATTTTCGATCATGAAGTGACAGAAGACTGTTATGAACTAAAATGTCCAAAAGTTATTATTGCATTGTTACAAATATACCCTGTTTGTATTAATCAAAATCTTGCCCTGTGGAATATGCAAAAATACACAAAACTAAATCTTTCTCTTTCTTTGCTTGGTGAGGATGATTGGGTATAGCATTCAATATTATCAAACATGTCAGGGATCAGGAGTTCTTATTTTAATGTCTTTCTCCAAACAATTTCAGACACATTTTTTAAAATATTCTTGTTGTGTGTTTTGTCAGATTACTGACTGGGCAATTATACAAAGTAAGCTCAGATTTGAAGCAGAGGCCTTCATACCTGAGACAAGATGTATACCCTTGAGCTCTTTATAAACTCTGCAAGAATGGAGACATTTTTTTTCTGTTCTCTAGCTGGCAATGTTAAGAAAAAGGTTTGTTTTGAGTATTCCTACTTTGCAAAAACCTCAGGTGTCAAAATCATAGAAAGTCCCCAGTGGCTAAGGGGGGGATTTGACCCAAAGCCTTTTAAATTGAGCTTTATTTTTAATCTGATTGTTAATTCTATTTATTAAAAGTTACATTTATAAATCACAATTGTTTTTAGTATGTACCTTAATTGTTTTCTCTTTTGTTAAAGCTTGAACAGGCAAAACAATACATCACCTTCAGTCTTCCAAAGCACAGACCGCTTTATATTACTTCCCCATTTCCCTTCCTAAACTGGGTGGGAAGGTAAGTAAATAAATGTTTAACAACTATTATCAACACCGCCATTTTGGACTAATTGAATAAAATCTGATGAACAATGAGCGGAGAATTGAACCGTTCCCTAATTAATGAAATATTTATTATTTGGTTTACCCAAAATTGAGAATGTGGGTTAAAAACACATGCATAAAAATGTAAATATTTTTTTACCTTACATAGCATAAAGGTGATATATTTTATTATTGTAAAAGAATTTGCAGCACATGTGTTTCTGTTGTTTTCGAGGAAATACTAACCTGGATAATCATTACTCACAGACAGAGCTAAGATTGGAGACATAGAAATCTTTGGTTTTATATTACACTCTCTTAAGTAAAACTCTGTGGTAGGTCATATAAATGGTCTGCCAATATTACGACATACACAAAGCAATCACAAAGTAATTCCTCTTGAAGTTATCAGCAATATGATATTTGTAAAGAATATAGCCATCTATTAATAAACATTTCCAGACATTGGCTTAGAGCTCTATTGATCAACGGTTCAAAACAATATTACCTGTTAGGAAAGCAGCCTTGTTACATTTCAATTTCAATGTTTGCTATGTAAAGTAGATAATTGTGATTATTTGCTAGAGACAGTGCTGCTGGGAATTTTCAACTTCTTATCAATATTTTCTTACATCAAATTGAGAAAATCAGCCTTGAAACATCAGGTTATATCTATGTTAAACACTCCATACCAGATAATAATAGTTCATGAGCCTAAATATAAGCAAATGCTTAAAAGTAATAAAAACGATATGCTGAAGTAGATTAAGAGAAAATTTATTTTCTTTAATAGTTACTGGTGCAGTGTATGCAGCTTGTGTGTGTTAAGCTGTTCAAATGCAATAAAAGTTTAGCAGAAACAAAAATGTCAACAACAGGGTTTATTTGTACTTTTCTCAAAGAACAGGAAGAAAAAAAAAAGTCTTCCAAGAAGATAAGATAAATCAGCCTGGAAGAAATCTTGAGTTTCAATTTTATGTATCAATCATGCATGAGGTGGTGGAGATAAGACCAAGGTCATCTAGGCTTCCTGACAGAGGAACTTCCATTAATACAGCCACACGGATCTGTGTTTCACAGTTGTATCAGCCAGGCAATTTTGAGGGTGCTAAATTGGAGCTATTGACTCTGACAACAGAATATGTTGAAATTACAAGCAGACAGTTCTGCAAGGTATGCTAAATTAGTGCTAATTACCTACATGTGATCCTGCAGTTTTACTTTGTTGTTGTATTACTTTTTATGACACAAACTTGGCTTTCAATCTGATGTAAACTGTAACTAATATTTGTTCTTTGCTAATAGTATATATGCTTTAAGATTCAAATGTACATAGATAAACAAATGCTCTCTGTAATCTTTGTGTTTTTTATATGTTTAGATAGATATTATGTTGCAGGATTTTGAAATAGACAGTCTTAATTCTGATGGTCTTAAATTAGTTACTTTCAATCAAGTATTACATTTGTAAACCTATTTACTAAACAAAGCTAGATTTACCCTAAAGACTTTTATATATGAATACATTTATGGGTGTACTTGCAATAGCGTACAGATGAGTTACTGGGCTGAGTATATTAACGTAGATAATTGAAACATAATGGTTGAACATTCAATGCAAATATATAAGCAAACAATGTAGCTTCTTTGGATGCAGTGTGCTTTCAGATTTCAGATTATAACTTCTAAAAAATACTGCAATGTCCAGAAATTAAAATGAAAGCAGTTTTAATCTCTTTTAAAATACATATAAGGAGTTGTTTTGGTTTGAGTTTTGAGTTTAATACTGGCTTTTATTGCAAGATCTGTGCATGCTTTTTTGAGTTCTTTTGGTATTTGCACTGCAGCTGAGATATTGTAAATTAGGAGGGCGGAGAAATTTGAGGCACAATACAGTTGAGCGGAAAGCAGCTAAGCCAGATGCAGTGTAAATTGGAGGTTACATTATGTTGTCATGCATAAGGTTTGAGAGCTACTTAATTAAGAGATATCCGATTACATCATGGGGTTTTATCCACTTGCTTGAAAGAAAATCTGTGGTCCATACAATATGTGTGTCTATTAAATCTAATAAATTTGAAAATTGCATGTAACAGAATTTAGCACATTTGGACACGTAAGTCACAATGGGCCTCATGCAACAACATTTTCATATAATTGTTATAAATATCTCTCTCTTTTTATCTTGCAAAACTAGCTTTGAATAACAGTTGACTGATTGCAGCACTCATACAATGTGTTTGTACCTTAAAGAAGACTAGAAATAGAAAGAAATTGAGAATCTGGAATTTTCTCCTAAATTACTCAACAAACGATGTAGGAACAAGTTTTTTCATAGGAACGCTTCTTGCATGAGGCCCATTGTGCTAAATGGACACATTCACATAAAAGACCTACAGCATGAACATACGTTGTCATATTGATGTAAAATTTTGCACATATTTTGCAAGCAAGAACAACTGACATGTAAAGTTTGACCTATGCCCAACCAGTGGAATATAGACAATGGGATATTCTTTTCCTTGAAAAAAAAAAAATAATAATAATATATATATATGTATGTGTGTGTGGGTGTGTGTGTGTGTGTGTGAGAGTGTGGCCATGTCTTTAATTCCTGGTGGGGACAATTTCCTAGGAATATGCTACATTTTGGGGACTCATAGGTACTTGTGGGGACCAACAACTGGTCCCAAAAAGGAAAGTTTCTCTTCTTGGGGTGGGGGTTAGGTTTAGGACTAAGGTGTGAATTGAGTTTAGGTTAGGTTTAGGGATAGGTATGTGTCGATAATGGTTAGGGTTAGGGCAACGGTCATGGTTAGGCCATATAAATTAGTGGGAAATGAATGGAAGTCAATGGAAAGTCCCCACAAGGATATTGTGACACAACATGTGTGTGTGTATGGGTGTTTGTGTGTGTGTGTGTGTCTAACAGTCACCGTGTTGAAATGTTTATCAACACAATCTAAAAATCCATCCACTTGCAAGCACGTGGGATGTAAGATGTGCTTTTACAAGGCGATGCCATTGTCAAGTGTCCAAATTTTGTGCGCAAGCTAAACTGAAGCAGATGTAGGAAATTAAAACATACCGTATATTGTGTGTCTAAACCAAAGATGTAAATACCAGTCTTTTTTGCCTTTTATTTTATCTTGCACTTTTTTTTATATATTTTAGGATTGCAGCAAAAAATATTTGCCATACTAATTGTCTGATCTGTCAGTCTAGACGTTATCTGAAAACTAGGATGCTCTCATAGAGCATAAAAGTGTAATTCCTAGATGGTCAGTTGGTACTGTACCTGATTAGGTTAAAAGTTGCATTGCTTTCTGCTTGATTTAGCAGAACACTGTAACCTCTACCCTACAAATTATTATTCTATACAGACTATTCTGAACAGAGCCCTTTAAACACGTCACACATATGTCCGACTTGACACGGCTTAATAAGCTACAAAATACACCTTTGCTTGTAACAAATATTTTTTAACAAGCTACCACAAAGGATAAGATAAAAAAATATATATATTTGACATTTGCTACAAATTTAGTTTCAGATGAATGATAAGGTAAAGGTCCTATTATTAACCAGGCATTATGGGGTTTTCTAATGACACTGCCACCTGTGGATAAAATACAGAACTGTAGCTCTCTTCTACTCATTCTCGTAGCTCTCACTCATTCTTAAAGTTTTTTTTTTCTTATTTTTTCACCTTTCACTGGCACTTCTAATTATCTGCTATATCCATCTTAAACATCGATTTTTGCCTGGAATCATTCAAGATGGACACTCTTGACCAGGAGATGGAACCTCCCACCTGGAGTAAATTTAGAAAAATAGGTTACTGGCTTATAGATGCATTGGCGGTGAACTACTGAAGTGTCAGTCTGCTCATCAACACTATGTTTCAGTCGTAAAGGGTCAAATAAAAAGGCAATTTTAATGATATTTTTTGGTAAATACTCACATAATGTCTCTTTAAGAGTAAAACAGAAGGTAATGTTACAACAGGCAATGAAGTACAATATATTTTGATGCTTTCATGCTTTTCAAAATGAAACCAATGTTGCTGGTTTTTGTCTTCTTTTACTGGCAAAATGGAAGACATAGCTTACATTTGTTGGAGTTATAGATGGTATTCATATAATTCAACAAGCAGAGATCAATGACACCCACTGCTTTCCAGATATATATAGTTCTTGATTGTTTTTTTCACTGAGTGACAAAGTTGTTGGGATGCCAACCTCTGGAAAATCATATAAAGTTTGCAGATTTTGTGAAAAAAAGCTTGTTTCACTAGATCAGTGTGTGAGGTAAAGAAAAGCCACATCCCTCAGAATCCAGAAAGATTATTCAAATTCCTTTGCAGCATCAACTTTGTGTCCTTGAGACTGCTACCCTACAAATAGTATGCAGTATCACTGACTTGCAGAGATGTGTTTACCTTTTTGATGGACTTTCATTCTCCAATAAAGTAGCAGTGACAGTCAGAATTGACTAAAGTCTCAGAGTGGAAAGGGTACACCTGGGAGCTGAGCTCTTCTTTGCCTTTACTGAAGCAATTTCCCCATCCACCTGACAATCCCAGTGGTGTGTTCCTGCAGGCTGCGGGATTTTACCTGCCATCTATTTCCACTTCTCCCACTCTGTCAATATCTCCCCTTCATCTCTCTACACACCACTGCATCTTCTATTCATGCAGGGAAAACCACTGTCATGTCCATGGACATCCAAAGACACTGCTGGGGATTATTGTAAACCAGTGGAAGCAGAAAATCCGAAAATAGTATTTTTTTTTCCGTCATGTCTTAGGTGGTCCAGCAAGTTCATTCTCTGTAGCAAATAAGCTTTTAGAATATAACAATTAGAATGAACAAAACAAAACTTTAATCATACGATAATCAAGTATGGAGAATACAACATAGATGTCAACCATTGGAATCAAGAGATAAACAATCTCCCATGTGTTGCAAAAATCATGAAAATTGACTAAGGTGCCTCAAGCAGCAGACTGGATTTCAATGTGTTTACCTACACACACTGAAATCCATTTGCAATTTTATTAGGAAAGGTTAAAAACATTAATAGAACATCAATAGAACTCAACTCAATGTTTCTACTGCGTTTTGCACCTTATTCCTCAATTCACTGCTGCACTTTATAAATGGAAATTTAACTTTTGTAAGCTGCTGATTCACTGTTGAAAAGCTGTATAAACTCTTTGTATACAATATCACAATAAAGTTTGTCTAAGTCTATTAATTCCTTTTTGGTCTTTTGGCTAACTAAAGATAGAATTGAAGTATGGTGGATTGTTCCATTTTCTTTTAAAAATACTTTATTCTTGGTTCTTCTGGCCTTTAGTTTTTCTGGGTAACTTAACACCAGCAACGATACTTAGACAGATTTATTTTGTCATTTTGTATACACAATTGTAAACATTTTATTTTATTTTATTTTTATTTTATTAAGAATAGCTCTCTACACGATTTCATTTTTCATTTTCATCTTCAAGTGTAGACTTGAAAACAGTAAAAAACATCCATAAAAACAGTCATATAAACGTATGACTGTATATTTACAGTTCTAATATTTCAGTTCAGTTTTTTTTTTTATACCATATATACCATCTATATTTGGTTCAAAAGAACTTGTAAGGTGATCTGGTGATTCTAAGTTGCCATTAACACTGACTGTGTGACCGTGGGTGTCTGCGTGGGCTCAGTGAGAGCTGGGATTAGCTTCAGCCCTGCTGTGACCATTAGCAGGACTAAGAGGATGCAGATAATTAATGAACTCTACTGCTACTCTTCTTACTTTTCTACAAGATGAGCTTGATATAAGCATTTAAATAAACAGTTTATCCAGGAATGTTTTTATATTCTCATGTGAAAGATAAATGTCACATTATTTGAAGATTACATTTGAAACCCAATTAGCTTGTAACTTTGGAGATGATGAATTTTCTCCACATTCCTTATCTAATCATTCTATTTCTAGCTTACCACCTTTTTCTTAATCGAGCCAAAGCTATACATTTAAAAAAATAAACTGCCAAAATGTTTTGAGAATACTATTTTGTGCTGTTTTTTGATATAATAATGCAGCTCTGAATGACCTTCATTGTTGAACCAAGGCATAATAAGCCAGCAAAGCAGCTGCTTAGGATCCTCAAACAAACTCACCTCCAAAGATTGTATAGCTGAATCTGACTGCTTTTAAAAACAGGCTTTTATTTACCTGCTTACCTGTTTCATTTTTAAAAAGCTTATCTAAATGCAGATTTGGAATCTATATTTTATTTATTAAACTTTTTTGTGCTCCTTTCTTATTAATAAAATGTCAGAAATTCATGATCTAAACTCTGACATTTCCTAGAATTTTAATTATGTTATTGCCTGGAGAGTTTTGACCTGTTATCTGATGAGATGGTCTTTATCTACATCTCAGGCTAAAGGGTAAAAAGATAGCCATCATAATCATCCAGTTACGGCTAATTTCAACCTGTTTTAATTTTAAACAGCGGTTTCTACTTAAAAATTCAATTTAAAAATGAAGCAGTTAGTGACAATCAATGTCAAAATTAAAAAGATGTCAAAAGACTGTTAACTAATAGTTTTGATGCCTCAAACTTTTAATTTAAACTGCTAATAAATGAGAAATAGTCAAGGCCTTCTCTTAGATCTAGTAAATATTAACAATAGGGTGCTTAGTTGAAATTAAGCTAATTTTGATATTGTGGAACAATATAAAAGATTTTCTTAAGATGTGTTATTGTCCCAATCAGTTGTACAATGTATGAAAAAAGTGGTGTAAATACAATAAAATAATATCTTGATTAGTGTTTTGAAAGTGGCTAGTTTTTCTTTGGAGTGTCTTTAATATGATCTGGTTCTGGAGGCTCACTATCCTTCATGTTTTAGCTTCTTCATTTTCATTATATGGCAGATTAACAGGATTTTCCTTTACTAAAATTGCATGGAGAAGTACATGCAAAAAAGCTTGTACTTTCTGAGGAGGATGAGGAGAGGCCACCTGCCCCCCAACCATCCTCACCACCATCGGCGTCGCCAGACCCCATTTACTGGGGCATGTGCCCCAGTATAAATGAGCTGTGCCCCAGTATAAATCTCATGAATATTTGCAACAGTATTACATTTTTTTAATGCATCAATTTAGATAATTCCAACGGAAGGAGACGTATATTTCTACTCAAATGCGCAGCAAGTGTGTTGGTAACTCCAAATTGAGGATGTATTAGCGCCCCCACGTCAGCGCATGTCACTGCATGAACTGCAGATAAATTAACACGCTGCTCTCAACTGAGTTGGATGGGACACTGTGCGGCCACGACGCATTTTTAGTTCTGGTAACGTTTCTTACCTGTCAATTTTATTATTTCCCCAGTGAAACCACATGATTTATAGGCTACTAACTGAAAATTACTGCATTGGTTTGTAGATGGATATCAGGAAATTCCTCACACGAAGTAGAGACAGGGAAGCAGTAAAACAAGATGAGAGAGGGAGGTAAGGTCCTGTAATGAATTAGTGATTTAATGTAACCAGTTACATTAGTTATTAGCAAAATGATAGATATTTACATAATTATAGATTTACGTTTTTTTAATGTTTGCTGTAGAGAATGAGAATGAAGGTGCTGGAGTAGGAAAGGGAGGAGGAGGCGAGACTGACAGGCAAGAGACAGATGAAAGACAGGAGAGAGACAGGACCATGAAGGTGATGAGGGAGCAACAACCAGCGTCCACAAACAAGTAGGGGACATTAGTGACTTAGGGGGAAAGCATGATGGTCCTAAACAAGTGAAGTTGTCCCACTATCCCCAGCACAAATTTCGAGTAAAAAAACGTTCATTTAATTCAAAATGGTTTGAGCTTTTCCTGGTTAAAAAAGAAAGCCTTGTCATCAAGGATATGCAGTGTGTTTTCAACTTGCTTGATAACACCATATTCCCAACACTAACGCAGGTCATCCAGATCTCCCTCACAATCCCAGTCTACAGCTGTAGTTGTGAAAGGTCATTCAGTGTGTTGAGAAGGCTCCACACTTGGCTGAGGTGCACAATGGGACAAGATAGGCTCCATCATCTTGCTATTTTATCAGTTGAAAAGGAAGAACTTTCTAAGCTGAGTCACAAGTGATTGACCGCTTTGCAAAAATGATTAATAGGAGGTACACTTTAATGCTCAAAAAATAAAAGGAAAACTTAGCTCAGGATGAGTTAAAATTTCCTCCGAACTAAAACTCTGTAACCTAGGAATTAATGATTACTTCAGAATGTGTATAAGGAAACTTTTTATTTGTCAAAGTTGTTGATGTCTTATTTTTTATAGCTGCAATGTTGAAAATGTTCATGTTTGTTAAAACAAATATGCTCTTATACTCATTAATATCTCAACTGGTAATTTTGGTAGGAATGTATCAGGGTGGGGCAGTGTGCTTGTCTGTATTTATGTATGGAAGGAGGGGCATATGCACTAGGGGGCCAGTGCCCCAGTAAAGCTTTGTGCCTAGCAACGCCCCTGCTCACCACCTTCTACAGAAGAACAATACAGAGCGTATTGACAAGCCGTCTCACTGTGTGGTGTTGAGGCTGAGAAGCCGTAGACTGGAAGAAGGTGAGAAGAGTAGTGAGAACTGCAGAGAAGCTCATTGGGGCTCCTCTTTCCCCCATAAAAGAAATTTCATCCCGCGCTGCCTGTCCAGAGTCTGTAACATCATAAATGAACCCTCACACCCCCACCATGGACTGTTCTCCCTGCTGCCCTCTAGGAAGAGGCTTTGAAGCATCAGATGCAGGTCTGGCAGATTCTGCAACAGCTTCTTCCCCACTACCAGTAGACTAATGAATGTGGAATAAAACCGAAAACAGAAAAAAAAAAGTGCTGAACGTTGGAAAAACTGTAAATCATATCTCAGTATTATGCTTAGAATTGATAACCATATTTACATTTTATCACTTTGCACTTTAAGCAATGGAACTGTCTTGAAAGCTGTACTGAATGAAATTTCGTTTTGTATACACCCTGTGTATACAAAATGACAATAAAGTTTGTCTTAGTCTAAGTTGCGTGAATTAACTGTCTTGAGACAGGGAAACTTGAAGGACAAACGCATATCGATTAATTACCAGGAAACCACAAACGGCACAAATCACACATTGTCAGGTAAAACCATACCTACAATAGTGTGTTTTAAAACCATAGGGAGAATAAACTATCCCATTACCTGTGTAATCCAGTGCTAAAATCTGAATAAGGCATCAAATATGAATTTAACTCATTCATTAAATCTGACGGAGAGTCTATGCAGAAAGCTAAATATCAGGGTAATATTTAGAAGAGCTTTGGACTTCAGTTTTAAAACTGATTATCAAAGACAAATAATCAGACTGCCAATGGAAAGATGCAAAATGCTGCTCAGCAAGTAGAAGGATTTGATATCTGAAATGCCGAATACACTTTTTTTACTGAATACGGAAAAACAGGTGCAAATATTGCTGTTTGTTTTTAGTTGGAGCAAAATACATGAGAATTATAAGCAGATATTTTAATGATGAAAAAATACAGACTACAATTTAGACTTACAAGAAGAATCCAGCAATGAACCTTGCAAACCAGGGAGCTTCATCCATCCATCCATTTTCTAACACGCTTCATCCCAAGTGGGGTCGCGAGGGGTGCTCTCCTCACAAAGCTTTGAGCTCTACTCACAAAGCATTATGGTATTTGCTGTCACAGCAGCGTGCTGTAAACATAGGCTGTCACTACCCAATAGCGGCGACTAATAATAAAAATGGTGCAGGCACCGCACGTTGGAGGGACTTACATGATTAACGGGGAGCAAAAAGTAGTGATCAAATGTCCGAATGTCAAGTTCACTGAGTTTGCTATAAAGTCCACTATATTGCCCCCGCTCTATATAGTGATTGGTTGGATTTAGGGGTTAAGGCGGACGTTCGGGCAAAGTAAGCTTGTATGAGCAATGGGAATAGAGTGTGCACAAGGAGAAATGGGCTCTTGCGTTTAATAGGCGTTCCCTCTAGGGGGCGGGTACAGGGTTGTGAATGTGCATTTTAAGGTCGGGTCTTCAAAATGCTTAAACAGACTCAAAACATGACGACAAAAAATTAGGGATGGAACAGTCTTGGTCACCATTTTTGTCTCCAGTAACACCAGAAGCATAGAGCATAGCACATTTTGACACTCTCTATTCCCATTGAGCAAAGAGTGGGTACAATGGCTGATGCAGTCTAGAGAGTGGCTTGCCTTTATTTTCTGTGATAAGTAGTAAGGAAGTGTTTAAATATGTCAAGAAATACATCTATAAATATCATCCATGCAGTCAGTTCACCTGGTTTATAATCCCACCTTTAAATATTCTGTAGTTGTTTTAAGCAGCAGACCCTTGCATGCCTATTGGGCTGTCACACTGGAAATCCACAGCGACAGCTTCCTAAGCTGGCCATTCACTCTAAGATTTCTTGTTGTCGTTTGTTGCGGCTGGAAGTGAATATAAAGTGGTATCTTTAGGTGCTGAGAACCACAAGTACCTAAAAATAAAGTCAATTATTTGTCTTTGTTTGGACTTTTTGATTTAATGAAAGCACAAATTATGAACTGTTTTTCGTCACTATTCAGTAACAAAATATCTTAGTGGAGGAATCCGAGCACTCTAGAATTTCTTTGGTTGCAGTGTCTCCCATCCATCTCCAAGATTAGCCTCTTTAAATTGTTAACATGCAGGTTTGAGCTGCAAAACTGCAGAATTTCAAACTCTAGTATTTCATTTCCACACTTGGTGGATACCACATACTACAGGAAGTTGGGCTAAGACAGTCCAACATGTCGGATTTTCCTGATTTGCAATAGGAAATTTGCAACATTCTATTGAGCAGACCTGATCACTCTGAAGACAGCCTTCACAGCATGAATATCTTGTTGATTATAAATCCCGAGAAATTAAAGTAGTAATTATACCAAAATTGTAAAATTGGAATTAGGATAAAAGAAAATGTTGTCATCTGCTCTATCCAGAACTCCTCAAGTGGAAAAGTTTTAGTTTCAACTAGACTCATTTCGTAAAAAGTCTTCTTTAAGGAAACTTTGGCTTTCGGATTATTAATCGATTCATCAAAAAAATAATAATCGGATTAATTGATTTGCAAAATAATCGCTAGTTGCAGCCCCAGTTTTCACAAATTCTCAATTGCATTTAGGCCTGGACTTTCACTGGGATACTCTGTTGCATCCATTAGCTTTGATCCAATTAGCTCAGCTGTAGCTTTGCCTGTATATTTACTTTTAAACTTCCTGTACCTTTAAACAAATCTTCAGTCTGTAGCATCAGAATTTCTTTCAGGATTGCCATATATTTACTTCCATTGTGTTCTAATCAGCTTGATAAAGAATATCACATACATCATGATGCTGCCACCACTATGTCTCATCATGTGAATTTAAGCTCAGGTTTAGGTGCAATGTTAATTTTTCTACCACCCACAGTGTTCTGTGTGTCGGTCAAAAAGTCCAGTTTAGTCTCACCTACTTCTATATATTTACAACGCAGACGACAAATTGAACAGCAATTTGAAACTGAGGAGTATTTTGGAAGCAGAAGATAAATTCAGCTTACATACCATCTAGTATATTATTTTATGTAACAACTTCATTTTTTTTCTTTTCGCATGACACGGTCTCCCATGTTGAATGATTTAGCTAACTTTCACATAAAACAGGCATCAATTCAGTGACATTTTCCCTGTTGATTATTTTTGTGCCATGGAGGTTGATCTGAACCTTGTTAAAACAGATCATTTATTATTCCAGCTGCTGGAGGAAGGCAGGTTGGGACAGTCTGTCTCCAGTGAAGTGTTTTCTCAGCTGCTCTTCAGCATTACACACGTCTCCACAGCAAGTAGACATAAAGCAGCACCCGCCCCCGTCCTCCACCCGAAGGAAAAACTTGGTTCCTGGGCAGGGTATTTTGAATGGTTATTTTATTTAGTGTTGAAGGCTATAACACTTATAGGACTCTTATTATCAAGTTGTTAACCTTATGTCTGACACAGCTTCTTCATGAGAGCACTATTTTCTTTTCAAAACCTCCCAAAAGAGGACCCTCTGGCGTACCAGGCCTTTTTGGATTTACCATTTATTTAAAAAATAAAGCTTTAACATATAGTTATATATAATAGTTGAATATTTGCACTAAGATGATATTTAATGAAACTTACAACCTCTGGAGAGGTTTTGTAAAATCTTAAACCAATTTTTTTGTCCTGTATGAGAGTCATCGTGATTCTCTTATCGCCATTATAAAAAAGAGCTGAAGCCTTCATCACATGATGACTACTTCACCCAAGTGGTTAAAAAATTTGCAGATTTTCAAGCTAATATTTTGAGTTTATTTTAGAGACACATGCATACTTATTTACAGATAAGTATGTAGCACTTACCCGTATTTTCACGACTATAAGGCGCACTTAAACGTCTTTTTTTTCCCTCAAAATGTGCGGTGCGCCCTATGGTGCGGTGCGCCCTATGTGTGTTGTAACTGCGACTTTTGAGACCACCTCATTGAGGAGATGATGAAAGAGTGGCTGAATGTAAGGAGACCAGGTGTTTTTTTTTTCCACCCTTCACAATCGCTGTTAATATGTAACTCCATGCGTGCCCATCTCACAGCTGATGTGAAAAACATGGGGAAACAAATTAACCCTGTGCTCGCTGTTCAACCGCTCGACATCGGTGTGAACCGGACCCAGCAAGTGCAGCAGAAGCAGCGAGTTTACATGCAAAGTCAATGGTTGACGCGCGTATAAGGCTGGGTGGCTCCGTATGGATGCGTGGCTGAGGCAGGTGTATCTGAGAAGACTAGGTGTTTTTTTCCACGCATCACCATTGCTGCGTGCCCATCTCACAGCCGATGTGAAAAAAAAGGTGAATCAAATGAACGCTGTGCTCGCCGTTATCCCGGGGGTCTGACAAAGGAGCTTCCACCGCTCGACATCGGTGTGACGCGGCCGTTCAAAGTAAGGCTGCGAGCGGCGTGGGAGCGATGGATGACAGACTGAGACCACAGTTTCAGGAAAAGTGGGAGGCAGCGCCGGGCAAGTTACGCCACCGTTTGCGGATGGATTGTAGATGCTTGGACTAACGTATCTGCTGGCTCTGTTGTTCAAGCTTTTGCAAAAGCCGGCATTATTTCTGAGGAGCTGCGCTGCACGGAAAGTGACTGACAGCGCAGAAGGGGAAACTGGCATGTCGGATTTAGCGCAGCTGTTTAATTCAGAAACAGAGGATGATGACTTTGATGGGTTTGATTAATACTCTGTAATAAATACTTGAATAAAGCACAATCATACTCAGTTTTGCTCCCGCTGTATTTTTCTACCTGAAAAATTAATTCAACAGCAGCCTATGGGCCGCGGGGCATCCGGACTAACCTCCGCAGGTGTTTTTTCATCTAAATAATCTAAATCTTTTTAAGTGATAAAGCCCACCTGAAAATTTAATCATTGCAGTCAGTTCATCCAGATTATTATCCTGCCTATGTTTTAAGTTAATTTATGCTGCAATAAACGAAGAAGAAGGGGAAACTGGCATGTCGGATTTAGCGCAGCTGTTTAATTCAGAAACAGAGGATGAGGACTTTGATGGGTTTGATTAATACTCTGTAATAAATACATGAATAAAGCACAATCATACTCAGTTTTGCTCCCGCTCTATTTTTCTACCTGAAAACTTAATTCAACAGCAGCCTATGGGCCGCGGGGCATCCGGACTCACCTCCGCAGGTGTTTTTTCATCTAAATAATCTAAATCTTTTTAAGTGATAAAGCCCACCTGAAAATTTAATAATTGCAGTCAGTTCATCCAGATTATTATCCTGCCTATGTTTTAAGTTAATTTATGCGTCAATAAACGAAGAAGAAGGGGAAACTGGCATGTCGGATTTAGCGCAGCTGTTTAATTCAGAAACAGAGGATGAGGACTTTGAGGGGTTTGATTAATACTCTGTAATAAATACATTAATAAAGCACAATCATACTCAGTTTTGCTCCCGCTCTATTTTTCTACCTGAAAACTTAATTCAACAGCAGCCTATGGGCCGCGGGGCATACGGGCTCACCTCCGCAGGTGTTTTTTCATCTAAATAATCTAAATCTTTTTAAGTGAGAAAGTCCACCTGAAAATTTAATCATTGCAGTCAGTTCATCCAGATTATTATCCTGCCTATGTTTTAAGTTAATTTATGCCTCAATAAACTGTATCAGAGGAGTAATCACAGCCCTGTGTCATCAGCATGCCGGTTCCCAGGTTTGAATAATACTTTGTAATAAATACACCTTGCAGCTTTATTTGCTGTGATCAGTGGGAATAAAGTAGTTTTAATATGTTTTTAAGTGGGAAAATCCACCTGAGAGGACATGTACCTGTATATAAAAAACGCGCCCTATAGTCCGGTGCGCCTTATGTGTGTGTTAAATACAGAAATGGCACACATAACTGAGACTGCGCCTTTTAGTCCGGTGCGCCTTATGGTCGTGAAAATACGGTATATTTGAAGAAACTTAAGGAAGAAGTTTTAAAACAATTGCCTAAGAATCACTGAGTCTCTTAACAAAAGGGAAACATCAATATAGCCGCCATCAGTCCTGCAGTGATGATTAGCACATATTTAGCTGCTCTGCTTTCTTTATTTCAGTAGATACGAGTTAATATTTAAGAACCAAATGTTAAACTCCAAGCCAGGCCACCATTTCCCATTTCTCCAGGTTCCAGATAAAAAAAAAAAAAAGTCTATGTACCCATTGATGACACAGAGGTCAGCATAGGCACAATGACTGTTAAGTGGTGAGACATGCAAAAAAACAGTTATTTAATATGCAATCTGGGAGCTGTCTGTCAGAAACAGCAATAACTTTTTGAGTAGTTTGAGCTGGATAACCAGCCAGCCTACACTTAACGCACAGATTAGTGAATCCTGGCCACCCATGACATTGTCGATGGAACATAATTGTTGCTTGGCTAACTTTTAAAGGATGCTGATCACACTGCAGAACATGAAAATCTCAAATCCTCATAAAAGACCATTTCTTTTGATCCAAACATATCAATGAAGTAACATTTTCTCTTATAATTTAAACCCATCCACCCAACCCATGTGTCAGTCACTGCGCCTGTCAGGTGTCAATCTGTAGAGATGCCGTTTGTGCCTCTTATAATTAACATGAATGAAAATCTTTATTCTTCCAACAAGATTGTTTTTATGTGTAGCCATTAGTGTTTGATAAAAAACAAAAAATAAACTTTGTTTAAGTCATGCTTTGATAATTTAATCAATGTTGAATAATTTAATCGTAGCTGAACATGTGCAGAAAAGGGAACTAAATTACATTTAATAAACAGGATATAATGTTTCAACACAAAGTAAACTGGGTAGTAAATTAGCCAGGGAATAAAGAAAAGAAAAACAAAACACTGTTGCTCGGTAACAAACAAGTTTTAAGAGCCCTCCAGTTTGCTGCAGTCAATCAACAATCTAGATAAACAAGCAAACCTTACCAACTTTGGTTGATATCTAGTTTTTTTACATGTTGCTATTGTAAGACAAAAAAGCCCTCAGGGAGAGCTCTGCATCTTGAGTCACTGACACCTTAACAAGGTGTTTGAAGAGACAAAAAAGTTGGCATTGAATTTTACTTTCAATCTCAAAAGTGTCTCTATGCTACAAATAGCACTTTTTTTAATTAGTACCAGTGGCTTTTATTGTTCTTAGGTTTTAATACTGCGTTTATCTGCCTATTCTGCAATATATGGTTATACGATTTAAAGATCTCCCTTTTAATTGCTTGTGTAGCCTTTAGTAGCCAAAGTATGCATAAGTGCTGTATCCTTAAAGCAGATTTTTATTATCATGATTATTATCTTATGGTAAGCATATCAGTATGGGCAGCCTCATTTGGAGCTGAAAGATCCATCTGAATATCAATGTTATGATTACAGCCAATAACAAGGAATGTAATTCAGAAGGGAGGAGATAAACCTGCAATAAAATAAAAAAATATAATACCCTCATTGTATTTCATACACTGTTATCTAGACTAAGTCACGGCTAAGATTTAGATTTCTATTGCATTGTTATAACAAGAATATAATCATTTTGCAATTTATGTATTTAGTTAAAGTAGGAAGAATAATAAATGGTAAGACAGGGGGGTATCATTTTAATGTTGCAGCAGTATGTAAACAATGATACTATAGCTTTATTTCTGCTGAGGTCACATTACATCACACAGTGATATTCAACCATTATGAAAAACTACTTACATTTTATTGCACAGGTTTGATTCACCGAGAAAATAAAACTATGGCAACCCATTATACCATGTATGCTTCTGTGTCGGAGTCAACACCTCTTCAACAACAATGGTTTGACATCTGCCTCCTTTCATATTAGGATGCTTTCTTAGGCACCTATAGTAGATTAGTACACAATGTATACCAATCTAGTAGCTTGAGTAGTTTCGTATAAATGTAATGCAGGACTAAGCACTAAAAAACAGGTCCAACTCACTCCTCTATGATGGAAATCTGTGACTGCAGCATCCAGGCGCATGCCTCCTTCCAGGGTGGGGTCCAGGCGCGCTGGAAGCTGTTTCAAGCGAGGGGGGCTGATGGCTGGGTTGGAAAACACATGACGTCATTATGTTGAGGGCTGTGGCTGACGTTTTTAACATAATATTGTAGGCCTACATTTGTCGCCAAAAACTGCCATTTAAAATGCATTGGGACAAAGATGAACATTTTAAACTTTATTTCTTCTCTTTTAATCATTCAAAACAAACAACAGCCCCCAATCAACAGGATCAGGAATACTTGAATAAAACATGGCCTAAATATAGCCTAAACTGAGCATTGAACGTCTTGAAAGTCCATTAGACTATGGATATGGGGAATGATTTCATATCTGAAACAAAAAACACACACACACACAAAAAAAAAATTAACTAATTTCATATTTTATCACTAAATAGCTTAATACAGACATAATATTTAGTGATATGCAGCCTTATTCTAGCGTAGACTTCTTCAGCCACAGGACTACGACAAATAGGCACATAAATAACGCTAAATGCGGCAGTATAGGGGAATTAAAACCATTTCTTACCTCGAAATAGTCAGAAATACGTTTCTGCTGCCTATTGCTAGCCAAGCCTAAATGAATGTGAGGTGGCGGAAGCTTCCGGGGGAGTAGCCTAGTTTTTTATGAAATATTAGAATAATGAATCATTAGTTTATATCTTATACACAGCCCATCATTTTAATCCCATATCAACCACAGTCTTTTAAAAAATAAATACATAAATAATTTCATGTTTTTAAGTACAATATGGGGGGCTGATGCTATGACGAGGGAGGCTGCAGCCCCCGCAGCACCCCCCTTCCCGTGCCACTGGTGGGGTCACAGCTAAACAGAGCGCTAGGCCAGATGAAGCTACTGTGAAAAAAGAACATAAAGTTAGGGATTAAACTAACAAATAATGCAGCAGTCTGAGCCTATAGTAGCATAACTACATAGCTTAGGCTATTCTGAGCCATGTAAAATTTAAGCATTATCAAAAAGAAAAGCTTTAAACCTAATCTTAAAAGCAGACAGGGTGTATGCCTCATGGATTAAAATTGGTAGTCAGTGAAAAGCCTTAAAAATATCAGATCTGCTTCCCATTCTACTTTTAGAAATTCTAGGAGCCACTGGTTTGACCTGCTGATTGAGATCAAAGTGCTCCGTTACTGTAGGAACATGAGGCATAATCAGATCTCTAATATAAGATGGAGCCTGTTTATTTAGGCCCTTTTATGTGAAAGGGGGAATGTTCAATTCTATTCTGGATTATATGATCTTGATTTTTCATTGGAAATATAGATGCAGCATTTTAAATCAGCTTTTAACTACAATTTGTAACATTTTCACTTCCAATTGTCAAATGTTGACACTTGGTCAAAGTACCATGTGCATCAGGTGCTGAAGAAAATGGGGTTCCCCTGTTGTCATATCTTGATGCGCAGGGTGCTTGACAGGTTCCACACATTGAATTACTTGACACATTTATGACCTGCGACAAAGGTTTTAGCCTGCAAAGTTATTGTTAGTAGCTTTGGTAGTGTATGGTAACATGTGTACTAGTGTTTGTTTTGGTTTAGGGGTAGGGGTAAGAGATCAGTTTAGCAGTTTTTGAAATAAAACAATGCAAGAGGGGAGGCAATCAATTACATGCAGGGGGGCTTTACCAAGCATGAATTTTTTAAAGAGCTGGGAGTGAGGCTGCCTTGAATTCTAAAGACTTTCTAAAGGCAAATTATTACAATAGTCCAGCCTTGAAAAATTTACTAGTTTCCCAGCATCACACCAAAACAACAGATTTTTATTTTTTTACAATATTCTGGATAGGAAAAAAGGAAATTCTAGAAAGCTCTTCAATACTGGAATTGAAATGACAAGTCCTGACTGAAAATAGTATCAAGGTTTTTTTTACGTTATTATCGAAGGCCAATTTAATGGCTCAACAGAGCTGTGGCTTTATGCAAATTTGGGAGTGGTTTTAAAAAAGGAAAGAGTCCTATTTTCCTCAGAAAATCAAGAGGAACGTGCTTTCCTTATTTTACAAAGGGTCATTTTGTACGGTAGTAGTCTGTTTTTCCAGATTACAAGGGATTTCTCTTAATAAGAGGAGTGCCATTTTCTCTTTTTTCTGTCTTAGTCTTCAAAGGATACAGCTCTATATATATTAAACCAGAGAGCCAGCTTAATATGAATAGATTCCTTCCTTTTTAGGGGGTCTATGCTGTCTAAAGCATTAAACAGATAGGAAGCAACCTTATAAACAAACATCAATTTGTAAAGGGTAATACATTGAAGGGCTGTTCTCTGCAATGCCGTTCTGAGATAACAAAGGGAGCAGTTTTTTTATGAAGTACTACATCATCTGAAATGATCTGCTTAAATGAAACCATTTTTTTAGGTGTGGAGAACTTGAAGGAGGATAAATTAAATAAAACATTTTCAGATAGGTGAGGCTTGTAAGGAAATACAGTTGTTTCTCCACAATCAAAATGTTAGCACAAGATTCAAAGTATGAAGTGGAGAATACGTCGATCTGTGCACATTTTGAACAAAGCCAATTAAGATAGCATTAAACGCTGCATTTAAGCTATCATCTACAGTGTCAGCATGAATGCCAAAATCCCCCACTATAATGACTTGTCAGTGTTTACACTAATAGGAGGTCTAAAAACTGATCTAAAAATTCAGAGTAAGGAACTGGTGAATTGATTGATATTACAAACAGAAGTGGTTTCGTTGCTAAAACAAGCAAATAAATCAGGCCAAGAGATTGATTCTCTTCCTCACCTAGAATTTATGGACATGTAAAAATTTAAAGTCCCTGCACCTTAAAGATTTAGTCAGCGAATGCCTGACGTCCCAGAATCTTTTAAAACACTGGCATACGCTGAAATTTCTATGTTTTTTTTATTTTATTTTGGGGGTATGCATAAAGTATTCATAACAAGTCCAGAGTGTATGTCCATTGACTGCCTTACTTATGCATAACGCATAATAATTCCCATGCAATGTCAAAAGCCAGTGTCCTGAGGGGATCAGCAATGCGTCCGGAGGCGTCCGGCCTGCAAAAAAAGATTTCTATGAATGCGGCATTAACCTAGCTGCTGTTTACCGCCCGCCCAAAAAAAAGAAAAAGAATAAATAAAGAAAAAGAAAAGAAAGAGGGTTTGCAGTCGCAGCATATTCAGTGTCATTTCTGCTAGGAAGTTTGTTGGTCATGGCCGTGAGCATGAATGCAGGGAGGATCCATCACACTCACCCTTTGATGGGGATGAAGTCTGGAGGATTACTGACGGTTTCGTCCTGTGAACCCCCTTTAATACCAAAACGCTGCCAATACGCCATTGTATAGTAGTTAAAAACACATTCAGCGGTCGTCTGGAACACATCAAATATGTTGATATGCATTGGAGATGTTCTTGATAAGTTAAACACACGTTATGCACAAGTTACTAATGGGTTTGGAATAAGTTAGATCCCACAACTTCTGAGTAACTTACACTTAACGCATGTCAACAATCATATAACTTTAAATTAGGGCCCATATGAGCATACACTGGACTATGTCGGAAAATCTTGAGCATGCTAAAAATTTATCGACGTACTTGCCGTAGATTTTTCGTACGCCAGGCATACGCTGCCTAAATCATCAAGGTGTGGCAGGGGCTTAATGTATTCGTATATATGCTAACGTAATCCTTTTGCTGCAGCCAGAAACCTATATAACCTCTGATGGCACATTAGCGTTACAATAATAGCAATAAAAAAAAAAAAAAACTCTACCAGACAGAGTTGGACAATGTAGATCAAAAAAGTAAAATATAATATAGGTACATGGATCATTTTCAACCAGTTGTACTGTATTTCCAAATTTACCAGTATAGACTGGGGCTACTGGTGAATATTGCAAATTGGTTTAGAGACTTAAGTAAAAGCAGAAGTGTGTCAGCGGTCACCGTAAGTGCTTTCTGAAATGTACTAACAGAAAGGAAGGAGGATGAAATAGGAAGCAGGATGCTTCCTACCAATAGTTAATTTAGTATAAGGTATCCTCGAGCTTATACAGTAATCCAGGGTATACATTACAGTGCATTACAGCCCTTATAGGCAAGAACCACCTCAAGGAGTTTAACAAAAATACACATGCATTTTGTGACATGCTCGGGGTTACCCATGCAAATGTATACACATCTTTATATGTTCTGGCTTTTATAAAAGAAATCCTTAGCCGTTCGCTACATTTCTGTAACTTTTGTTTTTCAGTGTTCTTTTTTGTAGAAAAACTAGCATCATCCTTGTTCATATCCAGTGCACAATGACACCCATAAAGCTAAACACTGTCTGGATAGTGTACAGCAGTCCAAAGTTCCACTCCTACATGGATTGCCCACATCTGCTTCTACATGGCATATGACTTCAAACGGAGTACAAATGGAACAATCCATGAAAGCATCTCACTCGTACACTCATTCAGGCCCTATGTCGGGTCAAGAGTTGGAATTGTGAGCATTGCTTGAGGATGTTTTTAAGGTGAGTATCCTATGACGTTTTAAACGGCAAAGGGTTTAGTTTAAGCCCTTATATAGATTAAGTTTTATTAAACTCACTGGTAGTTTTCTTTGTCCTGACCACATCCACGTTTAACTCACTCCACTCATCCAGACATTTGGTTGTGCCACAGTGCCTTCTGCCACTTCTCACTTTGTTGTAAGGTTTAAAAATGTGCCTTGGGCTGGGTCATCCTTTTTCATTGGGTTTAGTTGCACTTTAAAGACATTTGAAGTCTGCTTTGGTCTTGGACTAGGCAGGAGGCCTAAAAGCAGGGCCAATGAGATTTCTGGATGGAGTTAAAGAAGACATGAAGGTAGTTGATGTGACAGAAAAAGATGTAGAAGATTTGGTTAGGTTGAAAGAGATGAAATGCTGTGGTAACCATTAAAAGCCAAAAGCTGAACAATAGAGAAGACTGATTCATTCTGTTTTGATTCTGTTATAATCAAAACATTACTCTAGTAGAAGTAGGAATAATTAATGCATTTTAGGTTTTAAATTAAGGCAAATGCTGTGGATTATTAAGATTTTTTGTTATACATTTACTTTGAAACTCTGATATATTCAAGGTTAGAGCGAAAAATCCCCACTGGCCTACGCTTAATGCCATTCTATGCAGACTCAGCCTTATCTTCCCAAAGACTGGTTGAGAGCACTTTTCTATCATTTTATTTCATTATATTTTACATTATATAATGGACATCAAGTACTTTAAGTGCCAGGCAGCTGTGAAAAAGAGCCAGTTGATTTTTGAGTGGAGGACAAATTTACAGTCAAAGTATTTTTCCCCTAAAAGATGACCACGAACCAGCCATATATCCAAAAGGCTGATTAAGATCTGAGACCAAAGTATTTTTTAGAAAGCAATCTCCCTTCATCAGCGCAAGAAAAGATGTCCTTGCCACTGTTTTTCTTCTGAGTCACGCTTACTATTGCTGGGTATTGTATAGGTAAATGTTCTTCTTCGTGAAGCGTTTTTCCTTTCTTTTTCAGGAGTAACATTAGCTTCTTACTACAGGCCACACATTAATATTTTACCTTGTTATCCGAGACAACCTTGTTTAAGAGGTAGAATAGCAGTGTTAAAACCTCAAGGACTTCCCAAGCCAGAACAAGGGAAATATGTAGCTCAAAATGATAAAAATGTGTTGGCAAAAATATATTGAACAGGCAATGACGCACATAAATGAAAGCTTTAATTCATCTTAAAGATTTTAGTGGAAGTAATGGGAATAAAATCAATCATGCTGTCCGAAATTGTAATCATGATAGTACCTGTGCTGCTGATATGCTAGTAACATAAGTAATATGGCTGGTAGCATTAGACACCGCAATAGGGGGTTTTCAGGTGACGTCACGCTCACGTGACTACTCAGCGCGTCCGCCATATTGGGTGGCAGCCTTAGGCAGTATTGACAGTGAAAAATGGTGAAATCGTGTGTAATTGTTGGTTGCACGGCCCGTGGAGGTGGAGATCAACGCTCTTTCTATCGCATACCAGCCGTAATCGTGAATCAATGTGAAAAAACAAAACAGCTATCTGAACAACGCCGTCACCTATGGCTGACATGGATATCCAGGTCCGATTTGGACGGTGTTAAGCTGGAACATGCCAGAGTCTGCAGTGCTCACTTTGTCACAGGTAAATAACTGACAAGCATTTAAAACATGTAAGAATATATTAATAATAGGGCTTGGGCGTCATGACGTATTACTTTCCGTGGCCGCAATGTTGATTGCCTCCGCCGCCGCTACTCAGACTACTGCCTATGACTACCGCGTACTGGACTCCCTCTCTCAGCCGTGTTTTAATTTGATTAATTTCACCTTAACTTGATTTCAACCAGCGGGAAAAGGCTCAAATATGTGAGAAACCCGGAGGGTTTAGGGAGGTTTGGCAGTTAACATTACTAACCAAACCTTTGAAACACATAGCAGCTAGTTAAAAGTACATTACATGCCTGAGTGGTTGTTAGCACTAACGGTTAGTACTGTTTGCTGGCTTTATGAGCTGCAGCTCCTGAACCCATCCATTCGTAAACTGCACATGAGACTCCAAGGACTTGTAGCTTTGGAACTGTTCGCGCACCGCCGGCCGTTAGCCACCTAGCATAGCGAGCCCTGCGTTGGATTGTTTACATTTTTACCATCTTATTAAAACTCACCCGTCCACGTATGATGGCGATTTCCTTCATGTACATCACTTCGACATCTCGTACCCAACCAGATGTGAACTGGTTGTGAGCCTCTAGACCCTTGTACGCTCTCATTTCCTCAAGAGTGTGCAGAGGGTTTTCACTGAACACCGGGTAATGAACTATGTCGCAGTGCTCTACATTTGGCCAATCATCTGGATTAGTGCTAAACAAGGCACCGTGGAGGGCATAGGGGTCCATATGGTCGATCACGGAACATTTCCTCAGATATGTTCCATGATCTGGTGGCTCTAGCGTGCTGGCGTACTTATCCATTCGCGACATGATATATATGATATACGATAATATGCCACCCAAGATGGCGGACCAGAAGCTGGCCAGTGACGTCACTGAAAACCCCCTATTAGATGCTAAACCTTATTTACAGAATTCTGCTTTAAATTTCCTAACATATTTCCCACTAATTTAACAAAGTTTCTCTTACACCTCAAATCATTATAGTTTATATAATGCTCATGGATGTAGATTTTCACCGTCACTGACTGGAACACTCGGTAAATATATCAAAAATAGCCTTTGAATATTAATGAATGATTAAAAAAAGTATATGCTAGGGATTCACACCAAACAGGCTTTGGGCACTAAAAAACCTAAATTTGGACTCTGGGTCAAACGCTCATCCAGTTGCTCTGGATGCTCTGTACTGGCTCTGCACTGTGGTTGTTTATCTGCTCTGTTCTGTAGCTACGTACAAGCTAGAAGCTTAGTTTTATTTACTTTGCTAAGTTGGAAAAATAGTTTTGACACATTTTAAGCTAGAAATTCCACCTCTAAAAATCATCTGTGCAGTCAGTTAATCAGGATTATGATTCTGCTAAAATATGCAGCTCTTGTTCATAGCAATAGACCTCCAGGGTACTGGCAGGCAAGCAGTGCTGGAAATCCCCGCTGGGAGCTCTCTGCAGCTTCCAGCCTGTGGGGGATTTCCTGCTGCCAAGTACCAATATATATATATATATCTATATCTATATATACAATATATAGATATATATATATATATATATACACTATATTGCCAAAAGTATTTGCTCACCTGCCTTGACTCACATATGAGCTTAAGTGACATCCCGTTCCTAATCCATAGGGTTCAATATGACGTCGGTCCACCCTTTGCAGCTAGAACAGCTTCAACTCTTCTGGGAAGGCTGTCCACAAGGTTTAGGAGTGTGTTTATGGGAATTTTTGACCATTCTTCCAGAAGCGCATTTGTGAGGTTGCACACTGATGTTGGACGAGAAGGCCTGGCTCTCAGTCTCCGCTCTAATTCATCCCAAAGGTGTTCTATCGGGTTGAGGTCAGGACTCTGTGCAGGCCAGTCAAGTTCATCCACACCAGACTCTGTCATCCATGTCTTTATGGACCTTGCTTTGTGCACTGGTGCACAGTCATGTTGGAAGAGGAAGGGGCCAGCTCCAAACTGTTCCCACAAAGTTGGGAGCATGGAATTGTCCAAAATGTCTTGGGATGCTGAAGCATTCAGAGTTCCTTTCACTGGAACTAAGGGGCCAAGCCCAGCTCCTGAAAAACAACCCCACACCATAATCCCCCCTCCAACAAACTTTACACTTGGCACAATGCAGTCAGACAAGTACCGTTCTCCTGGCAACCGCCAAACCCAGACCCGTCCATCAGATTGCCAGATGGAGAAGCGCGATTCGTCACTCCAGAGAACGCGTCTCCACTGCTCTAGAGTCCAGTGGCGGCGTGCTTTACACCACCGCATCCGACGCTTTGCATTGCACTTGGTGATGTATGGCTTGGATGCAGCTGCTCGACCATGGAAACCCATTCCATGAAGCTCTCTGCGCACTGTTCTTGAGCTAATCTGAAGGCCACATGAAGTTTGGAGGTCTGTAGTGATTGACTCTGCAGAAAGTTGGCGACCTCTTCGCACTATGCGCGTCAGCATCCGCTGACCCCGCTCCGTCAGTTTACGTGGCCTACCACTTCGTGGCTGAGTTGCTGTTGTTCCCAAACACTTCCATTTTCTTATAATACAGCTGACAGTTGACTGTGGAATATTTAGGAGCGAGGAAATTTCACGACTGGATTTGTTGCACAGGTGGCATCCTATCACAGTTCCACGCTGGAATTCACTGAGCTCCTGAGAGCAACCCATTCTTTCACAAATGTTTGTAAAAACAGTCTGCATGCCTAGGTGCTTGAATTTATACACCTGTGGCCATGGAAGTGATTGGAACACCTGATTCCAATAATTTGGATGGGTGAGCAAATACTTTTGGCAATATAGTGTATATATATATATATATATAGATATAGAGAGAGAGAGAAAGAGACAGAGAGAGAGATGTATAAATAATTTTCTTATTTTTACAGGTTTTAACATTTTTAGTTAATTTGGGTAATTAGAAACTGTTTTACCATAGTTCATCGCAAATATTTTAGCTCTCTGTTCCTTGTAGCCTACCTAACATTCCAGTCTCTCGGCTATTTTTTAAAACCTTGGGAGTTTAACCCCTCTGTATTTGTTTATTTTTCATAATCAGACAGTTCTGCAGAAGCAATAACAGCGTGCATGTCGTGTCTGTCTTCCAAAAGAAAAACAAATATCTAGCTCAGCATTTAAAATTGTTAGACGCTTCAGCCTCCCGCAGCAGAAGTTAAAATTTCTGAACTCCTGCATCGGACACTCGGACACCAGAACAATCTGATGCGCTGCTTCAGATGCGCCGCTTCAGATGCTTGGATGCACCACTGGACCTCTCAATGCCGTCCCCCATAGATTTTGCATGTAAATCAGTGTTCTCACTGAACACTTTTGACACCCAAAAGCATTCAGTGTGAACGCACCATTATTTATACCAATTCCAGTCTAAATACAGCCAGCATGGGTTATATATGATTTAAATGTTGGTCTATGGATATTTGCTTCTGGTAATAAGGATACCATGAAATGTGCTTTTATAAAATGTTGTTGTTGAGAGTGTGAAATAAACATGATCCATATAAGGGCAAGTATGCATTGTGAGACCCCAAAGAATCAGGTGGATAAAATCTGTAAAATGTCTTAATCTGTCTAAATGCAGCAACATAGGCTGAGGTGATATCTTGCAAAAAATAATAATTAGAGTGGTGGAAATAGCAGCATAAATCCAGAAATAAGTAACCAGGGAGACAGGAACTTGAACAAAGAGGAACACTCGGCTTCAGGAGGGAGTGAAGAGACTAGCTTAAAGTAACTATAGAGAAGGAGTATACATGCCAAACAGAACGAATGGAGTAATCAACTGATTGGGAGCAGATGTGGACAGACGGATCTAGAAGGGAACTAAGCAAAAGGAGGGAGGCACTAGGGGGCAACAGAGAGTAACAGAGAAATAAAGCAGGGCTTAAATATAATTTCAAAATAACTTAAATGACACAAAATGAAAATGAAACTAATCACTTGGACAGCATAGAAGGACAGGAACCAAAGTGAAACCTAATGTGAAAAATTTAACAGAACCAGAGATATAAATCAAGATCATGACATAATTTCTGATTTTTAGTTTGAAATATCTTACTCTCACTATGCAATTAAGAAATGGAGATTAGAAAAAATTATAGTATGTAAAATTGGGTGGTCTATAAAATCTTTCACAGATTTAGTCAAACAAATTTAATGATATAAAGAATTCAAGTTAACAGTGCACCAATAGTTGTGATGCATGTATATATATGTATGTATATTAACATTAAACAAAACAAGTTTCCCACATAATTCAGTATAACATTGTGCTTCTTCTCTCTATACTCTCTTACTTTAGCTCTCATTTTCAGAAACGCTCTGCAACCAGTCCACACTCATGGGAGTGCTTGTGTTTCCCGCAGAGACGACTCCTGCTGTGATTGATCAGATGTGTGGCTCCACTGCCGGGACAGTCTCTGTAACAAGGTGGTGTGCACGGAGTGTCGTGTAGACTCCCGGTCATTATCTCCCAGCCAGTACAGAGCACCTCACAGTAACCCAAGTAGCTCTTTTGACCCGAGGCACTCAGCTTGCCAGTACCAAGCTCCCACTTTGAAATTAGTCACTCCATGACAGGTGGGGGGATGGCTGCTTGTGATCCTGCCACATTCATACACTTTCTTACCCCCATCTATCATCACCCATAGGCTCTTTTGTCTCAGACTGTTTCTCTGTAGCCTTTTATTTATTTTTCCCAATGAGAGCACCATTTTGTTCTTACCATGCTTGGGGAAAAACAGAAGGTCTGTACATTTGGTGTATATGAGTCCTACTTCTCTCATTTCTGTAATTTTATTGAATAAATAACTTATGAACTTTATTTCCAATCCTACAGTTTGAAATAGCTTCCTTCCTTCCTTCCTTCCTTCCTTCCTTCCTTCCTTCCTTCCTTCCTTCCTTCCTTCCTTCCTTCCTTCCTTCCTTCCTTCCTTCCTTCCTTCCTTCCTTCCTTCCTTCCTTCCTTCCTTCCTTCCTTCCTTCCTTCCTTCCTAAGTCAGTTTATTGGATGTTTTAGAGATAAAGGATGATTGTATTTAATCTTTACCTAAACTTGTAGGAACCTGTATGTTAACAAGCCATTGGGGTAGAAACGTACAACTAGCTGTGTTGCTGTTATAGTCTTGCAGCCCTTTTATTTCTCTCAATGATTTTTCTCATTTCAGGCTGTGCGATAGATTGTCAAAATTGGAGACAACTGTCAAAGATTACAAACTAAGTTTGCTGTGAGCTCTGAAGTATTTTGAAGACACTCTGTTTTGCATTGTGGTCAACACTATAGGCACACTTATGGCTTGAGTGTGTGGGAGGACTTGTGTGCATCCAACTGCGAATGCCAGTGGGTGTAAAATGAACCAAAAGCAATCTGAGTAATCAGTCCCTTTTTGCTTTTATTAACGAGATGTGTTTTTAAGTAGCTGAGATGGATCCATCATGTTTTGGCTCAGCACACCACAAATTGTTCAGGGTGCACTTTCTCTCCCACCTATGGCATCATTCCTCTTTTGAGAACCATAGTGAGTGGGCTTGTTTTGAAGGACCAAGTGCTTCAACCGGCTTGAACGGAGGTTTTTCCATTAACATGTTTGTTATTAATTTATGTCAAGGTTTATTATATTAAAACTCATACAAATGTGATAAATGTTTGTATATTCTTTATCTTCATGCAATCCTAAAGATTTGTATAACCCTGGGAGCTAAAAATTGTGTTGGTTTTTTTTTGTACTGATTAAAGTAAGCACTAGTTTACTAAACCTGTAAAAAATTTAAATATTAAACTGTAGATCTAAATATAAGGAACAATTTCAAGATTTACTTTAAAAGTAAATGTGACTTTAAAAATAAAGTACTAGTCAACATTGGTAGCTAAAGATTTTGGCATTTAATTGGTTTATTTTTCTACAGTGAATAATGCAAAACGACTTATATTTTTCTGAAAAATGACAGTTAAAAGTCCTTTGTTATAATGTATTTTCTCAAATCCATCTATGGTCAAACTAATATATACCCTCCCTCTTAAACATTAATGAATATTACTTAGTCAGCTACAGAGAAACCACATGCTTGTGATTGTCATCAATAGCATTGTGGTATAAATGGCCAAATATTGCATCAAATCAGAAACCCTGCTTCATTGAATACAAAATGGCTGCTTAATTGCAAAGCCAGTTGTGACATGCATTTGGCCTCACCATTGCATTACTAGCTGTGGCTAAATCTTTTTTTTTCTTCTTCTTTTTTTTTGTTCTCCCGGAAGTTCAGTGTACATAGAATGCTACCACATTTGTACAATATTATAAACACTAGCAGACAAGTAAATTAGATGTGACTTTAAAAAAAAAGTACTAATAAGGAAAAAAAAAAAAATCTACTCTGAGTAATATTTGCATTTGTAGTTTGTTTTGGGAAGAATGTCACACACACATAAAAACCCAATATGCAAAGAAACAAAACCTGATTACTATACTTCTTTTTATCATTTTGCTTTCATTTCCATTTGTGGATCAGGTCGCCTCTGACTACTGCCCAAGTCCCTTAGCACTGCTCCCTCACTGGTTCCCTCTGCAGGTATGGACCAGGGGAGGGGCCTGCGTCACTCGTTCGGGCTTGGCTTAGCAGGATCTCACACGGAGGCATCCGACAACCAGGTTCTTTGTTGTCACAACTGTAGGGGGATCATACCCCATAGCCTCCATGGGAAGGCCTGTGCCAGGGTGTTGGAGATGAAAGTCCGGCTGATTGTCAAACCTGGGAGGAGCAGTGCAGTTGTTGTCCCAGGTGTGGAACAATACACCAGCTCTATCACCTTGCAAGGTGCTTGAGGGTGCATAGGATTTTGCCTAACTGGTTTTGTGGACCTGTAAAAGGCATTCAACCATGTCACTTGTGGTACATTTAGTAGAGGCCATCCGGTTTCTGTACAAGCATAGAAGCAGTTTGGTCACTTTGGAAGTGGAACAAACAGGTCCCAACTTTGGTGGGCAGGATCTGTGGTAATGTCTTGGCCTCCCTCTTGAGTTGTGCTTCATAAAAAGAGTCAAGATCTTGGAGACGGTATCCTATCTTCACCAACCCAACCTAGGACTGTCACACAATAATGCTTTAAAACATGATGCCCCCAACTCGCTGTGTGAGGGTTTTTACTATTGGTTTCAAAGCTAAATCAGTTATGTCTGTTGGGAGCTGGAGAAGTTCCATCTCTCTCCAGCAGAGTCCGCCATGGATCCTCCTGAGCTGAGCCTTCGACACACCTGAGGCGCATCTCATCATCAGAGGATCCACAGTATATAAGCTGTCTTCAGACCTTGCCTCAACGCCGCAGTGTTAAATCCAGTTGGTTAGCACCTGAGCCTAGTATCTTCTGAGAACCTTTGTTGCCATTGAATCCAGACTGGATTCCAACCCTTTGTCTCTGCTTTCAGGAAACCTGTCTTTCTCCTGTGAAGCTCTGGAAGAGCTTAACCTGCCGAGCCTGCCCTCTGAGCCAAACCTGAAGACTCTTCTCTGGATTCCCATGCAGCTCAGGACTAAGAGCTGGAAACTCAGAACCAAGGTTTGCCTTCACGCTAGAAGTAAGACGCTGAAGCAGTTATCGGACTCTGCTGAACGAAACAATCTCTGGATCCCAACAGTTCCTCCCTCAAGGCTTTATCAGGACTCCTCAAGGTACAAACCAGAAAACCTAAAAACTCAAACTCAACTGAGCCAACGCTTACTGAACTGTCTCCCACACAGACTCCAGTGAACCAGCCCCCCCCAGGCCTGAACCAGTACCAGTGTTATTTCCATGTGCTTGTGAAACAATAAACCTGTTAAACTTTTATTCTGTCTCCGTGGTGTTCTGCATCTTGGGCCTCTCAGTAACCCATCATTACAATGTCAAAATTTATTTTGTTAGCGATTTTAAATTGAATGTTTATTTATATAGCAAGTTTCATGCACGGATCACCACAAAGTGGTTTTGATCAACAGACAGAAACCTCATTCAAAGTACAAATGCATAAACACAAATAAAAGCAAGTCATAAAATGTATGATTATACATACATCTGCAAGATGAACATTAACACATGTACAAAAATATATACAATTCTATTCAGTTTATTTACATGGCGCCAATTCACAACACATGTCAACTCTAGTCACTTTACAGAGACAATTCAACTAGATCATATAGGTAGATTGGTTCAAAGTTTTCTTTCTAAGGAAAACCAGTTGATTGCATTGACTCATTGAATCAAAAGAAATCCCTCACACTAAGCATGCTTGTAGCGACAGTGGAGAGGAAAAACTCCCTTTCAACAGGAAGAAACCTCCAGCACCACCAGGCTCAGTGTGAGCGGCCATCTGCTGAGGCCAACTGGGGTTAAAGGAGATAGAAGCAGACCCAGAAAAAGAAGCAGAGACACAAAAGGCAACTGCCAACCAGCTCCACAGATAGCCCAATCCAGGCATATACACTTATGCACGAACAGACTTTTCTTTTTGGAAAACCTGGATGATAAGACTGGCTTAGCTTAAACTATGTCTGGAGATTTTAGCTGTCTCTGTAACTTTAGTCCTAAATGCATAGTACACTGCAGGACATAATGATCATGTTTCCTTACTATGCTACATCCTCCTACTCATGTCAAATTAGCATTTATTCTTTTATTTCAGCACTGTATTTTTTCTCTTGGTGAAAATTTAATCTGCCCTGGTGTTCTGTTAAGCTCTGACAACAAATAATAAAATTAGCCCTGTCTTTCCATGGTTAATTCTGTTCCTCTCTCAGGCATAGCTGTTGGCTGACCATTAACTGTGCCTTACTGTATATATATTCACATTCAATTTGTTGAATGGAAAACTGTCTCAAGGCTTATCTACTTAGCTGTTGTTCTCTAAGGTTTTTTGTTGGACAGAAACCCTATAACCAGTTTTATGAACAAACATAATTTTGAGACGAGTGTATTTGACTTGGAGCTTGTTAGGATGATTTAGCTGACTTCTAAGTTTTGTTTTTAACTTTTGTGCTTGTGAAGTTCTCAGAAATGTGTGTGAATTGGCACTTTATGAATCAAGTTGTTAGGATTATTTTCTTTATTCCTGTTAGTACTTGTTAAACCCTAATAATACCTGCCTGTTGCGTGTTAAGAATAATATTTTCCCTATCTAATTAGAACATTTCCTCTATCAGGATAGAAAGTTATTTTCTACATACATAACAAAGATTAGGGAATGAAATGGGGACACAAACAATGGATAATTCTCTCTTAACAGAGAGCTGTCAGTAGATCTAGAACACTGTTTAATATTGCTGAATCATTGATGTCTTCTCGTTTACAAATATGTTTGATGTAATTATGTGTCATGTGATCATGTGGCAGTTGGTGAGCCAGGAAATGTATATATATTATTATTATTATTATTAAGTGTTATTTAAAGTGTTTGTTCCAAGTGACATATTCTCAGGAAAGAATTGAGGAGAAAAAACATAAAAATGTTAACGTAGAGCTTTGCTTACAAAATGTTTTTTCTACCCTGACCTATCACTCGTGGAGGGCAACTGATGAACCAACCGCTACAGCTGCAGCCACACAACCAGAGGTGATGAGTTTCTTTTTTCACCAATAAGTGCCTAATGGGGGACGCATAATACCGGCTTATTATCAGTTTGTGAATTGAAGCTCTGTGAGTGACCAAATACTTACCTTTCAGCAAAATTTTTAAGCAAAATAATAATTCTTACAGTTCTGATCAGACGTTAGGTACACATCATTGGCATTTCATTACATAAATATTTTTTTCGCCCAGGATGAAATATTTTCTACCATTTCTAACATTTGGCTCAGGAAGTTGATGCATAACATTGACCTTGCAGGGTTTTTCAGGGACTTAGGACTCAAAACTCAATGAGACCCATTATCCACAAATTAAATACTGTGTTACTGTGGTGAACCTTTCCATTAGTGGCCAGTCTAGTTACTCCCAATACTGCATAAATGAATCATCAATGGGGTCACTCATGAATCCTGATATCAAAATCCCAACAGGCCTCACTTGCCATAAATAAGATCAGTGTTGATGATTCATTGTGTAAAAAACATGTCTTACCATAAAAAAGACAAAAGCCATTTTTAAAAACTGTATCTTGATGATCCCCAAAATATTTGAGAAGTATAAATCACAAATTGTTTCAAAGATTAAGTACTTTAAAAGATGTTCATCCTTTAATATTTGACATAAAATCAAAAACATATTTCAGATTAAAAACATACTGACAGTTGAGCATGGTGGTGGTAGTGTATTAGAGTTTGTATGGTGTGCTACTTTAGGATCAGAACAACATGCAACTCGTGAAAGTGAAGTAAATAAAAGAAAAAACACAAAAATAAACATTTTAGTGGAATAAAGAAAAAGGAAAAGACCAGTGTTAAAGAGCAAGGCTTATGCAAGTGTTATGATCTTGGAGTAATTATTCATTTCATTCACCTGTCTAACTCTGCCTAGTTTCTCATCACTGCTAATCTGATTAACCTACTCATGCCTCTATTTAAGGTGCTTGCACCCAGTCATCAGCGCAAGATTATTATTATTGTCTCATGCCAGTGGTGAATGTTTTTAGCTATCTGAGTGTTTCTTATAACCTGATTCTGTCCTGCCACTCAACTACTGAGCCTGCCTGTTCCTGTTCTGATCTGTTTGCCTGACCTGTCTCCGGACTCCTGCTTGTACTTCGTGGCTGCAGCATCTGGGACACAGTGGGTGGCACCCATCGCATCTTGTTGGCAGCCATCAGCTGGATCCTACCTCGTTCTCTGGGTATGGGCTGAACTTGTAACCCAGAGCTTACTGCCTCAGACACCCTAGCCACGGCAGCTGCTGAAGTGCTGACTCGTCTTTTAATAAATGCCTTTTGAGTAATCCCACTGTCTGTCTTGCCTGAATAATTGGTCCTCTGTTCTGAGTTGTGACATCAAGCTTCACAAAACCTCACTTTATTTGATTATTTTTCTTGAGTTCAATCTTTGTAAGCATTCTATTGTAGGATATGAGCCACGGGCAATGGTAGCAGTGAGTTTCTCTTGATTCATCTGATCGAAGGAATAAATTAAGCTTGCCATCAAGATCACCAAATAAATACATCAGGTCTTTTCTCAGTCTTAGTGCTTTTAAACTTGTAAAATGATGCACGTGTTAAATGAACATGGTGCATGTTTTGGTGGATAAAAGCTTAGCTGATGAATGTTTACCTCACAAAGGATATAGTTTAAGTATCACTTTAAGGCACATGGTACAAATATAGAACATCCGAAACTGTGTTCTCGTGCATTGGGATGCTACTGCAAAAGCTGAGCTCAAAATCACATGCTAATGAACTGTGGCATCATTAAACAGAACACATTGCCTTTCACCACAGGGCATAAACAAAAAAAAGCATTTTCTGTTTCATTGCTTTGCAGGTGAAATTACTCAAAATGTAGCTCTAGAGTATAACTACCCCCAACACCCCACACCCCAGCCCTCCTCAGCCGCCTGGCTTTTAATCACCTAGTCTAGGTAGCTGTGGTAAAAAAAAAAAAAGAAAGAAAAAGAGAGCGGAGGAAGTTCCCTCTATGAGTCAAGAAAAGCCACATATTCTGAATTTTCCTCTCTCTCTTATTCCGTTGGTGCTACAGGTACCCTATATTTTTGACCAATATCCGCTTGATCAAAAGAAAGGAGCTGGCCCCAGAGCAACCAAGACACTCATTACCATTGACGAGAGTTCCCGGGAGCAGCTCATGTGCATTAATGAAGAAAAGAACTGAGCCAAAACAATTGTACCCAGCTAGCTTTGGAATGCACAGCCAGCCACATGCCTGGCCCCCTAATGACCCAAGGAACCTCAACTTGGGCAGAATTCAATGGGGTGTTGTAAAACGGCTTTGTTAAATAGCTCTGTGCTGTTTCCATGTATGACTTATGGTGTGTTTGTAAATCCTGTGAACAATGCTTAACTGCTCCAAGTCAGATTTTAGGCAAACAAAAATACTGTAGAGCAGCATCCGTTGACAGCACATGCCTCTGTTTGCATTACTGGAAGACTAAAAGAAGAGGGGGGAAATTTGGCCCCAACCTTTTTCACAATAAGAAACAAAGAGATGATTTTTCTCTTTCCGTAAAGAGATCTATCTTCATATGTCAACTTAAAGAAATATTCCAAGTATACTGTCAACAAGCCACAGCCACAAACCACAGAGTGTTGTATTTATGTGATAGACCAACTCATTGTGATTATGTGAAGAGGATGAAAATTGACAAATTTAAAAATGGTTTTAACAAATGAAAACATTAATTGCTTACATTTTAATTAATTAATTTCTACACTTATACTCCTTGATAAAATCAAGCACATGTAATTACGTGCAAAAGTCAGCAAGTTACTAAAGAGAGTCCACTTGTGTGTAATTTAACCTCACTTTGAATTCAGCTGTTCTCAGGTTTATAAGAGAAACTGTCAGAAACAACAGCTTCATGAAAACCTTTGAGCACAGCAAAAATAAGGTTGTGGAGACATCTAAAGCAGTGTTAGATAATGGAACAATGTTCCAGACAATGGGCAATATATTATCCAACAATAAAGAAAAACTGACACTAACCTTTTTCTCATTCATCAGCCCAATGAATGTATATCAGTAAATTTACATCAAAGCAATGGGTTTCTAATAGCATAATAGTTCTGCAAGCAAGACAATTAAGGAGTATGTGTGTGTTACATGCCTGCTTAAAGCACTCTAAGGATGGTTATAAATACAGAATAATAATGAAAGAAAAGCCATTTAGAGTCCGAAAACACTTGAGACTGAAGTGGTTCGCAATCGGATGATGATTCCAAACCACTGGTCAGAGTTAAAATGGAATGGCTTAGAATAACACATATCCATTACAGATTGGCCCTGGCAAAGAACAGACCAAAATCCAAAAAGCATTGACACAGGAGGTCCAATTGACTTGCATGCAGCACTATTCAGGGCCATTTTTGTTTTTTGCCCACTCTGTAATTTTACACAACTCTGAGTTGATCGTCATCTAAAATTCCAGTAAAGTACATTAAAGTTTGTAATTGTATATAAAAAATGGTGAAGTTCAGCAAGTGTGAACATGTTTGGAAAGTACTGTGGTTTCTAAAACAGAAAGCGAATGAGTTCTCACTATTTTTACTCCAGGCTTAGAGGTTATTTTACTACATTTTCTATGAACACAGTGGTTTGGAATACTTTATACTCTTCAGCCAGGAATATTTGAATTGATTGACCACTGACATTTTGAAGTGTTTTCTCTGTGATGGAAATTTTAACTCCAAGAGTTGTCAAAAGGCTATTATTTTCAAAGTCTTCACACCTGCTTCCTCTTCCACTCCTCAGTGTCGACTGTGGAGCCACAGCTAACCACGTGACCGTTTCAAAGATGACATTTTATCAAGACCATCTTCAGCTGTGAGTGTGGGAGAGTGCGGATGGTGCTCAGGTCAATTGTCCCTAGTGTCCACAGCTGCTGCAAGGTGCATGAGGTGTGTGCAGTGTCATAAAAATTGCATATTGCTTCTACTTTTTACTTCCCATATCTTCCTACTTGTGCTCATCCAGGCACAGAAAAATCAGCAAACAGTGTGCAAAATACAACCAAATAATACAATATGCTGGTTTAAAAAAATTGAAAATCTCAACACAGCAGTGTGTAAAGCTGACAAAAACATCTTGACCATGTAACAGAAGAAAATATCTACCCTATAAAAATACATAGCAAATTGTTTGAGAATCTGTCCCCTCCTCGATGTTGAAAAAGGCAATCCAAATGAATGCTAAACACTCAGAGTGGTGATAAAACTCAGTGGATCCATGAAAATGTAGAGGTAATAACAAAAAAAGGAACATAAGCTCTGTATGTCTGCAGCATTCATTGCCAGTAACCACCACATGTGGGTCTGTCTTTGTCAGTTACACTTGAATTCAAGCCACATGCAGCCTAATTCAGCCGACACACTGCACACTAAATTAGATGGGTTTTTTTCCAAGCCAGAGAGTTGCTTCAATCAGTCAATAATATCTGAACCAAATGATGAATTTCTGTTCCACAAGACCGACCTTAAGCTCAGGTTTTCCAGCATTATCACAAGGAGCTGTTGCTCCAAACATTGAAATATTCAAACAGAAGGGGGCTTCCCAGAGCATGGTGACCTTTGGTAGCCACTCCATCAGCTGCTCATCATTTTAGACTCATTTATCAGGCACAGTGCTCTATGCAGCTCACAGGTGAGGACCCTGATGGGGTCACATGAGATGTCGGGTCGTCTCACATTATCTTGGCTTGAAGGCAATGAGAAAATCTGTGCAAACACATGGTGCTTGTTGGTCAGTTCTGAATAAAATACATCTGCTGCAAGTAGTTTCCACGGTTAAAGGGGTTGAACATTTTGAGAGATTTAAAATGTATGCAGGAAAATAAAAGGTGAAAATTATTTTTTAAAATAGAACTCTGCAACTAGAGGTATACGTTTAGTGCCACTGAAAGCAAATGACTACACTGCCCTAACAAAATTCAAAAGTCTCCCTTGGTGTTGTCTGATAGCACCAAAGTTTGAGTCTGATAGCACCAAACCTTGGACCAGTAGGTTTTAAAGTCATGGAGCCAGCTGTAAATCCTACATAAATGAACCAAAAAAAGTTATCCATTTACAATAAGTGTGATATTTGTGTTTGTTGTTAGTTAGCTCTCGACTTTCTGGGGTACTCAGACTGCTGTGAAGTGGCACTCTGGGTCAAATGACTCTCCAGTGACATTGATATGCACCAAGCGCCGTATATAGACCTGAACAATTGTTTAATATATCTAAAAATAAGCTAATTCTTATTTTGGTCCAAAGTTAAGTAGTGTTGCTTTAACAATCATGTTCACACTGTAAAAAAATATATAGGACAACTATTCTGTTCTTTCAAAAAAAATAAAAATAAAAATCTTCCCTTTAGGTGAAACAGCTAAATAAGATCTTTGTTTCAATTAACCTTTTATTGTAAAAGGCATCATCAGTTTAACTTTTTTTTCTTTTGCAATTCTCTATAGTTTGTTCTCATGTCAAAAACTCGAATATGAGCTTATCAAATAAAAAAAGTAATATTATAGTCAACAAAACTGTTTAAAAGCACTCTATGGAGTTTAAAAACACACTGTGGCATGTCCAGTCTGCCTGCAGGGCATTGTGGTGAATAAGGACTACTATTGGCAAGAGCTCAATCTACAGTAGCTGTTAAGATTTTTGCTCTGATTTTGACCAGTATTACTACTTTAATATGAATAGCATCAGAAATCCCATGTCCTCTGATACCTGTGCCAAAAGAATTCTTTATATTTGTAAGCTAAACTGTGATTAAGCAAGTCTGATTTTTCTCTACTTAAGTCTTCGTCCATTTCTTAGTCCAGTCACTTTAATGTTAGTCTAAATGGTAAATGGCATGTACTTATATAGCGCCTTTATTCAAGTCAAGAGACTTGACCAAAGCGCTTTACACTACATTCATTCACCCATTCACACACACACTCACACACTGATGGTGGCAAGCTACATTGTAGCCACAGCTGCCCTGGGGCTCACTGACAGAAGTTGGGCTGCCGTACACTGGCGCCACCGGGCCCTCTGACCACCATCAGTAGACAATGCAGATGAAGTGTCTTGCCCAAGGACACAACGACACTGAAAGTCAGAGTCGGGGCTTGAACCGTCAATCCTTTGATTTCAGGGCAAACTCCTACATCCAACGCCACTGTCGCCCCTCACGCCACTGTTGCCCCAGTTTAGTCCGGTTTAATGTTTTTCTACCTCTCAAATTACATTGGTTTATATAAATATTTATATAAACATAAATAACATTGGATGAGATAATATGTATTAAAGTTTACACATATTTACACAGCAGCAGCAAAAGTTGAGAAATAAACATTTTTTTATCTATCTTTGCTTAAAAATGTTGAAATTGAAATATAAAACTATTTGCTAAAGAATAACCATTGTGATTGAACACAAAGATAAACAACAGCAATAAAAATACATTATTTTATTCCCGAGATTTTAGCCTTTTAGTTTAAAATCCTCCCATTATGTTCCTGAATGTGATGATACCCCCCCAAAGTAGTTAGTATTGGATATTGACAACATGAACAAAACAAGAGGCAACAGTTAATGCTCTGATTCAGTCATGTACATGTGCTTTTAGCTCCTATTTTAATTTTAAGAGCTCTCACATGTAGGCCTGTGCAGGATTGTTGTGAACACACTTTATATTTGCAAGCTCATGCATAACGGAAACGGCTGTCAGGTGACACACTTTCTGCTGAGCTACCTAAAGAGTACCTTAGCTGAAGGATTAGTAACATTTACCATTTCGGCCACTGCACAGGAGACAGTGTACTTGTACAGTCAGTATTCTGGTCAGTTCCATAAAACAACACAGCCATCACTCTGTCATATAAGTGTTTTTGCTAAAATGAAAAACATGTTGTTAATGTTAAAGTTTAAACATACTCATAAAGTAATTGCAATGGTAAGTCCATTAGGATTCATTAAAGTTGTAATGGAATTTACAAGATGATTTTTTGTATTTACTTATTTATAAAGCTATAGTCCATATCGCTTTAGTTTGGCTTTGTGCTCTTTGATATTGCCATGTTTTAAGTTACTGTATTCCTATTTTGATTATCAAGCTCAGTTTCTTTGTCATTCTTTAGCTCACTTCTTCCTGTATTGTCTAATTTGACAAATTAGATTTTATTTCAATTTGTCAGTTTAGTAAGTGAAACATGTCAAATAATATAATGACACAGATGCTTCCAATTCAGTTAAATTCAAATGAAAAATATTTCTTAATCCCAACAGGACATTAAATGTTGTAGTAGCTTGTTTTAAAGGTGTAGTAGGAGATATTTTCTGATGCATTTTTTACCATGTGGCTTAAAGATCTCCCCACAGCTGCTTTGTGGGCAATGATATAGAAAGTCTGGAAGTGAAACTAAAATAAATGCACCCCGCTACAGTGAGAAATCAATGAATAACCCCAATCAATCATAAAAGATGGTCCGTTGTACACGATTGGTTCCTGACACGTCAATCATGGTCGTCTGCTTGTCCCTCCCTCCTGTACGTACCCTGACACATGAACGAATCAACCCCTCAATGCTTGTGCAGGATGCCATAGCTGGAAGATAGCCCCTGTTATGCTACATTCACACTTAAAGCACCAAGAGCAGCAAAAACGCGCCTGCTGCTTCATTTTTGATGCTTGTACAAGTACAGCTCTGATGCATGGCTGAAGCATCTTTGCTAGAGTGACCAGATTTTGGTTTCTGAAAAGGAGGACACTTTTTTTTTTTTTGGGGGGGGGGGTCGACTGCTGGGCTGCTGACTGCACCAGACTGCACCAGAGTAGGGGGGACGCAGGTGTCCAGGCTACCAAAATCCTGGACAATTTTGAAATTCCCCCCAGACATTTTTTTAGGTCTGAAAAGTAGGACATGTCCGGGAAAAAGAGGATGTCTGGTCACCCTATCTTTGCTGCTCTGGCTGCATGGTGGAAAAAGTTGGTCTGATGCGTTTTGGGCGGAGCTACCCTATAAGGGTAACTATGGCAGTCTGTCTGTAACTATGGCAGCTACAATTGCTGTGATCAGTGGGTCAAAAGTGGTTTGAATCTATTTAGAAAGTCCACCTGAAAACATCGTCAGTGCAGTCAGTTCATCCAGATTACCATCCTTCCTTCAAATATTATCTTGCATGCTTGTTCATGTGTTTTGAAGGCGTGGTTTCGAGGGGTGGTCTGAAGGGAGAGGCATAGTTGTGTATGTTCAGAAATATAGCTTGCTGGAACCGTTTTTCCAACATCTCCTACAGTACCTTTAGGTATCTTTTTTTGTTAGATATGTTTATTTTCAGTTCATAATTTATTAAAAAGCCATATTTAAGTTTACCAAAAGCATCAGACCAATAGAAAAAGAACTACAACAAAAATATTTGTTATACAAATTAGGGCCTAATGAAAATAATGTTCAATACCTGGTAAAATGTTCAAATAAAACTAAAACTTTGTGAGCACCACTTTTAGGTAATCACTGCAATCAGGTGTTTTCTGTAATGTTCATTAAGATTTCTAAACCTGTTGACAGGTTCACTGCTCATGAGCAAGGTACTTTAATTGGTGTAGGACGGTTTGTTTTGTTATTATTTTTTATAATAAAGATACAAAATATTTTATTTTACAAAATTTTTATCTAGTATATTTTCATTTAGTACTTTTTTTTATTTATTGCTACTTTTTTCCAGTTTTGTGTTATTTGAAGTACTAGTGTGAATGTATTATTGTTTTTAATGGAAGGGCATGTAAACTTTCAAGTACAACTGTAGTATCACACAGTTATTTTAAACCAGTAAATAAATATAAAACTAATGACCTGAGATAAAAATAATATGAATTTCTTTTACGAGCAGCTTTCTTTCAGAAAACACCATTAGAAATGTCCAGTGTCTGATGCTGTGGGTACTTCCGCCATATGAGACAATTTTATTATCCTATTTACCTAATTCAGATTGTGGTGCTAGGCTGCGTGTCAGAGCTGAAGAAAACAGCAGTGTTTTGTGCTAACGAGGGTATCCAGACAGAATTTATATCCTCAGCAACATTGGTTGAAACAAAGTTCCGCCTAAATAGATGTAATCGTAGTGATGTTCTACTTTTGTGGAAACAGGAACTCCTGTCATTCAGTTAGTGGGATTCATCATGTGAAACGGATTCCAAATGAAATAGACAATTAATAAAGGTACGTTTAAAATAAGTGATTGCGCTCAGTCCAAATTTTTATCAGGTTAGTTGCAGGGTCGGTAAAACCAGAAAAGCAGTTATTAACTAAATAATTAAATCTTTTCAATTCAATTAAATAAATAAACATATGAGCATTGCAAAACAAATTTTTAGGTATATCAAACCTTATAATTTATGCAACTTTTGAAAGACTACTTCTTTAGAACTGTGAACAGTGCTTGAACATGAATAATAGCACAATTTCTTCAGCTGAATATGATACGTTCCTTTTCCAGTTTTAACAACACAACTATAACAGTAGAGATATGCATAAAGCATTGTCTTTCATGGCAATTAAAACAGTGCAATTAAAAAAATATTTCCCACTAAATTTAGTTTTTCCTTAAGAAAGGTGTACAAAGAAATGAAGTATTGCTTATGCTGCTTGCTTTATGTAACTGTTTTATGGTAAGATTAATACCAAAAATTTTGTTTTCATGCAGAACATGATCAGGTTAAACTGTATTTAAATGACAAGAAGAGATGTTGCTACAACTAAAAATAAGGGATTCCTTTAAACATAATCCTGTCACTTAATTAGACGTAAGTGTACTGTACAGGTGCTTCCATAAAAAATGAGTTTGGGACATTGTTTCAGGTAACTGTTTTATGGTCAGATTAATACTTAAAATTATGTTTTTATCCTGAATATCAGCAGGTTAGGTGTATTTAAACAACAAAAACTAGATATTTAGTGTTGCCAGTAATCTCATCACTTAAAATGCAAAAGGTATTTATGTAAATTAACATTGTATTTAGTAATTAATGGATGTGGACTTCCAGCTATTTCCCAGGGTGTTTAGCATCATGGTTTGTTGTTTTTTGTTTTTATCCTGTGTGGCAACATGGATGAGATGAAAATGTGTTTTATGGTGATAGTTCTTAGGTTTTATTGCCCTACTATTCCGTTTTGGAGTCTTTATAAAATCAAACTCAATCTACTATACGTAACTTGAGACATTAGTGAGCTTAATTTGTTTATCTTTACTTTATAATGTTCAAAGTAAATGTATAATTGCCTTTGCATTTAATCAATTATGTTTAGTCGAACCAGTTTACAAAACAGTAAATTTAACATTTCAATTTTTAAGAGTCTAATAAGAAAAAACAATCCATGTTGCAACCCAATTATTTTGTTTTTCAGACCTGGACTTACTTATGTTGGCTCTGAAGTTTGTCATCTGCTCCGATGTGGACTGGCTGGAGAATTTGTGCTGCAACTTTGGATGCTTACAAACATCTGAGCTTGCAGACATCTGTGCTTGTTGCAACATTAATTTTTAATTAATTCAAATTAACGGGTTAAAATCCCCTCCCTACTGAGAATTATTCATAAGTCTGTCAGATCTAGATTTAAATGTTTTATTCAATAATGCGTCAGCAACAAGGCTGTATCTTTTTTAAAAGTAATTTAAAAAGAAGTAGGGGGGTTGGGGGTTCTCCACTCGGTGGAAAGTGCGGTACTATTGCAGAGGGGAACAAATTGCCTCCGGAAACTTACTGTAGCACAACACAGGCAGAGCAGTTCAAAAAAGAGGCTCTCATCCTGGGTCCAGTAGTGTTTGCTAATGTTGGCTGTGAGCCATCCTTTGCTTATAATCACATCCTAGGTGTCACACATAGTCAAAGGATCAAGTCTGTCATTTACGTTCAGCCACACTTTCCAATGCTGCTGCCCAAACAGGTGGTTGGAAACGCACCCCTGCAGATTCTTTTATGGTGGTACTGCGTGGCTTTTTTCTTCTGGTTGACGGGGTGAGCATCAAAATGTGGAATCAAAATTAAAAAAAGGGAACAATGAAAGGTAAGATTTCAATCAATTCTCAATTCTTGGTGCTTAACCCCAAGGGGTGAAAGGTATTCACATTTGCACACCCTCCCCTCAAAAAAGGAAGTTGCATGATCTCATCATAGGCATAGCTGTATGATCTGATATTCATAAAGGCACACAAGCAAAATTAAGTCGAACACACAGAAAAGTTTGACCTCACAGTTCCACTCATTTTACACTTGTTTTGCAGCTGGTAGGAAGATCCGTCAGTTTTGTGCCTCCAGTGATGTTTGCATACCTTCTAATAGATGCCAGCTTTATTTGAAGGTGAGGCCTTAAATCTCATCTAACGTCAGTAGGAAAAGAGAAATTTGGTCTTTTTATACAATATATATATATAAAAGGTAAAGTTTTTAGTCTGATGGATTTTTTTTGAAAAGTCATTTATATATTATTCATAACAATTATGTTACAAATGGGGTTCAGGGTATATGTTGCTTCTATTGAATAAAAGACTAGAAGATCTTAAAATTCTGTTTCTTTAGGTATGAAGAATACATCAGTCTATTTAAAAAATAAGGATCCAGTTATTAGTTTTGTTAATTGTGCAGTGGAAATAAAATTAAATCAGATATCTAAGATAAATCTGCGAACCTCCAGTTTGCTCTCACAACCCAAGATGTAACATATAATCAACTGCCAAAGCTTAGATGGATCAGCATGATACTGCAAAGACCTGCAGGCAAACAAGGCAGCAAAATATCTGACTGGTAGCCATCCTGAATGTTTATAAGAGAGCCTCAGCGGGACTCATCTCTGCAGTACTATCAAACCTCACAAACCGTGGATGAAATGAATACTGTATGAGCTTGTGGCTGGGAGGCTGATTAGACAAAAATTGCAGGGTGCAAGGCAGCAACTAATTCTTTGTCTGAGGAAAGTGAATAAGTGTTAAATGGGAATGCAGATAAGAGGACAGAGCATGGTCAGCTAACGATTCCTTTCAGGGATAGTGTGAGTATAATGGTAGTGGGCTTTAGAGTTATGCTGCTTAAAATGCTCTACAGCTTATTTAGATATAAAAAAAACACACACACACAAAATTTTTTTAGTCTTAAAAGAATGAGATTTTACATTGCTTTAAAATAAAGCTGGGTAAAAAAAAATCCAAAGCTCTAAAATGTGTATACAGTATGCATACACTGCAACTATAGTTATATGCATCTGTATGTATTATTGAACAAATACGCCTCCATTCTGCACTTTTGGAATACATCTGTTTTATAATGCATAGTATGTCGACCCTCTAAGACATCATAACCCATATGTTAGGCTGTGACTCAAGTCAACCTCTGTAAAAGTAATGATGGGCCGTGACATGCATGGAACTATGTTTCACACAGAGCTCATTTACAAGCTCCAGCAGCTCGGCTTCTCTCTGTGTCGGTCATAACTCTGCCTTTTAGTGAGGGACAGCGCGGTGGATGAGGTCAGAGCACGGACGCAGCTCGGTTGCTGATAATAGCTGATGCCTTTGAGTGGTCTTCAGAATGGGATCCTTGCAAGAAATGTTCTGATTACATTCATATTCAAACCTCACACAATGAAGTGATCAAGGGCCTTTTTCTCAGGGTCGGAGAAGAGGCAGCACTCTGCTTGGAGACAGTCTCTTTCAATTGTTTTGATCATCTGTAAATGACTCAACAAGCCTCTAGTTCTCCTCTATAATTGAAGAAAATTGGATGGAAAAAAATACGTATCATTGTGGAGCTACTTAGCCTTTATTATGATGTACTACCCCTGTATGAGATTTTGTGTAATGTATTGCAAACTAAGCCTTGTTAATAATTCAAGAGCTGTGTTGCATCCAATATACTTGCATGCCTCAATGCATAAGCTCCAATAGCTTGCCTCTGAAGTTGTCTGTGTGAGTATGCTGCAGCTTTTTCATGCTATGAGCCTCATACTAATAATTGTCAGCTGAAGGGAGCTGAGGCAAAGACTTGCTGCACTGCTGAATTGGTAAATTGACCCTAGACCCTGACACCACACTTCAGCTCATATTAAGACAACATGGTCAGGGCACTGCAACTTGATTTTGACAGACGTGCAGTCCTTATCGCTGCTGGTCACCACTAATCATATGCCTCCATGGAGCACTGGCTCAGGAGGCTGTGAGGACAGAAATTCAAGGACAGAACCGGCCCAGCATTTCTGTTTCGAATGAATAAGCCAGCTGCTGCGTTTGTCATCGCATATAACCCCACACTGACACAATATATAACTTTAGAAAGGCAATAAAAAACATTTATAAAGACTTTTGATCCAAATAATCTACCCTCTTGCACTCATCAGTTGATATTTTAAGTCATGTTGAATGGTGCTTAAAAAAGAGTTTAACCTCCTAAAACTGTTTTACATTTCCCCATGTTACAAGCACAAACGTCATTGTGCATTTATATGCAATAAATTAGAATGTACCTTTGTAAGAATAAAAGAGCATTTTGAAAATAACAACTTTCAAGCAGACATTAAACATATTTTTTTTAATAAAGCGCAAATCTTTATATTAATATGTTTTTATTATTATATTTATATTATCTGTTGTAATATCTATAACCTAAATGTTCTGTCTTCATTAACTGTAGATTTGAAAGGGGTGTGAAGGAAGCCATATATGTTAAGAGAGAAAAAGCAACCTTAAATATAGGGGGTGGACTCAGGTTCCAGCTCTCAAAAACCTACAACTAAGCAATAGTTGATTCACTCCCGCTATCATCTCAACCCCAGCACTATGCGGGGGACTAAAACGTCTTGCCTGGTCAGCCAGGCCAACAATGACCCTAACGACTCTCTTTTCAGAGGCATAGGCCAGTATCGGGTATTACAGGCCAATAAGGATCTCAAAGATTCGCCATTACTAAGGGGTGGACCTCTTCTTTCGGTTCAATTTGCTTTTTTTTTAAGCCAAAACAAGGCTTTGTTTGGGCTACTCTATAAAGTTTGGAACTCAACTTGCAACACAATTAAAAGAAGCTGTTTAAGAACATCAATCACTGTGAAAGTTAACATTTGGTTTTGACTCAGTGAGTTACTTGAATGTTCAATTCCGCTACTACCACCGGGGTTAGCTTAGGCAGACGAGTTGCCAGACTGGCCTCTCAGCAGGACGCTGCCACTATAAAAATGCAAACATCTTAAAACCACTTTTTGTGTTAAAATAATTAATGACAGGCTGATTGACAAACGCTACAGCTGCAGTTAGCCGGAAATCCCTTTACTTACACTGTAAAAACGATCTAGAAACAAGTAAAAATTTCTTAAATTAAGTGTATTTACCCTTGATTTAAGTAGGTAAATGAGATAGTTTGCCAATGGAATTAGTATTTTTACACTTAGAATAAGATAATTAGATAATATTCACTTGAAATAAGACAATGCAATTGTGTTTTCTTATTTTAAATCTAAATTGTCTTGTTTCATTGGCAAGATGTCTCTTTTATCTCCTCAATTCAAGAACAAATGCACTTATTTTAAGAAAAAAATGACTTATCAAGATTTTGATTTTTTGCAGTGTATCGCAGCTCAGAAAGCAGGGACACTGGTCTGAGGAACCAGGGCGCTGCTGCTTCGACACTTTCCCATTATTATATCTTATCTCTAATTATATTTTAAAACAACATTTTGAGTTCAAATATTAACTGCTAATGATCAAGTGATTAACCGACATTATGGCTGGTTAGAGCTCCCTCTCCATATCCCGGCTGAGTAGGCAGACCACACTGGCCTACCCCGAGGACCTGGGGATCTGTCGGTTCAAAGCAGATTTAAAAGTAGGCTATTTCTCTATAAACTGACCAAACAGATTAAGTTTTGAGGTGTGACAGCTGGTGGAACAAAGCACTGCAGCTGCACACAGCCCAACCCATGAAAAGCCCTGGGAAAGCTACAAAGTACGAAGTCTTTAGTAGGGCCAAGGTAAAGCCCTAGGAAAGTGAATTGCCTGGATAAATGTATATACGCTACCCAGGCTTTCAAAAGCCCCGGTCTTTTGAGTGGCAATGGCAAAGGGGCTAATGACAGAAAAAAACATAACCCCACTACCACAAGTTAGGGATACACTCTTTCAGCTCCCTCCCCCCGTTTTGGTCTAACTGCATAAAGAATAGCTTCCAGCTGCATTAATGTGCCAGTTTGCACAGATATCTTTTGCATATCATCCACCCTCTCTCTCTCTCTCTCTGAGTTACTTAGTGACCAAAACTATTGTTGGCACAAGATTTTAGTTCAGAGTTTCAGAGTAAAGTAAATACATATTCTCCTAGTTCGAGTTTATCTCAAATTATTATTTTTTTTTTAAAGCATGATATTTTTTCTAACCTTACGGTTATGTGCAACATTCTGTTATATAAGACCTAGTAAAATACATTTGATATTTTATATCTTTATAGCTGTACTGTAACAAACTGAGAAAGTTCAAGAGTTATGAATAATTAGATTACAAGGCAATCTAATTGTTAGAGGCAGCTGGGAACTTGATGTTTATGTATTATTAAATGATACAGCCTCAGAATGCTTAGCTGCCAATTCTTCATTTAGAAATATCATCTCTAATTACAGGGTTCTTACACATTAAATCAGATAACCTACGGCAGAACTGAACTGACAGATGACGCATGACTATAATTGCAAATAAGAATTCCCTTTAGGCTTGAAAATCAGTGCTTTCTTTTACAGATTATAAAATAGAAGTAATGTAGAAAAAGTAAGTGCAATTTGTCCTACTGAAGGTCAGTTCTTCAAGTTTCTATTGTTAACAGAGCAGGAAAAAATTATGAGTACAGTGCAATTTAACCCTGGATGTATTTATGCATGAAGGACAAAGCTAAGGCAATGAGGAAAATGTTATTTATTGTGAGAGTTCTGGACCAGAAAAAAAAAATTGCTAATTGGGTCTATGCACGGCAATTTGTCTTTGGTCAAAAAGCTGTCAAATTTTTTCAGTAGAGGTTAAAGTGCATGATCAGAGTGCATAATTACTAACTGTATCAGAGCTTTGACCATGTGAATTTATGGCGGTTTTCCTCTCTTTTTTCCTGCATTACGTCTTGTTCCCTTGTGAATATCTTATTTAACACTTAACAATTGTATTCCAATTCTTTTGGGAAAAGAGAAGAGTCAGAATGAAAATGATTGCCTTCTTGTCCCAGTGTCTCCAAGAATTCACATTATTGGCGTTCACAGCAGCAATCCCCTCATCTGCATGGTGGCAGTCCTACTCCCTGCACAAGGACAAGAAATTGGACCTCAGTGGGGAGCTAAATGTGCCTTCAATCTCAACAATCCTTTTAATCTTTCATCAATCATGTGCTAGCAGCTCAGAGCCCTGATCCCATTACAGTTTGAGGGAAATGGCTTCAATCTGACAAGCATGAAAACTGCAGGAAAAAGTTAGCAATGTAAGAAAGTTGTGATGGGAACCCGGCTCTGTAGGTTGACAAGAAAATCCTCAAACTGGTATGCTAAAATTGAAAGCAAACAAACTGGAAGCAGCAATTCACTTGCTGTCAACTTGAAGATCTTGGAAGAACCTCAAAACAAGCAGAAGGTTTAGAAGATTGTTTTCCTGAGCAAGCACTAAACGCGGCAATCACCAGACAGCCAGCAGGGCCAAATGAAATGCAAACTGTGAAGAGGCTTTGGATATCTGCAGGTCAAGTTGCTCTTGAGCCGATCATTTAGGAATCCAGCCCAAGAATTGGAGTTCTATCACTGCTGAGAGTAACATAAATTGTAAAACACAAAACATGTTTGGTACAAATGTACCGAGATACCACAACTAAACAGTTAAAAATCTGATTTATTTAAAATCAAAGGGAAAATACGTATTTCTTACAACAAGGTCTGTTTCTTTGGCTATGCTTCAGTTGTGACCTATCAAAATATATATACATATGTGAAACATGTAAAACATGTTTACTTACATTTTAAAATAGAGACAAATTTCATATTAAACATTTGAAACCCTTTACTATCTCATGTTAACAATTAGCATGCTTTTGTGCTTTGAAAGCTCAGTTACAAAAACCAGTTGGTACTAAAATCATTTTGTTCAGCAACTAAAGAAAAATATGATAATTTTAGTTTTTGATCTGCTGAACACAAATCTGGGATAATCAAATACAAAGCTGGCTTATTTTACTCAGCCCCAACATTTTCTGGGGAGCCCTGGTAACAGTGCAGTTATGTAGACATCAGATAAATGTAACATTTTTCCATCTCTATTGAAGAAAATGTGAAATTCTTTCCAAAATTGTATCATATAGCATTATTGACGAATAAAATATGTAACATTAATGTTTTATTACCAGTGTTCGGTCCAACACATTTTTAAGTAACCTATTACAGTAAATAAACTTCTTTTACAATAACTAGCACGGCAACTACTTAGTTTGTTCAAGTCAGTAATGTGTTAATCATTTCTATGCTTTAAACAGAATTATTATTCATCCCTTTGAAGAAGAGGTTTAACCCACTGCAGCCCATTGGCTGCAGTGGGTTAAAGTTTAGCACAGAGTAGAGAGGATGGCGTAGAGCCAATGATTCAACGACAGTGCTCCTTCAGAAAAAGCTCTGACTGAAATGCTAGATGTTTCTGTGACTTGCTGATTATGTGCAGTAACAAAGACGTTAACATACACTATATTGCCAAAAGTATTTGCTCACCCATCCAAATTATTGGAATCAGGTGTTCCAATCACTTCCATGGCCACAGGTGTATAAATTCAAGCACCTAGGCATGCAGACTGTTTTTACAAACATTTGTGAAAGAATGGGTCGCTCTCAGGAGCTCAGTGAATTCCAGCGTGGAACTGTGATAGGATGCCACCTGTGCAACAAATCCAGTCGTGAAATTTCCTCGCTCCTAAATATTCCACAGTCAACTGTCAGCTGTATTATAAGAAAATGGAAGTGTTTGGGAACGACAGCAACTCAGCCACGAAGTGGTAGGCCACGTAAACTGACGGAGCGGGGTCAGCGGATGCTGACGCGCATAGTGCGAAGAGGTCGCCAACTTTCTGCAGAGTCAATCACTACAGACCTCCAAACTTCATGTGGCCTTCAGATTAGCTCAAGAACAGTGCGCAGAGAGCTTCATGGAATGGGTTTCCATGGTCGAGCAGCTGCATCCAAGCCATACATCACCAAGTGCAATGCAAAGCGTCGGATGCGGTGGTGTAAAGCACGCCGCCACTGGACTCTAGAGCAGTGGAGACGCGTTCTCTGGAGTGACGAATCGCGCTTCTCCATCTGGCAATCTGATGGACGGGTCTGGGTTTGGCGGTTGCCAGGAGAACGGTACTTGTCTGACTGCATTGTGCCAAGTGTAAAGTTTGGTGGAGGGGGGATTATGGTGTGGGGTTGTTTTTCAGGAGCTGGGCTTGGCCCCTTAGTTCCAGTGAAAGGAACTCTGAATGCTTCAGCATACCAAGACATTTTGGACAATTCCATGCTCCCAACTTTGTGGGAACAGTTTGGAGCTGGCCCCTTCCTCTTCCAACATGACTGTGCACCAGTGCACAAAGCAAGGTCCATAAAGACATGGATGACAGAGTCTGGTGTGGATGAACTTGACTGGCCTGCACAGAGTCCTGACCTCAACCCGATAGAACACCTTTGGGATGAATTAGAGCGGAGACTGAGAGCCAGGCCTTCTCGTCCAACATCAGTGTGCAACCTCACAAATGCGCTTCTGGAAGAATGGTCAAAAATTCCCATAAACACACTCCTAAACCTTGTGGACAGCCGTCCCAGAAGAGTTGAAGCTGTTCTAGCTGCAAAGGGTGGACCGATGTCATATTGAACCCTATGGATTAGGAACGGGATGTCACTTAAGCTCATATGTGAGTCAAGGCAGGTGAGCAAATACTTTTGGCAATATAGTGTATGTTAGAAGCTGGAATTTAAAGATGCTCCTTACAAAATCTTAACACTGAGTAACAGCTGGCTGTCTTTAATCAGGACATGTTCTTTACTTGCAAATTGATTACTGCAACAGTGTCTTCACAGGTTTGTCAAAATCAGCTGTAGCTGATCCAAAACACTGCTGCCTGTGTTCTCACTAGAACTAAGAAAGTAGAGCAAAAAGTAGAGCTCCTACCTCTATTTAAGGTGGTTATATCAAGTCATCAGACCTAGATCATCCTTGTTCTCTCTAGTCAGTTATGAGAGTGTTTTTAGATTTCCCTGGTGTTTCATGATTCCCTGAGCCTGACCTGTTCTGCCTCTCAACCATTGAGCCTGCCTGTTCCCATCTGAACGGTTTGCCTGAACTGTCTTTGGACTCCTGGACCTCTCAGCCTGCCTATTCCTATTCTGATCTGTTTGCCTGACCTGGCTTTGGACTCCTGCATGTTATTCAAGACTGCAGCATCTGGGACACTCTGGGCGACTCCTGCCGCTTCTTGTGGGCTGAATAGTGGGTCATCTGTTCTAAATCGTGACATGGAGCTTAGCTACCATGAGGGAGAAAGGCATGGAGGTGGGTTGAACCGTGGTCATCAGAGTCAAAATCAGACATAGCGCAACAACTGCTTGCAGTTTGGCTGAGTAGCAGGCTGAGTCGTGGATTTGAGCACCTTTTAAGATGGATGCTGATTGGGCTTCGTGGAGGTGTGGTTCAAAGCTGATTGGTCTTCATCAGAGGCAGGTAAACCTCTGCTGATGAGGTAATGAGTAAGTAATTTAGTTTCTTCTGTTGAACTTCGGCCTAGGCTTCATTTAACTGCATACAAACACATCTGTAGCATGGAAACAACACTAAACAATAAAATATATTTTTCTTAAGTGATTTGGTTTCTTCTATGCTTACAAAATTTTGGATATAGCTGTTTTAGGTTTTTTATACACATCATAATCAGTTAAAACATTAGCACATAGCAATATTTTCTTTAATTGGATAAGCCTATACAGTAAGGGATACATAATCTCTTACAAATTTGTTTTTGTTTTTATGCATTTCAAAGTAGAATATTGATTTTCGGTTTTGTTTTTCTCAGCAGTTTACAATATTTAAAGTGGATTTCCTGCTATTAAGCAATTGAAAAATCTGTCTTATAATATATGATATATATATATATATATATATATATATATATATATATATATATATATATATATATATATATATATATATATATATATATATACCAGGATAAATAGTGCACTAAATTGATAAAAGTATTCAGCAACTTTTCTTGACTCTTATATGAGTTTACATAACATCCCATTGCTAATCCATAGGAATTAAAAATGACCTTGGCCTATCCTCTGCTGCTAAACAGCTTAAATTCTTCTGGGAAGGAGTGTTTTTTTTTCCATAAATGCAAGTTACATACTGATGTTGGACAAGAAGGCCCTGCTCTCAGTGTCCCCTCTAAATCATCCCAAAGGTGTTCTATTGGATGGAGCACAGGACTCACTGCAGGCCAGTCAAGTTAATCCGTTCATCCGCACAAGACTCTTCCATCCATGTCTTTATGAACCTTTGTGCTCTGGTGAACAGCAATGTTAGAAGAGAAAGGGGCTAGCCCCAAACTGTTCCGACAAACTTGGGAACATGGAATTCTCCAAAATGTCTTGGTATACTGAAGTCTTCCTAATACCCCCTCCCGCATCCCTCACTCTTGGCACAATACAGTCAGAGAAGTACTGTTCTCCTGGCAACTGCCAAATTCTTCCAGATGGAGAACCAGAATTCATCAATTCCAAGAAAAATCTCTCCACAGCTCTGGAGTTGAGTTGTGCTTTAAAGTCTAATTTTTGTCATAAAGCGGGTCAGATGGACTCAGTATTCATGGTGAGACAGCCAGTAGGAAAGTTCCAAACGTTTATTAGAACAAACAGAACAGAAGCACGTTGCTGTGGATCTGTGGCTTGCGGCTGCTGTGGGAAGGGGGCCAGGCACTGCCCAATCACTGACACTCTGGTTTAACAGTTCAGTCCATCCTCTCAATGATAGGCAACGAGAGGTGGCCCTGAGCCATCCAGAGCGTCCCCCATGCAGCAACCCCAGTGAGCAGGCCGGACTCCGATCGTCCCTGTACCGGCTACCAAGAGTGCCTAGTGTACCTAGTGCAAGCTCTGTTTAAATGTTGCTGCTTGCATTGCTGCAACAAGCTTACTTTCTAAAAGAAGATTTGAATTTTTCCACTAAGCCAGACTCACCAGCAGTAGGTGAAAATGGGGACGAGCACCTAGGACGGCCTTACGTAAACATATCACCAGAATGATTGACAGTTAGGAGGACCGCTAATTTTGATGATCCACCTGAAAAAAAACAAAAACAAAAAAAACATCTTCCACTATATATTTCAGTTTGTTTGATTAATTTAGATTCAAATTCAGGTTGCCTATTTCAGATCGAATCCGTTTTGCTAATCAGATCTGTTCAATTGAGTTTGATTGAGATTATTTTAAGTGTTAAATGTTCTGATCAGTTTAGTTTAGTTTGATTCATTTAATTTGCTCTCAGCTTGTGTCTGTGAAATTCTGTTGGGTTCACTTTGAATTATTTCTGCTTCACTCATTTCAGATTAGATCAAGATTCAATTCAGTTCATTTTAGAACAAGAGTTAGACTTAGGGGGGGGGGGTGGCCAACCTTCAGTTCTATATCCAGCGTATTTGCAGGAATACACAATCCAGTTCAAATGCAATCAGTAACTGTAACTGGTAATTTACAGCCTCTGACTTACATTCCTAGCCACATCACTAAAGTTATCTAACTAACCTGTACTTCAAGAGAGGGTTGAAGCTTGTTTGATCATCACAAGTTTTCAGAATAAATATCGGGCATCTGCTATGTTGTTTAACTTTCTAAGATATTGTCAACCCTTCCTGTCGCCCGGTTAAAAAAAAAGATTTTAAAAAATTCAAAATATTTAGTTTTTATCTAGAGCATCAATATATTGAGAGCATCATCAACTCTTTAGCATCACCATATTATATTCTCTTGAAGAAGTCAGTTAAGAGCCAACTCAAAATAACATAGATCCAAATTTCTCTCTATAGCAGAAATGACATGTATTAGTGTTAATTATTCTACAATTAGTGTTCTTTTTCACAAGCCGTAAAGCAGCAGCCATCACAGTTTTGACACTGATGCACTCGGAAACGACCAAAACATCCTCCACACTGCCAATCACCCGGGCTCACTTCATTAGCAAATCCGTGGTCCTCAGACCCTCACCAGGAATGGTTCATCAAACATCTGAGCACCAAAACATCCCTAATTAGGTGTGCAACTCTTTGGATGAGTGGATATTTTTGGAGTCCTTTTCATTGAGCGTCAGGTTTCATCTGAGCAAGCTTTCTGACTTTAAAGAATGGGTGTCTCCTTACAGACTGAGTTTGAATCAAAAGGAAAGAATTTAATTAATATTTCAGGCTAGATTAATTAAGATCCTTATCCAGCCATGTTGATCTTCTGAACACCGGGTTTAAGTTTAAACTGCAGCTAAAAATACTGATTAAAAAAATCAATTAAAGATTATTTGAAAATTTAGTGGCATTCACAGTATTTTCTTAATGTGTTATTATATAAAACATGATTTAAGATATATCAAGTTTGCTATTTGACACTAAGCATGATTATTATCCCTGCTATGAGAGAACAACATTACTGAATATAAACAGCCTTTCAGCACAGCATATGCAATAAAAGACCTTTTGTTGTGATACAAAATGCTTTAAGAACAACAAACATGTTTTTCAAGCTGTTTTTTTTTTTCCTAAAATGTTTGGCTCTATTACATACAAAAGAATAGTCACTTATATTTGACAACATAACATTTATTTCCAGGCTTTAATATAATAAAAGAGGAAAAGAAGACAGGAAATGGTGGCAAAGCATAGCCAAGCATTCCCTAATTAGCGATTTTATGAAGCGCATAATCTGAGGCACAGCATGAAGCCTGGATCCAAAAGCTAAATGATTCTTAACTTTATTATAAGAAGAATTGGCAGTGGGAGATGTCACATTGTAAGTGTGCAAGTATAGCAATGCCAGAGCCATCAATAATTATTTAAATAACTGCATTAGAGCCACATTGGCATTGCAAATATTTGTATAGTTTCATATATATATATATATATATATATATATATATATATATATATATATATATATATATATATATATATATATACTGTATACCACATTTTGTCTCTATCCATATGTTCAGCATGTTTGGATAATGACGAGACAATGGTGATTATGGAAGCAGACAACCATGGGCAGTTAAATTACATGACTGTTGATGCAGTGAACAGGTAATTGCAACTCCATCTGGAGTGCTGATTAACAATAAGCTGCGAAGCTGGTAGATGTTAGGGTAGTTTTCAGTATTTTCCTATTTTTGCATATACTGAACTGGCAGTCAGCATCAAATTCTTATAATACAATATAATACCTGATGCTAGAAGGTTCTATTTGTTTTTATTTAGATACATAAACATAATGAAAGCCTGAGGTTTATTTTGAGGTGCAGGATTGTTATCAAACCAGGAGAATTGAGTTGCATTTCATTGAAAGACAAGTATAGAGTTATACGTTTAGACAATGTGAAGAAAATGTAAAAGCTACTATCAAAAAAAGTTATATTTCAGATATTGACCAGAAAATTTAGAGTATGCTCTGCTGCAGGCACAACACATTTCTGAATCAATCAATCAATGAGATAAGAAGTAAATTATAATATGACTAACAATTTGGCAATACACTCGTGAGTTTGTTAAACATTTAGTTCAATCTTGACTTTCTTTCTGCAACTTTTTAACATGGGTCAAACTTGAGAAGTTAAGTGGAACAATACATTTTTACCTAAATGTCTTATTGCTTTTTATTTACTTCAAACTAATTTTGCTGGCTTTTGCTTACAGTGTTGTTACTACAGTTTCATGCAAATTTCCCCAATATGGAATAATGTTATTTCTATCAGGGCTGCAACTAATGATTATTTTGCAAATCGATTCATCTGTAGCTTATTTTTTCGATTAATAATCGGGTAGCAAGTGAAAAGTAAAACTTTTCTGCTTGAGGAGTTCTGGATAGAGAATACTGACAGAAAAAAAAGATTTATATCTTAAATGCAAAATATTTATATATATTTTTTAGAACTTTGACATAATTGCTGCTCAAGGTGGGTTGCTCTGTTATTGAAGGCATGTTTTAGAGTCTCTAGACTCCAGTTCACGATTAATTGATTACTAAATTAGTTGATGATTATTTCAATAATTGATTAATCACGATTAATCTCATTAATTGTTTCAGCCCTAATTTCTATTCTATTCTATTTTTACAGCATCTGATCTATGCTAATCACCTCAATCTATTTCCTATGGCTCAAACTGTATCCTGGTAGGTTTTTTACCGTGCCAGATTCATTAAAATTTTGGATGACAGAATCAGCACTGCTCTGGGAAATGTTCCCAACCCAGGAGTTGCTTTTATAAACTAACACTAACTTCTTTGCAGCTATCTCTGCTGTGTTTGCTGGTCCCCATTATGCTTTTTATTAATGTTCAATAACAAAGCTCTGATGCCTTTGCGGAATATCTATGTTTTCTTCAAGGTTAAATCTCATGCAAATAGTAATTGCATGTATTTGAATGAGGTGACCCCTGAGGTCAAGAGGTTGCATTCAAATACATTTTGGGGACATAGGGGAAGAAGGGGGGGTAAATGCCAACTCCAGTTGAGTTTTTTATTTGTAAGAAATGTTGAAAACTATGTTTAATTCACAATTACCGCTACTTTGTGTTCCTACAAACTTTTAGAGAAACTCTTCTCTAAAAATGCCTCAACACCTTTCCAGGAGTCTTTGTCGATATGCCAGCTCGCATAAGCAAAAATCAGGATGCTTTGATTTAAGCCTGTTCTGTGGTTGCCATGTGCACTGAGAATATGCACAGGAAAATGATTTTGTGTTGATCTCATCGAATCCCAAAAGAACACACACAATAATATATATATGCTTATGGTGTAAAGCATTGTATCTTGTCTTTGTTGGAGCTTTGGCTAAATCTCCTCTCGCCTTACATTGTAATTCATTATTCATTTTTGAATAACAGCTTTAAATAAAAAAACATCCTCTGCATTATAGAGACATAAAGAATAAATAATCCTTCACTGACATGTCCCTTTTCATGTAAACATCAAACATATTTGCATTCAGTTTTTATTTACTCAGCCAGCATTCACGGAGCAAAATCAATATTTATTTGAGGTTATGCCTAAGGCAGCCTGGCACATGTAAGTCTGACGTTTGCTTTTTTTTTTTTTTGTTCAGTGTTTGGGCGTAAACCAACTCCTGTGGGAAACGGCTACCTCTTTATATACTTAGTAACCCTCTATTTGTGCTGGCCCTCTCTCTGCCTGCTGGTTGCTTTTTTGCAGTGCCATAAAGTTCTTACATATTGCCACAAAAAAATAATAATGACCTCAGTGATTTTTTTAGAATGATTTCAAACAGCAGAAATCCTGAAAGTCATGGCAGGTTTTTCTACTGTTTAACAGAAATCGAGGTTTGCTGCGGCTGGGATAAAAAAAAATTCTTTATCTTGAAGGTCACATTATAGGACTTTTACATGCATTGACTTGATATATAATGTTCCATATGCCATATATTCTGATTGATGGCTGGTGATAGACTTCCACTGAGCCATCAATTTATTTCTCAAACATTGGCTGGCAGTAAAATCGGTGTGTAGCCATTGAATTACAGCCCACCACCTGCAAACATGAGCCTGAATGCAGCAGCTTTTCCAACCGAAATGGGCCCCTTTCCTCTTGTTGCCTGGGTCAACTGCAAATCTCACATTCCCACAACGACAAAACCCACAATGCCAGGCCAGTCTTCAGTTTTACATCTGAAAGCATATTTAAACTTTTCACTCATTCACTTGCAGCCTCGTGAGCAGTGAGACTCTGAGGCCGGCCAAGATTAGCTTTTTGGCAGACAATGTGGTGAATTAAGGCCACACATGGCCCGTCTCTTATTCTCTCTGTGACCAAACACACTTCCAGGACCAGGAACCCTTGACCAGTCTTTTAACCCAGAAGAAGAAACTAGAAATAAGAGATGAGTATATAGCAGAGGATTTAGGTTTAAGAGGCTGACCCGACAATTAGAGGGCAGATGGTGTTCTCATTAACCTAATGTGTAGCAAGCATAGGTTGCAAAAAAACACTTTAAAAGGCTTAACAATGAACCTTTTTATTGTTTAGGAACCTAAAATCTAAATGTGTCTGAGTGCTGTGAATTAGGCAACTAATTTTAAAAGTATCTACGAACTTGTTCATCTTTCCCAAAAAGTCATTACAAATATATGGAGGTGATTTTCACAACATTTCTGTTGAGCGTTTTGTTGAAAAGGAAAAATATACCTTAAAAGGATGTTTCCATTCCTTAGGGAAACACATGTAAAAGATGATGAAATCATATGAATTATGTTCTCAGAAACACAAAAACATTTTAGTCACAATCTGGCCATTTTTACAACAATAAATAAAAGAACCGAGTGTTGAAGTACATTTGAATGATGCTCAATATGATGAAACTTGCGTTTTGAAATTGGCACAATGGGACCAACTGAAACAACAAAAAAAAACAAAAAAAAAAGAAACATATTTTGTTCTTTCAAATATGAGGATCAGCCAGTTTAGGGCTAAGTTTATAAGCCTTTGCTATACACCACTGACCAACAGGGGGACCCTGAGTGCCCTTCAATTCTGACACATTACATGTTTGATATATTATCAATAATTAAATTTGGATTAAAATACATTGATTTCTTTTTATATTAGCAAGCTGAAAAAAAGTTTTTGAAATTAGATATTAACACCATTATATTTACTTCAGATTCCAAGCAATTGCACTAACACAAATTCTGATAATTATGCTAATCATTGGTATAGGTTGTTGTCCTCAATGTAGGTATACAAAGTTTTTATTTAATTATGATTATAACACCACTGCATTACATACACTTTGTTCAAGTTCAAAGTCTTTCAAAAAAGTTACCAGACTAAAAATTAGACTTAGACCAACTTTATTGTCATTTTGTATACACGTTGTATACAAAATTAAATTTCGATGCATACAGCTTTTCAACAGTGAATGAGCAGCTTTCAACAGTGAAAGGAACATTTCAAATCTTAGACTTCAGCAGTTATCAGAAAAATATGGTACAAAATTCAGTAGAAACATTGAGCATTAGAAGTTTTGGAACCAGAGTTTTCTATGGCTGTATTAACAGCAAAGATGCTCTGTCACTCTTTCACATGTTGCTCTGGACTGCTGGTAAGCTGGCTTAAAAAAAAGCTGCTCTGTCCCTTAATGACAAGAAAGCCATTTAGGTCCAATAACACAGATATTCTTGCTGTAGAGAAAAGAAGGAGTTCCATATATAAGTACAACTTATTGTTTGCATTATTCTACTCAAAAAAGCATGATTTCTTGAGAAATTCTACATTTAAGTGGGTTCAAATTCTATTTCTAATTCTATTAGAACTTAGATAAGTGTTATTATCAATATAAGATTACTTTTACTGTAGTAGGAGTAATATTTACTTTTCTGTTTCAAAACTGTATATCCAAAAAGGGAGTAACCCCTTACACTTAACACTCAGTAATATTTTGACCAAAATTTTAATAATTCTTTAATTTTATTACATAACAAATTCCCATTTACTTTTAAAATATAATTTTAACATAAAGATATTAAATAAACCTTACAAGATAGATATTCATTAATTTAACATAGCTTATTGAATTAAAATAAATAAGGTTCAGGTATTTTGAATTAATAAAGTATACTGATTAAAATGAATACTAATGAGTGTATTTATTTATTTCTAAAACATAACGTTTATTTGTTTGAATTGCATAATAATTAGCTTTTTTCAAAACGGTATGTATTTGAAATAAATACACAAATTAGTATTAATTTTGAGTACATGTAGGTTATTATTACTAAAGTCATGAACCTGATTATTATACAATCAAAAAAAAAGTTTTATTATAAAAATGAATACGCACAATGTCAGTTTTATCTAATAGGCTTGTGTTAAAATATTCCAAAAAAAAGTAAATAGGAATTTGTTATGTAATAGATAAATATAAATCTTAAATTTACATGAATTATTTCTGGGAGTGTAATACAATTAGTTTTTTTTCATGAAATAAATTTGTTATCACATTAAAGTGAAAATTCTCAAATTGTGCTCAATGAGCCATTTTCCAAGTGTTCTGTGACTAGTTAGTGTTACAAGGTGTGAATGGGAAGCAGGTGTGTTGAATTTAATGTTATCACTCTCACACCCTCACACTGGTCACTTGAAGTTCAACTTGAAACCAAAAAAACTCTGGGGGTCTAAAAAAATGATTGTTTCACATTAAGATACCCATAGTTGTAAGAAAATGCAAGCACCGTTAAAAAGAGCCAAGACCTTACAGCAAAGGCTCCACCTAGGGTGAGAGGCACAATACAGGGGCTGTTTATAAAATTAAGGCTGATTTTTTCAGCTGTGTTTTTTAGTTTTTCTTCTAAAGACTTATGGAAATGTACATTTTTATTTACATAAATGACTCCTGACTGCGTGTTTGTAGAGTATCTTGAACTTGAACTCTTTGTTTACTTGATCATCCAAATACACACACCCACCAATAAACACAAATTCATGATAGAAGTTCAGTAGAAAACCAAAACCTAAGGTCAGAGGATTTAATACCGAGACCTAATTCAATACCTTTGGTTTATCCTCTCCCCTGAGGGCTAAACCTAACATTAGTGGATAAGAAACGTAAACCTCGGGTCAGTGAATTTAATCTGACTTCATTAAATTCCTGTTGGGACTTACTTCCATTATGGGACTGACTTCCAGAGAGTACTTCCTGTTTGGGTTGAAAAAATGGCGGGTTTCTGCCCCTTCAGTACAGCATATATGACCAAACTAATTGAGTGCACATAATCATGTCATGTCTAGAGGTTGTCTCTTAATAACAGACACATGAGTGCTGTCAGCATTGCTGCAGAGGTTAAAGGGGTGGAGGGTCAGCCTGTCAGTGCTCAGACCATATGCTGCCACTGCATCAAATTGGTTTGCATGGCTGTCTTTTGGGAAGGCAGCCTCTTCTAAAGATGATACAGAAACTCTGCAAAAATTGCTGAAGACAAAACAGACACATGTTACTGGAACCATGTCCACTGGCACAACGGGTGGCACTGGACCTTCTTAAAAACACCAGGTCATTTCCGTACATTCAATAGTTCAAACATGGGTTTTAGTGTTTGTGTTAATATTGTTTTAACTTGGTTAGAAACCTTAAATGACAAAAATCATATCTTTGACTGATTAAAATAAATTGAAATATATTACTCATGTAGAAATTCCTATTGCAAATAGAAATCTTCTCCTCTGACCATGTCCTTGCCTGATGAGATCAAGATGAACTTATTTATGTATGTTAGCCAGTTTTTCAATCTGGTGCCAGCCCTTCAGGTTGCTGCTTAACAGACATGCCGCTTTGCTTTCATGTGACTGTCAGTGTTTTGTTTTGTTTTATGATCAGAAACATTTCTAAGGAACAGAATATGTCTCTTTTATAAGTAAAGGAAAAGAAGAGAGGCCACCTTTCTTGCCCCTGACAGCCAGTGTGCAGCAAAATATGGACTGTGCCACTGTGTAACTTTACTTTTGGGTTTTATGAAAAGGCTTTCATAGATAATCGCCAAATACTTTGAAACCAAGACCATGTATTGTTTGAAATTATTCAAAACTTGGCCGAAATAAGTTTTACTAAGCGAAAACACTATAGAAGGATACTTTCAGCTTGCTCAGGCAGTGCGCAGCAACAAGCATTACAATAAAACTACTTTAACTTGCAACTGAGCATAGTAGCAGTTCTATTCATTTTAAAACATTGGATTTTCTTGATGCCTGCATTTGTGCTCAAACTACAAGACATAAAAGAGATGTTGCTGTGGTGCTGGGTAGTGGGTGGTCTTGTCAAGAAGTTGGCTCCTGCTTAAGGTCCCCTTAAACGCCTGGCTGTTCCTGGGTGTGTGTATCACCCAAGACTTTAAGATTTTTAACAATATAGAACAAATAATTGTACAACCTCTGATTGTGTTATCCTTGTCTTTAAAGTTTTTGCAATGTGTAACTCTTTAAAAGAAAGAAAATGAATAAAAATAATGCGCTCAAGGTTAATATCTCAAAGTCACCCCTCTGAACTCTAAAATCCCCCTAAAGGATTATTACAGACAGCAACAAATAAATAAATAAAAAGGGTGGATATTTGGACGCTAAACCAAAGGGGGCGACCACGCGCGGTGGCTCACTCATCCCCTCTCCAAACTCGTTATTGTAAATCGTGAGCAGAGGGTGGTGGGAGTGAGGGACCACGCAGCTCACCGTTTCCCAGCATATCGGCTGGCGCGTCACCTTATCTGCCTTTGCCGTGTTCGAGGCTATCTCGCATATTTCTCCCGGAGGATTTTCTCAGCGGTTCAGTCAGAGCCGTGCTTGTTAATGGGCGTCTTGGACGGCTGCCTTTCCTCATCCATGCGTGCCCCTCTGAGTGCGCTGTAAGCAGCAGCAGGAGCAGCAGCAGCACCTTGGAAGCGCAGAAGGAGGAGGAGGAGGAGGACTGCTCTGCCTTGCATAGTGGAAATACGCTCGCCTGCTCTGGTTACTATCAAAACCACTTGGAGGGAAGAAGCAGAAGGACACGAAGTAAAGAGGCTTCACACACTGATTTGATAAATTGTTAATGGGACGGGCCTGCTACGATGGACATGTCTCCAGAATGGTAAGGCTCAATATTTCCATCCGGAACGCGCATCACGCAACGTTAAGCCATAGAGGAGTACTGTATTGCGGGACGCAGTGATCAGTCGCAGCCCAGGCGGTGGGTGTTGTTTTTGCACAGCGTGGGTTTGTGCGGGGTTTCTGTCCCTCTCATATTAGATCCCGGGCAGGAGCGGGATTTCGCGCAGCGCGGTGCGTTACCTGCGCTACCTGCGCCTTTAGAAAGCCCGCAGGAATATGATGGCTCAGTATTTGGAGGCACCGGGAGATCAAAAGTCTGGAAAGGAAGAGTGAGCGCACCTTGTCCTATTTTAAGTCAGTGTAGTGAGAAAATAAAGGAGGATGGTGAGGATGCGTTTTAAGGATTTAGGGATTGGATTTCACATTATGACCAACCTTATGTTCTGCAACAGCCTCTCTAAGCAGGCTGCGACAATGTTAACACCAGAGATGCACCGATCAATCGATCAAAGCTCGGAATATGCCGATGTTTTCTTTATCTGTAGGTCAAAACTCATCTGATACTTACTATTCATGAAATGCATTAAAGCTAAAGTTTTACTTCCTTTCCTGTCTGTAAATCACTTGTCAAAGCGTGTTCTTTGATATACTTCTTTTGATTTTTCTAAAAGTTGCAGAAAGCTGACTACAGGGACATAACCTTTGAATTCCTTAACATTTGTTGTCATTAAAAATAACTTCATAATGTTGTAGAATTTCATAATGGAAGGTCATCTTTCAAGAAAAAATAATAATAAAACAATACAATAAATGGAGAAAGTTATTGGCCTTGAAAACACATTTGGGGAAAAAATCAAATAGGTGAACTCATTTTGTATCAGTACTGCTTACATTTAAATTATACTTTACATTTCTTTTACTTATGTACCAGTTAGTAAAGTCAAGCCAAAATTTTCCTTTAATGGAAACAAGGTTTCCCTTTACCTACAGTCCCTTAGTAGTTAAAACTCTTATTCAGGCTCTAAAAGCACCAAAAAATATTTGTGGATGGAACTTTTTTAAATTTAGCAAGCATTACATAAAGCCATTTGCAATATAAATCTTGATTCATGCATATATTTTGGCATTCTTTATAAATATTTAATGTTTGCAACCAAACTGTTGATCTTTTTCAGATTTAGGTAACACCGTCTGTACAATCTTCCACCATTTTATTTATATTTTGGTATGTTGCTTTGAGATCTACTAGTCAGTCGCAGCCACAATGGATTTTTTATTCTCTTTGATGCCTCATATGGCAGTTCAAATTCTGACAAACTGCCATCCCTTCCAAACAATGAATTCACCTAAAAGAAGAAGAAAAAAATGCTCCCGGTTAAAGATAGTTTTAAGTCAACAAAATGCTTTATTATATGATCAAACTATCAGATTTCTAAGGAACTCGAAACCTGTATAGCTTTTAGTGACTGAAAATAGTCTGAGCTCGTTCTCTTGACTTATGTAATAACCACAAAAAATAAGCATTTTTCTCAGCATTTAATCTTGTAATTCCTCATCAAAGCCAGTCAATGAATAAATTGTCCAATTTCAAGTTCTTGGTGTTTTATTACTGCATCTCTGGTTCCTATTCAACTTTTTTGTTGCATTCAGTGTGATAGCAGCTCCTCTCTCTGGACTGTGTTTGCTTCTTTTGAAAGGGAGGCCTATAGGGAAAACTGCATAGCTTATAGTTTTACTGCAGCGAGCATAATATCATCATGAATAAAATTCATGAACAGATCTACAAGAAATGCTGTGGTTTTCAATAGGTCAGAAGAAATCACAACCAAAAGCCCCTATATAATTAAAATCATAAGAAATTCAGTGTTGAATAAATTATAATTCAGCTGGACTTTTTATTGTCCAAGTATTGTGGTGGTGGGGGTTATAAAATCTTTATTATCACAGGGAATCATAATCCAGCTAGTCAAATTAAATGAAATAAACTGAGATGCAAAAGTAGTTCACACGGATATTTGAGACTGGGCGAGTGAGAGGCAAAAAGGGGGACCCCTGGGACTCATTTTTTTGGGGCCCAACACAGCATAAATCAGTGTTGAACTCAGATTTAGCAAGTTGTAAGGCTTGCAGAAAAGCTTACACATGTCTCTCTGAGTAGTGGAGTTGTAGTAGGAGTACTACTGATTAGGAATTACGCTATGATCCTACATAAAAATTATATTTCTACTGAGGTTTTTTTCCCCTCATAATTACTTACATTATTGATAATAGGAGGAACTGAGCAAGTCCAATTTGATGAATTAACCAGCCTCCACTGCATATAAATAACTAATTTAAAAAAAAGTTTTCTGTTGTTTAACTAAAACCTATTAAAAAAATCTCTTTTTGCTAAATTAGTACACCAAATCTAAGAGCTTTGAATTTTTTGATAAATGTCCTATATGTATATTAATTTAATGAATTTTCTTCATAAAATGAAAAAAAAGAAAGAAACAGATGAAAGTTAGGGAAAAAGTTTTGTTTAATACACACAGATACTGTTTTAAAATTCATTGTTATCTTAAGTATTCAACATTACTACCTCTATCCACTGCCTTGCAGCACATTTTTTATTTATTCTATGAGTTATATTCCTTTGTGGAAAGAAATGGCAACCAGCGGGTCATTTCTCCAAAAAAAGTGGTTAAGTTTTATTAACTGGGATTGATGCATCATATTTATTTGATGTTTGCCTCTAAAGCAGCGGATTCTTTTGAAAATTACTTTTATTTTAGTTTCCCTGTCATCAGCTACTTTTAAGGTGGGATACCTCTGCACAGACCACCTCTTACAAATTTTCATTTGCCTTTCTTGGAAAAAGGTTTTCCCAATCAAAGATGCTGTAATGTTTTTATCCCTTAAAGAAGAGACTTGGAAACTGATCAATGGCTTGAAACCGCCGTAAAGGTGCATCTGTAATTTCATTAAGAAATGTAAAACTTTTATAGAGTTTTCAAAACAAAGAAGCTACAGCATTTTATGCTGCCATGGCAGATGAGTTTTCCCAGGACATTCTGCAGATGCCCAGACGTGAGATGCCCACAGAAAGGAGAGTAGGTGAGTGTTTGAACACACAAGTGCCACCAATGGTCATATTGGGGGAGGTTTGGGGGCACGACCTCAGATATTAGAGGTTAAATCCAGGGGAATCCAGAGGCCCTCAAATCTCCGTGGAGAGTGTTTGGTGGAAGCATCAAATGAAAAGCCTGAAGTTGTTAGGTCCCCTCGAGGTTAACCTTTGCAGAACAAGGCCGCATTCTCCCACTCGTCTTTGTCGTGCTGATGAGCTGAGAGAAGCCGCCTCAGCACCATTTCTCCCTGCATGATAAGTGGGGGAGCGGCCCAGCCTTTGTAGTCACAAATGAAAAATCTGTTGCTCGTCTTTTCACCTTAGTTGCTGTCTTGCTGCAAGCGCTCCGCATGGCTGTTCGTTTTCCTGTGAAACAAGGTGTGGAAAGCTGCAGTCGGACCTTGTTATATTCCATAAACGATTATTGTGTTTGTGCTAATGCTGTACGAGGCTAGACAGATGACAGGGAAAAGAAAAATGAAATGCTTCTCTCTCCCTGGAGTTTCTTTGGGGATGCTATGTATTTGAAGTAATAATTGTTATGAGAACTGTACAGTCATCTGGGGAGGAGCTGCCTGCATGTGGGGACTGGATACAGTCGATGATGAAAAGAACGCTATCTCTGATTAGTTCGTTGAGAATAAGGAACGACAAACAGCTTTCATTTGCCTCTCAGCACAGATAACCTTAAAATTTATCTTAATTTAGCGAAAATTACTTCATTTGATATCTCCGTCTTAATTTAATTCCAGTTTTAGCCCATACCTGATTTTTTTTAATGTTTTTATTGAGGTACCGATTAAAACAAAAAGGGGAATAGATCTTTCAGCCTGAAGTATTTGTCTTTGATTTAAGCTGCGTCCATCGTCTTAAGATCTTTCTCACAGAACAAAATTACAAATGGCTGTCACAATTGGGCCTCTTTTTTTGGGAATAAAATACATGCGGTTTCCTCCTTCATCTGTCATAGACCCACACACATGAACACAAACATTTTTGTCTTAAAAGTTGACTGAAAATCTTGTTTATCAGTAGTTGAATACACAGCAGTAATCAGAAGCATGTGGTGTTACGGAGGGACAGAGTGATTGTAGAGTGGTGGGTGTTGTTTTTTTTGCTGAGAGACAGCTTTCCTCTGATTGGCTTTGCTTGTGAGAATGTGATGAAAGATTTATGGTGACATTAAATTGATCAGACTGCACAAGAAAAAGCGAAGCATGTGTCATAGACTTTATCTGTTATACCTACAAGAGAATTAAAAAGGCAACATGAGATTAGAGTTAAAAACAACAAATCTGAGCTGCGAGCTGCAGATTTGCTGCTAAGTTTGCTTACCGTCTCACCCACTGATCTTGTGGAGCGTTTTGCTAGGTGGCTGGAAGGGAAGCTTTCACACAATGTCCAGAACAAATACTGTGAACATGAACTGTTCGCACATGCCACCCTTTTGAAACAGCTATTGGCATTTAAGGATTGTACATGTTGAGAAATCAAGTCTTTAGTGAATGCTTCACAGGTCTGTTGTTACATCCTAAAATGAATGGAAAGCACACAAACATTTTCATGCTTAAAATAACAATCTATTGTTTGCTTTGAGGTCTGACCTTAAAATTGACTTTTTTTCTGCAACAAAGGGAAGAAAATTGTATGAAAGTAATTGTCCATAAGCATATGTCCCTGACCTTAATCTGATATTTAATAATCTCACAGAAAGTGCATGGACGTACATGCGTTGAGTTGATGCGTCATAGAATAAATATGATAGAAGCTCTTAGTTTTGAAGCATTTAAGCAGAAAATCTAAAATGTTATCTTTGCAGTATCTGTTATGTTGATTACTGACCTTATTCAGGAACCATTGGCTGACTGGTTGGTGTATATTTATATAATAATGATTCATACTTTTTGCTGTTCATAATCAATCAACAATTGAATCAGTAAAAAGCCTTCATTAGGGCATTATCAGGATCTGTGGAATAATTTGGGATAATCCTGTTATTCCTTTCATTGTTTAATGGATTAGAAACAGATTCTTCTACAAATAATCTGTATGCGTTTGGTATACAGTAAGTTTGCAAATGTGATTTTATGAATTCAAAGAACTTTACATAAATCATTTCTGTGCAATAAATCTGTAGGAAAAATAAGAATTGGCCTGTAAAAGAAATTGGTAGGTTTCTCTTCTCCTCTTGTCTCTTCTTGCCATTCTTTATTGTTATCTCTAACTGACATTGATGTTTAGTCCATAAATGCTTTTTTAAGTACAAAAACTAGGGCTGAATGATTTTGACAAAAAGCTAAATTGTTGTTATTTTTAACCAAAATTCTGATTGCCATTTTATTTTGATTTTCCTTTGTACTAACCCGAAGGTTGTAGATGTTTCACTCCAGACTTTTGGTTTTTGAAAGCTTGCTTGCCCAGAGTCCATTGTTGCAGGACTTTACTGTAGTTATTGTGTGAAAAAATGTTTATTTCTAAGTACATGCATGGATCTGCATGCTAGCTATACATGGTGGCAAATCCACTTCAAAAATTTAACCACCAGCTAAAGGGCTGGAGGGAGAAATTTAGTGTCTTACGCTGGTTAAATATAGTGTGATTAAAAATCAGTGCATTTGAAAATTGTGTTTTGTTAAATTGCCCAGCCCTAGTTCACATACATAAGTGTTATAGATTTACATCTGGTCATTCAGTCGTCAGCCCCCCACACCCCACCCCCACCCCAACCCCACCACCCCACCACCACCACAGAAAAATTAAACTTAAAATACTCTCAAGCTCATTTTTGCTACGACCTTAATTAGGATAAGAAAACAAACAAGTTGATAAAAGTTGAAATTATAGGGAGGCTTGATTTTAGATTTCTGGTAACATTTGCTTACAAACATTATATAAAAGTATGAATAAAAGAAAGGCTAGATCCATTTTTTTCTATTTTTGTTTGATCCTAACACTCTATTTTCATGAAGTATCAACATCTTTTTCTGGATTCAGTTAGTTGCCTTGTATTCCTAAAATAACTAGAATTGTATTTCTGTTTGGTGTTCTAAATGTTGAAATCACAAAGAGTTTGAGAGTGAGTATTTGAGAGTGAAATTGAGGACGAAATTATGAACCTCGGCTCCCAGACACCGGATAGGATTTCTCTTCTTGGGCAAGTAGAAACAGACTCTTCTTTGTGTCCAACATGGCACAGTGTTCATGTACCAATTTTTTTTAGATTACTCTTACTGCTGCTAAAGAAAATGAAAATTCACAGGTGTGGAGGTAATATGCACTACATACCTTGCTTTGATATATTCTCCTCTACTCTGAGCAACCAGAAAGCTTCAATCTATTCAGATTCCTCAAAATAATGTCCAACCTCCTCCTCTAACTGATCACAATTAAGATAGAAAAATAGAAACACTGTGTTTTGGGGGGATGATTTTATACAGACTTTAAGAATGTATCTCTGGTTGCTTTTCTGGGAAATTTACTTTTTCTACCGTATTTTGGGTGAAGAAGTAGCTTGATGAAGAAATAGAAACAGGGTTGTTATAGAATTGGGTTGTTCGACTCCTGTTACGATTTTATATTAGCAAATTTTATAAGCTCAGCTAGCATTACTCCAACAACATCCTCTGGAAATTGTAGATACAGTAATTTCTTTTTCTTAAAAATTCCCACTAAGCTGCCATATTTGCTTATTAATAATGTTTCAGCACAGATTAAGGTTGAAACGACACCACTGTGCTGAAAAAAGATAACCTTCCATTATTTGCTAAAAGCTCTCTCCTGCTAATAGAATAAATAGCAAACATGTCTAACATGTTATATAAGGTAAAGTTTAAACTAGTAGAGCTTCTTACATGTGTGCTTTCTCTGATTTATTTTTAATATGCGTTTGTGACAGAGACTGGTTGACAGCAGCCATAAAAAATAAAAATAAAAAATTCTCTTCATAGGCTAGTTGGGGAAAAAAAGACTTTTGAGTTTCCAACTTATTATTCCTTATGATTGAGTATTAGGGCCAGGCTACAGATTTTATTTTGTTTTAATTGGAGAATAAAGTCATAATATTATGAGAATAAAGTCATAAAGTTATGAGAATAAATCCATAAAATTACGAGAATAAAGTCATAAAATTACTAGAATAAAGTCGCGACGTTCTGAGATTTAAGTCGTAATATTATGAGAATAAAGTCATAACATTACAAAAATAAAGTTATACAATTACAAGGATAAAGTCACAACATTACGAGAATAAAGCCCTAGTATTATGAGAATAAAGTCCCAATATTACAAGAATAAAGTTGTATTTTATGACAACTCTTACAAGAAGCACTTTCTTCCCTAAAATGAGGAATGTCGTGCATCATGTGAAGTTATACTTTGGCAACGGTTTGACAAATAAGGAAATCTTTTAGCACAGCAGCATCAAATTGGGTAGCATGTCAAAGTGGACTCATGTTGCTGTTTGCTGGTCCTGGTTGGCTCGTCACCTTCTTTGAGCCAGCTGACCACCAGCAATGGGGCTTCAGGAATGCCTTGTCTTATTTTTATTGAAACACCACATTATATCTTATGTTATTTAAAATATAAATGGAGCATAAGGAATGCCCTTATATTACATTTTTTGTCAAATGACTAAAAATAAAAAAGTAGAATTATTTTACCAGTATTTCTTATTCTTTTGGATGAGTTGATCTAACTTTAAAGATCTGTCTGTAAAAAACACAAATATCCAAAAGATTTGAATTAGTTGCTACATGGATTGACCAGTGTATTAAAACAAGAGCTGCAAATAATGATTATTTTGCAAATCAATTAATCTGTTGATGTTTTTTTATATATATATTAATAATCGGATAGCCAAATATTGATTTTTTACAGAATAAAACCGGGTGTAACTAAAACGTTTCCACTTGAGAGACTTAGACTTAGACAACTTTTATTGAAATTTTGTTTTGCACAGTTTCCAGACAGTGAATAAGCAGCAGCTTAGCAGTAAAATGAACATTTCCATTTCATAAAGTGCAGCAGTGATCAAACGTAAACAGTGTGACAGAAGAAAAACTTTTTTTAATCTTAAATTCAAAATGTTTATATATTTTTTGACAATCTTGGTATAATTACTGCTCTAAGTGTTTTTCTTTTTAATCTTAAATTCAAATTGTTTATATATTTTTTGACAATCTTGGTATAATTACTGCTCTAAGTGGGTTGCTCTGTCAGCTAAAGGCATGTTTCAGAGTCTCTATACTCCAGCTAACGATTAATCTATTACTAAAATAGTTGACAATTATTTCAATAATGCATTAATCACAATTTTCTGATCAATTGCTTCAGCCCAAAATAAAACTATAGAGCTTTTGTCAACATGTTACACATGTATAAACCCTTAAATCATTGCCAGCACTAAGCATATACTACATATGAAAATAGAAATCCTGGGTTCTGTTAATGTTTGTTTTTTCGCATGCAAACATGAGCACTGCTTTATTTGAAATTCTCATTTTCTTTTTTTAAGCATGTCTCAGGGACGGTAATGGCAGAAACAACCATCTCAGTACGGTCATTAGATCTGATGGTCGCCTTGCTTGGTTGTTCACAGCCAAATAATATGAAACCATTTTAGAGGTGCTCTAAGTGCAAAAAAATATCTGCTTCCAAAGCTCATCCCTATATTCTTAGATAGTAATGTGCCTGCATGTTGAGGAGTGCTTCCTGAACACAGGGACATGTCATTTTCATGATCAAGGCCTTGGATGTCCTTATTTAAGGCTGTCAGACTTTACAAGAGAAAAGCTGGCAGAGCTGTATGCTCCTTACTAGGAGCTGCACAATACAAAACATTTCACTAAGGAGCAAATACCATGTAGAGTACTATTTTTCTATTTAACTGTAAAATAGGTTTTATGCAAATGCAGGGAAAGGCTGGTGAACATTATGCAGGAGGATTTTATTTATGCATTTCTATGCATAATGATTTTTTCAAGTGCTATTTTCTCACAAATAAAACTATTTCCATAACCTGAAACCTGCTCAAGATGTCTTGATAAATTAATAGTCCTGGTCAGAAACACCCATTTCATTAAAAAATTCAGAAGCTTCAACTGGTTGCATGACTGTATATTTTGTGCTGCTTGTCCTTATATTGCACCATGTTGTGTCTCCTCAATAAGTGTCACATGAGGTTAACCAACTAACCGTGCTCTTTTAAAGGCTTTAGATTAACCCTCACCTACAGTACCTCCTTCCTCACCTTACTGTAAAAATACAGACTTGTATGAATCAAGGGCCGACGGAGTAGAAATGTCTTTGCTTAGACTTAGACTAAGACTTAGACAAACTTTATTGTCATTTTGTTCACACAGAGGGTATATAAACAAAATTTCCTTTTGAACAGCTCATTTTGAACAGCTCTCATGACATTTCAATTTCTTGCAGCAGTCATCAAATGTGAATTAGGGCTTCAACTAACGAATATTTTGCAAATTGATTAATCTGTAGATTATTCTTGTTATTAATCAATTGATAATCGGATAGCCAAGGATTCTTTAAAGAAGACTTTACGAAATTAAACCAGGTGAAACTCAAACTTTTCCGAATGAGCAGTTTTGGATTGAGCATATTGACAAACATTTTTTTTAAATCTTAAATGAAAAATGTTTCCATATAGTGGGTCGCTCTGACAGCTAAAGACATGTTTTAGAGTCTCTATACTTCAGTTAACAACTAATCGATTACTAAATTAGTTGACGATTTTTTCAATAATCCCTTAATAACGATTAATTGTTTCAGCCCTAAACTCAATGAAGCATTTTTTTTTACTTTTTGAATTCTTGTGAGAAAAATCTCAGAAGTCAAACCAAGGACAGTATCAGAAAACAAAGAATGTTGCAACAGAGCTGGTCTCTACAGAACCTGTGCAACATTTGTGTTAGATGTTCGGAGTGTGAACTTTTTATCATGGTAATAAATGGTACCTTTCACTGCAGACTGCCTTCACTAAAGCCATTCACTGGGAAATAAAACTCAGGTTAAACTTATTTTTATGTAATAAAAGAGTGGTTGAGTGACTTGTGACAATGACTACTATGAATGTTAAATTGTCTCATTATTTTACTTTAAATTAGGATTGAATGATTTTGCCAAAAGGGCTGCTCAGTCTGCAGCAAGAAGGTTCCGGGTCGATACCCGGCCAGGGGTCTTTCTGCATGGAGTTTGCATGTTTTCCCTGAGCATGCAATGATTTTCTCCAGGTACTCTGGCTTCCTCCCACAGTCGAAATACATGATTGTTAGGTTATTTGGCTTCTCTAAATTGTCCTTAGGTGTGAGTGTGTGCTTGAATAGTTGTTTGTTCTTTTTGTCTCTGTGTTTTCATGCGAGGGACTGGCGACCTGTCCAGGGTGTACCCTGCCTCTTACCCGTTAAAAGCTGGAGATAGGCACCAGCACCTCTCACGACCCCAGTGGGGATAACGGTGACAGAAAATAGATGGATGGATTAAGCCAAAAAATGAAAATTGCTGTTATTTTTAACCAATATTGCGACTGTGACTTTAAGCTTTTTAAAAGCTTGCTGGACCTGAGTCCATTATTTCAGAATTTTACTGTAACCTTTGTGTGAAAAAGGTTTTTACTTCTACTTGTATACACTGATCTGTGTGCTAGCCTCAACTCTCTCTACCTTTCTGTTTGGTGACAAACCCGCTTAAAGAGTTTTAAAGCTGAAGAAAAGGCTGAAGCGAGATATTTACTATTTTACTTCTGTGAATTTAGCGTGAATGAAATTGACTCCCTCTGCGACTTGAAAATTGTGTTTTGTTAAATTTAGATTATATTGGAAATAAATTAATTTCTCATTCCTATGTTTAATAATATTTGTTGTTATCCCTGATCCTCACAAATAGATAAAAGGTCCTATTAATCGGCATTTGGGTTTAAAGGAATCACAGTTCAGTTTTTTTGCCTTTTTCTCCAGGTTTCTTAGGCTTTATTTAAGTCCTGTGCCTGGGGCACACAACAACAGCCCAGCCAATGGCAGCTAAATGCATTTGGGTTTTATTTGCAATCTGGAGTTAAAGTAATGCTGGCCTGACTGCAGCTGGGAGGGGACTGTACTGTGAGGACTGGGTTTGCCTCTGAGTTCTTGGTGACAGGTGTCAGGGCCACAGGGCTTTTTGGGATGAATCAAAACAACTCAAGCTTTTGTGATAGAGTCTTCTAAAGTCTTCAGTAACTCCATAAAAAGTTGTTAGATTGTAACCTTTTTTGAAGGAAGAGCCCGTTGTAGTGTTGTAGATGATAGCTGCTATGCAGACAATACTGGAACCGGTCTCTGGTAGAGTAGAAAGTGAAAAAAAAATTATTTACTTGAGTAGAGGAAGAAAGATGATGACAAGTTATTGGTAAAACTGGCCTTTGAATACAATATCTTGTTTCACTCCCCTTTCTTTCTAAACTAAGTGGATAAAACATACAAAAAAAGGTTTGAACAAAATGGAAATTAAGGTAATAGATAGAAATCAACATATAAAAGGGTTCTAGACGAAAGGTGAAACTAAGCTTTCTGAAATGGTTTGCTCTAATAAGGCAGGTTTGGCAGGACTGAACTCACAAACCTTGGTGTTTGATTTCCCATCATGCACTAAAGAACTCAAAGCTGATGGAGAGAAATTGAGGCTGACCATTTCAAACTGCTTCCAAATACAGCTCGCAGACTGACTAAGCCCATCTGTCGGGTCAATGTGTTTTACACCACTTGAGTTAAATGCACTGCAGCAAATTGCCCCACTCATAATGTTGTGGCTATATACTCTGGCCTGCTGCAGCCATGCAGAGTAAACCCATGCAGTTTCAATATAGGTCCTCAGCTCATGCTGGTTTCAGAAATAATGACAGGAATGATAAGATGTCCTTGCAGCTTTTGGGAGCTACATTAGCAAGATTATTTAGTTGACAGCCATCAAATTCCTAACAGTCATCAGACTAACAAAGTGGCATCTTTTACTATCTGCATCTTGGAATCCTCCCATCAGAACAGACTCCCGGGTGACATTTCATCATGAGCAGGACGATCTTATGCAAGACAGTGAAACAGCAGTCAATTTGCAGGTAATTAAACCCCAGTGATTTGTAGCTGAAAAAGCAGCATTTACACTGAGCAGTCAATATCGTAACATAATGTTTGGTGTTATAGTAGACCACCATAGCAGTAGCTCCACATTAGGACCTAAAACCTCATCTGGAATGAAGAATTTTAAATCTGCCTTACTTTAAAACAATTTCTTTTTTTTTTTCTTTTTTTTTTAGCAGAAGTATACATATAAATGATCCCTGGCATCCTGAATAATACATTTTTAAAAGTCCTAAAATTCTCTTTTATTTTAGTAGCATAATCTTATACTGAATATTTCTTTTTAGAATTACATGTTGTTTTTCATTGCGAAGGAAAGTTTCATGTTAAGGAATACATGTTTTAACAGTTTTCCTATTTTTGTTAGCTCTCTGCAAGTACTTTGAATCTGAGCTCAGTCTTCCTCATTAAGAATTGACCAGGCTGACATACAGACATAGGGGTCTCTGAGGGATATTTTCAGATTTAAGTCTGGAGTCTGTTATTGTGATGGAAGAAGGCTGATTCAGTGCCTGATCAATTTCTGCATTAATTTGGCTCGCTATCCTGTTAAAGACTAAATAATTATTGATTTTCAGTAAAAGCCACCAGGTTTTTTATTTTATATCTGCTTGTATTTTATAGAGTTCATGATGCTATGTTGTCTAAAAACGTCCCCAGGGCCTTTGAAAAAGAAATGGGACCACTGCATGACAGATTCCCCGCTTTACATAATAGTTAACCTGAGGGGATTTTCCACATATTAAACTTTGTTTGATCAAATTTACATTCAGAACCTCTAAAGGAGTTTGGATATTTTGTGATTCAACATAATCTAAACCCAGGTTCTTGTCCTGAAACAGAACCACAGCATAACACATCTTCCAATTTATTTTTCTGCGTATTCCTCTTTTTTTCTTGTTGATCTCAGCCAGTGTTTACTGCCGAATAACTTAATCCTACTCTTATCTGATCAGAGCACACAGTTCCAATTTAAGTCCCATCTCCACATCTTTACATTTTTCATGGTTTACCTTTCAAATAAACAAGGATATTTACAATTATAACCACTGTTATGGAGACTTGATTCCCTCTATATGCCAGTCTTTGCTGGATTTCTATGGCAGTGAGTTATCTCCCTCATGCTCTTTAAGGGTTTATGAGACAGATATGGGTTGTCGCCCAGCCTGCTGACCGCTAGATAAGAGAAATTGGCCTCTGTGTCTTTTTATTTGTTCCCCAAGATAAATAAAAGGTAATGCAATTAGAGGTTTGATAATGAGAAGTATCTAAAAACTTTAATCAACTTTGAAATGTGAATCGTTTATTAGGTGGCGACAGTTGCGTAGGATCCCGAAGTTCGCCTCAGCTCTATCAGTCTCAGTTGTTGTGTCCTTGGGCAAGATACGAGGGGCGTTCAATAAGTAATGTCCCTGACACCCTTACAGATGTTTGATCCAGTTGAAATTTAGCAAGTGAGGTTATTTAAATCTCTATAGATGAAGTAGCAAACTATTTGTATATCTGAACTGTTTGCGGTTTCTGGCTTACAGGTGTTTGAACTGAGTAAAGTCTGAAATGGAGCCTGTTGAGTGTCAAGCAGTGATCCGGTTTTTCTATATGAAAGGACTCACACCACAGGGGACTTTGATGAAATTAAAGTAACTTATGGTAATGATGCCCGCTAAATGACCTTGCAAAATATTTCACAAGGTTATATTATGGGACATTATCGCTATAAGTTACTTTCATTTGATCAAAAGTCTCCCGTTGTGTGCGTCCTTTCAAATGCAAAAACACAGACTTGACTTAGTTTGAAAACCTGTAAATGAGAAACCACAATTAGTTCAGAGCTGTAATTTGCTATTTAATCTATAGAGATTTAAATAATTTACATGCAAAATTTCAGGTTGATCAAACATCTGAAAGTGGGTCAGGGGCTTTACTTATTGAACTTCACCCGAATTGCCTACTGATGTCGTGGAGTGACAGTGGCGTAGGGGTTTGCCCTGAAATGAAAGTGTTGAAACTTCACCTTACAGAATAAGCCGAATGGATGGTCAGAGGGCCCGGTGGTGCCAGTGTAAGGCAGCCTTGCTTCTCTCAGTGAGCCTCAGGGTAGCTTTGGCTACAATGTAGCTTGCCCCCATCAGTGTGTGTGTGAATGGATGAATGACTGAATGTAGTGTAAAGCGCTTTGGTCAAGTCTCCTGACTTGAAAAAGCGCTATATAAGTACAGGCCGTTTACCATTTTACCATTTACTGATGGTGGTCAGAGGGTCTGTGTAAGGCAGCCTCTCTTCTGTCACCAGTGTTTAATTCTTTCCATGGTTGGGTGAACGCCTGTTGTGTAAAGCCCTTTGGAGTCCCTTGAAAAAAGCGCTATGTAACTACAGGCCAGTTACCTTTATTCATGATGCACTTCAGTTTGATGATGGACAATATCGTTTTTTTGTGTTTTTTATTGTAATATTAATAGCAATTTATTAAAAGGTATTTTACAGATTGTAGGACATTAACTCTATATGTTACTGTAATGGGCGCTACAATACTACACTTAAATAAAAATATACCCAGCCATAAAGTATGGATTCAGTCTGCATTGCCTCTAATTTAGTATTTTATAAAATTAGGTGTGGTTGTTTGGTTTCAGGCAGTTTAAACCAAACAATAACCTTATAACACATATTTCTGAATAAAGTGTAACTCTCTGTTTACTAGATTGCCCTTGAGAGCAAGACTTGTAAAGGTCAAAGCTGGCTTAATGGAAAAAGGGACCAAATTGATTATTGCAGCTTTAAACAGTGGGTTTCTTAAAATAATTCTCCCTCTACGCTGTTAGGAGACCATTTGTAAAACTTTACTTCACAGTGCCTGACTCCAGAGTTGAATTCCACTCTGATCTCAAGCTAATTTGTAGCTCTGAGTTAAAGCTGCGATTGCTATGACAGAGGCCTTTTTTGAGGCTGCGAATTAAGACTAGATGAAAGCAGAGAGACAGGACAGGAAGCTTATCTTGCTCCACACTTATCAAACTCCCTTTTAAGTAATTAAAAGGTTTTCACATCTGAGCTTTTTTTTTCAATGTTGACCCCAGCTTTCTGTCATTAATTCCTAATACGTTGTCTTGCAAATTGCTTGCAAGTAATGTGATATGGTTCATCAAAAATTAACTATAAACTTAGATCTTATATTTTCAGATGATCAGTTGATATTTTAGGAAGGTGAGGGATGTGTTTTATACTTTCCATTTTGCTTTTTAAAACTATGGAAAATCTTTATTATTCCATCTGGAAATTGTTGGTGTGAGAATTGGTTGATTGCCACATATTGCATTATGGATTCCTTTAGAAAAAGCATACGTTTAAAAAAGTCATGAATTACATATTACTTCTAATGATATCATGTTTGTCAGTAGGAGAGCTACAGTATAAAGATAATCTGAAATGACAAAAATAAAGATTTAAAATTCTCTGCAACAGTCAATGAAAATAATTTCTACCACTATTTTTTCTGGGGTTTTAGGCAAAACATCGACACAATTAAATGCAAAACTGGGAACTGGAAGTATGGTAACATTTGTATTCAGTCTCCCCCTAAGGGTTAAAAAGTCCTTTTATTTCACAGTTAGGTATTGGGCCCCAATGCAAGTGCGCATCATTTGTACCAATCCCCAGTTTATGATGATGCTAACTCCATGTTTTGTGTTTTAGATTTAAAACATTATTTTTGGAGAAAGACAAAAAATAAGCTTTACTCTTATAAATGTATATATAGCTTTAGCACGAATGAGGTGGATAATATTTAAAGGCATTTGTTGAAGTTTCGTGGTTGTGGGATCACCTTGTTATTGGTCTTAATAAAAAGCCACATGCAGAACTTTTTTTAATTTTTTATTTTTTTTTATAATAAGTACTTAAATTCATATTCATCCCTACTGCCTGGTTTTGCCTTCACCATGTTTAACGTTTATGTTGATTTTCACATGACTTGCGATTGTGAAACATTCTTCTTAGATTTTAAAAACAACTATTTTTGTATACACTTCAAAGGTACAGGATCTATCGTGTACTATCGCATTAAATCTTGGTAATCCTTTCTTTTATAGTATGTCAATAAACACGTAATAACTGGGTAATAACATAGCAATTTACACTATCACTAGGTAACAAGAAACACTTTTTGGAGAATTCTGTTAAGTACTGTGCTTCACACTTCTAAGATTTCAAACCATTATTACCAGGTAACTAAGTTATTTTACCAACAGCAATACAATAATGTGTTATGGACTAGTAACATGCAGTTAATTGCTTGGCATTTGACAGAAAACCACACCTAGAAGACAGCAAGCCAAACGTTTTATCTAAACTCTTATTTATATATGCTTGAGTTCAGTTTTATAATGCTTTGTTTACCTGATCATAAGTTACATTTAATTTGTAAGCCGTTGGTGGTAATTACCCATTGAAAGTCCACATTGTTACATAGTAATTACTTTGAAATTATATACTTTAATTTGGGGGTAATTACCAAATAAAGTTTTTCTTGTTACCAAGTAATAGAGTGTGACTTGCTATGTTATTACCATGTTATTAAATGGTTATTGGAGTACTATAGAATAAATCATTACCTAAATTTAATGAAACAATTGACTTTATTCCTGACAGAATGTGAAAAAGTCCAAGAATACTTGCAGAAGTTCCCGTACAATATCATCACCCTAATATACTGTGAGCCTTTTCCTCTTTCACTGCTCTAAAAATCCTTTCTTTGGCACAAACCAAGAAAATTATCTGCAGTTGTTTTTTAATGTGAGCCGTGTCTATTCATCCAATCAGATACTGTTTCAGCAAAGAAACTTTTACTTTCTGATTATGTCCATATGTTTATCACACAAAGTCAGAACTCAGCTTTACATTTGCTGAGGTTTATGGCAGATCAGCTACATGAAAAGAATCTTGTTGTATGGTAGATGGTCCCAGGCCAAACTTGACTTAGAGCTGGTTGAAACTGGCTGGCATTACCCTGAGTCATCAGAGAGCTGTCAGCAGAGCCTGTTTGTACATCCAGCTAGAAATGAAGATGACATCCATGAAATGACATTACGATTGTGTCTCTTTTCTTTCTTATTAATTCAGCAACAAGAATTTTCAGTCCCAGCCTTTCACATTTTTTGCCTCCCTGTTGTGCAAGATATCAAATTAAATAGGGTGATGGGTCTTTTCAACAATTAGTTATTTTTGAGACCTTCTGCCCACCTAGTCACAGGGGTTTCAAGGGAACGACGAGATGTGCAAGAGAGTTGTCAATATATTTTGTATGTGTTCGGCAGCGAAGTGGAGTGATAGCTCTCAGGGGAGATGGCCTTAAGCTGTTATTCTATAAATATTAATAAAGCCCACTGGTCTGCCTGGAAGGAACCATACTGTTTGCTCATGTCAGAGACATGGCTTCAGTGTGACAAGTTGCTGAAAAAAAAATTATGAGATAACATAGAAGTAGAAAGATGACATTTGGTGACCGGGTTCATTTTTAAAAATTGAAATGCCATCTATGAAAACAGAAGCTTGACCTGCTGACCTTTCCTTTAAAAAACTATGACTTGGGAAACAATACATGCTGTCTATCAAATGTTTTACCTATTTTCCAGTAAACATACATTCGCATTTGTATTAAAAACCTAAAGCTGTAAGGCACTCAACTGAAAAAGCACATTATTTAATGCTGTACAGTAAAATATTCCTACTACTTGGAACTCTTTAACACTGTATAATAGCCATGATTTTTAATGGTTTTTATTATTAAAAAATGCCATGCTATTAGAAAAAGAAATACAGTACTAAACAAATTGCTTAAACCTGTGAAAACGATTAAAACATCAAAAATTCGTCTTCCTTCCTTTGTCTAAAAGCATAACTGTTAGGTTAATTGGCTTCTCTAAATCGTCCTTAAGTGTCTGTGTGCATTGTTGTGTGTATCTCTGATGCCCTGTGACAGAGTGGCAACCTGTCGGGAGTGTACACTGCATTTCTCCCATAGAGTTAAGGAGATAGGCACCGGCCCCATCGGGACCCTGACGGAATGAGCTGGATGGATGGATGGGAATACTAGAAACAAACCTTCAAAAATATGTGACCAGCAGGAAGATATGGACTCTCTTCCAGCTGGTTTGCATTTAAGCATATTTGTGTGCTGCAATAACCCAGGTAAAGTACAAACCTCACAGGAATGATGGCAGCATTGAGTAAATTGGAAATTCTTGTTTAAAAAAAAAAATCATAAGTTTATTCCCATTTTGTGTTTGACTATCGTATAAAATGCCCAAAAAGTTATATTTGTGGTAATAAAATGTGTATAACCTTCTAGAGTTATACATTCTCCTGCAAGAGGTCCTAATTACCCGACTCATTTCTAGTGCAGTGTTGACCTTTTTCAACTCCTTCCTCTCTTGAAACTGTTTTTGAAAAGGTGTTGGGTGCAGTTTCAGTCCCATGCTCTTGTTTATCTCTCTCAAAATGGAAAAAAAAAATATTGAAGAAACGAGGTGGAAGAGAACAGAAGGCTGCGGTTGCTTGTGACATTGCTTTGCCAAGATGCACTTGTCGCCCGCAACAAAGACGAGGCAGCAACACGCCGGTTTTTATCGTGCTAACAGATGCAGAGCCTTTTCTCTTTGTTTGTCTTTTTTCGTGCACACATAGCAAAGACAAATATTGTTTGAGCACTGAGAGCAGCTAATTCTAAGCCAGCATGATACTTCCTTTTATAGTCACAACAGTGAATTCAACAAATATGCAAATAAAATAAATAAAGGAAAATGTTCAGGAACATTTATACAGTTAAAAGTGAGAGAAGACTGACCTGTTCAATCTTTTCCTTTTGTGTTCTGCATCTTCATCAATGTTAAAGTTCTTTGCTCATTTTTAAAAGTGTTGTTGCATTAGATGTTCTATACAGTCAGTGAGGGCCAGATATTCACATTAGCAGCCAAGTATTTGTCCAAAATGTTCTGAATATAAATGAGAAACTAATTTTGTTCCATTAGAGGAACAGAGAGTTACTCGGTGCTCCCTAGTTTTGATAGATATCCACTTTGTAGATGTTTTCTTCTAATAGATTCAGTTTTTTTTCTTGAAGTTGAGAAATCATTGTTGCTTTTTTCAGTTCAATAATTGTTAGCCTCAAAGGGAAATCAGTTTTGATGCTGGATCTCGAGTAACACACCCACATTCAGAACTGCTGGAACTAACCGGTGTAAATAAAACAGCCACACTCTTACCAAGCCACAACATACAGTGAAGTGAAATAATTTGAGTGACCAACCTACAGTATAGGACAGTGCCCAATAGGAATTATATTAGCTTCAGGGAACATAACTACTAACTGATTTATTTGGCCACATGGTGTATCTTTATTTAGCATTTGTAAAGTCAGATGATAAAAAAAAAAAAACGGTCAAACCCTGGTCCTCAAGATCTACTGTCCAGCAGGTTTTAAATTCATCCCTGCTCCAGCACAGCTGAATCCAATTAATAGCTAATTACCAGGCCTTTACCAAACTTAAATGGCATAGTGATGCAGTAATTTGTCTATTTGAATTAGCTGTGTTGGAGCAGGGATCTAAAATCTGCAGGAAAGTAGATCTTGAGGACCAGCATTGGAGACCTCTCGTCTAAACAATCCAGTGTTTTTTTAAATTTTATTTACATTTTTATTAAATGCTGTTTAAAAAAAAAAAAATTTTTTTATACCTTTGAAGATATTAGAAACTGAAAGTTTAGCTAGAATATTCTTATTTTGAATTTCTGTTATCTAATCTGTAGTCCAAAGAATGCACCTATCTTTTTGTCTGTATATAACTAAAAAAATTGATTAAGAAGGACAGAGTGTTCTGGAACCTCCTGTACAGTTACCTTAGGTCCCCATGTCATGCGGAGGCGCTTGTTAATGAGCTGTAACAACCTAGTAGGACATTCACACACCTTTGCTCTCACAGGAACCTAATTTGGTTGACCTTTTCCAAAGATTAAGCTTTACTTTTATGGACATGATTTTATGGGCACTCTGCTATAGTTGCCTTTCGCCTGTGATACTCTCACATGGTACCCAAAGCATTTATCTTATTAAAGCTCACCAACAATCAAACAATTATTCTTGTTTTAAACGGATTACTTTTGGATGTTAAGTAACTGTTTTTTTTTAGGTTTAGGATCTGAATGTTAACTAATAAAGACAATTTTTTTTAAACACATTCCTTTTAGCCTGAGATGAGAATGTAAACACTTTAATAAAAAGGGAAAATTAAAAATGTTAAGCAGATGAAGGCAGTGTATTTTGGTTTTTAAATTAATTCACATTGCATTTCAGGTTTCAGTTTAAATTAAAAGGGATGGCTAAGGTAGACTAGTGTAATTAATAAATAAAATCTACAAGTTAGGTCGTTCTTTTATCTCTTTGTGCAATAAAACAAAAGGATAAAAATAAAGCAAGTTGAGCTGTGATGTTTAATATTTACCTTGAAAACTTATCTACAGCTCCAGCTGCAGGATACATACACGCAAGACTCCTAATGCTCCATTTAAGTATACCTGTAACCCTTATGCCCTGGCCATAAAGCATGCAGAGGGTGAGCATTGCTGTGCTCTCATTATAAATGAAGCTGTAGAGCACCTTCTTCTCCCTATGTTGAAAGCTCTGGTGGGTCCTTTTAATGGCAGATTTTCATAAAGAAGAGCTGCCAATTTGTGTCATATATAGCAACCATTTGAAGTCTGTGCAGCTTTTTATTATGCCCACAAAAAGACTCATGACAGTCAGTCTGATTACTTCGGTGATGGCATGGAAAACATGTTTCAACTTCATAACTCTGTGCTTTCTGTTGGTTCTGGGATTGAACGCTTTTATTTTGAAGCTTTACAACGGTTCAACAGTGAAGTGAGGAAGATGAAAAAAAAAAAGTGTTTCCAGTGCCTCTCTGTGTATTCATGATGATGTGCACGCAGCCTATCTTTACTTGGCTGCTTCACAAACACAGACTGCTCCAATGTGCATGTGTGCTGTCGCTCCTCACTGTGCAGGATTTAGTGAAGATATATATTTTATATTGCACAGAAGCACCCACTTTACTGCTTACCCTATATTGCTGCTGCATGCAATCAGCTATGGTTCAAAGTGGATGCCGTGCATGCTTTATTGGGGGTCGAACATGTTTGTGGACCATCACCCAGAACATATTGGACACTTTCTGTGGAAATTATTATTTTCAAGAGTTTTGCTTCATAAGTCATGTAGATGAAATGGACTGATTTAAAATTCTTACAGAGTGATAACTGTAAGTAAAAATGGAAGGATATATACATAAATAGTTAAACATGATAAATGGTTACTATTTGCTTGCTGCTGTTTTAAAACAGCACTTTTTAAATAAAAGTGATGGGTGATGCTGCTTTATTTTCCTCACAATGCCGGCCCATATTTTTCACCATCTGGATTATATTTGTTTCCTTTGGAAGTGTAGCTGCTTTCTGTTAGCCAGCTGACTTGCAGTGCACAGCAGTATATGTAGAAAAGGCAGTGCTACATTAGTGTATATTTTGTGTGTCCCAAAAAGCACTAAGTGAAGAACATTTTTTAGAAAAAATTAAAATGATCGGATTAATCATCAGGGAAAATACTGGGAACCGACTCATGCATTTGAAGATTTAACTGCATAGTAGTTTAATCGTATTTATTGTTTTGCAAAACTCTGATCTGAGTAATTTATTTTGGTTATGTTAGCTTGTGTTGGTTCAAACCCACAACATTAAGTTTCTAAGTTTTTATCAGATCCTTTCTTGTAATGAAATGGTAAGTTTTGCTTTAGTTATTCAGAGAAATAACCATCTGTCTGCTTAGTGTACCGATAGAACAGTTGGTGCTTTTGTTTATGTGTTAGACTGCAAGTGTATTTGTGGAATGGAGTTTAAATAAGCGGCGAAGGAAACAGAGAAAGGGCAGTTTCTAAGCTTCGTCTAATTTGCACCTCATCGGCTTGAGTTGGGAATGACAGAAAGCTCGCCGGGGAGCCAATTTAAGAAGACCTCAGTGTTTTTCTTTAAACTGCTTCATTTTAAAAGTCTGTGTTAGGGTAAATATATTGTTTTCGTTGACGTTAATGTAAATTGTAAAAGTCTGCAAGGACTTAGAAGAACACTATTTATTTAAGAATCAGCTTGGTTTATAAAGGCCGGCCAATTTAGTTGCTATTATTCCAGCATGGCAAAATCCACATTTTAAAGTGGGTAATGGAAAAACTGATTGCACAGAATGGAATATTGGTAGCTTGGCTAAAGGTTTAGAACATGAATCAACAATGAAGCCAAACTGATCAGTTGCTGATTTTAACATTTCATGAAAACCTTGATCCAAAGGATTCAGTCTCTCCAATCAATTGTTCCATTCTCTTTAAGCAATTCTTTTTTATGTTATGTTTTTTATGTTTTATATTTGCTTTTAAATTAATTAAATAAAAATGGATTGTTCTCATGATCCGTCAAAGTTCCAGACACTTTTATCTGCATCTGTATAAAATCCCCTTTTTAAAAATACATGTCTCAGACTATGTTAGTAGTCCCGCTTACATGATGAGGTTTTCCCCAGTGGTCCTCAGATGCACTTAAGACTGTTTACAGCAGAAGCTTTCCTGCTGAGCATATTGCTATAAATTCTACATTCCTGTTGGATAACACAAAGCTCTTCTCTTTATTAATTCTTCTTCTTTTGATATACATATTTTATTTTATTTTTTTGGTGGGTGTGGGGGGTCATAAATGTACCTCAAAGTGTGGCACTTTGCAGGTTAGGACTTAATGAGTAACAACAGGTTTGGCTGGTTGATGTCTGATGTCAACAAACCTGTTCAACAGTGTAATTTAAGATGTTTTCACACATGTTCTGCAGCCCGTTAGGTTTTTGGACAATTTCCAGAGGAAGGCAGCATACATGAACACCTCATTAGATATTCTGGATCCGTCAGCAGGCTGGTGTGTGTTTGTTAGCCTTCATACAGCACAACACCTCCTGGTCTTGTTCTTATTGTAAATAGAATTATGAACATGTAAAGAAGGAGCAGGAGAAGATTATCATTTTCAAACAAGTGAGGACATTCTTCCCATCAGTGTTGTCAGATTAGTGTGCTTAGAGAGACTGGGATTCAGGTAATATGTAGAGAAATTAATAACTTAGAATAATCTAAACATTGGTAATGAATCTACACAGAGCAAGGTAAAATGGAAAATAAATCATAGATGGTTCCTTATTTTCTATTAGAATTCGAAACATTGTGCTATTTTCCCCCTGCATCAATAAATTTTTTTTTACAGCTAAAGACTAACATTTCTACCTATTATCTTTCACATTGTATACTGCTTCTCTGTAAAAGGTCGTTTTCTCTTACAGATACCTCATTTGTTTTTTAGGACATGACTTTAATTATTTTTTTTTATGAAAGCCATCATTGCTCTACTGCATCTTTGATGTCACTGATCCAGGTGACCCTTTGGTGACCCTCTGCCAAAGTCTCTGGTCTTTTGCGGCCTTTAACAGTTTTTCTTCCACAGGTGTCCTTTATTTACCTCCATCAGTCATCCCATCAGCTCTGACAGGCTTATTTGTCTTTTCTGTGGAAAGGATGCCCTCAGCATGATGCCGCCACCAAATCGTTACACTAGGGTGCTGGTGTGTTTACGATGTTGATCTGTTTTAGCTGATGAGTCAGTGCTTTGTAAATATTGATAGCTTCCAGAATATATTTTACAATTTTACAAATCTTAATCCCCGTTCCTTGGTGTTCATAATGTTGTTTGTCTACTAACTAATCTACTAACTGTCTACCAACTAATTTAGGTGACTTTAAAGTACATTTTTTGGCTATAATATTTTTACATTCTATATTTTATTCAATAATTTAAAGTAATAAATACAGAAATTATATATATATATATATATATATATATATATATATATATATATATATATATATATATATATATATATATATATATATATATATATATATATATATATATATATATATATATATGTTCTTCCGCTCCACCATTAAACACTAATTATTAATAGTAATTCACATACACTCAGAATAAAATATCCAGTGATTTGTGGGTCTTAATGTTAGAAATATGAATCTCATTGAGTATAGTACAGTATAAAATTGCAGGAATAAACACCCTTATATTTTAATTGGGTTATGTAAAAATTTCTGTTATGAAATTCTCCAACCAATAGCTATTATTTATCATATAGGTAATGCTTTGATAATTTAGCTTTCATGTAAAAAAATAAAAGCGGACCTGTACCTGACAGTCGTGTGTACGGCCATGTGACCTTTTATACAATAGCACTATGTGTTCTTGGATCAGAGAGCATACTTTTAATTTCACAGCCAGCTTGCACTTCCAGATATCCAGTGCACTGACTCAAGTATTTTGCTGTCGTTTTGATATTTCGTCCATGTGTGGTGTTCAATAAGTAATGGGGTTGCCTCAGCATGCATGCATTAACGCTGCAGATCAGCAGAGCTGTTCAATGCACTCTGTACCATGTGACTTTCCCAAGTGCCCTTACAGCTTTTTCCAGCCGGAAGCATCTAGTTTCAAGCTAGATACAATTTTTCTTTATTATTATTATTATTTTTTTCAACGCTGCCTATCATCTGAGATTATCAAGTGACAAAGTAAAATAAATCCCCTCTCATGTTTAGCAGTGAAAGAAACAAGCTCACTTAAATTATACATGTTTCCTTATGAAAGCTTTCCTTCAATGCAGTATTAGGCGTTACCTTATGATAACATCTTAGAGTGATGCATTTTTTAAATATGCTAGTTATATGTTTTGTAAGTAATGTCAGTGTCAGATATTTTCTGCTATAGCGTAGCATTTGATAGCATTCGTTTTTCAATTGCTGGTAAAAACACAATTGCTTGTTCAGATGTTAGTATCTAGAAGAACAGTTTACATTAAAGCTGATTGATCTGTTAGAAAAAAATATGTTGATTTAAGAGGCAGAGAGTCAAAAACGTAGCTTGTTTGGAACTGTAAAATAACTATGTAGGTTTTGGGGAAATGTGGACCAGGTGTTGTTGATTTAGGGGTTTTATGTATTGTAGATGCAAAATGTATCACTAGATACCCTGATTTATTGATGTAACCTGAACTTGAATACATTTTCACATTTTTGCTTTTAATCTTTGTGTATCAAATGTAAAAATGTAATAAGGAGAAACAAAGCTCTGCCAAATCTCTGTCTCTCTCCCTTTGCCCACTGTGCCACCCACACACTGCCTTGTGTCTCTCCTGCTTGGCTTCTCTTTATTCGATGCATTGTTGTGTAAAATAACAACTTGGTGGAAAGATTTTCCTTTTACTCTGGGCTTATTTTATGGCAAGGTGAATTTTCATTCCTTTATTACAGCTTTCCCTTGAAAAAGAGTCACACATGCTTCTCATGCGAGAAGCTTGCAGCTATTAAAGAGAGGTAAAATGTTGCATCTGATTCCCTATGGCTGGATATAATCACTATGTTTTTAATCAGTTTGCAACATTATCCTGATATAAATAACCAATTAAAGCCATGCATATTGAGTTTTTAACTATTTATCTTAGGTTTTAAGATTGTCATTTCTAAAAATAAATGTATGTGGTCTCAGAACAACCCTGAAAACTCTACAGTAACTATGACAGGTGTGACGCATGATCCAAAAAAAGGATGCTGTCTCCCAAAGGACATTTGGTTCCGACCAGGTTTCAATCCATACCTACCAGGGGGACATTTTGTACTCATTTCACAGCAAATGACTTAAAGTTCTTTTCTATATTCAGCTTATAGTTTAATGTTGTGTCATTACACCTGTAAATAGTTTCTACCAGCTTGGGGACGTTAAGAGTTATTTGATCAGGCCTGTCGATAGGCTTCCAGCTGGGACACAAACTAAAATAAACAGATAGCCTATAGAGTAGGATCCAACGTTTTAAAATAATATGGAGGTAAAGGAAGGTGTTTGCTAGGTTAAGTATTATCTTATTTTGTCTTTTTTTCTCCTATACTTCATGAAAATGCCAGATAAAAAAAGCTAAACTGAGATAAGCTATCTCTACCTACAGTATAAATTAGTTTAGAGATGTGGGAGAATACATTGATAAATGAGCTTGATGTTGCAGCAGATATGCATAGGGTTGAGGCTTAGTCCAGAAGGTTGGGTTTAAGATTTACATTATCTTTGAAAAGTTATATAAGAAATTGTATATTGATTATTTACACAGAAAAGAATCAAACAGGAATTGTGCTTCAAGGTATGAAGAACATGTTTTCCCATTTTTTTCCTAAAATCCTAATTCTAAATTCCTTTGTTCAGCTGATAAGAAGCTTTATTTTAACTTCTCTGTCATAGATTTTATTTTCTACAAAGTTCTCAAAAGGTAGCCCATTAAACTCTGTTAAAGTGCTGAGAACTCAGTTCAGGGCTTCTGCAGCAGAAATGTTTCAGTCCCAACATAAAAAGAAAAAAGTCAAGTTGTAAGCATAGATGCAACACTGTGTCAGGCTCAAAGCTCTTAGCTCCACATCTGGGTTTCATTAATAATAGGTTACACCTTTGTCATCAGATGACACCATATCCTGACACCAACTCAATGGCACATTGTGAAGAAAAAAAAAAGCTTAACGTTCTATCACCTTAATACCGCAGGGTTTCATATTGCAAAAATCTCAGTAAAATATTGAGTTAGGCTCATTTTAATAACATATTCACATTCCCACATGGAATACTTAGGATCAACTGGTAAGATACACTAAGATACTGTAATTCTCATACATATAGAAATTCAAGTAATTTTCAAACCAATGTTTGAATTTTTAACCTAATTGTTTACTTTAATGTAACGTAGCAGAACTGCATCTTGTTAAATAAATCAACAAACTGTTGATTGTGGTTGAAATTTCCCTTACAACTTTGTGGTGCTTCTGTTTAGCGCTTTAACTTCCAATGTATGTCTGTTTTAGTTCTAACATCAAACCTTTTTGGTTACACACAGTGCAGTATACGGATTGTGGTTTGGAATATAACCCATCATTTGTCAAACCTAACTACCAGTTAAAACACTGACTTCTTATATATTCACTCAAAGTAGTAAGGCAGATAATGAAGTGTACCAGACTGCCGTATATGTTGATAAATTAAGTGAAAAGGGTAGCAAGTGACATGAGCAGTCCTGCCTGAACTACTTTATGAGAAGTTGAGGTTGAGGGAAACCAGGGTTCTTGAACAAGCTATAAATACTAGCGGAAAATTTTTTTTTGTAATAAATTACTACTATGTGAGTAAGTGTTCTGTTCTTTAGGAGGCAGATGTTCTTCCACTTTATTAACTTAAGTTTGGTATGCATAATGTTTTCAGTATACATTTAAACAAAGTATAGTGGAAGAAATGGGGAGCAGATGGAGCTTAATGTAAACTTTCCTCTAAGATTTGTCATTTCCAACCATATCCAGGGGGTGCATAGCTAAAATTTGTGCAGGAGGCAAAAGGCTGTGAGGCAGGAGGAGGTTTTCAAACTGTCAGCTAACGCTGCGCTCAGCACAGCCTGTAATCACACTAGTATGGCTAAAGCTATTAGTTACCTGTATTGTTCTTTAAAAAGCTTCCAGTATTCCCAGCCAACAACCTTTCAGGCGTGCGCAGAGTCATAAATGTGCCCAAATGTCTTTGCATGCCGCTGAATCCATGTAGAAACGGAGGGAGCTTATGAGATTTAGATCATGGCTGGAAAGATCTGCTGTTGTGCTGAGTTTGAACAAAGTCAGGGTAAAGGAAACTGCAGCACATAAGTAGGATTCTGCACCCATAATGGTACTTATTTATTGTTGTCAGCTGACAAGTCTTGCTTTAGTGATTTATTTCTATTGGTTCACATCAGTTCAAGGACTTTAAGTGTGTAGGTGTGGAACAAAAACTGGCTTCATTAGATTGAAAATGAAATTACACAGATGTAGAAAAAAAAAGCAAAAAAACAACAAAAAATTCTTATTTCACCATCAATCAAACCAGTCTTAGTCATAGCTGGTTGCATTTTTTTTATTAATTATTTTTTTCCTTAAAACTAATTAATTTTGGAACATTTAAATTATAGGCAACATATTTACTCGATTAAAACCATGAATAAATTATTTAGACTCAAAACCAAAAAGAAATATGAGTTTAATTAAAATAGGTAAAGGGAACTAAGGTGTTAAGAGAGAAATAAAAAAAGAAAAAAAAAGGCAAATTAAGTTTTATATAGTGACCTGGCCTGGTTCTGTCAACATTACCTGGTCTGATGTTTTCTCACAGGGCTGGCTGCTTTATTAGGAAGTAGCTCTCCTAAGGAAGCTACCTAAATCTGCCCTGTTTCAAACAAAATAGTGGAGCTCATAAAACACAATAGTGGTTGTTTTTACAGGAAAAGATTATTTTTGTTACGGACAAAAAGTAGTTTGAGCAAACAAAAAAAGAAATGTTGAGGACTTATGTATTAAAGTCAAACCAATTAATTTGACTGACTATAGTATTTACTTTATTACATACTGTATATATTGTTATCTTCTGACACAGGGATAAAGAGAGAGAGTACAAACTAGTAATCTGTCATAAATTTAGATTTTAATTATTTATCTTATATGTTTTGTTTTGCAGTCATTACAGTGGTCACTGCACTATATCAGGCCTTGGAAAGGTCCATCTGTCGCTTTAGCACTCGCTTTGCCATCTAGTTAGATTGTATTTATTATCCTTAAACCATAAATAGAGTGTAAGAAAAAAATTCTAATCTTTTTTGAAACAGTAAAGTTTAGAAACCTTGGCATACTTTGATTTTGAAATCACCCCATGTTTAACAAAGATTCATCTCCACCATAACTATCAGCCTCATTTATGCTGACTAATTAACTACAAAGTCAATGAGACAAAGAAAAACAAGAAAATCAGGTTTAAAGTTCAGCTCCACTGTTTTTTAACATTCTTGAATACCCCAGTCTAGCAGCCAGTTAACAGTCTTCCATTGATTAAGGAAGAGGATAAAACCGACACTGTATGTTTCAGAACAAAGTTATCCAAAGTACCGTATTTTCTGGACTATAGAGCGCACCATACTTTAAGCCGTGCCCACTACGTTTTTTGAAATAAATGGAAAGGTACATATTTAAGCTGCACTGGGCTATTCGCTGCTCATATCTAATGAACTGTATCCCACTAAACCTGTAGGGGGAACTCTAAATATCCCCACCTAGAGCAGGGATGAGGAAGAATGTTAGCTCCCGTTTGCTTGTTGGCTCGGGGCAGTAAGAGCTTCTACTAAAAGATGGGGCTTCATTGGCTCTTTATTTCAGCTCTGCAGGAGTTGAGCACATTCTCTTCATTGGTTCAACAGCGTTAATACAGCAAATAGATGTTAAAATTGGTGAATTCTGGACATTTGTTCTCGAGTGTGCCTTATGCTAGCTTGCACACAGTTCTTTTGCAAAATGAAAATTAACCCCCTATTCTTTGATGTACAACTTAAGCTACGTTTCCACTGCAGGCCTTATTGGTAAATTCCGATTTTTTTTGTGAAATCCGATTTTTTTTGCGTTGCCGTTCACATTTCCAAATATATGCAGCATGTATGTGATTTCCAGTGTGAACTGCATTCATACAAGGCAAGTTTCCCAAATGCGCAGAGGATGCAATGACGTCACTGGCCAGCGTGCTCTGTGTTTACGGAAGTAAGCATTAATGGTAGTGCCAGAACGCATCTAGCGATTTTTCCCAGCCATAAAAACTCAACCTTTTCAAGATGTTTAAACATAAATACTGGTCTCTGCATCATCGTCTGCCATGGTTGTTGCTTTTCTTGCCGCTTCTTTATAGCAAGACCCAGAATAGTGACCTTTCTCAGGTATTAATGGCGTTCAGGTCGGATGAATGCGACCTGGCCGTTCAGATACAGGTCACATTTGAAAAGATCAGATTCGTATCGGATTCAGGACCACATAGCCAAGCGGCCTGGGTCACATTGGAAAACATTGAATCTGTGTTGTTCAGACAGTCATGAAAATATCAGGTACAGGTCGCATATTGGCCAAAAAATCGGATTTGGGTCATCTCAGGCTGCGGTGTGAACATAGCCTTAGACTTCACCACCTTATCTGCTCTGAGGTCTGGCTCTCTGCTGCTCTCTCTCAGTTTGAATGAACTTCGAACATGTCTTGACACGTCAAACAGTAAATCAAGCCTTTTAACAGTCTCAACATGTCGGTCAAAGTAAACGTAAACCTCACCCCTTTCCACAGTAGCAGCTTCAAACCAAAGTATGCAAGCTTTTTCGATTAAAGGTTCACTGATTCATAAAGGATGGAGGTTTTGAGCTCTTCAACATCCATTTGCTATTTTCCATCACTAAACGATTTTTACTTAAGACATTTTTTTTTACCAATGCCTATAAACATTCCAGATGAATATTTTAACTTTATACTTTTATTAAGTTGTTGCATTTAATGTTTTTTTTTGTTGTTGTTGTTATTTTACATTAGAACTGTGTGTATACACTCACCGGCCACTTTATTAGGTACACCTGTCCAACTGCTCGTTAACACTTAATTTCTAAGCAGCCAATCACATGGCGGCAACTCAGTGCATTTAGGGATGTAGACATGGTCAAGACAATCTCCTGAAGTTCAAACCGAGCATCAGTATGGGGAAGAAAGGTGATTTGAGTGACTTTGAACGTGGCATGATTGTTGGTGCCAGAAGGGCTGGTCTGAGTATTTCAGAAACTGCTGATCTACTGGGATTTTCACGCACAACCATCTCTAGGGTTTACAGAGAATGGTCCGAAAAAGAAAAAACATCCAGTGAGCGGCAGTTCTGTGGGCGGAAATGCCTTGTTGATGCCAGAGGTCAGAGGAGAATGGCCAGACTGGTTCCAGCTGATAGAAGGGCAACAGTGACTCAAATAACCACCCGTTACAACCAAGGTGGGCAGAAGAGCATCTCTGAACGCACAGTACGTCGAACTTTGAGGCAGATGGGCTACAGCAGCAGAAGACCACACCCGGTGCCACTCCTTTCAGCTAAGAACAGGAAACTGAGGCTACAATTTGCACAAGCTCATCGAAATTGGACAATAGAAGATTGGAAAAACGTTGCCTGGTCTGATGAGTCTCGATTTCTGCTGCGACATTCGGATGGTAGGGTCAGAATTTGGCGTCTACAACATGAAAGCATGGATCCATCCTGCCTTGTATCAAAGGTTCAGGCTGGTGGTGGTGGTGTCATGGTGTGGGGAATATTTTCTTGGCACTCTTTGGGCCCCTTGGTACCAATTGAGCATCGTTGCAATGCCACAGCCTACCTGAGTATTGTTGCTGACAATGTCCATCCCTTTATGACCACAATGTACCTAACTTCTGATGGCTACTTTCAGCAGGACAATGCGCCATGTCATAGAGCTGGAATCATCTCGGACTGGTTTCTTGAACATGACAATGAGTTCACTGTACTCAAATGGCCTCCACAGTCACCAGATCTCAATCCAATAGAGCATCTTTGGGATGTGGTGGAACGGGAGATTCGCCACAAATCTGCGGCAACTGTGTGATGCCATCATGTCAATATGGACCAAACTCCCTGAGGAATGCTTCCAGCACCTTGTTGAATCTATGCCACCAAGAATTGAGGCAGTTCTGAAGGCAAAAGGGGGTCCAACCCGTTACTAGCATGGGGTACCTAATAAAGTGGCTGGTGAGTGTATGAGGTCTGTTTGTAAGTAAATCTAATTCAGTTGGTTTGCATATCGACAAATTTTGATTATTTTCCACATTTTGAAAACAAGAAAATGAAAGAAAAGATCCTAAACTTGGGCAGAGACCCAGAACTAATATTAAGAGAACTCTTCACCTTGATGTTGGCTCTAGGATGTTAACACGACAATGAAAACATAATGTATAACTGGAGAGATTGTTTCAGACATGAAGCATTGATCTGTGTGTTTCTTTCTCATTTTCTGAGGAATCGGCAATGAGAGATATTGACAAGCATCATCTGCATTTAAATGACAGAACAAGCGTGTTTCTGTGTGTTTCGCTGATGCAGCATGGGGATCGTGGGGGGCTAGGCAAGTCTGAACTCTGGACTCTCCTGCTGTCAAGGACTAAGACTCAACATCCAGTGAGGATTTGAAGGAAACCTCGTCTTGTCTCCAAACTTGTTAAACACATAGATGGTGTTAACATGCTTTGTTCTATTGCACAGCCCCTACCCCCTGCCTACACATCCACACACCCCTCCTCCAACCCTATGTTCATACACTCCCCCTTTCAAAGTTAAGTAAACCTGCTGAGATTCAGGCAAAGGGAGCTTTAGTCCTGATTTCAGTGTGGTGGAGGAGCCAGAGGGCCCAGGGGACACTCAGGTTACCAACATTGAATCTTGCAGTATTAGCAGGGCACGGGGAAATAACAACCCGCCATCTGGAACCTATGTTAAAACCATCCTATCCTTGCAGCATTCAATCACACCGACCTCAATTAAGTGTTATTTGTTTAGTATTTATACCCTCTTCTCCTGTTGCCTGCAGAGCTTTCTGTTCCTTGTAACGGATGCCTTAACGTACTGTGTCAGATTCTGAGTGATAAGCTTTAGATTTGGTTAGAGTCTACTATTCCTTATGTGGTTTTTATTAAACCTAAAGCAACTGCACATTTGAAGACGTTTGAAAAGGGAAGCACCTAAAGTGAGGTGCTGTGCATAAATTTTGCGTTTGAACGATTTTGCATGCTTTAGATAGATTAGTATTAGAGTTTGGTCTTTTTCCTCATGACTCGACATTGCTTTTCTTGACCCCACTTAAACAGGAGACAATGACGGCTCTTAAGCAGTTCGACCTTCTTTTGAACCTTGAGGCTCCACTCTTTCTTTAAAGGAGAATGTTGTTCTACTGTCGCTCATGTGTGCCTTGCCAAAAGATTATGGTAAAAGTTGATACTCTCTGAGGTGCTGATAAGTAATGCGTTGTCACATATTGAATTTCTTATTTTGATTCTGCTTTTTCTTTTTTTATTAGTGTTTTGGAAGGCTTTTTATAAAAGTTTAAACTTTAATGTTGTGCTTAAAGCTTTTCCAAAAGTTAAGAAATTGGGATTGGACAAGTCAAAGATTTAGCCATTTACTGCTTATGGGTTTTAAAAAAAGAACCTTAAATAAAATTATTAATACATCAAAGAACAAGGAAAATGTACAAATCCAGAAAAATCCTTCTGGTTTTGGGATACCTTCTCCCAAAACACACATCTGTCTATCCATATATCCATCTAAACAGATTCTCAATAAAAACAGAGAGGTAAAAACAGGACAACGACCCTGAGTATAAACCAGTTTTAGCCTAGTCCTCCGCCAGTGATATTAGCCACAGTTAAGTTTTATGATACGGTTTTCTTTGAAAAACAACAAACAAAAAAGAAAAATGACTTCTAGTTCTCACAGAGTCAATTTTTGATTGGGCTGATTAAGCACGTTCTGCCCCAATCACAGCCATCAAAAATAAAAAAGAAGTTTAAAACATTGGCACTGTTTTATTTTACATTATATACTGGTATACATAATTTTACTAAGAACTTTTTAACCTATTTTTCAGAGCATTCTCTTTAAATCTAACCCAACAAATCTTAACTATCTTTCAAAAAAAAAAAAAAAATCAAATTAAAGATGTAGATTATTCAATGAAAGGTTTCTATCATCTTTTAAAGGACTCTTAAACCGCAAAAGTCAAACAAAAACTTACAAGTCCCACGTTGGTGGTGGTAACAAAAATATCCTAATGATGAAACAAATCAAAATTGTTTATCATTTAACAAATCTTTTCTCACTACCTACCTAATAAATAACACTGCTTCTGAGTGTGTGTGTGATCAATTTTAAAAGTTGAGCTTCTGCAATTACCCCTATGTTTTTATTTCTCTAGCAAAAAGCCGATCTGTGCCTCAGTTAATGAATTAATGAGTCTGTTGACAAGTGAGGCGGCAGTAGGCGGGATGGCTCTCATTGGGGCGTGCATTAAGCCAACAGAAGACAGGAAAGCAACCTGAGACTTTACAATGCCGTTTCAGTTTACGGATAATGAACCCTCTATTCATCAAATGCCCACACAGCTGGAAGATGTAAGAAGCGCTCTTTGTACACCTTGTTCTGTTCCTTCTAATGTCACATAAAGTCTCATAATGTGTCTAACAGGTAATGTTCTGTGTACCTTGGATATAAACTCTCTAAAACTTAACATTTTCCATTTGTTTCCCTAAAACAACCACAGAATTCTAATTATTTTGGGATGGTGTATTGTATGTCTTAGACCAACTAACTGCAGTGCATTATTGATAATGAAAAGAAAGGGATGTTTTATAGAAATTACTTTTCAAAGAGGCATTTTTTTTCAATTATTAGAGGCATTTTCACTGGATTTTATGTAGGGGTATCAAAGTATTGTGAGATAATACTGGGAAAAAGAGCTTTTACAACCAAGAATTAGCAAAGCATCATTCTTGAGGTTTCTAAACACAGTTGAATTTCACACCATACAGGTTTCTATTAGACAATATGTTATTTATTTGGTTATGCACTATTTTATGTTTGACCTCCACTAACGATCCCAAGTAAATATCTGAATGCGTGTGGGCTGTGTATCAATGAATATGTTTTCAGGCACTGTAAATGAAAACTCAAATCTGTGCCAAGAGCAGAAAATGATTGATCTCTTCCATACTGCATAGAATAATCCCTTAAATTACAGATTTTTTAAAACTACTTTCTGCAATATGCATAATGTTTTTTTGTGGTTTATTCATTCAAATTTCCAGGTTTCATGCTTTTCAGGTTTAATTCTTCTCCCTCATGAAAATTGCATTTTTGCACTAGAGGCATCTTTGTTTTTCTTTTATACAGGGAAAATATGCAGAAACTGGAAAATGGAAATACGTAGCGTGTTAGGAGAAATGAAATGGCCTTTTAAAAGTCATGCTGATAAAAAGGATGTGGAAATTGGTAAAGGCTTTTAGCGTAAAACGTTGAGGCTACGCAGTCAGGAGATATTTGGTACAATTTCAGCATAAGTTTGTCACATCTTGATGTTCCCTTGGGCAAGACGAATAATGCCTACCGATCTGTACATCGGTCCTTGAATATGTGTGCATTGGTGATTGAACCCTGGTGAATATTGCTTATTTATAGTGTGAAGTGCTTTCAGGAGTCTTCATGACTTTAAAAGCTCTCTAAATGTATTGGATTTACCATTGTTGCCCCTACGGTATATGAAGATTTTGGTAGTGATCACATTTTAAATTTTTTCATCTCCTGTAGTGCTTTTCACTTATTTTTATTTTTTTTATTACTAGCATAAAGATCTTATCAGAGACGTGGAATGAGTGAAAGGCATGTAAACGGCTCAGTTATATAAAGTAGCGTTCTGTAAGAAATTGGCAAGGCCGATGGTAAAGATTTCAAGTCTTTTTTCCCTTTCCTCTTCTCCCCCCATCACACCTCCTTTATTTTTAGAGTTTATTCACAAGTGAAACTGTGTGTTATATGGTTGAAAAACCACTCTAGTCCACTCTAGCATTGCAGCTAGTCAACCCAGTCGTTTGGGTATCCTTCTGAACTACTATATGGCCAGTCAACCTCTGCCTTCAAAGGTTGTGCTTTTTGTCTGCTGGAGGGAGCGTATGTGGTTACCTACATACGAGCACATGTGGATAAGTGAAAGTCTGACTTGATGACAGACTATTGAAACATACGGGGCGGGCAGGTGGTCTCGCTGGTGGTGCAAGCACAACTGTAGCTGTCAAGATATCACGTTTTCATAAAACTGACTTGAGGTATAAGGGCGAATAAAAAGGTGAAGTGTTTGAAAGCACTCTTTCTGTGGATGTTTTGCTCCTTGAAATTCAATGGAAAAGTTTAATTTCAGTGTAATTTTACAGTTTTGGTGTTACTGCACCTAAAGCTGAAAGGAACCCTGGAGTGGTACTTGATTTGCATGGAAGGGGTGTTAGCAGCACGTACATGAGAATCACTGACACTGCTAAGATATTCATCCTGGCCCTGATTGGTCGTTTCAACCAATAAGAAAGCAAATGACAGGAGGATCATATATCTTCTGTCTTATATTCTATTGTAAGGACATAGTGACATTTTTTTATTTTTTATAAAAAATACTGTACCTTTTCACAAAAGTCCCCTATTACACATTTTAAGTCTAGGTTTTCCTTCTAGATTTTTTATTGGGGAGTTCAAATCAGAACTAATGGTCACTCAGCTCCTCAAGCAGAAAATCAGCCCATTACTATCACACCACCACCTTATCTGACTGTCACTGAGATATTCTTTAATGAAAAAAATTTTTTTATTTTATTTTTTACAATGAACACAATGGGATACATACCTCACACAAAATTACACTTTTTTTTTTTATACAGTCAGCAAAGTGTTTTCCAAAAAATAGATTTTATTGTAAGTGCAGACTAACCTTGACTGCCAAGTTGATTGATTGATTGATCTCACAGTAGGATTATTGTACAGGGTTATTTACATGTGTTTACATGGGTATTTATATAGATGGATATTTATATTTATATGTATACTTATTGTACTGGGTCTCAAATATAGAGAAACAGGTTATTGCACGGGGTATCAAATAGTAATTGCACATTATACATTGCACCAGTTAAGCCGGAAGCCGGCAGACCAAACCAGATGAAAGTGCTCATTCAGCGTCTGCTCTTGATAATGCAAGCGTAGAAGAAGAAATTTGCTGTTTACCTGTGCAAAGAAAGAAACAACGAAAGAAAAATGTCTGAGGACTTCAGTGTTGAGGAAGAGCATGAGTTCTTTGCCGAGCTGAATGCGCACTTTCATCTGGTTTGGTCTGCTGCGGTTTCCGTAGGCTCGTGAACGCGCTTTTAGGAAATCCTATACACTACTGTTTATGCTCTAAAAACATTCTAAATGACTTTGTTTCAAGTAAATTATGGACGCTACCCACTCAGGACACTTGGAATACATAGGACAGCAGTATGGAGGAATATTGACATGTTTTTTGTGGACTTTTATGGACCTTTCTGCCTCGGGCACCATAGACCTCCATTATTTGAATGTCAGCAGACAGTAAGAAGCCTCCCAGATCTCCAGATGCATTTGAGATATCAAAAAAGTACTCCAGAGTGTTGTTCAGCATGGGGGTGAGTAGAAAATGAAGGCTAATCATGTTTTGGGTGTACTATTCCTTTAAGCACGGCTTTTATTGTGTTTTGTAAACATGTATTGGTAGCTTTGTATCTAGTCTGTTTTGGGGTTTCTTCTGATTGAGGAATGATGATTTTCTTTTCTATATATATTCTTTTACTTATTTAATGTCAGGTGTTTTCATTTAAGTTTTGGTGTTACTTTTTTATTAGACTCTTGCTGTTGAACTAACTAATCAAAATATGGGTAATCACAGCTACTTCACAAACAAGGGGGTAATTATATCAGGGCAAGGATGTTTTTAGATTGCTTTTTCCCTTAATAAACAATACTTTGTATTTTTACTGGTTATCTGTTTATTAGATAACCATGATCTGAAACAGACAAAAAGAGTGAAGACGTAGATGTTTTTTAGGGTAGGGAACACTTTTTCACAGCACGGTATGTATAAATATCATTACAAATACGTTCATATATCAAATTTAAAATATATTTTATTTGGCCTCACACATTTATATTAGTAACAGAAAAAAATGCATTTTTAAACCATGAAAGTAGGCTCCTCAAGTCCTTATTTGCTTAATAGATCCATTTGACTACATGGCATGAGTTAAGTATGGTTGTGTGTGCATGCATGGAACACAGGATGATGTGTTAATTCTAGGTAATTTATTACCCTTGGTGTCGGCAAGCGAGGCGTCGCTGACAGATTCTGTTTCCTTGGGATCACCCTCAGCCAGGCTTCCATGGGCATTACCTGCTTTGCAGTGACTCTTGCATGTGGTGCTCACATCCACTGATGCAAGCATGATGTAACACCCTCAGTGGTGGAAAACAACAGCGAGGAGACACCCAGTGAACATTTTATCTTCCTGGCAGTCTTTGAACATAGGAAGCTAAAAGCATACCTGTGGAGAGGAAGAAGAAGATCAAATTTAGCATTGCTGTTATAAGCATTTGCTTGGTGCTCACATGGTTTTTATTTATGGAAGTATCCTTTTCTCTCTAAGCCAAACCCTGATTAGATCAGCGATGCTGATTGTGGCCTAGAGCTGGTGATCAATCCTAATTTACTGGGAGAATTTAATTTATATATTGGAGGGTGCAATGCCCTACCCTGATAGAAGAAAGGTCATTTTCTCCTATATGTGTGCACAATCACACAGGAAAACATAAAGGTTTTATCTATCTATCTATCTATCTATCTATCTATCTATCTATCTATCTATCTATCTATCTATCTATCTATCTATCTATCTATCTATCTATCTATCTATCTATCTATCTATCTATCTATCTATCTATCTATCTATCTATCTATCCATCCATCCATCCATCCATCCATCCATCCATCCATCCATCCATCCATCCATCCATCCATCCATCCATCCATCCATCCATCCATCCATCCATCCATCCATCCATCCATCCATCCATCCATCCATCCATCTATCTATCTATCTATCTATCTATCTATCTATCTATCTATCTATCTATCTATCTATCTATCTATCTATCTATCTATCTATCTATCTATCTATCTATCTATCTATCTATCTATCTATCTATCTCTATATATATATATCCATTGGAAACATTTAGATATTTATGTACATTTTCATATTGTACATATCACATTAGAAGAACTTGAAAGAAACACAATTCTAATTAAATTACTAAATTTAGCTAAAATATATTACTTCAATTTAGGAAGTTTTCGAGTTTCTCGAAAAATAATTAATGCACCAATCAGGCGATGGAAAGGCATTTGTTCAATAAGTTCTGACATAATGAACTTTTGCCCCAAACAACTGATCAGTGGTTTCCACTGCAGTCATCCTGAATGCAAGCATTAAAATCACACTTCTCTCTTAATGTGATAAAGTACAACCCGTATTGCATCATATTCATTAAAACCTGAACCTGGCTATGTCTGGACGGAACTGAGGTAAACGTTTTAGTGGCTACAAAAGCGTTTTAGACTAGAATAAAGGCTAACTTGGATTTAAAAAAAAATTCTAATGTTATATTGGCTTTGTAAAGTCCTAAAATCTACTAAGGATCAGTGGCAAGACTTTATTTGAGTTTTTTTTACAAAGAAGTCTTAGTGGTGATTTCAATCAATCAATCAAGTTTTAAGCTGGTGGAGACACACCCCGAAAGACTTGCAGCTGATGTAACAGTACAAGTTATAAGTTACCTTGAGGGTTTCTTTCTGTAATGTGACAAAATGTCAGGAAAGGATCAAGAGATTCAGTATGAATACAATGTGCTGTAGGTGTGTACATACTGTTTGGCTCTCTGCATTTTTTTCAACACTGACTACTGTTTAGCTGCTGGGATCAGATGATGCATAACCTCTGGTTTCTTTAAGGTATAGGGATTGTGGAGATCAACAGAGGACTGCCAAGCTTTTTATCAGCCATTTTATGCCATAATCAGTCAGAGCCAAACCATTATAAACCAACACCCAGTGCCCCAGGAAAATCTTCCCAAGGACCTTTGTCTGAACTGTAAAGATGTATTTATTTCACCATCTAAGACAGAGGTTTTATTTTTTATCATAATGCTGGGAAGCTCAGGAAAACAATCCCTTTGTGTTTAAAGCAATCCACTGCAGCAGTCACACCTTCTCTAAACAGTGGATCTTTATAGTCAGAGCTGTCATCTGGTGGCTGATGAAGCTGGAGAGTGATTAGCCACACCCAGGGGCTGTTGAGACGGGGGATGTGGGAGGTGTGTGGCTGTCAAAGCAGAGGAGGCAGGGATGACTCAGTTGAGCACTTAGAGTAAGACCATTTTCATGGGGTGATGCTTCTTCTAGCTTTGCTGCATGTGCTGATTTTTATTGTTGATATTGAACATCCTCTGGTTTATTGTCTCAACGTGGCCATGTCTGATTTTTGTTGATCATCAGGTTATCGTGTGGTTCTATTGTCCATATATAATATCCACTGAAGCCTGGAATGGAAGCTGGTTCATTTTGTAAAGTTCAGCTAATATCCATATTATTGCTGTTGTGAGGAAACCCAATTAACCCAGTTTTTGTGATTGATTGACGCTTTCACTGTGCTGTGCTTCCCACTGAACAGCTGGAAGCATTTTGATCAAGAAGGTGCTACTCAATTGTGCTATGTAGAAATGTGTTAGTCTAAGAACTTTCTATATAGCGCCAGACTGATGTTAACATATAAAGAGAATGCGGTGATATAGGATGATCAGTACTGCCTTATTCTTCATCATCATTTGAAATGAAATGCTAAAAGGCTTAAACATGGACGCAGCTGGTGTTCCAACAGAGCCCTGAACTCAGCTATAATGACAATGTATGAGATGAGCTTCATACAGTTTATATCAGCTTTATTCACCAAATTTTTTTTGTACCTTAAAAAAAGACTTTTTAGATGATAATATTAGGGCTGGGCGATAATTCAATAACGATATATATCGATCGATAGACGTGTGGGGCAATAGAAAAAAAGAGGGTCGATAAAAGTTCGATAAAAAAGAAACGCAGTTTTCCTTCCTTCTCATTGTAGCCTAGCATGTAGGTTTATGCTAGTCACTGCTTCCTCCCAACCAATCACAATCGCGGACCCAGACACGCCGTCACCAAGCGCCGCCCTCTCAAACCACAACACAGAGCACATGAAGATGTCGCAGCAAGGAGAGGCGGAGGAAATTGTTTCAAAGAAGGGTTTTTGTAGTTCGGCAGTCTGGCAGTATTTCGGTCATGGCAAGTCGGACCAAAAACAAACCACAGTCATCTGGAAAATGTGTCGGGAACCAGTGAAAACCAGTCTGATAACGAAAACAACTTTTTTTTATCATCTCAGCCGCTCGCAGCCGCAGGAGTAAGAGCTGTGTAGGCCCCGGTGCGGCTCTCCTCCGAGGAATCTTCGGAAAATATATATATATTTTCAGGTCTGGTCAGTTTCCCACGTAGTTCTAACAATTGAGATAAAAATGCTGAGGGGCCAGAAACTTCAAAGTAATAACTCAGGTTAAAGCAGGAAACGGGGGGGGGGCGGCGGCGGTGGGGGGGCATTTATTTATTTGTTATATTTATTTTGGTCACTTTTCTGGTCACTTTAGTTTATTCTTTGTCAGTATTTAATAACATAACTCAGGTCTCTTAAGTAATTTTTCTTTAAAACAATTATGTTATGGTTAAAAAAGTTGGTTAAATAAAGATTTAATTTGAAGTCTGTGTTTGTGTTTTTTATTAAAATTAAATCATTTAGCAATATTATAAAAAGTCCAGGCAGAGCTGCACATAAAATATGGTTTCAAATCTTTTCAATAATTATCGATATCGATCAATATGCATTTTTTTTATCGATAAGCTTTTTTTTTTCTATATCGCCCAGCCCTAGATAATATGAAAAAACTAACTTTTTATTTACTTTATGTTAATATACATATAAGTATTTAAAGAATAGAAGAAGCAGAAACAGGAAAAAGCTGAATTAACAAAATACGCATAGTATCTTATCTGTCAAGTGTTTATCAGAGAGTGTGCACATGGAAAAAAAACTGTCTTTGTGTTGCCTGACTTTATCACGCTCTGTATTTTCAGCTAAAGGTAAAAATCTAAACAGTTTTTGCGCAGGATATGTGCGGTCTGCAGAGATGTTGGATGCCCTATTTGTAACCCCATACTAGTAGAAGACTTATATGTAAGGAAGGTCAGAGCTGATCATCCCTCTGCAGACCTAATTGTTTCTTGTAGTTTGAACCTGTCCTGTTTAATGGATGATCCAAACCACAAAGTGATTGGTGTTCCTAGGACAGACTGAATGAGAAGATGACTAGTAGCTCCAGGTCTTAACATTTGTGTAAAAGGAAGCAGTTTCTCTCCTAAACTTTCTTTCCAAGGTGTCTATGTGTGAGGGGATCCAGTATGGGATGTACTCCAGAATTCTGTCCTCATCTCCCACTGTCTTGAGCAGATTAAGCTGCATGTGGATCATGTGCATTATTTAAGTACAGATATAAAGAGGCAGGGCGGTGGCAGTTATTGTGCGGGAGAAAAGCTCCTCAGCCTCACCTGCTTCTGCTGCTGCAGTGATCAGTTGACAGGTTGAGGCTGCCTCTGTGGGATGGATAAGCTTCTGAAGGAGGATTAACTGGTGTGATGGTGTTCATGACCATTTTGAAGTCCATGACGATGAAGCTGACGTGTCCTCCTGGATGGTCAATTCATTCAGGAAAATGTGTGGCGCCAAAATGACAGCATCACATGCTGACCGGATTGCACGGTAAGAACACCCCGAAAATAATGGGGGCTCACTGGTCGCACAAAGCGTTTCATGACTACAGATGTCAGTTGGACAGCTCTGTAGTCATTTAAACCTAAGATGGTCTCTTTGGAGATGGGATGATGTTGGAGAGATTATAACACAAGGGAACCCCACAAAGCTCCAGAGGCCTTTTAAGGATCTGGGTTTAGATGGCCATCAGATGGTCTGCCAAGGCTCTCTTGCTGTTAATTAAAATAATTCTGCAATTCCGACTGTTCAATTATCCAGCCAGAAATACACCTAAAGGTTATTAATGGCACCGAAACGAATATTGCAGATACAACTTTGACATTTAACCAAATTTTAGTGGAGTTTATAGAGTCTGTCTATGATTTTGACCTTGTGTGGTTCCGAGTTTTCTCTGTTTAAGCAATAATCAAAGAGGCTGACCAGGGACCTGTTAATTTTTTTAAATTTTACACCAGAATTATTAGTAAAGTTGTACTTTTTCAGGGTTAAATACAAGAAATGGGATTAAAAGAAAAAGGCATTTTTTATGACACTGGTGATCAATGCCTTGTTAGTCTTAGATTAGGAAAAATGTGAAAGCCTTCCAAATCTTATAAACAGTGAATGCCAGAGGCGTTTGTCACCCTTAGTAGCTCCTAAAGGCAACACAATGGACCACTTCAACAGAAGGAGATGGCATTTGACAGTCCCACAGGCTATGGTGGACCACAGCTACTGATAAGCAGACTTTCACAAAAAAAGTACTTTATTTCTGGCTGGGCTGTATAAGTTAGCCTCTCACAACAGGGCTAAGAATGATTTGCCAGCAGCTGTGCAGACTTGTAGAATGAATCGACATCTCTTGTGTGTTAGGTGGTGCTTCAGGGAGTTTCAGTCCTTTTCCAGACATGGGGGTCAGTAAGCTTTTTTTCTGTAGTATTTATTTGAGTAAAATGTTCATCGACAAAAAACTGTGGAGCAGAGGCAGAGCGTAATATATATATATATATATATATATATATATATATATATAGATATATATATATATATAGATAGATATATAGACATACATAAGCAGCAGAAAGGTTCTTAAGAATTGTCAATGACAATGGAAACAAAAGAAAGGAAGCAGCTAAATGGGATTGAACTGATTAAACAGAAAAATAAACTGCTAAACCATAATAGAACCAGAGCAAAACTGCTACAAAGATCTAAGAAATGAAGCCAGACATGGCAGAAACTTAAGATAAATTCACTTATGTGAACATGAACACAATAAACTAATATGGCAAGACCCAAATGGCAAATCTGTTCATCAGCCTTAAGGCAAAATCAAAACATAACGTTTTGGAGATCAAAACCTAAGAAAAAAATCCAAACAGGAACAATAACCTTAATAATTAAACAAAAACCCATATTTAAAGCTGATAATAAACATAAGAGAAAACTAAACAGTAAGTCAAAAGACTCGAAGGACTCAAATCCTGACAGTACATTTTGATTCACAGCAGATGATGCTGTTAAATTTTCCCACCAGAAATACATTATGCTTTAAAGTTTTAGAGGCATGGGTCCAGTTGTGTGAGATGTGTTTAAGTCTTAGATCTTTGTACTCCACTTCCTCAGTCGAGTTCTACTTGAGTTATCCTGAGACAATCTCCGACATCCTGTTGAGAGGGGATTGTAATTGGTATCCAGCAGTACAAGAGCAGTGTCTTTGCAGGGAATTCTTCCACTGAGAGCTGCTCCATCATGACAACGTTGTGATTTTTTTCTTATGAACTGTCATGGAGGTTAAAAAAAGAATGCAACTGGTGAATTATTCATAGATGCATGGCCAAAACCAATAACTTTGGTTCCAGTCGCCTGCATGCTGCATGCTGTGTGTGTACTGAGAATAAAAACATTAGCTGCTCCGAGTTCCCTTTGATTCCTGGAAATGAAGAAGCAAAGTAATATGAAGGATTGTTTGCATACTGGACGGTGATGTTAAATTTAAATAAAAGTGATCACTACAGAGAAACACCTTTCTTTTTTACTGTTTCTTCAGTTCAGTTTCAATTTTGGTATAGTTACTGCTCTAAGTGACTTGCTCTGCTAGCTAAATGCATGTTTTACAGTCTTTATACTCCATTTAATGACTACTCTATAACTAAATTAGTTGTTGATTGTTCAAATGATTGATTAATCGCAATTAATCTGATTAATAATTTAAGCCCTAATCTAAATGATAACACAAAATAAAGACAGACCATGTGCCTTGCGTCATGGTATTATCAAGGGTTGCAACTAGTTTCTTTTTTTCTAACTGATTAATCCGTTGAATGGATTAACATTCAGATAGAAATAGGAACCTTAGAGAAGATTTTTGCAGAATTAAAGCCAAATGCAGCTAAAACCGTGCCACTTGAGGAGTTTTGGATGGAGCTCATTCACAAACAAAAAATGTTGCAAAGTGTTTGCTTATTTTTTTTCAATTTCTATATGACTGCTGCTCTGAGTGGGTTGTTTTTTCTCAGTCAGTGGCCTGTGAGTCTGTATACCTCCAGTTAACGAGGATTTGATTAGTTGTTGATTATTTCAATAATAGATTAGTTTGGATTAATCTAATAAATTTTTTCAGCCCTGGTATTATATCAAAAGGCAATAAAAAAACATTAAATAATTGCTTTTATTTCAGAAAGAAAAATAAAACTTTTTTCTACTTCTGAGGTGATTTTTAAAACTATACTTATTAGAGATGTCCTGATACAACTTTTTTATTTCAGATAAACAGATATTGCAGCTTTGAGTATTAATTGCCTTCAACATTTATTCAATACAGTATATGCAGGAATCATACATACTCACGTAAATGTAACTAAATGAACTGAATTAACTCACACTGTTTTGAATTGAATTGATTTGAGCTAGAACCGTAAAATATATGATATCGCGTTTCTCATCCTATTATCAGTCAGTGCAAAAGCACAGTCAACTAAGGACTGCTGGAAGACAATATTCGGTTAGGTCATATTTAGCGTCAGCTTTGGCATATGGATAAAGGTTTTTAAGGGGGGAATTATTTTAAAAGTGGGCTTTATTTGGACAGCTGACTGACACAGAAACAGAAAGTACAGTCTAATTAACATGGGGTTCGTTGAGAAACTTTAACTGGCCTTTGATTAGAGGGATGTAAAACCATACGGGAAGTATGTTGAAACCTCACACTTCCTTGAAACAAGTAACGTGCCCAACCCCAGTCCAGTTTAAATTATATTTACCAGTAAAAACAGCTAGTAAATAAAAGTAAGTCAAATATTTTATAATTGTTGCAAAAGTCAGCAGAAGAGAATCCATTTGGCAGCAATATAAAAAAAAATATTGCAAACAAAAAGATTATTTCTGCAAAATGAAAGATTTTCATGCCAGTACAGATGCTTCTGTTCTTTTTATGGAGAAGTAGAACATTTCAGAGCTGTGTCCACAATATACTGCACATATTCTTTTCTATTATGATGGGGTTGGTCTCAGGGTCGTTCCAGAGAGAATAGTTATTCTTTTGTACTTTGAAGGAAATACATGATTGCTGAAGGCATGGAAACTGCACCTAAAATATTTTTGTTTGCCACATCATTTATTTGCAGCGTTTGAGTCTCAGACAGACCTAAGGCTACAGCTGCGAAATATATATAACAGTGACTTTGACAGCTGCAAGTTTACAGTAGGTTGATTATTGCTTAGCTGGTATTAGGTTTGGTTTCCCTGCAGGCCAAACTATAAATCAAACTCATGTCTTCCCTTTGCCGGGTAATGAGCAGTTGTTGCAAACTAATGAGAGGCAGGTCACCAGTAGAGTACTACTTTGAAACCTGTGACTTTATTTCTTTACCTGATTGTTCCTCAGGACTATGTGAACCTTACAACCACCTATTATTTATTTCCATTAAGTCAGGTTGGGCTTTGTAACCCTGGATCAATCCTTATGAGCTGCATTTTGCCAAGGTCAGCAGTGTTCATCATTGCAGTAAGTGAATAAACAGTCTGCTTCTCCCTGTTGCTTACCAAGCTGGTTTGAAAGCATTATTCCCTTTCTGTGCTCCCGCTGTCAGGTCTAAACCTTGAATTGCTTAGAGTGATTAGTAGCAGGGAGCGTGCTGCAGCAATGGTCCCAGGCTACTTTTGTTTATGTTGAGGCTTTTACGCATTCTGTTTAATGCGCTTGTGGCGCTCCCTTTTGATCCCGGAAGGAGGCTGCTGAGATACCCCTTTACACCCCCCCCCCCCTTACGCTTGCATAAGCACCACCAAATTCAGTTCTGTCTGACAAGCCGTTTTACCACCCCCACCTCACATCTACCCAAGTCTTTCTTCCCCTCTATTGAAAACACACCTTTCTGTTGACTGAGGGAGCTTTTCTATAGAGCAGAGGCATGTGAAAATCTTTCAGAAAAGGAGTAAGTGGTGCCTGTTTGGGTCATTCTTTGCACTCAATAGATGTTGTGGACAATGTTCTTGATATCTGCCCAAATTTCCTCCAAGCATGTCTAGAAGTAGGCATGGGGCAGTACGAGATTCTCACGGAGAGTGAAATACCACAGTTTTGCAGTAATCATTTGAAAATGTTAAACTAAAACATTCCTGTTGCTGAAATGTTAGAATTAATAATTATATATACAGTATACTGTATATTTTATGTGATTTGAACATAAACCTACATTTAACAGTTGGGTTTCTTATCCACACTACATCTGCGGAGTCCATTGGGATCTGCATTTGAAATGAACCCAAAGCAAAAAGACCTCACTTTTTTTAGTTAATTATTGGGTTATTTATCGCAATCAAGTTTTGTTATCCCAATATTCACTAACATTATCACATAGTTTCCTAAGGTCATGCAGTCCTGTTCCACATCATAAGTGTCTTTTATTGTCTTAAAACATTTAGAACTTTTTGAAACTCTGAATTTCATAGTCAAACTAAAAGTACACTATATTGCCAAAAGTATTTGCTCACCCATCCAAATTATTGGAATCAGGTGTTCCAATCACTTCCATGGCCACAGGTGTATAAATTCAAGCACCTAGGCATGCAGACTGTTTTTACAAACATTTGTGAAAGAATGGGTCGCTCTCAGGAGCTCAGTGAATTCCAGCGTGGAACTGTGATAGGATGCCACCTGTGCAACAAATCCAGTCGTGAAATTTCCTCGCTCCTAAATATTCCACAGTCAACTGTCAGCTGTATTATAAGAAAATGGAAGTGTTTGGGAACGACAGCAACTCAGCCACGAAGTGGTAGGCCACGTAAACTGACGGAGCGGGGTCAGCGGATGCTGACGCGCATAGTGCGAAGAGGTCGCCAACTTTCTGCAGAGTCAATCACTACAGACCTCCAAACTTCATGTAGCTCAAGAACAGTGCGCAGAGAGCTTCATGGAATGGGTTTCCATGGGCGAGCAGCTGCATCCAAGCCATACATCACCAAGTGCAATGCAAAGCGTCGGATGCGGTGGTGTAAAGCACGCCGCCACTGGACTCCAGAGCAGTGGAGACGCGTTCTCTGGAGTGACGAATCGCGCTTCTCCATCTGGCAATCTGATGGACGGGTCTGGGTTTGGCGGTTGCCAGGAGAACGGTACTTGTCTGACTGCATTGTGCCAAGTGTAAAGTTTGGTGGAGGGGGGATTATGGTGTGGGGTTGTTTTTCAGGAGCTGGGCTTGGCCCCTTAGTTCCAGTGAAAGGAACTCTGAATGCTTCAGCATACCAAGACATTTTGGACAATTCCATGCTCCCAACTTTGTGGGAACAGTTTGGAGCTGGCCCCTTCCTCTTCCAACATGACTGTGCACCAGTGCACAAAGCAAGGTCCATAAAGACATGGATGACAGAGTCTGGTGTGGATGAACTTGACTGGCCTGCACAGAGTCCTGACCTCAACCCGATAGAACACCTTTGGGATGAATTAGAGCGGAGACTGAGAGCCAGGCCTTCTCGTCCAACATCAGTGTGCGACCTCACAAATGCGCTTCTGGAAGAATGGTCAAAAATTCCCATAAACACACTCCTAAACCTTGTGGACAGCCTTCCCAGAAGAGTTGAAGCTGTTCTAGCTGCAAAGGGTGGACCGACGTCATATTGAACCCTATGGATTAGGAACGGGATGTCACTTAAGCTCATATGTGAGTCAAGGCAGGTGAGCAAATACTTTTGGCAATATAGTGTATATCAAGCTGCCAGTAGCCAGGCAGGTTGCAGACATATCCATCATACCTTGCTATCTATGATTTCATAACATATGCAATTATGGGTTTTCCCTGCCATAATTGTCAGCATGTTATACAATGGGAAATACCGCCCTAGATGAGACCAACTGTGTCTTTATTACTAGTTCAACAAACAAACAAAAAATAGATCTTTTTAGAGCCAGGTGAATAGCAGTCACCAGGCTCTAAGATGGTAAATTTTTTGTTTTATGGTTGGGGAAAATTTGTAGCAGTTTTGAAAGCATAACATTTTAAAGCATTGGTAGACATAGAAATACACATTTTTTGGAATAAAAAATCGGGACAAGCTGTGTGGATGGATGGATGGATGGATGGATGGATGGATGGATGGATGGATGGATGGATGGATGGATGGATGGATGGATGGATGGATGGATGGATGGATGGATGGAGGGATGGATGGATGGATGGATGGATGGATGGATGGATGGATGGATGGATGGACTTATACTGCAGTATCAAATGGTTGATAGTTTGGTTGATAGTTTTGGCCAATATTTGCGTTTCTCTTCTTGCATCGTTAATGCATGCACACATTCACAGATTCATTATTGCATTCAGGAGATATGCATTGAGCTCAATGGATGAAGCGCATACATTGCTGTTTCTTTCATTAACTAGCCATTGTTACGTTTTTGTTTTATTTGTAGAAATGAAGAAAAATCCATATCAATTTCAAGAATCCATCCTCAAAAAATGGTCAGAACATATTAGGGATCGGTTGGGTTGATGACATAGTAATAATTTTTTTTGGGGGGGTTTTTTTTTTTTTTTTTGCTTATTCACCCTTATGTATCCTTGTTTATTAGCAAATATTTGTGTAAAAATCTAATGAGTAATACAATGGGAGCTGATTTCATACACAAATAACAGTACATTGTCTGAATATGTCAGCGTTTAGTCCTGCCCTCTGCAAAGAAGAATCTCCTACATTTGGGGAAACAAAGGTTGTACAGAGAGTGGAAGCCAGATTTATATTCAGCACCAGCTCTGAATAGCAATTCTCACTACACTGCTAATTGTTTGATGGATAGTGCAGAGCCATTTGCATTTATATCGCTCCACAAAACGCCTCCCGCCTATTTAGATCCCATATTTAACTTCTGACACTATAGCAATGGTCACAACTGCTTGGCTAAAGTCTCAGGAAGTGTTTTTTTAACAAAGGGTGCCACTGTTTAACCTGCAGGTGGTGTGTTTAATGGGTGGGTGTGAAAGAGTTTATTTTGTGCAAGGAACCAGAGATGTCTTTATTTTGGTGTTGCTTCTTTTGAAGACTTAGTTATTTAAAATATATTTAAATTTCCTGGTGGAATAAAGATGAAAGCTGTCTTAATTTTAGCACACTTCTGAGAGTGGCAAGGTACATCATTTGCTTTAAAAGCTCACGTCTTTGGGTGTCAAGAAGCTTAGTAGTAGAGGGGGCCTGCTATTCAGGCAAAGGCATATAGGCAGTTAGTCCTGGGTACGATACCCTAGTCCTTGGACATTTGCCATAGGGCTTACCCTTCTTATAGTAAGGCTAATAACAAATACAATCCACTGCTGCCACAAAACATAAGAAGATTTCTAAGAAATTTTTATTTTTTATTTTTTACAGTGTTGATTGAATATTTCTCAAAATGTTCCAACTGCATGTACAGTAAGCTAAAGCGGTTAACAGAAATACAAATATATCTTAAAAAGTCTTATCTCTATATAGGGATTAAAAAATCTTAGAAATGTTCCATTAAAGGTTTAGGTTACGTTTAGTTTAATGCTAATTACTTAAATTAATTCATCTGATTTTAATGAATTTATAAATTTCTTTGACTTCTCTTTGGTATCAAAAAGTTTTCTTTAATTGAATTTCATTATTTTTTTTCCCCCCTTTTTTCTATTAACATACGCATCTAGCTGTTTTGTTGCATTTCAATCTGATTAATAGCTCTAAATTTACAGGTACATTCAGTAAATGAGGATACCTGTCAACATTTTATTTTTGGTTATTCTATATATAATTCAGATCAAATGCAAACCCTTGTCATGGATTAAAACACAAAGGGTTTTATTTCCTAAACACTTAAATTTACTCTATTTATTCTCTGAAGTTTATAATATGATGTAAGACTAATGAAAGAGTGGTTTTAAAAACAGAAATGTCATCTTTTTAGCAACACATTTTTAAGGAAATGTGCTTTCTTGGCAGCACTAGTCTATTTTAGCTTCTGCTGTCTCAAAGTTTTAACTTATATTTGACAGAATTTCACCAGTCTGCTGCAGGTAGATAAACATCTAGAGCAGAGGAGAAAACAGTAATGTCAGCCTGAATTACACGAAACCAGGACTCTTATTGCCTAGCACATAGCTGGATGTGGTGTTTGAAAAAAACAAAAACAAAAAAAAAACTGTACAACAAAGGAAGAATAATTTAGAGATAGTTTATTTTCTGTTTAAACCTTTGAACCATATTTAGACTTTATACGGTAACTTGCACTGGAAAAACGATCCAGAAATAAGTAGAAATTTCTTAAATTAAGTTAATTAATTATTAATTAATTATTTACCCTTATTTTGACTAGGTAAATGAGATAATTTGCAAATGGAATGAGTATTTTTAGATATTTACATAAAATGCACTTGAAACAAGACAATGTGAATGCATTTTCTTATTTTAAATGTAAATTGTCTTGTTCCATTTGCAAAACGTCCCTTTAACCTTCTCAATTCAAGAACAAATGCACTTATTTTAAGAAAAATTACTAATCTAGATTTATATTTTTTCCAGTATGCAAAGTGTTTCTATTTCCTGGAGATTTTTAATTCGTCTGTTTTTATCTGAAAGTAGATATTAAAATCATGCAGCATGCTAAAAGTTCTCAGTTTTCACAATCTTTACCTTTTCTTGCCTTTCCTACTAAATATGCATTTCTTCTGAATCTCTGTAACTGATTAATTCTGCTGTCCTGTTAACCCTGCAACCCTTCCTTTGTTGGACCCCATCCCTCCTCTGTTGAGCTCACAGGTGCTACACACTTCCTTTAACATCCACAAGAGACGATAATCTACCCTGGTGCAGATAACTAAATTGAAAAAGGTGGAGTCTGCAATTGCTTTGAACAAGAAAACAGACCATCCATCATTTCTTTTGTCTTTCAAGAGAGACCTTCATTGATTTGGATCATTGTAAAGATACCCGGTTGGTTTCCTTTCAGGTACAGCTTAAGCTTTGTAGCTTAGGCTTTAGAAAAACTTTGAAAGAAAAGCACAGTTCTTATCTTCGTTTTAGAGATTTTAATCAGTGGCGTTTGTTTTTTCATCAGTCTTTGCTAATAAGTATTTTTTAATGCTCCCTTACTAACCTTCTTTTTCATTACTTCAAGGTGTTCCTCACAGTCTGCCAACTCTTATCTGGAAATGATAACATTGCTTTTCAATGTGTTACCTGTCTCTTAGTAAGAGATCTGTTTCGGATGCATTAAAAAAATCATCAGCTTCAACGCAGCACTCTGAGAAGTTGTTAGCAGCTCTGAAGATGCATATTTGCATCTCATATCATCAGTCATTGTGTGCAGTTTGCTAAAACCCTTGCTGGGTTTCCCATGGTCTCAAAAGTACACCTCATTGCATAGGAGCTGATTGATAATGAGATGGATGGTCTCTGCAGAATTTCGGCCAAAGCACTTAGCATCTCTCTTTGAAAACAAAAGCAATGCACTTTCACAAAGCATGCTTAAAAACTTTGGGAAGCTGCTTGTTTTCCACCCTCTTGCATTTGCATCAAGGATCTTGGGTAAAATTGAAAAAAAGAAAATTCGCCCCATTTGAAATCTTAGAAGCAGCTGAAGTGCTCTTCTTGCACTGAACCCCCCCATCCCCAAACACACACACACTGTGACCTTCCCACCAGCCCCTCGCTCCTCATGTGGCCTCAAATCATTAATCACCGGGATCTTTTCAGCTGTCAATACATACAAAAAGGATCCCCAAAGCCAACAATGATGTCTGAAATGCAACGTTTTTCTTTTCTTTTTAAAGCAGGGGCAAATACAGTTCACCGAGGATTATTGTTTTTTGCTCTGTCCGGTGCAAACCTCGTATTGTTTTCATAAAGAGCATTTGGTGGAGGCATCCTTATCTGAACAGTACAGCATATTGTCATTAAAAAGAATGAGACTTGCCATGATTCGTTCGTATCTCTCTTTCAAAACATATGTGTGTTCTTCTTGAGTGAGGTACAACTTATTTTCCCTTAAAAGTGTCTACTAGTTGGGAAGCAGAATCCCTATGCTGAAATACTTATGAATATTTAACCATTAAGTTGCTTCAAAATGGTAAAAAAAACAAAAAAAACAAAGATATAAAAACAAAACTAAACTGTAATCATTCACAGCTTTGCCAAAACACTCAGTTTCAAATTATACACAGGTGGACTGTTGGATAATGAGATAACTGTTAAAGGGCCTAGTCATGTATTTTACCTGTAAAAACACACAAAATAACAGTTTATTCATCTTCGCGGAAAAATGTAGTATAAGCGTTACTCCTAATAATATTTACTTAGTCCCTTTTTTTACCTGAGAAGGATTTTTTCAATGGGTGCAATTAGCAGACATAAGCATGGTGGTGCACCATCTGCCGACAGTAGTTTCTCAAGCATCCATCAACTTGGCAGTGAAATCTGAATACTTCTGCAGCTTCAGCGAACACCAATATTTATAGTGTATTCTGAGCACTACTAGTGACACATCTCTTTTGCATCAAATATAGTTTTGCACTTTTTCACTTTCCACTTTGAGCTCCAACAGCTCGTTTTTAATCAATGTGCGCATAGACATTATCATACCGCCTGTCACATGGTCTTGTTATACTATATATGTATAGAATGTACTCAGTTTACTGCTTAATAAAGTAAAAGTCAAGTATAAAACACAGAAATTAAATATAATAAGACAAGTGGGTGCTGTAATTTAATTGGAAAGCCTTTATATGCAACCAGAGAGAGCCGCTGGTGTTGAGATGAGTAAAAAAACCTACATGACTAGGCCCTTTTAAAATACATTTCAAGCGTAGTTTTTTTTTTATGGGTATCAGGGGAAAGAGCACTGAATACGAATGTAAGCCTCATATTACTGATTTTACTGCAAATCCTTTTAAAAAACAATCCACCTCTTTCCTTCCACTTTATAGTTATGCACTACTCTGTTTTATATCTATCACATAAATTCCCAATGAAAGACCTTGAAGTTTGTAGTTGTTTCTTGAAAAAAACATGTATGATACCTTATGGATTGCTCTGTGTTGGACATATTTAATACTTAGGTACTGAATAGACAGTCACCAACTTTTTATAAAATTGATTTGCTCATTGGCATTTGTTAATCTGACTTAATGTCTTAAAACACTTGGTCACTATAAATGAGCCGCTTGCAAGACTCCATCACTTACTACTGTACAATTACCCATCGATTCATTCTGTTTCACTGACACAGCATCTTCTTATTTTTTTGATATTCACTTCAGTATTTTGTCCTTGGAGGCATGTAAAGAAAGTGGTGCATAGCTGAATACTTAAATTTCCTCTCTCTCCTATTGATCTTATCCTGGGTGTGCTGTGTGGCAGTTGGGGCTTTACAATGCAGATTTTAATCACCTCTGCTGGCTCACAGTGGTCCCTGGATGTGTCTAGCTCCACAGATTTCAGGCTTGGGATGATTTGCAGCACGTAAACAACACAACTCAAGGAAGGACACCTGCCACTTTGTCCACCTGCCACTGTCTTGCACATTTTCTGTGCCGCATGTGAAATACAATATTTGTGGGATAGTTGTGTCATAAACTTTATGGGTACATGATTTGTTGTGTCAGATTTTATTAGATGAAAGGCTGGGCTCTTTGCTGTGGGCTGAGCCATGCAAAATCTCCACCTGGAAACAGGCATGTTTATTAAACACTATGTGTTTCTGAAGTGACTTATACAAGTGGCTTTAACCTTTGGCTGTGTCTCCATAGAGGGAATTCATTGTTATTTACTGTTAACACAATTTTGGATGTTTACTGAGACGAGAGAAGATGTTTATTTTATATATATTTTTGCAATCAAACTGTCGAAACAGTCTTCATAGCTCATTTTGTGACAGGACCAAAATCACAGTGCATTGTAATACAAATTTTCCCCTAATTGTGAAAGGGAAGGAACAAGGTTAATGATTTGTATTTTTCCTTATAAACAAACCAAATGAGAAGTTTGCAAATGTATACTCCTACTCTTAGTCTCTACTTACAGTAGTTAATCCACATTAACTAACAGCTGCAGGTCTTTTGGGGTATTTCTCTTCATGCCTTTCACATCTCCATATCGAAACTTTTGTGATACACACACCTTATTTTAATGACAAACATCATATGAGTAAAAATATTGGGTATAAGAGCTTAAATGCAACCAATATTATCATTGCAGGATTTAAAGAACAACTGATCCCCAAATTAAACCTGTATTGCTAGTAAACTGTGCAAATGCATGTTTTACATATTCGTTTTATCACATTATGATATTTTAATGGTTTTACTACAGGGACATGCTTTATAAATAAACTTACCTTGCCTTGCCTCTTTGTGTAGTTCTTTATACACATTTGGACAAAATTGTTGGTACCCCTCTTTTACTAATAGAAAAACCCACAATGGTCACAGGATTCATTTAAATATAACAAAAGTGATAATGAATTTAATACTATTAAAATTTAAGAAAAAAATACAACAACCCATGTTACAGGCCTGGACAAAAATGACGTTAGCCTTAAGTTTTTAAGTGTACGTTTAACCTTAACGTATTTTGTTGGACAACCTTTTGAGGCAATCAATGATTCCTATAACTGTCAACGAGACTTCTCCACCTCTCAGAAGGTATTTGGCCCATTATGAGGATTACCCCATTTTTTAAAGGGTGCTTTTTCGATTTAGATCAGAGCTCATAGAAAGCCACTTCAGTATACTGTAGTCCAATATTTTCCTCTTAGCCATTCTTGGATATTTTTAGCTGCGTGTTTGGGGTCTTTATTGAGTTGAAAACCCATGAACTGTGACTGACACCAAGCTTTCTGACACTGGACAGACCATTTCTCTCTAAAATTCCTTAATAGCCTTAATTTTTTAACTGAACCTTTTATATTAAAGATCAGCCCCAAAACATAACAGATCCTCCTCCATGTTTCACAGTAGGGATAGTGCTCTTTAAGGCTTCACTTTCCATCTGTGTACATAGCGCTGATATGCCTTGGTAAGAGTCTCATCAATTCATATCTTTATGGTTTGTCATCATGTAGTTTGGCAAATTGCAGTCTGCCATTTCTATGATTTGTTTTTCGCCTATGGTGTTCTCTCATTAAGTCAACTTTGGCACAAACAGTGACGGAAGGTTCAATCTGACACCTATGTTCCTAGAGCTTGAAGTTTAAATTTTTCAGTGCTGTTTTTTTTTTTTTACCGTTTCAGTATCTCTTTCTTTGATTTGTAATAAATGATCTTCCTGCAGCCACCTCCAGGAAGGTTGGCTATAGTCCCATTTATCCTACACTTCTGAATTATCCTGCTCTCCCCAATCCCCTGCATGTTCTCAGCTCTACCAGGTACTACCTCCTTTGCAGTTGTGCCATACCCTTTCAGTTTTCATCTGATTATGTTAACTCTGTAACGTATCTAAAGATTTTGATATTGTTGTTAAGCATATCCCTGCTGTACACTTCTCCATAGCTGTTGAAAGCCACTTTACTGCAGGGGCAGGTGCCACTTTTTTTTACAATTCATCACAGAAAGGCACACCAGACGTTGGTTTCTAAATCTGTATTGTTAGATTCTTTATTACAAATTTCAAGGTAATCTAGAGTTATTATTTCTTCTCTAATTACTTTGCTTTTAACAAATAGCCTAGAATTCTATTAGTAGATATTTTTAACACTGTTCTTCCTTTACATAATCATCATTATTTTTGCTATAAAGTGTAAGAACCAATGAGGTGTTGGAAAAATCCTAAATTCTAATTGAATAACTTTAGTTTATCCTCACCCCTTAGGGCTACCCCTAAACCTAAACCTAACCTGAAAAACCCTAACCTATGATCTGTGCATTTTATTCTGAATTCAATATATTTGTGTGGGGACTGACCTCGATTTTGGGACTGACTTCCTGTGTGTATATTGCAGCAATGGTAGTAAAAAAATGGGGCCACCCTGTTCCTGTAGTACGGTACTCTGGTAACTTTGTGTTTAATCTGTTTTCTTTGTTCTTTTGTCATCGTGATGCTTTTTATTCATTAATATTCTCTAACAAACCTCTATACCGAACCGTTTCTAATGAGATTTAATTACACAAAGGTGGAATCCTTTGAATTAGGTGTTCTATAAAGGCAAAAAGTTAATCTTAGAGCTGGGCAACATTTTATTTCAATTAGATATTTTCTACCAAATCAGAACAATAACTTTTTTATTTCCTCACCTAAGTTTCATAATAAAAAATAGATGTATTGCTTTCAAAAAAGCATAAAATTAAAGGGCAACAAATTCTAGCCTAGAAAAATGCTTTTTAAATATGCATAGTTCACAAAAAACAAGCAAGATAGAACACAGTGTTTTCTAGCTAATTTTATTACACATTGACCTACTGTAGTTTATTTATTATGAGGGCACATCTAAAAAGAAAAAGCAATAAACTGATGATTAAACTGAACAAACAGATTTTTAAACAATGATATCTTCATAAAGAAATAACTCAATGAATCGATAAAATCTATTATTTGCCTACTCCTAGTTAATTGAGTTCTGTTTTAGAGGTATCAGGAGTAAATTTCAATTCAATTCAATTCAGTTTATTTATATAGCGCCAAATTCACAACACATGTCATCTCAAGGCACTTTACAGTTCAACCAGATCATACAGTCAAATTGATACAAAGTTTTCTATCTAAGGAAAACCAGTTGATTGCATTGACTCATTGACTCAAATACAATCCCCCACACTAAGCATGCTTGTAGCGACAGTGGAGAGGAAAAACTCCCTTTTAACAGGAAGAAACCTCCAGCAGAACCAGGCTCAGTGTGAGCGGCCATCTGCCGAGGCCGACTGGGGTTCAAGGAGACAGAAGCAGAGATACAAAAAGCAGCTGTAAAAGGCGGCCCCGTCCAGGAAACACACAGCCAGGCAGACGAGCTCCAAGGCAGCTCCCATGCCAGAGGACGAAGAGAGCACATCCACTCAGTCACGGTCAGAGAAACAGGACCACACTGGAAAACAGGCCGATCTCCAACATCTATTAACAAGGGTGTTGATAGAAGCAGCACAGCTGATGTTTTTTTTTCCAGGATGACGTCACAGCCAAACAGGAACAGACGAGGCAAAGCTACTCTGAGGAAAAGCAGAGAGAGCAGAAGGTTAGAGATTGAACTAACAGATTCTGCAGAATAGGAGAACAGAGAGAGAATGAAGCAGAATGATGAAATGGGGGTCCCTATGTCCTCCAAAAGTCTAAGCCTATAGCAGCATAACTATAGAGATAGCTCAGGATAACCTGAGCCACCCTAACTATAAGCTTTATCAAAAATGAAAGTTTTAAGCCTAGCCTTAAAAGTAGACAGGGTGTCTGCCTCACGGACTAAAACTGGTAGTTGGTTCCACAGGAGAGGAGCCTGATAACTAAAAGATCTGCCTCCCATTCTACTTTTAGAAATTCTAGGAACCACTAGTAAACCTGCAGATTGAGAGCGAAGTGCTCTGTTAGGAACATAAAGAACAATCAGATCTCTGATATAAGATGGAGCTTGGCCATTTAAGGCTTTATATGTGAGAAGGAGGATTTTAAATTCTATTCTTGATTTAACAGGAAGCCAATGAAGAGAAGCCAGGATAGGAGAGATATGATCTCTCTTTTTCATTTTCATTAGAACTCTGGCTGCAGCATTTTGGATCAGCTGAAGGCTTTTAACTACAGTTTGTGGACTTCCTGATAGTAAAGAATTACAATAGTCCAGCCTTGAAGTAACAAATGCATGGACTAGTTTCTCAGCATCACCCCTGGACAGGATATTTCTAATTTTTGCAATGTTCCTCAGATGAAAGAAGGAAATTCTAGAAACCTCTTTGATATGGGATTTAAATGACAGGTCCTGATCAAAAATAACACCAAGATTTTTTACTTTATTATCTGAAATCAGTTTAATCCCATCCAAATGAAGTGACTGGCTAATCAGTTTCTTTTTCAGAGACTGGTCCAAAGACTATAACTTCTGTTTTGTCTGCATTCAGAAGCAGAAAATTAAGAGTCATCCAGGTTTTTATGTCTTCAAGACATGCCTGTAATCTATGTAATGGGTTAGCTTCATCTGGATTTATAGACAGATATAGCTGGGTATCATCAGCATAACAGTGGAAATTAATCCCATGCTGTCTAATAATTCTACCAATTGGGAGCATGTATAAAGTAAAGAGAATTGGTCCTAGCACTGATCCCTGTGGTACTCCACAGGTAACCTTTGAGCGTGTTGAAGATCTATCATTAACATGAACAAACTGAATTCGATCAGATAGATAAGATTTAAACCAGTCTAGTGCTGTTCCTTTAATTCCAACAAAATATTCAAGTCTTTCTAAAAGAATATTATGGTCAACTGTATCAAATGCAGCACTAAGATCCAACAGGACGAGCACAGATACAAGTCCATTATCTGAGGCCATGAGAATATCATTAGTGACTTTCACCAGAGCTGTTTCAGTGCTATGATGAGCTCTAAAGCCAGACTGAAACTCTTCAAAAAGTTCATTATGGTGGAAGTGATCGCAAACTTGTTTGGCAACTACTTTCTCAAGAATTTTGGATAAGAAAGGAAGATTGGATATAGGTCTATAATTGACCAAGTCATCTGGGTCAAGAGACGGTTTCTTAAGCAGAGGTTTAATTACAGCAATCTTAAAAGCTTTAGGTACATATCCCTGTAACAGAGATAGATTAATCACATCTAAAATGGAGGAGGAGATCAAAGGGAATACCTCCTTAAATAACCTGGTTGGAACTGGATCTAACATACAAGTTGAAGGCTTAGATGAAGACAATAATTTTGCTAATTCAGAGAGTTCAACTGGATCAAAGCAGTCTAAACCCGGTTCAGATTCCATGACTACCTCAGGTACAATCGCGGATAGAGGAGTGCTTATGATCTTATTTTTAATAAGATCAATCTTATTTATAAAGAATCCCATAAAATCATTGCTGCTAAGAGCAGGTGGAATGGACGGTTCAACAGAGCTATGGCTCTGGGTGAGTTTGGCAACTGTATTAAAAAGAAATCTAGGATTATTCTTATTCTCCTCTATTAATGAGGAGAAGTATGCTGCTCTTGCTTTACAAAGGGTCCTCTTATACAGCAGTAAACCATTTTTCCAGACTAGGAAGGACTCTCGCAGGCCTGTGGAGCGATAATTTCTCTCCAGTTTCCTAGCATTTTGCTTCAAAGTACGCAGCTCTGCATTAAACCAAGGAGCAAGCTTTCTATTTTTAACGGTTTTCATTTTCAAAGGAGCTGCGTTGTCTAAGGCAATACGCAGAGAACTAGCAACCCCCTCAACAAAATCATCAACCTGTGAAGGGGAATAAGCTAAGCTTTTGCACTCTGCAGCACTGCTCAGTGACACAGAGCAGAGAGAAAGTGAAGCAGATTCTTTAAAATTTATAACTGCACTATCTGATAAAGATCTACTAAAATTGAACCTTCTTTTGGGGGAGGAGAACTCTGTTAAAGTAATCCTGAAGGTTATTAGAAAGTGGTCAGAGAGGACAGGGTTGTGAGGAAATACTGTTATTTCTTCACATTCTATGCCGTATGTCAGCACAAGATCCAAAGTATGAAGATGAGAATGCGTGGGACTATTCACATTTTGAACAAAGCCAATAGTGTCTAAGATAGCATTAAAGGCTGCTCTTAAGCTATCGCCTTCAATGTCAGCATGGATGTTAAAATCTCCCACTATGATGACCCTGTCAGTATTTATTACCAAATCAGAAAGGAACTCTGAAAACTCATCTAAAAATTCAGAGTAAGGACCTGGTGGACGATACAAAGTTACAAAAAGAAGAGGTTTTCTTGCCTTGAAATTTGGATCAGGGAAATTAAGGGTTAAATGTTCAAAAGAGTTGTAGGAATTAATTGTTTTGGGAGTAATCAGTAAGTCAGACTCGAAGATTGTTGCTACTCCTCCTCCTCGCCCAGAACTTCTGGGGATGTGAAAATTTAAATAGCTTGAAGGAGTTGCCTCATTTATGCTCACATAATCCTCTTGCTGCAGCCAGGTTTCTGTAAGGCAAAACAAGTCAATGTGATTATCACAAATCAAGTCATTAACTAGCAGACTTTTAGAGGAAAGCGATCTTATGTTAAACAGACCGCATTTAATTGTTTTAACTTTTTCCCCAATTGGAGTTATTTTGATTTTAATTAGATTATCATGATTTACTCCTTTGGGAATCTTTGCTAATTTATTAGATTTTGGTCGTGGGCAAGACACTGTCTGGATGGAGTAAAGAGTGGGTAACAGTAGAGAAGCTGCAGAGATGTGTGTTAAACTACAACTCTGCTTCCTGGTCTGCACCCTGGGTGGTCAGGGTTTTGGAGGACTAATAAATGTGGCCAGATTCCTAGAAAGAAGAGCTGCACCATCCAAAGTGGGATGGATGCCGTCTCTCCGAATCAGACCAGGCTTTCCCCAAAAGGATTGCCAATTATTAATGTAGCCCACGTTGTTTTCAGGGCACCACCTAGACAACCAGCGATTGAATGACGACATGCGGCTAAACATGTCATCACTGGTCAGATCAGGGAGGGGACCAGAGAAAATTACGGAGTCCGACATTTTTTTGGCAAACTTACACACCGAAGCAACACTAATTTTAGTGACCTCCGATCGGCGTAACCGGGTGTCATTACCACCAGCGTGAATAACAATCTTACTGTATTTAACCTTATCCTTAGCCAGCAGTTTCAGGTAGGATTTGATGTCGCCCGTTCTGGCCCCCGGCAAACATTTGACTATGGTCCCTGGTGTCTCTAATGCCACGTTTCTGACTATGGAGCTGCCAATCACCAGAGTGGGCTTCTCAGTGGGTGTGTCACTGAGTGGGGAAAACCGGTTAGAAACGTGAACGGGTTGGTGGTGACCAGTGGGCAGAGATCCACGACTACGCTTTCTGCGTACAGTTACCCAATCGCCTGGCTGCTCAGGCACTTTTGGAGGACAGCTACGTGGGGGGCCTACTTCAACAGCCTGAAGCCTGGATTCTAACTCTGACACCCTCGCCTCCAAAGCTACAAAAATACTACACTTATTACACATACCATTATCACTAAAGGAGGCAGAGGAATAACTGAACATCTGACACAGAGAGCAGGAGAGAGGAGAGGAAGAAGGAAGAGTTGGAAAAGAGTCAAGGGAGGGAGAGAGAGAAGCCATAGCAATGCTAAGCTAGCGCTAGCCTAGGCTAGCTACTTCTTGCTATCAGAAATAAAACCGTGTGAAACTGACAAGTGCTCAGTAGAAAAGTGCAGCAGAAGGTGCTATGTTTTAAAGTAGTCAGTTAGAGTTACTTAGATACAGAGATATCACAGAGAAAATAACTTAACTTCAGATGGAGATCCTCTGAACAGCTGCACACTCAGTTGCACACTCAGTTAATCCAAACAGGAAGTGAACAGTAAAGGGAATTGAATACATGCCATGGAACATTTCAAAGTTTTTTTTAAATATTTGGGTTATTTTATTAGTACAAGTTTAAACCATGTTTAATTTTCCTTCATTCTCACAATTGTTAGTTAATAGTTTGTAGTCTTTTCAAAATCCCTCGTGAAATGTGAGTTTTTATCCATTAATTTGTCCAAGGGTGTGACTAGTCTTGCCAGCCAATACCTACCTAAATATTAAACATAATATTTTTCATGTGCTTTTCTTCTACAGAATCGCTCAAACTAAACAGGAATTGCAACCCACATTATCTTTTGAAAGTAAAGTGGAGGCAACCATGGAGGTGAAGGAACGAAGACCGTATCGCTCACTCACAACTCGGCAGGAAACAGAACGCCGCTACACCAGCTCCTCTGCAGATAGTGAAGACAGTAAACCCAACTCTAAATCCTACAGCTCCAGCGAAACACTCAAAGCCTTTGACCACGATTCCAGGATGGCGTATGGGAGCCGCGTAAAGGAAATGGTCCACCATGAAGTGGATGAATTTAACCGGCAAGGTTAGACTAAAATAACAGAACATTTCCTTATTTATCCTTTGATCAAGCTTTTTATACAAATTACTATTACATGAAATCACTGGTTTCGTAACTGTTATGTTAACGTTCCTACTGTATATTTTTTCAATGAAGAGTCATGGAATACTACAGTTGGCATGGCTTGATTGATTTAAAGTTGATATAATATACAGATGTACACAGCTCTGGTAAAAAGCCACTGTTTATTTCATGCACAAAATGAATATAAAATGTACAATTGCTTTACATGCAACAACAAACACATACATACTGTTAATTCATTTACAATTATTTAAAATTCTTTGAATAGCTGCAGCTGTTCCACTGGCCTTTCTTTCCTCTTGTATGTAAAGTCGCCTTAATTACAACTGTTACCGTTTCAATGAGAAAATTATCTTTTTAAATCCTTGAATGGGAGATGACTCAGTAGAAGCAGTACTTAAAAATATGCTATTATAAAAGACCTGTAAAAGCTAAAGATATAAATACCATATACTATTTCACTGCTGAATAAAACTAGATTTATGAACTATTTTGCTTTTTAGAGATAAGATACTGATTTCTCTGTAGTCATTTTTTTCTGCAGAGAATTGGATCAGAGAGACTTTAACTTCTAATTCTCAAAGCTCCTTTTTCATCATCTTACTGCAGGGGCTGACTTCTCCTTGCGAGACCTGGGCTTTGGAGAAGGCCTCCCATCACATGTGGCTACGTACAGGAGCGACATTGGGCTGCCTCACCGTGACTATTCGGTCAGCGTGGGCTCTGATGCAGACACAGAGACGGATGGCATCATGTCCCCTGAACACGCTGTCAGGCTGTGGGGCCGCAGCAACACCAAGTCTGGCCGCAGCTCCTGTCTCTCCAGCAGGGCTAACTCCAACCTAACGCTCACCGACACTGAACACGAGAACACAGAAAATGGTAGGAAGCTGTTCAGCATATTTTCCCCCCTCAGATGGCTAAATGGACACTGCCTCTTGTTATTTTTATTACTATGATTTTTTTTTCATTTTGTAATTAAAATAATCCAGGAGTATATTAACTATAGTCTGTGGAGTGTAACATTGCTGTGCCTTATCTAGTCTAACATTTACAGCTTTTGAACAGCAGTTTTATAAGATGCAAAGTTAAGCATTAACCTAAATCATCCATATTATATGGCAGATTTATGAAATTGTTCCCGGGGTACTTTACAGATGGAAGAACTCATCAAAGCTCTGGTGGAAAAAATTGTAATTGCCATGCAAATCCTTGCAAAGAACTCAGCGAATAGTTTGCATTTCAGCGTGTGCCACGTTATGTATTAGCATCTTATTGTAACGGACAGAAATGACTCTTTGAAGTGGAATCCATTTGGCCAGATGAATCTGAGAGAGAGCATGGCATTCCTTTGCTTGATCATCCAGGGTGCCAGGGGACTCCAACTTGGCTGTATTGTACATAATTAAAGAGACTCTTTGGATGGCTATTCAGGGGGTCGGCATAACGGAATGTGTTCAGGGCACCCGTAGATGCAGCATCATGCGTGTGTAAGATCCAATCAAGATTCTAAGTAGCCTTTTATTCCACTCACCCAAGCAGAAAGAGCCCTTGTATTTAGCATTTAATTCAGTAATGCCAGATAACATACAATTTATATATGGCAAGTTAATTAAAATCCATCTAGCAGGCTTTCCTGTGTGCACTTTAATCTCTTTAAATCAACAAACCATTTAGTCTGCTTTAATGTATTCAAGCCGCTGGGCTGTTCCCCCTCTTCACATGTGACTTTCTTGACCCTGGTTTAATGCATGCAAATAAGCAACAGTAATTTCAGAACAATTTTCTTGATGCTTTGATTTGAGCCCGTCAGTTCTGTTTTGTGGACAAAACGCCTTCCTCGTTAAGATGCTTTTTCAACGATTACCTTCCAGTTGCTGTGTGATGGCTGTAAAAGCCCTCACCCTGATGGTCAGTGGAACACACTGAATGTGTAGTGTAAACAGCAATTAATCTATTGCATGGAGTAAGTTAACCAATATAATTTTTTTCTGGTAGAATTTGAAAATGTTTGCATCAAATTGTAATGTTTAATTTCTTTATGTAATATAAAGAGCTATCATAACAACTGGTGTGTTAATAACAAAACATATAGTAATAAAGAAATAAAATATAAATAAAAAATGATATGTCTACTGGATTTTATATTGGTATCTCTTATAAACTATCTTATAGTTTTTATTATTTTTTTACTGATACAAAAATGTCGCCATCATGGCTTTAACTGCCTATGTATTTGCAATACACTGTTGGGTTTAAATTGTCCAGTGTGGTCACAGAGGAAGAGAAAAAATCTGACTTTTTTAGGCAGGAACAGCTGAGGTAGTGTTTTTGTGTTTTTGGTCGAATTTACAAGTTTGAGACTACATGTACTGTACAGATTGTGGTTTGCATTTTCTGGACTTCTCCTTAGCAGTCGTGATAAATTTGACCTTTAAATTAAAGAATAAAAAACCCCCCGAAATATTTGTACTCAATTACCAATGAGAAATGCAAGGAAAATAAGGTAAGGTGATTAGATGAGAACAGGTACACAACATGCTGGTGGTAGTTCTGGGAAAATAACCACTTTCTGGGCTTATTGCTCTGTTTAAAGCCTTCAAGTACACTACTTAAGGACGGTGATGCAGTTCTTATGTGATCTGAGTTGAACCATGCAAAGTTTTTCTAGTCTAAAAACACTCCTGGTTAAAAAGGGCGCCTGCGAAAAGCCGTCACATCCAGGGAAACCGAGGGGTTAAATTCACACTCATTACATCTCTTGATGCCATGCACCATCACTAATACAAGCTGACAGGATGAAGTCAGTAGAACTTACCTTACTGCAACACAAACCTATTCTATTACTGATCTGTGGTGCTCTAGCTTGCATTTCTGTTTTTTTGCTGCCAAATGTAATGTCCAAGTATGAAGATATTATGCTTTGCACCATCTAGTTTATTTGCTCCAATGGATGGAGACATGTCTTATTTGCATTTCTTTTTTTATATGTTTTAAAAGTATGCCTAAATCTACATGAGAAATGGATGGAAACTTGGCTTCAGACAGTTAGTATGTATAGGGTATAGTAAACAGCTTTCTGCAGGTTTGCTCATGAAAGTAATACGATGGCTGATTTATAAGTTACCAGAGTTACATCACAAGTAACAAACAGAGATATCACTACTGACTGAATGCAACATTAACACTCTTCTTACCATATTGAGGTCAGGAATATAAAATGGTAGGAAATTTTATCTTTTAATCTCTAACTTTTAATCCACATCTTCTTAAACACGTTGCAAGATTAATGCAGAGCACTTATATTCCTTTCTAGCTCTTACTGATCCATGTACTGAATTTTTTATCCTTCTTAATTGTACTGTGGTCCTAAAGCTTAATTTTTGTACATGAAACAAAACCTCCCTTAATCTTTTTTGAGAATTTAAAAAATGTATTTTTAGAGTTGAACAAGTTTGATCAGTCTCAGAATTCCTAATGTGTTTAAATGCAATGAAGAGTCATTTAATAACTGAAATAGCCCTTTAGTGATAGGAAAAAGTGTTCATACAGCGCTGAGAAAATGTTTATTGCCTAGCTGTCTCTTTGCGGTCTTTAAATGCTGCAACATTGGTCAGTTTTTAGCCCATCAAGCTTTCTGACAAACTATTGAACCTTTGAAATAAGTCTATAACTTAATCATAAGAGGTCCTCAAGCTTAATTGACTCACCTTCCTATATAAGGAAGATATTAGCTTTAATTTTATGTTACTAGACAGCATAATTTACCAATTAAAGCTGAATATCACTTCACAAAACAGATTTAATGTTGATGGGAAATATTGCAGAGTTGTAGTATGCAGATATTTTAAGGATTTAAGCTCTTAGAAAGGGGAGGAGGGTGTAGGGAAGAGAGTAGAGAGGATGGGGTCACAATAAATAAGAACAGTAGTCTTTCTTTCTGCACAATTTCTGAAAAAAGTGACACTGTTTAATATTTTTTATGGTAACTTCTTAGGTGAAACATTGCTAAGCTGACTTAGAAAAAAAAAATAGATATCAGATAGGATAAGATTCACAAAAAGAGAACCTTTAGGATCTTTTTTTTCCCAGAACTGTAACTCCTCAGAGCAATAATAGCTGGGGTTGGTTTTATTGAACAGCAACATTTAATATTCATATTTAGTGCAAATTACATAATATAATTTTGAAAAACATCACAATTGCAACCATTAAGCTTGTACAGCTATGTAAATGTTCTTCCTCCCTATGCCACTCCTGTTCCCTAGGGAGCCCCTCAAAGACACTTAAGGCAGGCTGCCACTGCTGACTCATTCTGCATGTTATTGAGACTCAGTGGCACGGAGAAAAGGCAGGCCGCTGTGTTTTGAGAAGGGCTCTTTTCTTGTTTTTTTCTCAGTAACAGCTTATCCAGATGTGTATTCTAATCTCGACTTTCCCTCCATAGCTGTGGCTTGGCTATTAGATTGCTGCAACTATGAGAACCAGAACAAACCATAACTACAAGGCCCGTTCAGGGAGATTTATTCATGTGTTCCATAACCTGTGGAGAGAAAATAATACAGCTTCAGCCTACACGCTTCTTTTTAAGAGAAAAGCACTGGTGGGACTGGTGTTGGTGTTTTGCTAGGGCCAAATTGTAATTAGTTCCAGTGGGTGGTTAGTTGTCTATTTATTTTGCTTTCTTCTTACTCCATCCTCTTGGGAGATTCATTCTTTATCGATGAGGGGATATATTTATAAATGTACACACAGCCAAGTTTTCATCTTATTCTAGAGTGTAATTGAATGGCGCCCTCTTTCTCTTTAAAATGCAGAGTCAGGCGTGGAATTACTTTATGTATTTGTTTTCTGTTAGTTTGAGTTAATATTTAGGTAAAAATAACAGTGGAAATCCTTGTAAATCCAGACAGAGAGGATGATTTCTTGATTTAATGCTTCCTCTATTTAGGCTTTGAGTAAAGTCTCAAAACACAACAGAAAAGAGCATTCTGTCGAGATTTCACAGATTTTTGTTAAACTTGAATTACATGATTTACTATTTGAGAAGCAAAATGAAAGCGATAACAACAGGTGGCTGGTTGTGTAGTAGTTTAATCTGAATCATCAAAAAATAAAAATAAATTTTTTTTAAACCCCTCTTGTGATATTGAAGTCGATACCTTGTCTATGATCTTAAGAATCTGAAGTTTGATTAACTTAGCTACAAGCTGTGATAGAAAAGCTGCTAGTGTAACAGAATTAGCAGCCACAGTGGCAGACATGAGTTGTACAACTGTCACAACAGATTGTGTAAGCAAATTTCTGTTTTCTCTGCCTAAGCTGTTGTTACTCCGGGATTTTTAAGCCTGATTCTCCATAAGTATTAAAACAATGTGCAGGTGTTGTTGCTGAGTTTTCTTTATTTTAAAAGTAGTTGAATAAATAGCTTTGGTATACTTTAGATTAGAAAGAAGTTAGATTTATTTTCATTCGATATAATTTCATGTCCACATCAGGACCTCAGTCAGAACAGAATCGGTTGCCATTGACAAAAAAATTATTCTCAAGGGATCCAGAAACAACAAAAAAAAGCAGGCCATTTTATTTTTGCCAAAATAGATGAAAAGAAATCAAACATTCCTGCAGTGACAAGTTATGCATTGCCCTTCATGCAATGTGACAAGTGTTAAAGGCACAGTTCCAACCTTTCAAATTTTGTACAGATTTAGAAATTGTACTGAATGTGCCAGGCCTTTTGAAGCCATATTCATTTGCATTTAGTCAATTGCTTTGCTGCCTCCACCTCTTTCAAAACTAGTATTTGGGAAAAGTGGACAACTAATTAGCATTAAGTAGATAACTTTCCTAGAAACAATCATTCTGAGCAAGCATGTGGTAAAAGGTTCGCTCTCAACTGCTTTAAAGGCTGCACAGGTCCAGAAAAGGCTCAGAAAATCAAAGCAATTATTATTAATATTTCAGTTTTGTTATAACTCCTACCCTTTGGTAAATATGGCAATTATAAAAGTCACTGCTTGTTTGATATGGATATATGAGTTCTGGATGAGCGTGTGGGGACAGTAGATATTTGCTTGCATTTTGTCATTGACTTTTCAATTCCTAACATCAGGCATGCATGCAGCAGCTGTGGAGAAAAATGAATCCCTTTTAACAGGAAGAAACCTCCAGCAGAACCAGGCAGCAGACTCCATTCAGTTAGGCTTCCAAGTCTAACTGGGGTTTCAAGGAGATAGAAGCAGACTTACTCAAAAGAAATAAAAGCACTGATCCATAAATACTTTGTTGGTTAGCAAATGTAACATTAAATTACAACAGGTGGCTTTGTTGCAGACATGAACAGTTAATCAGATTAGGTATGAGGCAGTGTTCATGTCAAAAGGGATTAAAGAGAGCACATAAAGTTAGTCACTGTAGCAACTGAGCCCATACCTATGTCTAGGAAAGAAACAGGACTAAGCACTGAAAAAGAAGCCCAACTCCATCTTCTATAATCAGGTGCTGATGGTAGCAGTCCAGCTGATATATTGATCCATGATGGTCTTGGAGAATAGAGATAGAATGAAGCAAAATGATGAAAAGTGCTCCCTCTGTCCTTCAGCAGCCTAAGCATATAGCAGCATGACTATAGAGATAGCGCAGGATAACATGAGCCACTTTAACTATAAGCTTTATCAAAAAGGATTGTTTTTAAACCTAGTCATGGCAAGTAGACAGGCCGTCTGGCTCACGTAATAAAACGGGTAGCTGGTTCCACAGAAGAGGAGCATGATAATTAAAAGATCTGCCTCACATTTTTCTTTTTTTCTATGAACCTAGCATAAACCTGCAGACTGACAGAAAAAATTCTGGAAATTATATTCTAGAAACCTGTTGAACATAGGGTTACAATGACAACTCATGATCAACAATAACATCCAAGGTTTTGGATGTTATTATCCAAGGCCATTTTATTGCCATCCAGATTAAATGTCTGACGAGGCAGCTTCTTTTGCAAAGATCATCACTCAAAACAGAAAGTTTAGTCATCCAGCATTTTATGTCTACAAGAGATGCCTGTAGAGTATGTAATGGGGCTTAGGCTGATGTTTATTTATTGATCTGAAAATGTTTTGCTGAGTTGTACTTTTTGTCACATTTTTAAAATAAATTTGACCTAAAAACCTGAATTGACTTTAGAAAAATAAACTGTGTTTAGCAAAGCAATATACCTTTGCAAACTTATTAAATGTTTAGACCCAGTAGTATTGCAGGGACAAAGCATGTAAAATATTTACGGAGGCCTCAGTCATTGACACAGCTTCAGCTTCCAGGATTCTATTCCTTTGAGAGCTGCGTTCAGGAACCTTTGGTGCATCTCTGTTTTTACTCTCCACTGCATTTCCCGTCACTCTCTAAAATAAAGGTCACTAGTGCCACAGGGAGAAAAAAATACTAACATTGTGCTGTTATTTTTGTTCTGTTTTTATCGATTTGCACACAATTACACAAAGCTTCTAATGTTTAATGTATCCCTGATTTAAAATCTAATTTAAAAAGAATTTTACCATACTGCCTAAATAACAAAAGAAAGACAACGTAATTAAAAGTAATTTAATATTTTTTTTAAACTTTAAATCCAGCTTTTATGCTATGGCATAGAAAAAATACTAATGATAGCAATGTTTAAAGAAGGTCGATATAAGGTATAAGTGATAAGTGATGGTCTATGTTTATTTGAATAAAAGAAAAACTGTTGTAACAACTCCAACATAAATGTGCCATATAAAAAGCTTGTGAAAATTAGAGAATATATTTATCAACTAAGCCTGAGGGCTTATAGAAAAGAAAAAGGACACCTCAGCAGGCTGTACTTAATAACAATCTGCTGTGTCCAATCTGCTAGAAAATCAGTTGTTCAGATGCACCTACATTTCCCCAGAAGCACACAAAACAAAACAGCCATAAAACAGCTCATGCACTTCCCTTTTTCGCATAAAAGAAAGAGTCAGAAGTAAATGCTTCCCTAATCTCAGCTGGAAATTGCAGGAGGATGGAGATGGCTCTTTAGGCCCTCGCTCCCACCATCAGTAAGTCAATGGAAAAGCAACAGGTTCCGTGTAGAGTGGAGAGAGGCAAACCCGAGTTGAACTGGGCTTGCTAAGTGAGGCCAGTTGCAAAAAAGATACTTTGCTCTTGGATGAACTGTGGATCTCTCAGAGGGAGGCATAATCCAGGGATTATCAACCCTCCTCCTTAAGGCCCCCTGTCCTGCTAGATGTTTCTTTGCTTTACCACAACAGATCCAGCTGTTTGCAGTTCAGCAAAGGCTGTTAATCATCCATCAATTGAAATCAGGTATGTGGAAGCAGGAAAACATCTAAAACATGTAAGGCAGTGTGCCTTGTGCACCATGGTTAAAAAAACACTAGTGTTAACAATGGATGGACACTCTTTCTACAGAAGGCATTGGCTGGTCTCTGGCATCAAAATATACCAGGATTGAAACAAATCCTCTCCAAAAATGAAAATCAGCCATTATACAATGTCAAGCCCTAAGCAGCTCAACAGATTGTCACTTCACCCAAAGACCAGAACTGCAACCATAAGGTTGTCTCTAGAAAATCTCTTATAGTTTGTCAATAGAACAGTAGACAGTCCACCCTGTGCATATCATGATCTAAGTTTCATAATATGCAAAAAAAGCACAGTTGTTATTTTGTAAATATTTTCACTTAGATTAAACAATCAATATATGAATAAAAAATAGAGATAGCTATATAATGAATATAATATTATGTTATCTTTGCAGCAACAGGAATAATTCTTAGGTTTTAGAGCTTGTATATGTTCTTTTTATCCATATATACTGCAGTGCCATATGAGTTAAAATATTGATTTTAACTCAAGGTTTTCATACCAATTTATAGGGAGCTTGCAGCATATACAAATGATTTTCTTCCTGTAAACAACACACGTCTGTGACTAACTTCAGGGAGCTACCCAGTGCTTCTTGAATGCATTTCTTGATGATGGTCTGTATCTTTTACCAGCAGATATCACTAATTCCTACACACTCTACAATGAATCATAACGTAGATCATAAAATGCATGAAAGCTGGTAAAACCCCATGGTGATTTGTTCCCTTGTTACCTGTATCAGGTGCTTTTTTTGTGTAGGATTCCTGCAAAACTTTGAACTATTGAAAGATTGGGGTTAAGCGCTCCGGGGTGGTTTTCAGCATCTGCCACTTTTAGCGTAGCACGAGTGTGTGTGAGAGACAGGTGTTCCTTGTGAAACACGTCATGCCTCCCTTCTAAAAGAGCAGAGGGGCTTTGAAAAGCAAATCTCCTTCAAATTTGAACTTGAATGGGAAATACATCAGCTGTCACCCATCCAAGCACTGAAAGAACCTTTGTTCAGTTCTATTATTTCAGGCTCCGACCACATAACCACTGCATACAAAAGCATCTACTGTGGCATAGAGTGCTTGCTCGTCACACTTACTCTGAGGTATTCAAGTCTTCAAAACATTCCACTTTTTTGTTTTTGTATTCCTAAATTAACCCAAGTGATGTAAAACATATCTTGAAATGTCCCAGGAAACATAAACACCACAAAGTCAAAAACTAACTTCAAGTGGCATATTTTTCTCTAAATAAATTTTGCTCGTCTTTTTGATCATTATTCACTCAACTACTTAGTCACAACAGATGAAAGAAAATATGAACTCACATTAAAGATGCATTCCTTGCATAATGATAGCTTTCTAAAAATAACCACAGAACAAACAGCACTTTTATACTTTGATACAAACCCATGTAGCTCACTCATGTACCTCGCAGGCTGTGCATACTAAAATACCGCTACTGATGGCCACACCCTTTAGAGGTGTCTGAGCAAATTACTTTGATACCCACTCCACATTAAAGATGTGCGTTAACTTTGAACTGAATCTCCAGAGCTTTGCCTCCGCATCATGAGTCTGTGTTGGGAAAGCAACATTAGACTTTTAATTAGATAGGATATCTCTGCGTTTTAGTGCTGGATTTAGTGGGACTTGTTCTACAGTAATACAGCAAGATGCTGGGACAGGAGATACAGCGCTTCTTATGAAAATAGAGTAATAGAGTAAGTGAAACAGTGTATTACTAGGGATTTTTGGAAGTATTTAGATATCTTACAATTAAAAGTTATCTGCTCACTATGATGCTCAGATACTTTGCTGTGAATTGATGTTCTGAACAGTTTCTGCTTGTATTTTGGATTTCATGGCGTAAATAAAGCTTAAGCAATTCAACATATACTCAACATGGATTTCTATTATATTTCTATTGTGAACCTCAGGGTTGCTACGATTAGTGATGCAGTGATGGGAAACTTTTGGCCAGTATTGATGTCTGATGCTGTTGCTGTTGTGGCCTGTAACCAGTATTTACCAATATTATACTTTCAATATAACCCTGATATATAACCCTTTCTATATATATATATATATATATATATATATATATATATATATATATATATATATATATAAGGGCTGCAACTAATATTTATTTTGCATAGCAATTAATCTGTTCATTATTTTTGGGATAATTTGAGTAATAATCGAATAATCAAATGTGTGTTGTTTACCTTTAATTTAATTAAACCAGGTGAAACAAAACATTTCCCACATGAGGAGTTCTAGATAGAGCATATTGACAGACAAATAATATTTTTTATCATTAATGCTAAATGTTTACATTTTTTTTTACAATCTTGGTATAGTTTTAAGTGGGTTGGTCAGCATATATATAAATATATATGTCATGAGAGAAGAACGACTCTGAATCAGGGCAACCACGGAGACAGTTAGTTTAGTTTAACGAACAGTTTATTAAAACAAAGAACAGAAAATGGAGTCTGGCCGGATCTTCCTGGTACAGCCTAGGGAAAAGATTGGGTGATGGTGAACAACCGATCCGATCTGAGGTGGAGGGAAGGTGGAGGATGCTGAGCTCACGGGGCTTGAGGTTGTTTTGAGCTTGAAAGGATTGTGTCCTGGGTCCAGGAGCAACTGACTCTCTACCCTTCAGGTGATGGTTTGTAGGAGGGTGGACAGGCAGGTGGGCTCCTGGAGGAGGGCTGCGGCAAACTGGCTTGGTTGGTTGCTAGGTGGGAAAAATACAGAGACACGGGATTAGATCTGGTTTGAATACAAATCTAGGAGAAAGCTGGTCGGTCATATACCACGCTGGTAGTGAGAAAGAACTGGCGCCCTCCTCTTGGTTCCAGCTTCTTAAGTAGGCTCCAAAATAAACAGAGATGAGCTGCACCTGCCCATCACACCCTGCAGAGAAGAGAGAGAGACAGACACCAGACCTGCAGTATATATATATATATATATATATATATATATATATATATATATATATATATATATATATATATATATATATATATATATATATATATATATATATATATATATATATACACTATATTGCCAAAAGTATTTGCTCACCCATCCAAATTATTGGAATCAGGTGTTCCAATCACTTCCATGGCCACAGGTGTATAAATTCAAGCACCTAGGCATGCAGACTGTTTTTACAAACATTTGTGAAAGAATGGGTCGCTCTCAGGAGCTCAGTGAATTCCAGCGTGGAACTGTGATAGGATGCCACCTGTGCAACAAATCCAGTCGTGAAATTTCCTCGCTCCTAAATATTCCACAGTCAACTGTCAGCTGTATTATAAGAAAATGGAAGTGTTTGGGAACGACAGCAACTCAGCCACGAAGTGGTAGGCCACGTAAACTGACGGAGCGGGGTCAGCGGATGCTGACGCGCATAGTGCGAAGAGGTCGCCAACTTTCTGCAGAGTCAATCACTACAGACCTCCAAACTTCATGTGGCCTTCAGATTAGCTCAAGAACAGTGCGCAGAGAGCTTCATGGAATGGGTTTCCATGGTCGAGCAGCTGCATCCAAGCCATACATCACCAAGTGCAATGCAAAGCGTCGGATGCGGTGGTGTAAAGCACGCCGCCACTGGACTCTAGAGCAGTGGAGACGCGTTCTCTGGAGTGACGAATCGCGCTTCTCCATCTGGCAATCTGATGGACGGGTCTGGGTTTGGCGGTTGCCAGGAGAACGGTACTTGTCTGACTGCATTGTGCCAAGTGTAAAGTTTGGTGGAGGGGGGATTATGGTGTGGGGTTGTTTTTCAGGAGCTGGGCTTGGCCCCTTAGTTCCAGTGAAAGGAACTCTGAATGCTTCAGCATACCAAGACATTTTGGACAATTCCATGCTCCCAACTTTGTGGGAACAGTTTGGAGCTGGCCCCTTCCTCTTCCAACATGACTATGCACCAGTGCACAAAGCAAGGTCCATAAAGACATGGATGACAGAGTCTGGTGTGGATGAACTTGACTGGCCTGCACAGAGTCCTGACCTCAACCCGATAGAACACCTTTGGGATGAATTAGAGCGGAGACTGAGAGCCAGGCCTTCTCGTCCAACATCAGTGTGCGACCTCACAAATGCGCTTCTGGAAGAATGGTCAAAAATTCCCATAAACACACTCCTAAACCTTGTGGACAGCCTTCCCAGAAGAGTTGAAGCTGTTCTAGCTGCAAAGGGTGGACCGACGTCATATTGAACCCTATGGATTAGGAACGGGATGTCACTTAAGCTCATATGTGAGTCAAGGCAGGTGAGCAAATACTTTTGGCAATATAGTGTATATATATATGCTGCTCTAGTCCTTTATGACCCACTTGGTCTTCCTGGTGTTTAACATAACGTTATTCCCGGAGCACCACCGTGTTGGACTGTGGACCTCTTCTCATCTTTCTTAGATATGATACCCACAGTGGTGTGCTTCACAAACTTCATAACCATGTTTATATTGTAGATATCGGTGTTGAGGATCAGTGGGACAGATTTGAGTTTAACTATCCACACCACCTGGGGACTGATGGTTAAGAAATCACTGAGCAAAGGGCCAAGAAGGGCAGAGTGGTAAAGGCCGAACTTAAGCCCACAAAAAGCATCTGAGCATGCAAAACATGATACGGCAGATGAGCGATTATCCCTTTGAACGAAGATTTTTGATATCATTGCTACCTATTTACCCTTTGGCATAATGCGTTGGTGATCAGACATGTCAGTCTCTAACCCCTTAGTCACTGGACATGAACAATCAACCTCTGTGCATTTTCACTCTAGTGTGGTTATCAGTGTTTCACATGTTGTTGACATTGCTGTGTGCTGTTATGTGTAGGCTATGATTTTGAGTGTTAGCAGGACTCAGAGGTTTTATAGAGACATAGACATAGATTGACTCTTTAAGCTTTTTAATGCCCTGCAGGGTTTTACTATTAATCATAGTCCTCACTTTAATTTTATGTGCGTATAACCTATTGTGGCAAATTAGTCATGTTTAGTTTCAGTCCTTTGTGACACTCTTTTAACAAAACACAAATATATAAATCCAGCCTGAATTTGATCATATACAAAATTAAACCAAGACAAAACATCATTACATGCTAGTAAGGAGCAACATTTTGAAAATAATTTCATTTTGAATTATTACTGCTTCTCTAAAGAGTCCTACTATAAAGAATAAACTTATTCTACCATAATCCACCTCTTCATAATGGTATCACTTTCCCTGGAGGGTAACAATAATAACCTTTGTCAGAAGTAGTAAGAGTTTGATGCAATATATCCATCTGACATCTTCGATACAGAATGTGATCACATGCTGTAGGGGGAAGTGTTTCATGTGGGATTGGGATCTGTAATTTCAGTGCCTCCTTATCGAGCTCAACATGGGAGCTTGTTTTGGAAGCAGTCACAGGAATTGCACTGCAGCAGAGGAGTATCAGGCAAAATGAGGCTTCAAAGAAATCACTAGCGGTTTCCCAGCTCACAGCCATGCTTATTTTCACCCCCAGTATTTCTTGTGAAGTTATTTATTTGTTTACTTTTTGGGCAGAGTCCCCGCTCAGATCATGGATTAGTGGGGGAAAAAATCAGTGGCTCATTTGCAGCCTAATTTGCTGGGGTTTAAAGGCCCTTGTGGACAGTTTGGCGGCTGTTATCTGTGGAGTTGCATACCCTCATCTCCACTGTCTAAACCAACAGCACATCAGGACCCATCTTACCACTAAAGCTCGGGGGGCTCACCACAACTCAAAGCTCAGCATGCAGCAGGATGAGTGCTTCTCTGCAGAGGATCAGTCCGGTTTTTAGAAATTCTGTTCCTCACTTAGAAAGATCCATTTAACACACTGTCAATTATCTATACTCATGCTATATTAATGTTAGATTGGGGAATGTTCTCTATGGTTAGAATTCAATACATATGGCAATGCACCGATCCAGTATTCTGAATCTGTGTTCATGCATTCACTTTTTTAGCAGACTAACTACATCTACAAAAAATGCATTATATAATTTAAGATAAACATGAATCAAATAAACATATTAAAGAGATAAAATAGTAAGAAAAATAATAAAGTATAAAAACAACCCTTTTTCACTCTTATCCAGTCTTTTGTTGGGTTTATTATACTCCTTCTTTACATTTAATTATCAGATAACTCTGTCCAGTTATCTGTAGGGAAAGCAATTAGCAGTTGTTATTGAAGCTCAGGAAGCGAAGATCATAACATGCTGTTGCTCTAATGTAACGCAAAAAGCAATTATACTTTCTCACTGAATTTTTCCCTCATTACCAGTTACTTCTGATGTATAAATATCTAAGAAATTCAGAGACAGAACTGTTAGGCGTTATTAATCTGCAAAATTTCAAACAGCATTAATTTAAATATTTATGTTGTCTCACTGTCAAGAAGCTTGACTAACATTTAATGAATATATATTTGATTAAATTAAGTTCTGTTTGCTTTTCATTCCCATTAATTTAAATAGTTATTTTGTTTTTGTTAAAAAAAGGAAAGGTTATTTTACTTTTTTAAAGCCTTTTTTCACATTATAGCTACTAACCAAAAAAGTTTTGCTCAAATTTTACATAATATTCCCACACAAAGTAGAACAATTCGGTGGAGAGAAAAAAAAAATCTATGCAATTTTAGCTTTATGCGACACACACAGTTTTGCATGGCCAAAAAGTTCAATTTTGGTCTCATCTTACCAGAGAACTATTCTTACAAGATTTCTTTGCCCTTGTATGGTTTTTAGTATCCAGTGAAAGGCTTTCTTTAAACATTCACTTTGTTCTTGATTTTCTGTGAGAATGGCAAGATTTTTGCTCTCCACAGACTTTTCCACCAGTGGATCTATGCAACGTCTTCAAAAGTTACTGTTGGCATTCTGGTTGCTTTTCTGCTTAGCCTGTGAGTTTCCACAAACAGGTGGGAATTTGTAAGGTTGAAGCTGCTGCTTATTTGTTGTTGGTGATGGATTGAAAAGTGAGATTTAGAGATATGGACAAGGCTCATAATCTAATCCTGCTTTAATCATCTTTTAAACTTTCTGCTTGACCTGTCTCCTGTTTTTCCTTGACTCAATAATGTTGTTTTTTATTCCAACAAACCTCTGCGGCCTTCACAGAACAGCTTTAATGATAGTAAGATAATATTACAACCAGATAGACTCTGTTTACTAAGTTACTTTCTAAGGCATTTTACTGCACTGGATTTTATTTAGTGGTTTTAGGGTAACAGAGATAGGTGGTCATTGTATAAAGATGTTTTTTGATAAACATTAAAAATGTGTCTTTTCTTCATTTCAAAATAATGTACTACTTTAAGTTTTATCATTGAGGTTCTAATTTGAACTTGTGAAAAGCATGTGTGTGAATAGTATTGTAGAACACTATTGCAAATTTAAGTAAACAAACAGGTCAACAATTCACTAATATTTGATATAGTAAAGTGGTAAGACTGTTCTAAAATTAACAGCACAAGCTTAAGTCTGGGTAAACCACAGCCTCCATCGTGATAACAGTAAAGGTCAAATAGACATGTAATCATTTATATCAGAAAATGTATTTACAGTCAGCCTCAAGTTATAAAAGCTTTCATTGCTGAATCAAGGTGCTTACATAAAAGGTTGGTCTAAATGGAATTTTCACGCATATAATAAACATGCATTTTCACAATGTTGTTTTTCACAGCTCAGTTTCTTTCTGTCTTCAAGTGATAGCAGTGAAAATGTGCTACCTGGGAATGAAAAAATAAATAAAAAGAAAGCGACTGGATATTTCTTTCTGCTTATGGAGCTTCTTTAAGAATAATGGTGTTGCATTGGGAGTATCAGCTTTATCTGTTGGAACTGAAAGCTTTGCCGAAAGGTCAAACAAGGGCTGTTTTCTATCTCTCTATAAGCCTTGGGTCTTACTGTGTCGCTAATGCAAAATGTTGCATAAAATGTTGGCACTTTCAGAAGTTGTAGCTTAGCATTAAAAGTACTGGCCGTCTACTGTATCTGCGCCACCATCTCCTGATCAGGGTATCCTCTTCCTCATCTTTGTCGTATTCTTTTAGTCCAGAGAGTTATACCTTAAATGGGACCTCTCATGGCTTATGTTTCCAGCAATGACTTTTGTCATTTTGCCAGTCTTCTATGAAGCCTATATGTGTGAAGTTTGTGGAAATTTCTCCAAAACATTATCCTCAATTGGCCTCTTATATTCCTTAGTCTCTCGTGCTAGTGTGTGTTTGACTCAGAAGCACTACAGAACAACTGGATTTATTCTGAGATTAGATTACGCACAAGTTTTATCGTGTCTCTGATAAGGTAGCATCTGAGGGAAAATAGTAAAAAGGGGTTGAATACATTTAGCACAATATATGTCTGATAAGATAGTCAGTTTGAAAAAAAGGGGGAACATTTTTTCCATTATTTTGATGACAAAGGTCCTTTGTACACAGAGTGAGAAATATGTTCGGCATTGCATGGTTTCTATAGACCTTTAAAAAAGGCCCTAGAACTACCAAATGTGTCTCTCATTGCTTGCTGCTCTCTTCATATAAATGTGGGTTTGCTGAAGGAGACCTTAAATGAAATCTTGTCCAACCTGAGAATGATAAACTGCCATCTCCTGGATGGTTCTTCGTTGCTTATGCTTCCTCTTGCTCAGCTTTTTCTTTATATTACTGATAGTTGAGGCCCCTTTATGGGGGAAGCACCTTTATGCGCCGTTCGAGATGGTGCTCTGTGAACTGAACTTTGTTTAGGATGCACACTCATGCACATATCATCACCTCTTTCATATCTGAATGAAGTTATAATTGGTACACGTTATACTTTGGTTATAGAACACAGACGGTTATAAGTACTTGGTTTTCTGTTACATATTAATTGCAGACTGGGAGTGATCTAGTTCTATGCAGACAAGAAAAAAAAAAGTGCTTCACTGTGATCCTTTTCTGAGTTGTCAGAAAATTAAAGAATAACCCGACACTTCTTTCAGTTTATTCTGTCGATAGAAATTTGGAAAATTTATTACTTTTGTCTAATCGGCCCTTTATTATTTATGCAACAAAAGCTTATCCCTTTGTCTTTTCTTTTGTTTAAAATTATGTATGTGCAGCCTCATTAATTGGTTGTTCCAGTTATTAAATCAAAGCCAAACTTTGGTACGTTTTTTTTTATAATCTGCTATACAATTTGCTATTCCGTAAATTATATAACTGCTCAGAAATACTAGTCTCTCCACAGCATGTATTTTAGATAGCCTTTGAACTGTCATGCACTCAGTGGGAGCTGCAGGCACGAAGAAATCAATTGTTCAACACTGACAAAGTGTCTGAAATATAAAACTGTGGGTTTTTATATAAGCTATGGAGAGAGTATGATAAGAGGAAGAAACCATTTTTGACAGAGATGTTTGCTTTGGACACAAAAGTATAAACCTGATGGTTATATGCAAGAAGTAAGGATAAAAAACCAATGAGATATAATGTAGGAAGCGTTAGGTCTTCAGAAATATTCCAGCAGAAATTTGATGCAGAGAATTCGGGGATTTAGAGACAGCTCATAAGCTCTTTACTGTCTTTATTTTGATTGTAACTTTTTCTTCGGGGTATGCTGAGGAGTTTTATTAGGCCAGGGCCAGAATGCACTGAGAAAAGACAGGATGGGGATAGTGCCATCTTTGTTCAGAAAGGCCCCAGGCAAGCCACATGTAGCCTTAATGAGTCGCTCATAATTTCAGGCTCTGCTAGCTCTCAAACACCAAAAGTAAACTTTTGTCTTTTCTCTCCCTCACCATTTGGGGATCTTAAGAGGATTGTGGGGGTCATTATTTATTCATGCCATTGTGTTTATTCACCAGCCTCTACGCGTGATGTGAGAGGGAATGGAGCAGCCTGTGCAGACGGAGTAAAAGCTGATAATTATCCACTATTAGCATTGTTTTTTTTCAGCCATGGTTTAAATCGGCTCTGTTGATGATGGAGCTAAGATAGAGGCCCCAGAAACATCCATTTAAAGCAGATTACCACGTGCATGTCTTTGAAGTCTGAAATCCTCTGCTTAGGACTCACCAGATAGGTGAGGAAAATGTTTTTCAGACTGCATTTTACTCCACCTCTCCACTCTTTGCAGCTGGGAAAGAGATATTCTAAAAATTTAGAACGGTGTTACATGTTGGAGCGTTTTCTTAAAGTGGAGATTTGCAAAGATTAGAAGCGTTAGATTTTATTTAAGAAAAAAGAGCACCCTTCAGATTCAAAAACCGTACCTTAAAAATGAAGCATCGGTCGGTAGCTTAGAATCATTTTCTGCTTCTTCTCATATATATGAAAAATTACTTAAATTTTTTGAGTTTTAACTTTAACTACAATCATAATTACCTACCGATACCAATATTTTATTTTCAAACACATTAATCCTGTTTTTTCGAACTTTTTTAACACACTTCTCTGGAACATTTTGTATCATTTTTGATCCAACTTATTTTTTGCAGTTGATAAATTGATAACTTAGATAAATTAATTCAATTACTTAATTCAATTACTTGTTACCAATCAAAGCAATGAATTTAAGCTGGAGCAGCCTTTTCTTTTTAAAGTGCACTAGTTCGTGTGATCCACTTTTGGCTGCACTGCTGCAATACCATATTCTCATATATTCAGATGGATTTTAATTTATACATTGATAATTAACTAAGTAGGAGAATTGTGCTTTCATGTCTTCTTTTGCATTCCTATCAGCTTCGGAAATGCTCTAATTGGTGTAATCTAAACCACAGAGGGTGGAGAGGGAATTTTAAATGTAGGACTAGTTTTACAACAAAGCTAAATAAGAAAACACAACTATTGGCTATCCTTAAAGTCAATAAATGTTTTCATTAACATTTGTTTTCAAGAAATCATTTGCAATCATTGTATTTTGCACATTGACAACCTAGTGTGATTTTCATTTCAATTTGTTTTTGTAGATTTACTACAGCACTTAAAAAATAATATATATTTTCCATAGCAGCACTAAAATATTTCCAAAGAAAATATGATCCCTGTCGGTTGACAGCTGGCTTCTATAACAACCTCCATATGTGTATTTTAAGTAATCTGGCAAATCCTATAAATGCATTTGTTACTATATAAAATGTGGACTGACACATGCAATTTCTAATCAGATCTTATCTGGCTGGTCAGCCCTAATTGTTGCTGGTTAGATTGATCCCAATTTTGTTTCGCGGTAAGTGTTGTTTTGAAAAAAGATGCTTTTGGAGCCAACTGCAAAAAATAAATAAATAAATAAATCCAGAAATAACTATCAATTATCAACCAAACCATAAGTCAGTCCAGTGTTAATTCTAATATTTTCTCCTCACTTTATAAAAAAGATGATTCATTCCTTCAAAAATGTAAAGTTTTCAAGGAAGAAAACTACTTTCCTGAAGAAAATCACCTCTGAATTTGGCTGAAAATGGACTGAGCTCTGGAAAATACTGCTAATAGAATGGTAATAATTTCATTCTGTAAGCTTGTATTCTTACCAAACTCAGACAAAGAGCCATTTATAAATAGACAATGTATTTTACAAAGAGGAAATGTTCCTTATTGTATATAATGAATGGGTAAAACTGTATGGCTCTGATAACTGGCATTTGATTGGTTTACCTCTTGTTTTCTGGTTTTAACTTCACAAGCAAAACCAGCCAAAACACCTGAAAAAAATAAAACTATAATAGTTAAAATTAGAGGACAGAGCAACGGCCTCACCCAGAAATACAGCTTTGGATACAATATAAAACAGATTAGATCCATCACAACTGATAATATTCTCATATTCCAAGGCTCCTAAATGGATTGTGATGAGCTGTTTTCTGCAACTTGCAAAAAAAAAGCAAACCATGTTTGCTCTCATTGAATTTGATTAAACAAGATTAGTTCAGTTAATCTGTTACTGTTTGCTTCTATAATCAGAATTTTGTTAGTGTTCGTTTGTGTCAGTATAATTTTCTGAAAACTATAACCATACCACAGGTATGAAGAACTTTGAAGCAAGAAAGAAAAATGAAAGCCTCACTACCAGCCAGGTAAATAATTCATTTTACTTTTTAGGTCTAATAGTTTTGAATTGAGATTTGGTAAGCTTAACATTGAACTAAAACTTTGCAGTATCATAAAATTTAATCTTATAACACTAAATTTGATCATCACAAAATAAGTGGCCATTAAGACTATTCACCATATTAATAGTGAGCTGACTCAGTTTGAAGCAAATCCTTCATATGATACAGGATGTTTCATCATCCAAAATTAAGGCAAAACAATCAATATCCTGGTGCTGAAGTAAATTTGGAGTAGTCAGTCATCCACTAACATTGATAAACATTATATCTAATTTCCAGAACTGGTGATTCCATTGAATATTTCCACCCCTTCTTGCTAACAAGTCTTTTAAAAAGTAGTATTTTTCCGTTGGAGTTCAGGGTATGCAGTTAGTTTAATGCAGAAGAGCAGAGTAGGCTAGTTGGATGAAAGCCAGAGGAGCCAGGTAGGGGTCTGAGTAAAGGATGTGGAAGAAGTCAGTTCTAAGAGGCGCTGGTTTCATGTTGGTTGATAGTTTTTTTGACTCGCATGCAGAATCACACAGAGAACCAGTGAGTTTTTTTTTTTTTTTTTATCTTTTATTTACAAAAAACAACAAGAATCTGGAACCAGAGGTCTGCAGGAAGTCATTTGAACTTTCTGTTTGGTCTGAAGGGAGAAAGCAGAATAATTAGGAAGGACTTGGTTGATGACAACTGATGACTGATTGATTTGCTTATTTGTGGGATGAAGGAAAGGTAGCACTGATCTGTAGGGGTTTGAGTCAGCAGGATTTGCAGCCTGTACCCCAGAGGTCCGAGAGCGTTGATACTTGCAAGAGATGTCGTGCTGGAGAGGGGGCAGGCAGGTGATGAAGGCTGAGAACTGCTGCATACAGGCAGGACCTTATCTATGCAGATCGGAGATGAACTGAGGATCACTGGTTGTCTGGAATAATAACAGAGTAGAAGGATAGGTCATTGGCTGGAATACCATCAGGGTTAATCATCTAGCAAAGAGAGGTGATCCTTCGCCTCCTTATTTACTCGCTAGTCATCTTGATTGAGAAATCTTCTCAGGTGTATAGCAACGCGGGCGGCTCAGCCACCAGGAAAGATCTTCTCTAGAACAGGATGCTCATTCAAACCAGAAAAACAGCAACACCCCAGAGACCCTAATCCTTGGAGAAGTGCATCATCTCAAGTCTGAGACCCTCCAGAATCCTTTTTATCTTTCTGGTGATACTTTGGGAAGCCACTGGCTATTTCTTTTAAGTGTTGTGCTAATGCTCGGGTGTAGCAGATTTGTTTTAAGTACTAGTTTATTAGCTCCTTCCTCCTCCATGGAGCTGAATTGATTATTAAGATCCTGTATGCTCTTCTTTTAATAACATTTTAAGATGAGAAAGGCTAAGCTCTCATCTGTTTATAGCCTTTGATACTTGCAAGTTCAACAAAATCTGGTGCTCGCCTTTTCAATGTAAAACTACAATTTCCCTACCAAATCTGAACATGTATGAAAGATGTTAATGTTTTAATGATATAAGAAGTTTTATTTCTGTTTTTATCATGATTGCATCTCCATCCATCATCAGCAGTTCTGACCATCCTCTGTGTCGCTGTAAGAGAACAAAATTCCCTGAACATTAAGGTTCCACATGTCACCATGGGATAGTATGGTGTGGCTGATATGCATTGTTAGCTTATTGCAATTAATTATTTTTCTTTGCTCTTAGCCCACAATTTTTGAGTCATGCTACTGTTCATGTTGCAAACTACTAATACAGAAGGTTTCCATGGCTTTCTTGCAAAAGCAGCTGTCTTCTTAGCGACCTATCATAATGAAGGATGTGGAGTGCTCAACTAATAGAGTAATTCCCCTGTTTTCATATTCTGTTACCTGAGCTGTGGATCTTTGTAGCTCCTTTAGAGTTACTGTTGGTTTCTTGGCTTTTTCTCTTCTCTTACTGTAACTCTCCTCAGTTTAGGTGGGGGGCCTAATTCTATAACTACGTATAATATTTCTTTTCTACTTTGGATTTATATGTGCTCAGTGTTTGATTTTCGCTTCAAGTTTCTTCAAATAAAACACGCTGAAGTTTTTGTGATTTTACAAGGCATTTTAGCAGAGATATAGACATGTTTTTGCTCTTTCAACCAGGGATTTTTAGGCCTTGGATTTGTTCATAGTTTTGCACTCAGTGTCTGTGTAAGTGTATGCTGTGTTTGTGCTGTAAGTAATGGATGCTGGGGTTGAAAGTGCTAATAGAAAAGTAGTGGGCTAGTCTTAAATGGAACTGCGTCTTCTGTGGTAATACTTTTTTTTATTACATGCAAATATAATTTCCATTTTCTCAGTAATGGTCTGGCCTGTCTGTATAAAAAAGAATTTATGGGTATTTACAATTTGTTTTCAATCATACATTATGTTCACTCTGTTATTATGATATTGATTCCTAGCAAGTAAACAGCACAGACAGAGAAAAATTTATCAATTTTCCTATGCTGGCCTATAAGAGCTCATTTTCCATAAGCTCTGCTTGTGTATGTGAACTATCTTTGCTTCACATTATGTAGTTTGGTGGAGTGCAGCCAACTGTGTATAATGCAGTATTAGCTCTCTCCTGATATTAATATAAACATTGATAAATATTGAAATACACATAGAGTACATGCTCTTTTTAGAATAGGGATGCATCAAACTGAACCCTCTAAGAAAACACAAATTGATGTTCAACAAATAAAATTAATTGTTTTCTAGGCAAGATAGAAAATAATGTAACAAAAACTTTTTTACCTTCCAGAAGATAACATTTAATCATCTGTATTCTGTCTGCTCTTAGAGTTGGGTAAATTAAACTGTATATTACTTTTGGTCAATACCTATTGAAGAAAAACTAACCCTGAATGAGGAATTGCTGTGAGTAAAAACTATTAACACAAACTGCTTCAAGTGGAATTAGGAGGGTAAGAAGCAGGGAGGTGTTGGTAATCAAGATCACTCAAAGGGCTGATCATTAGCAGGTGAGAGCATCTTTATAAATAGGTTTTGTCAGCCATCTGTTTTGTGTTAACACAGTGAATAGATGGAAAGACAGCAGAGATGGAGCTCTTGCTGCAGTAAGAAGGTTATGAGCCCCTTCCTAAATAATTTAGAATCAAATTTCAGCTTGAAGGAAGACAACAGACAATAGTACAGTGCTCAATTTAGGATTTACAATTTGGTCCAGTGGCAAAACTTCACAAAGTTTTTCACGGTTTGCAATAAGGATATATCTTCTCTCTAACAAGAATAAGACAGTAACGTTTATGTCTACACATTTGCATAAAAAATATCACAAGATCCCAATACCCTATAAAGATATTAGACCAAGGAAGCTTTAAATATAATTTAACATTTGGCAAAAGTAAAACTATGTCAAAGTCGGATAATAAGTGGCAAAGCTTCTTGATGATTTTGGCTTTTTAATTTTGCAGCAGGACTACAAATCCCATGGTATCCTGTATCCTGTACAATGATAGTAAAGCTTATTCTTTTGAACTTACGGACACCAAGTTAGCTATGAATTCCCCCTAGTTTTCTAAAGTCAAATGAAAGGCTGAAGCCTGCATTCAAAAATAAAAAGAATATCCCAGCACATCAGCTGAGCTGCAACTAAAACAACAGTCAACATAAACAAAAACAGAGACAAATATATATATATCCAGAATTGTACACATATATACAGTAATATACATAATGACAAATATACGTTTTTGGAGTTGCGGTTCAATTTTGATTCATGATTTCATATGTGAATATCAGTTCACCCTATATTATACACAATTATCGAAACAATAAAAACTCCTTTTCACTCCATTTACTGTTGGTTTTGGTCCTAGTGATGCACAATCTTATATAAATAAACACTGTCACCTATATACATTTTTTTTTTACCCACATCTATAGCTGTGTTTGGATCTACATTGTCCCTTGTTACATAAAAAGCTCTCAGTGATCCTTCCAAGCTTCATCCACGCTACTCACAGTTGCAAACATGTTAAAGTTAAGCCGATGGTAGGGAGAGAATAGAGCTACACTTAAGGCAAAAAACTAACTTTTACTTGATTATTTTTTTTTTTACTACCATGCTTCACCTTTAGAAATTCAGTCTAAAGCAATAACATCTTATTGTGTTAAGTTGTTTCATTCAGCTAGAGAAAATATTTTAAATTCCAAAACTCAAGTACTTTTCTTTATAGAAATGAATGACAGAACTCTTTGCTTTTTGCTGATGAATAGCATGAATTTAAAGCCACCAAAAACCATTTACGGCAGTTGAAACCTTTTTTTTTTTTTTGCATCAGCACTTTAAGAGTGGTTAAATAATAAATTAATCTACCCAGATGAGCAAAGAAAACTTATTATATAAACACAAAATGCTACATTCGTTGGTTTTGAAACATTCCTCTTAAAAAAAAGTACTGCAGACATATGAATTGTGACCCGTACAAAATGTTCTCCATTTTCACACTAATTGGTAGCACTTGTTACAGATTCATTCAGTAGCAAAGACAAACAGTCATTCATTAAAACTGGTAGAATCCAGGCTTTGATTGAAGTGGACATTCCTTATTTTTTAAAACTAGTACATTTTAATTTAAAAGTTTCTATAATATTTTACTAATTTGAGAGTTTTCATAAAAGTTAAGGATGTCTAACCTTGCGCTGTAAGCTGGATCACCACGAGATCTGAGTTTTCAGTCTTACAATAAATTAATCTTGAAAGACTCCCGCTAATACGTCCATCTTGTAACAACCGGAGTGTTGGACCAATGACATGCCAGCAGTGTTTTGTGGGATGGGACTTATAGGAATGATGACAGTCAGAGGGGCATATCGGGCATTACAAACATGGCTATACTGTAGGTTTAAGATAAAATAGCAACAGTTTCTCATTTAAAAAAGGAGCAAAGAAAGGCACTTTGTGCATTTCTAGATGGGAATAACGTCTGTGCTTTTCATCCAACAAGTTTGTTTTACTAGCTTACTCCACTACAGGTGCTGGTCATAAAATTAGAATATCATGAAAAAGTAGATTGATTTCAGTAATTCCATTTAAAAAGTGAAACTTGTATATTATATTCATACATTACATACAAACTCATATATTTCAGATGTTTATTTTGTTTAATTTTGATGATTACAAATGACAACAAATGAAAATCTCAAATTCATCATATCAGAAAATTAGAATATTGTGAAAAGGTTCAAAATTGATGGCCCCTGGTGCCACACTCTAATCAGCTAATTAACTCAAACCACCTGCAAAAGCCTTTAAATGGTCTTTCAGTCTAGTTCTATAGGCTACACAATCATGGGGAAGACTGCTGACTTGACAGTTGTCCAAAAGACGACCATCGACACCTTGCACAAGGAGGGCAAGACACAAAAGGTCATCGCTAAAGAGGCTGGCTGTTCACAGAGCTCAGTGTCCAAGCACATTAATAGAGAGGCGAAGGGAAGGAAAAGATGTGGTCGAAAAAAGTGTACAAGCAAGAGAGATAACCGCACCCTGGAGAGGATTGTGAAACAAAACCCCTTCAAAAATGTGGGGGAGATTCACAAAGAGTGGACTGCAGCTGGAGTGAGTGCTTCAAGAACCACCACACACAGACGTATGAAAGACATGGGTTTCTGCTGTCGCATTCCTTGTGTCAAGCCACTCTTGAACCACAGACAGCGTCAGAAGCGTCTTGCCTGGGCTAAAGAGAAACAGGACTGGACTGCTGGTGAGTGGTCCAAAGTCATGTTCTCTGATGAAAGTAAATTTTGCATTTCCTTTGGAAATCAAGGTCCCAGAGTCTGGAGGAAAAGAAGAGAGGCACTTCATCCACATTGCTTGAAGTCCAGTGTAAAGTTTCCACAGTCAGTGATGGTTTGGGGTGCCATGTCATCTGCTGGTGTTGGTCCATTGTGTTTTCTGAGGTCCAGGGTCAACGCAGCCACATACCAGGAAGTTTTAGAGCACTTCATGCTTCCTGCAGCTGACCAACTTTTTGGAGATGCAGATTTCATTTTCCAACAGGACTTGGCACCTGCACACAGTGCCAAAGCTACCAGTACCTGGTTGAAGGACCATGGTATCCCTGTTCTTAATTGGCCAGCAAACTCTCCTGACCTTAACCCCATAGAAAATCTATGGGGTATTGTGAAGAAGAAGATGCAATACACCAGACCCAACAATTCAGAAGAGCTAAAAGCCACTATTAGAGCAACCTGGGCTATCATAACACCTGAGCAGTGCCACAGACTGATCGACTCCATGCCACGCCGCATTGCTGCAGTAATACAGGCCAAAGGAGGCCCAACTAAATACTGAGTGCTGTACATGCTCATACTTTTCATGTTCATACTTTTCAGTTGGCCAACATTTCTATAAATCCTTTGTTTTTATTGGTCTTCAGTAATATTCTAATTTTCTGATATGATGAATTTGAGATTTTCATTTGTTGTCATTTGTAATCATCAAAATTAAACAAAATAAACATCTGAAATATATGAGTTTGTATGTAATGTATGAATATAATATACAAGTTTCACTTTTTAAATGGAATTACTGAAATCAATCTACTTTTTCATGATATTCTAATTTTATGACCAGCACCTGTAGTTGTGAAAACCCTCACCACCACGATTCGCTGCTACGATTGGCTGAAAGTGTATTATGGAAGGCAGTTACTGGCTGGCATGTCACCCAATCAGCTAGAAGTATTGTAGTAAACGTCCCTCCTTTTGACGGACAGATTCAATGGGAGCCATCACAGATTGATAACGTAGAGCTCAAGTCAGTTCTACATATATCTGTCTGGTTACTGCCAGGTTCAAAGACGTCATCAAATTATTCTATTTTGGATTTTAGACTGAAAGTTTAAAGTTCTACCCACAACAAATATTGTTGCCAATGACTTTCCTATTTCCTTGATATTCCTCATTTTGTCCAAGCAGCTCAGCTGTGTAGCCTCCAGTAATAGACATAGGGAAGCAAACTAACAAAGCTATTCACAGGTGGCACATTTTGTAAATAGTTTTGACATCCTTTTAATTCTGTAGTTTATCTCTGCACTGAGGCCGTTTTAATTTAAATTATTTAAATTCGTATTAATGTATATCAGTGATGTCAAAAGTTTAAAAACACTCTGGTAAAAGTTGAAGTATCAACTTGGCCTCTTTACTCAAGTAAAAGTAAAACAGTATGTGCTCCTAAAACTACTTAAAGTCTAAAAGTATAAAATAACCTTTAAAAAAAAAAAAAAACAGCCAGATGCCACTATATGAATTTAAAGCTGAATTTTTCGACTATTTCTAAAAATTCTTTGAGATAGGGCCAAGGATGAGGAAGGTGTTGTAGTTCTCCCGATACGCTTTCACCTGTGTCCGACCTTTTAAACATTTCAACATCTTTTTCTGAATCCCACATTGTCGCATGGCATAGACAATTTTCGTTTGCAGTTTGAAGAACACCTGCTTGCTTCTGATGATTTCCTTTGGCGTCAGCATAAATTTGACAAATAGGTAATCAATGAGTGTTTGTGTTATATAACTCATCCAATTACACTAGTTTTCACTAGATGTGGATGGCGCCAATGATCTGCATCGGATGGCGCACATGACGGGAAATAAATATTTATAAACATTAAATTGGAGCCAAGAGTAACGAGTACCGTTTGGTTTAAAAATGTAAGGATTAGAAAGTACAGATACTTTGTGAAAATGTAATGAGTAGAAGTCAAATATATATACCTAAAAAGTGCACTTAAGTACAGTAACAAACTATTTCTACTTTGTTACTTTGTTACACCTCTGATGTATGTTAATAAAACCCAAATGCGGAACTTTTTGAGTTACCCGAATTGGGAAGGAAAATACCCTATTCTGTAAGTTAATGACAGTCTTGGATGATGAGTTGGAATAAAAAAAGGGAATAAAAGTTACATGGTAAGTAATAGTCCTTTCCAAAAGGACAGATTGTTTTCATATTACGGGTTTCCCTTTTTTCCTGCTACAAAAGCAAGAAGGTACAGAATAATGTTTTATGGACTATATGAAATAACGTAAAATGCAGTAGATTTCTAATTTTGATGCCTTTATCCCTCAATTCAACAATACAGAAAAACAACTTTATTGAGCTCTTTGATTATACAGTATTGCTGCATCCACTGTGGTTGTGACTAGAGAAAAAAAACAGTGTCCTGATGCAAAATGGATGCCGATGGAAACTGCTCTTAGTGGCTACTTAGGTTCTTCGCATGTTTGTATCTGCATGAACGTGCTTTGTGAATCAGGAGCAGATAAAAAGCAGTACATTCAAAGCAGTTACAAAATGGGAAGGAGTTGCACTGCCTCATAAATACTTTCCTGATTTTTTTATTCTTATGCCCAGTTAAATGCATTTCAGTGTAACAGGAAAGGGAGCATCACCAGCAACCAACAAAACATTAGTTATGTGGTCCCTAAGTAAACAACAGAAGCAACTGCATAAATTATAATAGAAAAATGGAGGAGCTTCTTTCATTTAGCTTCACTTCACACACTGCAACGATGAAGATATTTACACTCAAGCTGTTTATTGTGACGTTTGTAGTAAGTTGAGTGAGTCAGTCAAAAGCTACATTTATAGTTTTATATTCCTTGCTAGCAAGTCAGACTCATGAGTCATCAATGACTTAGAGCCGTTTTAGAATCGTTTTAATGAACACGATGCTAGAATGGAACTGTTTGTTTACATGAATGTTTCAGCAACACAGATGGCCATTTTGGTCAATATAATAAGTGACACAGATTCTAAAGTTCTTAAGAGAGTGAAAGAAAGAAAAAGTCTGGAGTTACGTAACATTGGGGTCAATGCGTATTTCTTATCATTGATTATTTGTTACAACCTCGTTAGATATATCATTTGTTTCTTATTTTGTAAACAGTTGTTCCTTCAGTGACTAAACTAAATTAGATTTAGTATCGTATAAGATTATGAGCAGAACAGACATTTAAAACAATGTCAACTTTTTAATAACAGGAAATGTGTTAAAATGATCAAACTTTTAAAGATCTGTGCTAAACAGCTGGCTGCCATTTTTATTCTTTCCTTGGAGATAGTAAAGTAAAGCTTAATTTATATTCCACTATGCCTGTATTATACATATAGCTGATTCCGTAAGCAAACTACACATGACATATTTCTATTCATGGATGATTGAAACTATGCTATTATCCCAGTCAGTCTCTTAACAAAATAATAGTTTTTCCTTTATTAACTAAACTGTTAATCAGATTCAGTATCAAGTAAGATTTGAACATAAAGTCAACAAAATGTCAACTTTGTGAAAATGTGTGAAAGCATTCAATGCTCAAAACAACTTTGAAATCAAAATATACAGGGTCTTGCAAAGCCTTTGGAAATCTAACTGGCAGAAAACTAACACTGCAAATCACCCTGAGCACACTGTCCTCATGTTGAAACACGCTGGTGGCAGCCACATGCTGTGGGGATCATGGGACAGGAAAGCTGATCATAGTTAGTTAGATGACAGATGGAGCTGAATGCGAGACAATCCTGGAAGGAAACCTGTTCGATGCTCCTTAAAGCAGAGCAATAACCCTGAACATGCACCCTAAGCTAGTTCAAACCTAAATCCAATAAAAATCTATGGTAGGTCTATAAAATCGATGCTCTCCCTCCAATCACAATGAGGTCAACAGATTTTCAAAGGAGAATTGGCAAAAATATCCCCCTCTAAATGAGCAAAGCCAGTAGAGACAGACCCCCAAAGCCCTGCCTGCTCTAACTGCAGTGAATGTTGATTCAAAGAAGAATTGACTGAGGACTGAGGAGCCCTATTAAGATGCATGTCACACTCCCCAGGTTTTATTTGTAAATGATGTGAAAACCTTGAATAATTTTGTCATTCAGTAAAGTTTGTAATTTGGAACGATGCAAAATAAAAAAAATAAAACAACACTTGAGGTATAAACAGTCTGTAAGAAATTGTAACTGTAAGTCCACAGTCTCTTCTAGGGTTCCTTATTTATTATGGGTTTGCAGTAAATTTAGTTCGATCCAGTGTAGGTAAGAGAGCAAAGGGAAACAAGAATTTTAAATTAGGATATATGTTAGAAAAATAATGACTTTTGTCATTTTTCCAGATTAAATCTTCCATTTAAATTATTATCATTATTTACCCTGTTTAAAGTTCCCTCATTCAATCTCACTCTTCTTGTCTGGGTTAAATTTTTGCTTATTTGTATTATAATGACTAATCCAGCCTCCTGTGCATGAGCAGACTTGATAATCGTGGTTAGCTTCATAGTTTCCATTATGTAATGTTGCATCACTCTGACTGCAGTTATTATGGCTGTGTAAACAACTGCTCTGTCTCCACTCATTACATTGCTTTGCACACCCAGAGGGACAACAGACTATGGTGAACCTTTTAAGTTTGTAATTTGTTATTGGTTTTAGCGCAGTATGTATTAGGCAATAGATTGATCAGCTGTGAACCAGAAAACAAAAAACTAGAACATCAACAAATTGATTGAATTGCTGTCAAAATGTTAAGTGTGTCAAACCTTAGAGATGTGAATAGTTTGGTGTTTTGTGTTGCTGTAAATTGATAAATTTCCTACCATTAGTTAGAATACACAGATAAAAACAATTAACTGACATTACCTGATATTACAACCGCATTTAGTATATTTTAAATTAATTTAACTCAGCTGCACATTCCATTTGCTTTGAGTATGCTAGTTTTGATAACTATAGTAATTTTGTTTTGAACTTTTCTCTTACCTGATTCTCCCCCATTTGGACAACAAATAATTATTTTTTTATGATTATATAAAAAAAAGCCCATAACACATTCCTCACAAGGTTTAATGAAATTTTTATTAGTGATTGATGTTTACTTCGACCTAATATTATTTCAGTCTTACCACTTATTCATAGGTGTTATTCATATGTCACACAATTTACCTTTTGTGGAACAATAAAGGGATTTTCTATTTTATTATTATTTACTATTTAGCAGCATCTTTGACAATTTTCAGTCTTTCAACTGATTGAACAAGATAAATCTTAATAATAAGCTAAAAGGAATATCCTATTTTGTCAAATCTTTGTGGCTGATTATGCTGTTGCAGGGTTTATCTCTTTATCAGGAATGATACTTTTACTCAGAGTTAATCTTGGTCCTTTTTAACCTCATTGCAAGCTATGGTCCAAACTATCGTAAAAAGAAAATGTCAAGTAAATGCAACTGGAAAATGTACTGTCATTTATGGTAGGTGGGAATTTAATGCTCAATCAGACATCAATATAAGGGCAATGGCTTTAAATGTTTTAGATGTTTATTAAAAGTATTATTTAGCTTTAAATGATAACTAGGTTGTAAAAGATTTTAAAAACTAGCATCTTAAAGGCAAATCTAAACCTGAGAAGAGAGGAGTTGTTGATATTTATTGATAGTAATGCTCACTGATATGAAGCAGATTAAAAAAGGTTCCTTTCAGCTGTGGTAAGTTAAAAACTGCTCTATTGAAACTTGTTTTGTTAATAAGTAGAAAAAGGTGTTTTTCTTAAAGGTATAGTGGAGGATGTTCTTTTTCCGGATGGATCATCAAAATAAGTGATCCTCCTATTTTTTAATCATTCTGGTGATATGTTTACTTAAGGTTGTCCTACATGGTCTTCCCCATTTTCACTTACTGGTGTGAGTCTGACATAGTGAAAAAATAGCAAATTTTCTTTTGGAAAGTAAGCTTGTATGAGCGATGCAAACAGCAACTTTTAAATAAAGCGTTTACGGGGAGAAATGGGCTTGTGCATGCTCTGCACGCTTTTAATAGGAGTTCCCTCTCGGGAGCAGGTACAGGGTTGTGTATCTTTACTTTTTTTTTTTTTAGAGTGGAATACTTCTACTTTACTGGGCAGGTTGGGGGAAGTACTGGGTCACTGTTGTCCAGGCTACCGTCACCGGGTCGGGTTTGGGTCACTCCGTCCCCCGCTGGCTCCCTGCCACCAACCAGCACCAAATACCCTATATAATCATTCTATGTGGTAGTAAGAATTCACCCGAAATCATCATATATTCCCAGAGGAAAGGAAACTGAAAATGAGATCTTCAAAAAGTTTCATGTACTTCTCCTAGAGAACTATGATATACATGTGACACCAAAACTAAGGTTTATTTCTCATGCATCTTAGTTTTTTCTCTGGAGCAATAAGATATAGTAATGCTCAATTTAGTCTCCTTTTCAATGGTGGAAAAGACCTCAACGAGCTCAAATATAATCCTCAGACTTCCTCAACTCTTGTCTCTTTTTGATCTGAGAGAGAAATCAGAGAGCTCTCTGAACTAAGAGCTGACAAAAGATCAGACCCAGATGCAGATAGGATAATCTAAAGGGTAAAGTCAAGAGGCAGGTCCAGGTTCAATCCACAAAAGATTCCAACAGGTGTCCAAAGACAGACAGGCAAACTAATAAGACAGGGGCAGGCAGGCTCAAAGGTCCAAATACAGAAACAGATCAGGATCAGATAATCAGAACACTAAAGTATTGCTAGAAAACTCTCTACACCAAACGCTCAAGAATAATCTGGCGCTGATGGCTGGGAAATGGGGAGCTTAAATAGGAAACCGGAACAGATGGATTTGTTGAGGAACCGGGCAGAGCTAGACAGGTGATGTAAATGAGCAATTAAAGCTGGCCATCAGCGCCAAAATCAAGACAAGATGTCCACAAAGGTTTTGACTCCATAGATAATCCTTTTATAATGAAATCCTTAGAGTATTTTGCACTCTAAAAGTTTAATAAAAGTAATAAAATTAATGTATAAGGATATTAATAATTCAGTCCCCCTCTCTCTGAAGAAACAACCAGATTATTTGAAGTGCAACGGGGAAAACGACAATATAATTTAAAAAATGTCATCTCAAAAGCATCTCCTCCAAGTTTCGAGTATAACTAAATATTGTCTCAGCTTATTTCTGGTGAATTTGAGGAGAAACATTGGTGAAAAAGTAGAAACTCAAACGAGGCTGAGATGTGAAACTCACGTATGTTTTATGAGCTATAGAAGGGAAACTTTTGAGCAGTAAAATTTTCCTCTGGGTTTCTATTACTTCAACCAAGCCAAAGTTGTACCATACGGGTCTGGTGAGAGACTGCAGGCCTCTGATTGATCAGAGAGAGGCACTTGCATGTGGGCATAGACAGCAGCCTAATAAGAGCAATCTAATTCTGACCAAATTCCTTGTTTTATTTGTCACAGTACAGAATGGTGATAGACCGGGCTTTACACAAAATAAACAGACCTGTATGTGACATAAGCTGGTTAAAGTTAGTCCAACAGAAATAGACATCGATATTAGACTTCGACATATCGATATTACAGGAAAGTACAAAGTGAGTCTTTTGAAAATTTCCCATGCCTTTTATTAAACAAAAAAGATAAGACTGTTTCCTTGCTTTTAGTTAGGATCATCACTGATATATTGGGATTCAGCCGACTGGAATAAAACTGCAGCTTAGCCTCTAGGTGCATTTTTACCCATGTCCTCCATGCATAACTGCCCAACTACTGGGACATGCTATACATTGTTGTATTTGATTTGCTTTGCAGCCACTAATTATAGTCAAAATATGTTGACTCTATGGTAATTACCAGCAACACTTTGCAAGAACAGATCCACATCATTTATAGCCGTATTTCAATTATTTATAATATCACTAAGGGGTTTCAGTACTGTAATTCAATTAAAAAGTAGAAGTGTATATGTTATATAGTCTGACGACACCCAGAGTAATATACCTTCGTGTTTATTTCTGTTAATTTAGAAAATTAGGGAATTGGTTATTGTAACTCAGAATGAGACCTAATGTAAAATATATTTTTAATTGCAGAACTGCTGCTAACTGAAGAGTATGTGCATCCAATGTAATGTTTCTGTACTTAATAATATGTGCTTTTTAAATTAATTACTGCATCACCCTGATGTGGTGAGGAAGTGATCATCCTGTAGCCCTGCTGAGGTGTTAAAATCCGGGTTCCTAAACGGCGGCCTTCACCTAATCTGCATTGCTGCTTCTGGTGGCTCTCATCTTCCATGTGACAATACTCTATAGATTCTCTATGGCCTTTTATTGTCACAGCCGTTTGCTGATCAAGCAAGCATAGTCATGCAGTTTTATTATGTCAGGTATTTAGCCAGATACTTTTGGCAGTCTGAGGAGATACCAAATCCTGCTAGTAAAAGCATTTCCAAAAAGCTTGTCAGCAGAGGGACGGATAAACTGCTCTAACACAGTGGATAAATACCAGGAAAATAAAACTCTTGTTATCATCACTGCCTGCTGGGACTTTATGTTGAGCTCTAATTTACTAGAAAGACTTTCCAGTCTTCTTCCAGAATTTGGGTGCAAACAAAATATAAAATTTTCTCTCATTTTATGAAAAGGATATTGGACCATTGAGCAAGAGTTGGATACAATGTTCTTGCTTTATCTTCAACAAACATAAGCCCCATCTACACTACCTTTTTATAAACGTGCCCAGATCGGTCCAAACACGTTAACCGAGATAAAAGTTGAGTGTAAATGGCATGCAGAACTGAACCGGACCTTGCACTATGCTAGTACTACTTCATCAGTAGGGATCAGCGCGGTTCAGTTCTGGCTCAGACCTCAGATAACAAAGAGCGCATGAGAAGACCGTGTTATCTCTTTACAGTCAGCCTCTGTAATCATGAAATTTCCAAATACTAGCTTCCCTACGGTGCCACACGAGTTCCAGATGATTCTGCTTAGCAGTGTGATGAACCTTAACGTCTGTCGTTGTTTCCTGTGTCTGTAAGCCCTGATTAGACAATTGTTTGTCGTATCCACTTCCCCAAATTCGACTCTGTCCAGTAACTTCACCAAAGGCTGCCTTCTTCGCCTGACTCTCCACAAACAACGAAATATCACAATTATAACCAAGCTTCCGAAATGTTACGGGTAGAAGTACATTAGATCGTCACTAGGAGATAAGAATCCGTGCTAGCGTGACGTGTAAACGGTCGTATAGAACCAAGCTCGGCACAATTAACTTATCTAAGCTTGGTCCGAACCCGGCACGTATCGGTTTTCAGAGGGTAGTGTAAATCGGGCTATAGAAAATAAAACTAATCCAAATGCTCCACTTTTAACAGTAGACTTTTCTTTATCCCAAAGATTAGTGTCAGATTTATTTGTCTGTTTATTCAACTAAGTGGCTAATGAGCTGATCAAGGCCCTAAATACATTGGACAGAGATATGTTTATACACCTGAGCCCAAACAGGTAGTTAGAGTCTCTTCCCTAACTCTGTTGGAAAGTAAAGCAGTGGTGCATGCTCCACGGCCCTGTAGGTAAAGGTTGCTCTTTGCAGCTGTAATACAGTGAGTGAAGGCGAAAGCAATTAACTGTGGCAGGTGGAGAAACTTCTCTGGCTATCTTCTCTCCTCTTGCACAGACACAGTGTCTCACCCTAGGATGCACGTGGTTTGGGCATGAACTGGCCAACGCAGCATTAATTAGACACAGGGTAGACAGTTAAACCTTTGTGTGCGAAACTGGCGGCTGCAGGCCTTAAGTACCTTGACCTCATTTAGTTTAAGACTTTGGTAATTTTTAGTAGGATCTTCATATTTTTGCTTCAGATAATGAGCAATCTCTGAGAAAGTGTTCAAAGGGAACCGTCTTGTTACTTTTCAGCAGTAGAAGAGAGGATGTAGAGGTTTCAACATTGTTGCTGTTTTGACACAAATTAATGAAGTGCCTGATATGTATCCGAGGGAAACAGGGAGAGAAAATAAAAAATACCTCTTCCTCTCTTGGCTATACATTAGTTTACATTCAACAACAGCAGTGTCGCGGTCATTAACCCACAGCAGGGCCGCTGTGTCCCCATGCCCATTAAGCATTAGACAAACTGAGAACGAAATGAAGTGTCTGCTGAAGCTTATGTAAAGCACAAACTGTGACTCTCTGTGGCAGTGGACATTTACAGCTTGTGTAGGGCTGCGCCTGATATGGTAATATCACTAATTGCTGCCTAATTAGATGCGAGTCAGTGAGTCGTGTTTTAATACTCTTCAGGGATCGTTACTGAAGGAAAAGAAATTCATCACTTCTGATGAATGACAGTCAGGTCAGCAGGAATTTTAACATGATGACTGAGGAACTGATGGGAAGATGCAGGAGAGCTCCGAACTAATGGTTTTTTCGCGCCGTAGTGGTGTTACTTAAGTAGAGTCATTTTCAGCATGGTGCAAAGCTTCTTTAGAAGTTAATCACACATTAATACGGAGCTCTATGTGGAGATTTACCATTGACTAACAGCGTGAGATTGAAACAAATAAGCCTTAAAAGAGTGAAAATTTTAGTTTCATAATGGAGGAAAGAATCTGCAGATGATCATTAGTGCAAATTATTTTATATGTGCTTTTAAAGTCCGGGTGGGCAGTATTACCGCTATGGGGGGTAGATGTCTTACAAGGAGGGAAACAGATGTGGAGAGAAAATATGTAGGGAACACTAAGGGCTGGTTCATGATGGAGTCATGTTGCAAAAGGGATTTTGTATTTGTACACCAAAGCGGTCACTGCGATTGGTATACACTCTAAACTATGTGAATGGGATTCCAGTTCACACAGCAATCTGATAAATAAATGGCATCCCTGGTGAAAATGTGTAAAAGTGTCAAAAGGAATTATTCTTTGTATGTATTTGCCTAGTTTTACAGAAAATTTTAATTTAGGTGAAAATCCAACCTTTTTAATTGAGGTCATTTTTTCTTTTTTTTTTTCTTTTTGGTTTGTTAGTTTTTTAGTTTATAACATGTTTGAGGAAATAGACTTCAGGCCAGCAGTATTGCTGGGGAATTTCTGAGAAGGAGAAAGAAAACAAAACTCTCTTATCAGTGTCTTCACAGCAATTTAAGATCAAAGAATTTTTTTTAACTCGTTAGCCTAGATTTCCATGTGCATTTGAATACATATTTCTATATTTCATCATGTTTTTATCCTCCTGAGTTAGAGTGCAATATGTTGAGGCGTGGTTTAATGCCAGGGAACCTGGAAACGTAAATTCTGTTGAAAACAACTTCATTTATCAAATAATAAATAGTAAATTTCATCTATGCATCTTTGAACAACAGTTTTCGGTATTAAAATGGTTTCATCCAATGGTGTTTATTTCATATCACTTACACATCACAGTCCTTTCCCTAAAATAGAAACTTTGTACTTTCTCTATTTTTACAACTAACTATATAATCAAATATTCCTGCTTTAATGATTTCATCAAAAGATAGAGTAGCAGGAAGCTAATATTCTTTTATCAGTGGGTTATAACATGTCAATTCTGATATAAATCAACCTGTAAAATAGGGATATCAATCAAAATTGGTAAAAAAAGGATAAGTGAATGAACATTTTAATGATAATTTTTCTCCATAAATCATTTACATATTTAGCATATTTGATGAATAATACACTCATTGGACAGAATTTCAGTAATTGTACAAAATGTGAAGTCGGTAGGAAGAAAATTTTTAGTCAATTTTGGTAAAATGAAGTGCAACATACATTAACCTTACTTTATATAATAAACACATGTATGAATTGTATACTTACCTGAATCTACAATACATACATCAAATTTTACCAAGAAGACAGTAGTCGGGGTCATATGCATTATGAGGTGAATAAATGATTCAAGGTGTGCAGTAACCAGGTAATTATTTCAGTGCAACAGTTTCAGAGAAAAAAAATAGTTTGTTGAAAATTCATTTTTTTATTTTATCAATATCCTGCTTCGTAATCCAGACAAGAATCATATGCAGCTTTGTGCATATGTTTTACATTTGCAGTGGTAGAACAGAGCAGGTTGCCTCTCTGTTCTGTTTGCTCTGACCGCATATAGGGCTTTTAGGACGAGGTAGCTGCCTGTGCCTGTGAGATGGGGCTTAGGGAAGTAGGGAGAGACTCGCTGCAGTTCTATAGATAGAACAATTTGCTGCTTTTGCTTCTTTTATGTGAAGTTGTTAAACTTACCAAAACCAAAGAGAAAAATACTCAAAATTGATATGTGTAGTTCATTTTGACTTCTACACTGTATCCATCAGGAAAGGCTCCTGTGAAAATTGTTTACAAAAGGGAGGGACTTTCAGAACAATCCTTTGAGCTGATTGGGTAAATCACAAAGTGGCACCTGCATCCCATCTTCAGCTTTTAGCCAATTGCAAGAGCAGTGGCAACTGTGACGAATCATATTCTTGATTTCTTTCACTCCTAGCGGAGCTAACTAATAAATCAAACTCTTACCCAATCTGGTTGGAAGTAATGGGAAACATCTTTTCCTTCTATCAAAGCACAATTGCTTGTTTTTTTTTTTAAATGAAACAGATGTTGTTCCTGTTAAAGCTGGTGCAGCCATGTTTGTTTTGCTTCAGCCCTTTCTGTATCTGTTCTGTTAATGCATCTGATGGCTTTTGGCAAGATGTATATTCTGGGGTTTGTGATTTAAAAAAACTTGTAACAAAAAATTTTGCTTGCAAAGGAAACCTAACTCTTCACATCAAATAAAAATTCATGAAGTATTTTTATAACACGTACTTTAACAAAATTCTATTTTTTTTTTTTTTTGAAATATATGTTTATTAAGTTTTCAAAGTGAAACATACAAAAATCACACACCCGAGTATAAAGCATACATATATATTAAAAAATTAAGTTTCAAGAAAAAATATACTCTTACCAGTACAACAATAGTAGTAATGCAAAAAGCAAAAAAAAAAAAAAAAAAAGAAAAAGAGAGACAGAAAAAACCCTTCAATAACAGAGGGAAAGAGAGGAGAGAAAGACAGGAAGAGAGAGAGGACAGAGAAGAAGGAAAAAAAAAAAAAAGTAAATAAAATAAACATAAAAAATGGAAACAAGCCAGACTAATTATCTAAATAACTGTTACACTGCACCGGATACCATTTACACTTTAGAATAGTATTACATATCCATGAAGGCACAGGTGGCATACTAAGAAACTGAGCGACTGTCAGGGTCAGTCTTAGACTGAGAAATATGGTCCAGAACTGGCTGCCAAATACTACAGAACTTATTAGTGGAGTCCTTAACATCATACCGCAGTTTTTCCAAATAAAGAATATCAGTAAAATCGCTTATCCACATTTTAAACCAAGGAACCTTGTCAGTTTTCCACAGCCTTAATATTACTTTCTTAGCTATTATCATTCCATAAACCACAGTCGTTTGTATAGAAATGCTGCAGTTCCTAAGGGAGGGAGAGTATCCAAACAATGCAATTTGGGGGTCCGGAATCAAGGTACATTTATACACTTCAGAGAACCATTTGAAAATGTCACACCAATATTGAAAGAGCTTGGGGCATGACCAGAACAGATGAGACAAGGACCCATCAGCAGATTTACATCTATCACATTTTGGAGATATTGATGGGAATATTCTATGCAATTTTATTTTTGAATAGTGGAGTCTGTGAAACACCTTGAACTGAATTAACTGGTGCTTTACATTAATAGAGCACGATCGAATCCTCCCAAGACCCTCCTCCCAGACCTCACTCCCAATCTGTAAGCCCAGCTCCTCCTCCCATGCAGCCCTCAGAGAGTCTGTGGCAAAATTAATTCCCTCTGCAAAAATGCCAACAAAGCTTGAAATGATTTTTTTTTATTCTGGGGAGCCCAACAGCATTCTGCCTAATTTATGTTCTTCGGGGAGAGATACAAAGTTTGGGATGTTAATTTGAACATAATTTCTAATTTGCAGATATCTGAAAAAATCTGTACCCGGAAGAGAGAAGCGGTCCCTCAGCATTGCAAATGAAGCAAACTTTTTGTGGATGTACAAATCTTTGATTGTAGTTAGGCCTTTTAGCCTCCAATTTTTGAATGAAATATCCGATAATGATGGGGGGAAAGCATGGTTGCAGTAAACTGGGGTGTGAACTGAGGTATTCGGTAGGTCACAATGTACCTTAATTTGTTTCCATATCTTTAAACAGTTTAAAACAATCAAATTATTTACTCCACTATTTCTGGGGGAAATTGGTGCTGAGAAAAGAAGTGCCTGAAGAGAGCTGTTTCCGACAGTGCTTCTTTCGATAGCCACCCAGGGGGGTGGATTTGCAAAGAGGTCTTTAGCATCACCCTCCTGCCAGTAGACCAAGGCCCTTGCATTCGCTGCCCAATAGTAGTGTTGAAAGCATGGTAAGCCTAATCCCCCCATCTCTCTTGGTTTATGTAAATGAGTTTTTTATATTCTATGGGTTTTAAAACCCCAGACAAAGGGCAAAATTATTGATTCCAACGATTTAAAAAAGGCCCTTGTTAAAAAAATAGGTAGGCTCTGAAAGAGGTACAAAAATTTAGGCAAAGACACCATCTTAATGGCGTTTATTCGGCCCATCATTGAGAGTGGGAGTGTTCTCCATTTCTCAACATCTTTCCGAAGATTATCCACTTTTACTAAAAAGTTCAGTTTGAAAATTTCTTTTGGGTCTTTTGGCAAAATAACTCCAAGATATTTCAGTTTGTCGGTTATCTTAAATAAAAGATTATCTAAGAATTCAGTAGGAAGGCCTGCACCCAGTGGCATAAATTCAGACTTTTGCCAATTAATAGTATAACCTGAAATCTCACCAAATGACTGAATAAGATCTAGAAGAATAGGTACTGACCGCTCAGGATGTGATAAAAAGACCACAACATCATCGGCATACAATGAAATGTGGTGATTAATGCCCCCCAATGAAATTGGTTTAATTAAGGTATGATTTCTGATACTAATGGCGAGGGGCTCCATGGCGATCACAAAAAGCAGAGGACTAAGGGGGCAACCCTGGCGGGTTCCCCGATGCAATAGAAATGGCTCTGACTTATCCTGGTTTGTGAGAACAGAGGCAGATGGTTGAGCATACATGGTTTTTATCCAGGACACAAATCTACTACCAAACCCAAACTCCTCAAGAACCGTCAGGATATATGGCCACTCCAATTGGTCAAATGCCTTTTCAGCATCCAGCAGAGAACAGCACCCTTAAACTTACTGTCATATTTATGGTAAATAATGTTCATTAACCTCCTGATATTAAAAAAAGAAAACCTTTTAGGGACAAAGCCTGTTTGATCTGGGTGAACAATAGAAGAAATATATTTATTTAGCCTATTTGCCAGTACTTTAGCAAATATTTTAACGTCAGAATTTAATAATGAAATAGGACGATATGATGAAAGCTCTGTCTCATCCCTGCCTTCTTTATGTAATAATGTTATATTAGCTTCATACATGGTGGGGGGAAATTTTCCTAAATCAAGAGAGTGAGTAATCATCCTACGGAGGAGAGGAGCGATCTTTCCAGCATATCTTTTATAGAGCTCAGTTCCAAAACCATCTGGTCCCGGGGCTTTGGCATTGGGGAATGATTTGATTACATCTAGGATCTCTTCCACAGTGATGTCTGCTTCGAGAGCCGCCTGCGAGGCCTCGCTCATCCTTGGGAGATGAAGATCTTTGAGCCAGTTCAAAATGTTTCTTTTTGCTTTGGACGTGTACAATTGTTCGTAATATTCCTTAAAAGAGTCATTTATGCTTCTTGGTTCAACTATGATTTTTCTGGCCTTCGACTTAATTTTATGTATTGCCCTGTTAGCCTGCAAGCCCCGCAGCTGACGAGCCAATAATTTATGAGGCTTATCACTTAGCTCAAAGTGCTTCTGTTTTATTTTAAACAGCTGATCAAGCACCTGCTTGGAGAGGATAGTGTTGTATTCATATTTCAGTGCAAGAATATTTTGTAGAATCAACTGATTGAGAGAGGACTTGTATTTAGATTCTAAGCAAGCAAGTTCAGTCTCAATTTCTGCAAGGCGTTTCCGGTTTTTGTTTTTCAGGAACTTTTCAAAAGATATAATATGTCCCCTGATCACAACTTTAAACGCTTCCCATAAAGTAGAGTCTGTAACATCTTTTGTATCATTGGTGTCTAAGAATTCAGAAATTTTGTTATCTAAGAATTTACAGAATGTCTCCTCTGATAACAGGGATTGATGGAAGCGCCAGAAATATTTCTGTTTCCTATGATTGAGATCGAGAATTAGTGAAATTGGAGAGTGGTCCGAGATTAAAATTGAATGATACTTGGAAGATATAACATTGGATATTAATTTAGAATCAAGGAGAAAATAATCTATTCTTGAATGGGACTTATGCATATTTGAAAAAAAGGAATAATCCCTCTCCACTGGGTGCTGTAGTCTCCAAACATCAACCAAATTTGTTGAATCCATGAGTGTGTTCAAAACCGCAGCGGAGGAGGAGGGTGGCTGTCTTGTCTGTGCTGACCTGTCCAGGTAGGTATCAAGCACGCAATTAAAATCCCCGCCCAGAATTAGATGTGTATCAGTCAAATCAGGGAGCAGATTAAATATTTTTCTAAAAAAGCCTGGATCATCAAAATTGGGACCATATACATTAAGAAGCGTAACATGAAAAGAATATAGATAGCCTGTTACCAGGATAAATCTGCCATTAGGGTCAGTCACAGTGGAAAGATGCCTAAAAGGAACTGTTCTATGAATTAGAATTGCCACCCCTCGAGCTTTACCCGAAAAGGTGGACTGAAAAATTTGGTTTGCCCAACTGCATCTCAATAACCCCTCCTTTCCTGGTCTTATGTGTGTATCTTGGAGGTAAACAATGTCTGCCGATAAAGATTTTAAATGAGAAAATACTTTAGCCCTTTTCAGGACATGCCCCAAGCCCCTGACATTCCAGCTGGTAAAAGTTATGCCACCACCTTGTAATGATGTGTTATGGTGCATAGAATTTCTTTAGCAGAATGGTCTCGGTGCACTCATATGATAGTCTGACAACGTAGTGAAAAACATGAAATATTTTATGAACATGAAAAAACAACATGAAAAATACCCCCCTCCCCCCATCCCACTTTCCCAAACAAAGTGAGAATAGAAACCCCACATAACCCAATAGAGGAAGCCGGGCCGTACAGGCCATGAAATGACAAGCAAACTCCACCAAACAGGCTCCTTTACCCACTCAAATTAAACAAACTAAGATTATACTAAAAGCGTCAGACTGTTGTAAATATAATTCCAGTCCCCAATGACCTTAAATAAAGAACACATACCAAAGAGTCTCTAACTTCCAGGTGTTCCGCGGTTCTGTAAAGTTTCTGCAAAGATCTCTGCATCCTCCGGAGAGGTGAACGTCTTATCCGTGGAGCCGATGGTGACCCGTAAGCACGCCGGGTACAGGACGCCACATCTCGCTCCAGCACCTTGCAGCCGCTTCTTCACACTGTCAAACGCCTGCCGCTGCCTCATCACCTCCGCCGGGTAATCTGGGAAGATGTAGATCGGCTTATCCTTGTGGTGGAGGGGAAACTGTTGACGAGCCAGCCGCAGAATCGTCTCCCTCACATGGAAGTAGTGAATACGTGCAATCATTGCTCGCGGGCGCGCGTTGTCACCTGGCAGCCTGCTTCCCAGCCGATGCGCCCGGTCCACCTCCAGCTGTGCGGGAAAATGCTCCGCGCCGAGCAAATCCGGGATGAACTTAATTAGGAACTCTCTTGGATTTCCACCCTCGATCTTTTCCGGCAACCCGATGATTTTAATATTCTGCCTCCTGGAACGGGCTTCAAAGTCGGTCATTTTCGCGCGAAGAGTTTCGTTCTCTGCCTGCATCTTGGCGCAGGTCTCCTCCAGTTTGGAAAGGCGACCTCCGTGGTTGGATGCAGCATCCTCCACCTCCTTAATCCGATCAACCAGGTTTAATAAGGACGCCTGGGTTGAGGCAAGAGTTGCCTCAAGATCGTTAAATCTATCAGTCATTGTCTTACTCATATTATTTATTGCTGAAAGGATGGTAGAAGACTCCACATCATGCTCGTGCGCTGGTTCAGGTTCAGTTGCCGATTTTCCTTGCTTAGCTAGCTCCAGCACGTGCTGTGCAGTCGTCTCCTCTGAAGCCTTATCTTGCTTCTTTCCTTTATCTGCCTTGGGTTTAGTCATCCTCAATGTCAAACCAGTTGGTCAGAGTGCTGGGGGACCGAAATATCAGTGAAATATCAATATAGATAAGAAATTATTTCTAAGTGGTAAGGAGCCACAAAAAACACGTCTACTCCATACGCTGCTCACTAGCGCCCCCCCACAAAATTCTATTTGCAGCTTCATGTTTTTTGTAGTTTTTAAATGTAAGGTGAAGCCGCCCTTCAAAATGGCTAAGATGAGAAAAACATGCCATTGTTTAAAGAAATGGATGTTAATCTGTAAAATACAAGAAATGACTGCAAGAAAAAGTAACTTTTAAAGACTTGCCACTATATATAGTAGAGGTGTAAATCACACCCCTCATGGCAATTCGATTCAGTATCAATTTCCTGACCCAGTGATTCGATTATTTTCGATGCTCAAAAATCTGCCATGTCTGTCTTGCCTACTGTTTACATGAGTGTGTGTGCATGCGGAAAGAGGGTAGTGGCTAAAGAAAACGAGGTAGGAGGGCAAAATATGTTTAGCGCCACCGCAGCACGGGAGTCAGAATTACGTCCAGGAGCAAAAGGATAAAAATAGACAGAAAAGAAAAAAACATGAATCAATACTCATGCAGACGTGTCGATGCATCGGATTGTCGGCTGTTGGATCGATGCATCGATACAAACGATTATTATTTACACTCCTAATATACAGTCAAAGGACAAAATGAAATGCCCAAACAAACAAAACACAGTTACTTCCATCTTGGGGTCACCACTCCTCTAGCCTCGTGAGACCATCCTGATCTCGCGAGCTTTGAAGGTTTCACTCGCAGATCAGTCTGGCCACTTTCTGTTAAAGAAAATTTGGAGCAGTTCACCAAATGAACGTCCAATCAGCGGTGGCTTTGAGGCGGGTTGAGGTGTGACGCAACGAGAAGCGCGACAGTTCAGTCTAAAGAAAATGGCGGCTTCAGCTGATGAAACTAGTGTTAGCGTGGCTATCGAGCAAGTTTTATCGGAATTACAGAGTATTTCTTTACTGAAAGAAGAGCAAAACACTTCTCTGGAGGCTTTTCTCAGAGGAAAAGATGTTTTTGCTTGTCTCCTGACTGGTTTTGGCAAGAGTTAGCCTGGCTTGTGGTTGTGTTTTCGTCATCGCTCTGTTAGTACGTCATATGCTTCGTTGATCTGATTGTTTATTTGGCCTGTCTATCACCAACATAGGCCAATCAGCTAACCAGTATTTTTGCCACTTCCCAAAATTACTTCAACGGAAGGTTTCCAGATGGATATGCTGAGCAAATCCATCTGGTTACCACTCCTCCATGACAACCACTTATTTTACCACACATCTTTGCACAGTTGCAATGACATTATGGAGGGTGCTGTATATTATAAGTATAAACTAAAGTATATTTTAATCTATAAAAAAAAAAAGCAAGTTGCCCAAAATGAAATAATATCATTGCCAAATTAATCTAAGTGATTTTACAAAGTTTGTGCAGATTTGAAACAATGTAAAAAATATATATGTGTGTGTGTGTGTTTTATTTTTGTTTTTCATTATTTTAAAACAAGATTTATTTTGAAAAGGTGTGTTTTATTTCACTTTTTTTAAATTGAAAGCAGTGCCAGGCATATGTCTTCTCTGTTCGCTCTCAAAGTCATTTTGGTTGTTTGTATTGTTCCTACCAGCTGGGGTGAGTGGCAGAGACAAAGGCAGATGTGTCCCTGTTTGTTTTTGAAGTGTTAGAGTTAAGTCTTCCATGTGTGCGTGTCTGTTCTGCTTCTGTGTGATGATGCCTGTGTTTGGGTGTTTCATTCCCCCCCCCATGTGTTGTCTCTGTTTGTGGTCCACAGGTCCTCCGCTGCATTGTTCATCCGCCTCCTCCTCCCCTGTTGAGCAGCTCCCATACCCTCCCCCTTCCATTCCAGCCAATGAGAACCAGGGGAGGTTGCTAGGTAACAGTGCAGCTCAGCCAGCCCAGGACTCTGACTCTGAGGATGAGTTTGGCCCCAATTCATTCTTAGTTAAAACTGGCTCAGGGAACCTGTATGCCCCTTCTGCTGCAACTGCTGATGGTGAGTTGGGTGTCACACTACTGTTGCTTTCAGGAGGTGAGCCTCCCCCCTGCTCCTGGATGTGTTGTGTTACAGGTCATGCAGATGCCTACGAGCAAGATAATGTCCTTTTTTTCTTTAAGCATCTTGAGATAAATTTGAAGCTTGGAGTCGATATGTAGCCCCAGGAAATGAGCAGAACTCTCTGAAGTCAGGTCAGCAAAGTTCATAGCAAAGAGATGGGCGATTTTGGCTCAGCAGAAGATTTGTCACTGATATATCTTTTCAGTTTCACTTTCGGTTGTTTGGAGTAAATGTCTAGCATCCTTTAGAAACAGCAGCCTGCATGCAACCTTTTACAAAAAGAAACAAGAGACCAAGGAAAGTTATTACACGTCGGGTGCAAGGTAGATCTTTAGTGTCACAATTCATAAGTGTCCTTTCATCTGAGCTGTATGAAGTTTTGCGGACTCACTGTGTGGCTTCTCATTAAAAAGCATCAGCTGTTTATTTATGTTGAAATGCAGTCTCCTGCTGGCACCCTGACACTTATTCAGTGTGACAGAATGACATTTCAGCTCAAAGTGCTAACATAGTGTTGACAGTCGACAAAAAAATCTGAGAGTGTAAAGCTGTATGTTTACTAAGTAGGAAGCAGAATGTGTCAGAAATGATATCAGAAGTGAAGTTACTAATTTCACTCTACAGGATGTTCTTTGGGTTCAGTTCTGCTATCAGACATCAAAGCTTAACATATTAAAGGTAGTAAAATTGTTTTATTCATATTTATGTTGTTTCTTGAAATGTTATGTTGGGATTTAAATTATCAACATGTTGAGCCATTTAAAATGTTGTAGTGGTCAAAAAAGAGCTTCATGCTTGATCATTTTAAAACAAAGGAAATGTGATTTGAGTTTAGGTTTAAAGTCTTAACAGCAAGTTCCCATCCCAATAGATCCCACTTTGTGATCTCTCTTAGAACTATACTGCATTAAAAGGAAAAACAGCAATGCAGATTGTTTGATAAAGGTTGTGAAATACAAAACAAAAAATTAATAATCAGGGATATTTTTATCATATTAATGTTGATATGCATAATTTGTCATTTTTCAAAATGTTTTTCTTAAATGTAAAGCTAGGCTGGTATTGACAAATAATATTTTTAATGCTTTAGATGAATAGGACGAAAAAAACCCTGATGTTTATTTTTACAATCCCAAAAAAAAAATCCCTGATCTATGGAAAATGAATCAACACCAATCTCTGTGACTTGGTATTACTTATAATTAATTAAAGTGTTGTTTTTTTTCAATTCTGGAAACAGATGCACAATCTTAAAACACAGCAGTCATGCATTATCTGCATGTACAATCTCATAAAATTATTGGTGTTTAGAGAAACAAATTTTCCACATGTCGGCTTTTGCATGCAAAACCAATTTGTTAAGGCTTTTAGCATAGATGCCTTATTACTAAAACAGCTACCTCAGTCTTTCACTGTTGGAGTAATACTAAAACAGCATAAATAATTAACTAATTGATCAAGCTCACTAGTTAACTAGCCAAAGGGTCTAATTATATGAATTTCCAATGCATCCTGACTGGCTTCTTAGAACTCCTGCAGAATGAGTTATTAATCCCCCTGCAAATCTTCCTGCTAATTCCTCTGCAGTGGTCACCCAGCCAGCAGTGGCACAACTGGCTCAAGGCAAAATAGGTGGAGGGGGTCTGGCCTTAACGGTGTCAGATTTTCCTCACAACAATGAAAGTGATTTGCATGAGTAGATTGTTTAGTTTAGCCTCAGGCTGTCAGGAAGAGGGCTACGGAGGAATTTCACCACCTTAAGTTACTACCTCTGGTTGTCATTAGGGCTAGGTAGAACGTTTCATTAAGTGGCTTAGTGCACACTGCACAAACTATTGTAAAATGAGTAAAAGAATTCTTAAAACCAGTGTATGGACCCTTTAATTGAGGTGGCAAACAAAATTTTCCGCTAATAGAATATGAATGTCTTAAATAAAAGATTTAGATATAATGCTCTTGTCTTATTCCATTGGCAAAGTGCATCACTTACCTTCTCAATTCAAGAAAAAAATACACTTAATTTAGATAAAATTGATACTTTTTGCGGTGCAGTAGAGAACTCTTGGCTAAGCACTTAGTATAAAGTTTTCTTAAAAGTAAGAACGCTCCTGACCAGAAACAAAGATAGAGTAGGATCTCTATGTTTATCCTTGTTGTGTCAATCTAGACTAAAGTGTTGCAGATTCTTAGTTGAACCACAAACAGAGCTTACTTATCTTGTTTGTCACAGGCCAAATGGAATCTTGTTTTGAGTTTTGACTTTTATTCTTAGTAGTAAAACTCCCATTTAAATTTTGAAAAGAGCAGCAAAGCAATTCCATATTTACATAAATAAATAAATCTACACAGATAAGCTTTCTCTGTATCTTTATTCTCCCTGTAGTTTCAGCTCCTTATCCAAATATTTAGTAAGCTGGGTAACTTTGTTTATTCCATTCTGGTATCTCTCATTTTTGATTAATAGGGGAAAAAAATGACTCTTTCACTCCAGTGAACAGCACTGCGTTCATTCGTTTTGTGGCAAATAATATATGTAGCTAAATAACTCTATCAATCAGGGCTTGTTTTTGCAGAATGAAATCACTTGATTGGAAACTATTCAGTGTGACATTGTTACATAGAACTAAATAAATCTAATATTCACAAGGTGACAAAAAAAAAGTAGTGAGAGTTGGAAAAAATGGGGGTGAGGCGTTGGATGTGTTTGTTAGAATGGTAATAAAAAGATTGCACATTCTCAGATTTTCTTAACAAAACAGATGCAATACTTTGTTTTTGTTTTTTCTTGTTTTTTAATTTTAGAAAATGTTCCTAAAAGTAAAGGAGAATTAAGTATTCAAGGCAGGATTTGAGCAGGATTTACATGTGCAAAAAACATCTATTTAAAAGCCACCGTGACAAAAAAGGACTAGAATTCCAAATCAGATCTCTTTGATATGCAAGCCAGGCTTTGAAGAAATGTTAAGTTTGTAGCTCCTACTGTGTAGGAAAGAAAAAAAGTTTTTTTTATTTTTTTTATTGAGAGTATACAAGGAGAAAGAATACGTATGCCTCTAGTAATCATTTCATAGTGGAAACCTTCCACAAAAAAAAAAACAAAAAAAAAACAGGTGGTTTTTATCTTTTCCGATTACAATTGCCCAAGGTTGTCTTCGAGTCCAAATGCAAGACTTAAAATGTTCTGGTGGATTTTGAACAAGTGAAAGCTCTCGGTGGCATATCATTATTCACATTAGAAGCCTCCGAGGCTGCTGTGTGTTTTTTATTTATTTTCAGAGTGGGGTGAGGGCGAGTCCTGTTTTTTATTTCTGGGAAGACTAAGCAGTGGTTCCTCTAAGGTTGATGAGGCTGCTCGCTGAAGCCTGCAGTCCTATTGTCAAGCATGTGTCTCTGCGTGGCCTTCGGCTTTCTCTGAGGGTCTTCTTCCTGGGGAGAATGCCAGTTAGAGCCCGCTGTCATGCTGAGCAGCAAGATCTCAGACACTGCAGCCTCCCCGTATTAGCATCTCTTAATGCGAAGCAGCATGGGGTCGGCCAGTATCAGCTTTCAGTGCGATCGGACGGCCCTGTGAAAGGGGCCAGCCCTCCGAGCGGCTTGCAGCTGACCAAGCAGGAATGGTGCGTTGAGCAGAAGGCTCGGGGACGCAGCCGTGTGTGAATTCAAATATGTCTTCATTTGAACTGCTTAATCATTCCCCCCCTGAGTCTGCAAAGACGGAACAGAAATGTGGTTAAAAGAGGTCACACCAGAAAGTAATTTAACCACCGACACCGAGAGGAATAGAACTATCTGAGGCTAAATAATATTTTCATGAGCAACACATGGCACCCTGATTTTTCTGAACTCACAGTTTGGACATGAGAAATATTTTCTTACTATCTACAGAGGCTTGCACAATATTAATAAACGTTATTCCATTTCACATTCCCCATTTCATAATAACCACAAACCTTAGAGTGATTTATTGATATCTTAACATAAGATGGAGTGTCTTTGTTAATCTGATTAGCATGTGGTCCACATGCAGCCCCCTCTGAGCCAGTCTTTCCTAGTTTCCTATCTATTTCTATTTTATAAAATAGCTTAAACTATGATTGGATGAAGAGTATCTGTCGAGTATAGCTACAAATTCACATTTTAACTTGTCTGGGTCGCTCAAACTTATTAAAATCCTTTGATGTAAGCCATTCTGCCAAAATTGTGGCTGTATGCGTGAGGTCACTGTGCTCCAAAATTTCTAAAGCCTTTTGCAGTCGCTCTTCTTCTCATTATTATGCTGTATTTAGCTCTACCCATCTTCTCATCTGTTCTAACCAGCTTCACTGTCTCTGCAGTATTACGCAGCTACTTGCTTCATCTTTCTCAAGTGGCTGTGGTTGTATGTGTATGTGTGGCCATGTTTTTGTTACCTTTTTGGAACAATTTCCCAGTAAAATAGGTACTTGTGGGGACCAATGACTGGTGTGTGTTTGTGTGCGTGCGTATGTATGTGTGTGTGTGTGTGCGCGCACTTGTATAGAACCCAGAGTGAGGACCATTTTTCCAATTTCACCCCCTCAATGAGGACCAGTTGTTGTAAAGCGGTGAAGTTTTGCTGGTACTCACAAGGTATTTTTTGCTAATGGTTAGGTTTAGGGCTAAAATCTAAATTGGGTTAGGGTTAGTGGGAGGTATGCATTTGTAATGGTTAGGTTTAGGGTTAGTTTTATGGTTAGGGCATAGAATGCAAGTCAATGCATGGTCCCCACTACATATAGCAGAACAAATGTGTGTGTATGGGTGAAAGGGTAAGTTGCAGGATTTTGTTGTTTGTTCAGCACTTAGCATTTTGAATATTGGTCAAAGATTTGGTCCTTTTCCACTTGTCTATATGGGGCAAATTGTGAAGCTGATAATTGTTTTATAAAATAGGTTTTAGTGAAAAATAAAATGTTCATTTGTTTGCATATACTATTTTAAGAAGTATTTAGCTCCTCGCTGGATAGTCTGTCATATTATCTACATCACTGGTGGACAGCGTCATAGGAGAATTGTAATGGGTTCATTTAATAATTATTCCACCAGTTTTTAGGCTAAACTTAATGTTATATCAAGGTAATAGGGTAAGGCAGGATGCATATTTATGCATGTCACACTGTTAAGGTTGTTTGTTTACAATTTCTTTCATCTTACAGAATCTGCTTTACTATTTGTTCTTTCACACAAAAACTCTGTAAAATATGCCAAAGGTTGTTGTTGTTAAATGAGAAAATGGGAAAGTCCTAGGCCAGTAAGCACTTTTACAAAGCACTGTAAGTCATCAGTATAGTGAGGTCAATAGACAATTTATCCATTTATATTTGCCAGGTTGTTTGTCAGTTTCCAGTTACCCATTCAGAAAACCTACATATCTTCTTTCCACTGACATAAATTTAAATGCATGATGATTGCAGACCATCTGTGCCTTCTAACAAAATCTTCAACCTCTTGATGGATTTGTAGCAGAGTGGCATACAGAAGAGAGTATACGTAGCCACTTGTCTTGTTCTTGCTAAGGTAGCTCAAAGAATGACAGAAAATCTATGAGATCTAAGGAAGGCCGTGTAAAACATATGCCAGTGCTGGTCTTAATGGATTTAGGTTGAAAACTGGGGCAGGGGCTTTTTATAATAGTTTTTATAAATCGGTGTTCTTTGTGAAACCTGGCAGCAGCTTGTTTTACTTCTTCAAAAGCAGCACATCTGTCTTCTTGTGGTTGGTAGTAAAAATCAAGCTTTATTTGCATTCTACAAACTTGTTTTTCCCTAAGGGAGAACCAGTGAAGAGCCGAGAAGTGTGTTGTTTGTGGTACCTGTTACATCTCAAATGGTTCTTTGGAAGACAGCTAGAATTCCCACATGTCTCTTTCCCCTCAGATTTTTTTTTTTTAATGGGGTAAGAAACAGCAGGGCTTGGAGAGAACACCAGCTCCACAGAGCCACTATGTTGTGCTGCTTCACTGCATTCATGACAAATTCTATTTGTATTTTTAAAGACAAATCTTACTCGGCTGGAAATTTTGCTCTTGCGATTAACCATCCGGGATGTGGCTTGAGCCAGCGAGATCTGATGATTTATATTGCTGCTGGATGACTTTTGATTAATTCTCCATTAAACGATTTGCACCTCGATGGGCTGAGTGGATGTTTAGGGCATATTCTATCACTTTATATCATCAGATGTGGTCATCTGTTATGCACTTTTGTTGTTCAGGGAGACACATTTCCCTCGGCTCTACATACAAATTAAGTCAAGAATTCAGGCCAGGTTTTGCGGGAAAAAACAACTGTGAAGTGTTTTTTTATTCTCACTTATATTAGGTATTTATCTTGTTTTAGGCTTGGAATATCGTACATATTATGTGTATTTGACAGAAAATTCCTAGTTTTACTGGGTTTAGCAAATGCAACTGTCAAACTAAATGTATAACCACATAAAGAGGGTGCAGCACTACATGCAGCTTTTTAGCATCACTGTATATTGATTGGTGTTTATGTTGTTGTTGATTACTCCTGCTGTGGAAATTATAGCGTTGTGTCGCTGCAAAATCTAACATCTGGAAGCAAAGCATCTGCTTAAATCTGAACCCGTCTCACAAAAGGCTGATTTACTGGTATACTATAACACATGTAACTCTTTCCAGGATGAGTGCATTGCTGATTTTAGTCCCTATAATTTGTTCAAGCTGGTGTGCCAAAATCAGGGTAAGCAAAAAACAGAAGGTAGTTCAGGGAGGACATTATTGGATATGTGTTTTAATTGACTTTTGTGGTACAAATGATTCTACAGAAAGGAAATGTTAGTTTTCAGGCATGCTACGCTGTCTTATTTCAGGATAGTCACGTTTCTAATTTAGACCTTTTTCTGGGTGTTTGAATTCATTGCATTCGTTGCAAGAAAAATTTGGCAGAACCCATCAGCCCTGGCAGAGCGAAGGGTGTTTATATGAAAATAAAACTACCTCTCAACTCTAGAATTTCAATATCAAAAGATGTTGATGCATTTCAGAAATTTACCACAGAGTCTAATCCACCTCTAAAATATTCTGATTAATACAGAACAATTAGACACGTACAGCAGGGGGTTCCATGCCAGCCAAACATTAACTTGGTTGACTTAAAATGGGAAATGTTTGCGTTGTGTGAAATCTTTTGAATGAGCATATTTTGAAATATATTGTTGGTCATTTTGTGGTGTAATAGAATATATCTTAAAGGAATAGTACACCCAAAACATGATTAGCCTTCATTTTCTACTCACCTCCATGCTGAACAACACTCTGGAGTACTTTTTTGATATCTCAAATGCATCTGGAGATCTGGGAGGCTTCTTGCTGTCTGCTGACATTCAAATAATGGAGGTCCATGGCGCCCGAGACAGAAAGGTCCATAAAAGTCCACAAAAACGTGTCAATATTCCTCCATACTGCTCGTCCAATGTAATCCAAGTGTCCTGAGTGGGTAGCATCCAGAATTTACTCGAAACGAAGTCATTTAAAATGTTTTTAGAGCATAAACAGTAGTGTATAGGATTTCCTAATAGCGCCCCCATGCGCGCTCACGATTCTACGGAAGCCGGCAGACCAAACCAGCGCATTCAGCTCGGCAAAGAACTCATGCTCTTCCTCAACACTGAAGTCCTCAGACATTTTTCTTTCGTTGTTTCTTTCTTTGCACAGGTAAACAGCACATTTCTTCTTCTACGCTTGCATTATCGGCAGACCAGACGCTGAATGCGCACTTTCTTCCGGTTTGGTCTGCCGGCTTCCGTAGAATCGTGAGCGCGCATGGGGGCGCTATTAGGAAATCCTATACACTACTGTTTATGCTCTAAAAACATTCTAAATGACTTCGTTTCGAGTAAATTCTGGATGCTACCCACTCAGGACACTTGGATTACATTGGACGAGCAGTATGGAGGAATATTGACACGTTTTTGTGGACTTTTATGGACCTTTCTGTCTCGGGCGCCATGGACCTCCATTATTTGAATGTCAGCAGCCTCCCAGATCTCCAGATGCATTTGAGATATCAAAAAAGTACTCCAGAGTGTTGTTCAGCATGGAGGTGAGTAGAAAATGAAGGCTAATCATGTTTTGGGTGTACTATTCCTTTAAATCTTTACTTTGCTTTTGTGGAGTTATTTCCTAACAGACTGGACATCTTTCTGTGAGCAATTATAGCAACTTACAATTCCCGTTGTTTCTCAATGTGGGGGATGAGGTCTTGGCTAATGAAGTGGATTCGCCTTAATTACTTGTCTCAGAAAGCATCAGGAGGCCTTAACCATTGCATGCATCTGTTAGGAAGAAAAATGAAACCCCCACATTCCCCAGACTGAATGGATATCATCAGGCCTCTGCTTTGAATGTGATGCGAATGTTTGGCCATTGTAGCAAGGTCTCTATTCTCTGTTCCTCTCATAACAAATGAATCTCCTTTTCTTGGCAATGTTGTTGCGCAAAGCAGGTCAATAGAAAACCATTAATTTTTTTTTCTCTTCTTTTCCTTGGATGGTAGTGAATAATTGTTGCTGAATTGCCACATCTGCGTGGGTCGTGCTGTCCCATGCTTTGTAACACAAAAGGTTTTATTTCTCATTTCATTTTGGTTTTTACAAGGCTAGCATGTATTTAACCTTGCACTGGGAAAATGTGTATTGCAGGACAAAGAGAAGTATGCTCACTGTCAGGCAGGGAACTGGGTCAGGAAGGCCACACAAAATCTCAAAGCAGGGTGTTAAGATGCTGAATTGTAAGTTGCACAAGAGGTCAACAAATTTCTGCAAAGCCAATAGCTACAGACTGCAGAAAGATACAAACTCAGGTGTCAGTCTCTCAAATCAAAACTGGGAGATTGTTTACTACTATATATAAGAGCTCTTACATATACTTAATATTACAGAATGATGAACAATTTGAGGAACTCTTATTCTGTATTATTGGTTTAAAGTAATCATCTTATGAATATTGCTGTTTATCAATGTGCAAATATTCAGTGCAGAATTCAGTGTTTATTGCATGTTATGTTGAAAACAATGTTTTGTGTTTATATTTGTGCTTGATAAACAACAGTGTGTGAACACATTAGATTAACATTGCATATAGTTTAGAGATCTTGCCTATGAATTATTTGTTGTGAGTCTTTTCTTGCTTTTCAGCTAAACTATACACAATAATTAAGAACATGGTCCCAGAAAAAAAAGAAAAAAAAGATTTTGCTGAGATAAATTAGTTGTTAGTCTACATTTGCTCAATGGTCACGCTCCAGGATGTAAAATGCTTGTTTTGGACTGCAGTAGATGCCTTCTGGAGCAGGAATTCATTTGTCCTTTAGATATATTTTGCTGTGTATTTGTGTCATCTCTGTAACTAATTAGCATAACCTTATGAATGGCCTCAGGGATAAGATACATAACTGAGCAGGAGGGAGCTCATCAACCACTGTGTCCTTTTACCTCACGCTGGTATACTTTAAGTGTCTTAACTGCTCCAAGTAATAAATCATCTCTACAAAGACAAGACTTGCTACTTTTAATGTGAGAAATTATCTAAAACTAAACCTAAACTCCAGCAATTGTAATTTATTTCGTTTTAAAGACTTTGAAGATGTATAAGCTTAAAAACAGGTGATTTAATGCAACACATTTGCCAGCTAAATCTTAGGTCTATCTGACGATTGACACGTGTTGATAAGTGACCATTGTGATTCTTAACCCTGAAAACTAAACTAATAGGAGTCCTAACTTGTTGACTGACATGAGTCCGTATTGCTCTAATGACGGGGTTTATTTTAGGAAATAAGCCAACTCTGTGTCTGCATTTTGCCCTCTGAGCTGTAAATTGCCAATTTAGTCCTGAGGATACCTGTGAAATAAAGGAGGCTCAAAGCTACAGAGAAAAGCCTTTCTTTGTAAAGCCAGCAGTTCATTGATTGATGAATGACTTAGAAGACGTGGAAATAAATGGCTACAGAGTGCAAAAAGACATCAGTGCTCGATCTCATGGAGTGTAGGGTATCAAACAGTGAGAAAGGAACTAGAGGCTGCCTCATCTTCTTCTCTACCAGCAACTAAATAAAGAGTCAGTTTGGCACTTCTTACTAAGTTCTCAGTTATTCCTGCCATACAACCCATGTAACTTTATATTTGAAATCTGCTAATAAGTTGTGAGAAACATGCATTGTTAATGAAAGAAATGCTGTCTTCCCTAACCCACATGATTGGCCTAAAAAGCTGCAAGGCTTTGTCAACTTCAGGAAGAGGCTAGCTCATTTGTTTAAACAAGCCAATCCGTGTCTGTTCTTAGTAAACTTACAACGGTCTCAGTGGGAGGCAGAGAGCACACAGTGGTGGAGATCAGTTAGAAAAAATAATGAGCAGGAGAGGATCTGTTATTTTAAGCTTGTTTCATGTGAGATCTTTGTAGTTTGTCATTAAAGGATTTGTAAGATTCTGTTAATTTGTGAGTGAAACTGTTGGTGTGAAAACGTTTGTGTCAATGCTATGCCAGGAAGGTTCGGTTTAGTTTTAATTTAACTTGATTTTTTAGTTCATAAACCTGGACATACTGTGCACTTAATACTGTGTTGTGAAAATCATTCATACCCCATGATTATTTTCCCAAACCTCAATATGTTTACATGAAATTAATTATGACAGGCCATCATTGGGTAATTGTAAGCTATAAGAGTAACAATAGTTGTTGTTTTTTTTTTACTCAAAGAAATAAACATTTGTTGCATGTATTTTTGTCCAAAGCAATGTTGTCGATTAGTGATTATTTCAACAATAAACATAAAATGCAGTTTTCAAATTATGATTCTTTAAAACAAGGGAGGAAAAAGTGCTATACACTGAAAAAATAATAATACAAAAATATTTTTGGCATTTAATTAATCATATTTAGTTACTTTAACTCAGTTGTTTTTTTTTATAGCAGTGTAGGACATAAAACAATTATGTTAAAGTAACTAAATATGATTAAGTAAATGACAAAAGTGGTAACATTATTTTTTTCAGTGTGTATGGCCCTATGTGAAAAAGTAATAACTCCCTAACAATAATACTTGGTTTGGCTGCCCTTAGCAGCAACAACTCCAATTGGTTGATTGTAGTGTTGCACCGATTCCGAGACCAGTATCGGATGGGGCCCCGATACTGCCCTAAAATGGTGGTATCGGTATCGGCGAGTACCAACAAATAGGGCACCGATACCATTTTGAGAGCCATAAGTTTATTCAACTATTGTCACCCATTCCTGGTAGGCAATAAAAAGTTTTACTGGATTCACTTTGTATTAGATTTTTTCCTGCTTCACAAAGGTAGGCAGCAGCTTGACAAAGCCATGATGGCAATTATTTTACATTATTATGGCATCGGTATCGGCCGATACTGCACAGCTAGGTATCGGGTATCGGTATCGGGGCCAAAAAATGGCATCGGCGCAACACTAGTTGTTTGTAATGACTTACAATGAGCCTTTTACAGCACAGTACAGGGATTTTGTCCCTCTTATTTTGGGAGAATTGTTGTAATTCGGTCACATTGGAAAGTTTTCCTGCATGAGAGACTGTTGTAAAAGCATACCGCAACATCTCAATACAATTTAGGTTAGGACTTTGACTATGTCAATCCAAACCATCATTGTCCTGCTTCAGAACTATTTGTTTTAAGTCACAAAGACATGGCTGGACATTCTCCTTTAGGACTTTTTGAAAGATGTCAGAATTTGTGGTTCCATTGATCACAGATCTTTCCTGTCCTGAAGCATCAAAAATACAGCCCCAGACTGTCAAACTATCACCAAACATTTTTATTGCAACTGCAGTAAAGTATGATGTTCTTTTACTGAATTGCGTTCTTGCCTTTACATTAGATGCCATGGGACATGCAGCTTTTTAAAAGGTCGTGCTAGCTGGCCTCTTCTGCAAAGCTTTACAACTGTTCTATATTTAAACCATTCTCTCTAAACTTTAGAAAGGTTTTCTGTCTCTTTCCAATTTTATAGATCTAAATTGGTTTCTTGATTGTTTCTTTTTGGATCTTGGCATTGTGTATAGCTTTTAAGGATCTTTCGGTATATTTCATTTTGGCATAACGGGTCCCATTTTAGTGATAGTTTTTACGCACGGGGCCATTTAGGTCTGGATTATTTTCGTAATTTACGGTAATGCTAAAACTTTTCATTGAAATAATAGGTTCTGTGTTTGCTTTAGTTGTCTTTGAGTAGGTCTGCTTAATAAGTCTTATTTAAGTTGCCTTTTTGATTTTTTTAAAGGCTGAATTTAACAGTCAGGGAAATACAAGCTATATTTAATTACCTGATTGCCCTATGAATTTAAAGAAAACTTTAAACTATGTTTAGATTTTACTAATACAAAACAATTGCTTTTATAATAAGTTTTCATTTTGCCAAATAAGAAAAAAATACATACAAAACAAAAATGACTTTTGGCATTGGTAGCTGTAATATGTAGAATTTCCCATTGGAAAATTGTATTTAGTCCACTTTTAACAGGGAATAAAAATTAAATCAAAACAGTCCTTTGTAATTTATTTATGAGAATGCTTAAAGAGTAACACCAAAAGGTTTTTTTTTTCTTAAAAAGCTTTCAACAAACACCAAATACATTTTTAGAAACCTCAATAGATCAGTCATATTTTTGCTCTGCTGGCAAACAAATCATGAGCCAGTCTTTGATGGTAACCTCAAAGGTAAAAAGGACCAAAAAGTTTCTCAAAGTAATCTTTTGATGACAGTTTTTTTCCCTTTTCGTTTTAGGTAAATGCCTTCTGTTTGATGTTGTATTTCTTTTCTGTTTTCAGACGGAGTCTTTCAAAATCATTCTCGGCTGCGGACACCTCCGCTACCCCTCTCCCATTCTCACTCGCCCAATCATCAGCTCCATGCAGCCTCTATTAACTCGTTAAACAGGAGCAACTACACTCCTCGGAGCAACGCCAGTCCTGCACCCACAGACAGCTCCGCTCCCCCCGAGGGTCCCGGCAGTGGTCAAGACTCTGGCAGCGTGCAGGACAACTGGCTCCTCAACAGCAACATCCCGCTGGAAACAAGGTACCGTGCAACTTGTCTCCCTAACAATGTGTGAGGTAGACATGTTGGCATCTTTAGGGATGAGCTCAAGCTTCTGCCATCGAACTCAGCTTTTCATGTTGTCAGCTTTATATAAAGTTCCCACAGTGTTAACAAGGAGCGGAGCAAGAAAATAAATCCTGCTTGGACCTAAGGCCGAACTTTTCCACGAACATGTTTTTGGTGGCAAACAAGAGAAAAGTGCTTGTTTTGGTTTTTTCATCAAATAGTTGCAGACTTCCAGCCATATCGGCTGAGTTTAACTAGCAGCTTAATTATAATCATCTTAGAAAAATACCAAAATTGCATCCAGGCTCCAGTGTGCAAGCTTCATAGCTCCTCCACTTCAGCCCTGGTGTCTATTTATTTCATATTAATCAACTCTCTGTTCTCTAGCACATTTCTCAATAGGAGGGCCCTTGTGTAAAGTAGATTTGTCAAGTAGTACTGAAACTAAGGGAATATCTTTTGGCATTTCTTTGACTGGTATTATCGAGAATACAAAGGCAAAAAAAAATAAAAAATACCTCCTTCTGTCTGATAATCTCTGTTTAAAAGAATGAAATTTTTTACAAAGAGAAACCCAGTCATGGCTGAAGCCAGGTTACCAGCTGAGACAATTTATTTTATACTCCTTAAATTGAGAATAGACTTCGCCACCTTTGTAGATTTAATAATTAGGATTGAGTCAGAGCAGTTGAACAGTTACACTAAGGTAACAATTTTTCTCCTCTCAGAAGTTTCTCAGATTTTGCCCTCATTTATACTAATATACCCTTTTCCTAGAGATGAAGGCCCTTGGAATGAAAGGAAAACTCCGTCTCCTCTTCTGAAACATTCTTTCTCCTAAAAAATTATTTTTCTCACCAAAAGTAAAAGTGTCGCTGAACAGTGATTGAAAACTATATTTTGTCAGTAATGAATGTAATACTGTTCAGATTGGAGTTTAACTGATAAACTCAGCTATCAAAGAGTGATAATGATAAAGTCTGAGATGTGTTGCCAATTTACTTGCTTCTCCATTTTTTAACATGCAAAAGTTTTCTTTTAAATCTTGAACTAAAAATGCCTTCTAGCAAAAAAAGCCTCTTTGGCTTAAATTTGTGCTGCAATTTAACTGGCAGCGACGCCCCAGTATAGATTTAGAAACAGTATCCAGAAACTGGTTTACTATTTCTTCTAGTTTGTGTTTTTCTTTTTTTTTTCCTCTTATCCTGTAAATATGAACTGTTTAAAAGTAGCTGACCAGTTGTTTGTCAGTGGCTTTTTTTAAGGGTAAAATCTATCACAAAATATTCTGAAAAACATCTACATCCAACAAAAAAACTAACAATTAAAATCTTGTTTTTCACCTAGATTTGGAATGCAACAAACCCGCTCTGACCTGCTGATATTTAAAGTTACAAATTCAAATTTTTATTTAAGAACTTCAATATAACAAGATAGAAAACAGCATTCAGATCTGTTTCTCCATTCCTTACGCCTCTGCCCTGCTGATTATTCATACTAGGAGTAAAGGCAATGTCACACCCAACCTCCAGGTATATAGTTGCAGTAAGACAGATAGACAGTCCACTAACTGAAGGTGACAAGTCGCATCTGTTTTTACGATCCTTTTTAATTCTGTAAACAGTAAAAATACTTATATTAATTAATTTGTATATATGCCTATTGATGCACATGCTGTGCTCAATTAGATGTCTTGATATTCGGTTGCTTTTCTGGTTTAAATTTCCAGTTTCAAACCATTTTAATCAAGTCACCAGTAGCCATTGAATTTTAATAAATGGGTCATTGGCAAACTCTCTTACTTTGCTTTAAGTAGGACAGCCCAATATTTAAATCTGACAGTGATTTTGGGTAGAATCAGTTTTACCTGTTGCACTTATAAAACAAATATGGTAAATATTTGTATTATTTATCTTGTTTATCTTTATCTTGAATCTACCCCTGAAACAACAAACACATGTTAAATAATTTACTATTTTAGATGGGAAAATACTAATTGCTCTTTTTTTTTTTTTTTTACAACTACAAAAAAAGCATTCATAAAGAGACTTGTTGTCTTTTCCCTTGGCTGTTGTGAGACGGTTCATTCAACAGGAAAATGAAAATCAGTTTCAGCTGGTAGGGCAGTATAAAGTATAATGAATGATTGCACATCATCCAGTTCCAAATAATGCTGCAAAGGTATTCCCTATGCATAGCAGAAGACAGATGTTGAAAAGAGAAAATAATTTTAATAAAAACACAGTTTTTATAAATAACCCATAACCTAAAAAAAAATCTAATTGAAAAAATAGTAAAGCTGAAATCCTTAATTCTTTCCTCATGGAGCCTGTATGGATAGTTTATTTTACTTTTTACACATTTAATACTATAATGTTGGCTCTCTTACTTCTCTTATTAAATTAAATGGCCCAGATGCCTCGTTTAATAGTGAATGTCTACTAGAGGAGAGATGCCAGTAGTTTCATGGCTCTGTTGACCTTTAATGTCATAGAGTTCCTAAACAACTCTAAATCTTTTGCTACACTGGACTTTGCATTCATCCTCAGAGCTGAAACTGAGGAGGGTCCACTGCTGAGCTCCATGGGGAATGCATCAAATTTCAGCCTTTTTTTCTTGGACCACTGAACGTGTTCAGCCTTTCCATTGCATGTGGACAGTTCATTTCTCCATTGCATTGGAGTACTTCCTTATGGAACAGAATACTCACTTTGGGGGAGAAAGGAACCTCAAGCCTCTAGATACTTTAAACATGAACTAAACATGTGTAATTTGCAGAGCTGCATCCATTAAACAATAAACTGTTGTAATTAATCAATAATTAGTAAAGATGCACCGATTACATAATTTATGGCTGATTTACGCTCACTAAATTTGTTTTCCAACATCGGTTTTAGTCAGCTTTAAATTCCATTTGATAAAATTAATGATTTCTTTTTCTATTTCATGCATTTGCAGAATGTATTTGTCATCAGTAGAACAATTATTTTGGTTTTACAAGAAATAAGTTGTCTTGTTTGCATTAGCGCACACCCTCTTTAATAGATCATGCCTCTATTTTCACAATTACTGCCATTTTATTGGGAAGCAATCCAAACCTGCCATCATTTAAAGTACCTCCACTTTAATTTGATTGAATGTTCTTTGTCCCGAGTAATAACAAAAGCCGTGATACACAGAGAGCTTTTAAGGCATTTGAGAAAAAAAGCACCATTGGACATACTTATGGATTGGACTTATGGTAGTATTGAAGGAGCTCCAGTAAAATCATAAAGATAAGTACTGACTGTGTAGTACATCTGAAAACAATTGACTGTATTCCTTTAAATTTATGGCTCATATGCTAGTTTGAAAAAAAATATGAATGGTTTAATTTGGGAAAAAAGAAAAAAAAGCATAATTTAAATCCTAGCAAAACCATGTGGAAAAAATTGTTATGCTCGGATGAAACCATGGGTAAAGCTTTTGGAATAATTACAAGATGCCTGTTTCATGCAGAAAAATGAAAAGCTTTGCTAAAAGAGAAAGAAAACAAAAACAAAGCACAAAAAGAAAAGCTCTAACCGTGGTAAAGAATAGTGGTAAAAGTATCAAGTTTTGGGGCTATTTTTCCTTCAGATGGAACACTGCTCTTTGCCAAGGTGGAGGGAATTTTGAAGAAATACAGAGCTCGGCTTCATGCCGGCACAAAAAACATCAGGCCTCTTCTAGAAAGCAGAAAATGAAGATGGAATTCATCTTTTAACATAATAACAGCCCAGAGCATTGATCAACACCCACAAAATTTGATTGTATTTAATATATTTATTTATTTTTTGTATAATCATTATTCAATCAGGTTGAGAACACTTTCATTTCAAATGATGACCTGTCCAAGATGCAGCATCTGAGGCAGCTACAAAACAATAGAATGACATCTCCAGAAAAGGATCTCATGCATACATCCCATCTGTTGGGAGATGCATCCATAGCTGTACACAGAATATGGCATCACAATCTGACAGCGTTGGATTGTTTTTACAAAGAAGAGTGGGCAAATATTTCTAGGTCAAGATGTGTCATGCTGCTAGACAGTTGGAATACATTAAAAAAAAGCTTCTACAAGCTATTAGTTGACAGGCATGCCCTCTTTATGCTACCCCATGTTATTCCATCTCTAAAAAATATATATGTTTAAGTGTAAAGGATCCATATCATATTACAGGTAGGAAAATGCTCTTAAAATATTTATTTCATTTTTTGTTTTTTAATCTCGAAAACCTACCTTTAAATAAGGTCTGGTGAATTCACACTGTATCTAAGGGAGTGATTTACTATTAATTGTCTGATTGTTAAATTATGCATTCATTTTTTAACAACTTAAAGGGATAATTAAGTTGCCTTTCATTGTGAACTCTTATTAAATGTATTAATAATGACCAGAAACCAAATCCTGCTGCTCAGCTACATTTTGTTCACCTTAGTCTTTATCATCTTCCACAATAACGGGTGTTTTTGTCTGTTGACTTTCAAGATTCAAGTGTAAATTTGGCCAATTTTGTCCAGCAGATAATGTCTCGGTGCATCTCTACTGATTAGTTTATAAATTATACATTTATTTTTTTGTTAAAAATGATACTAACATGCCTAAAGCAAGGTTTTGACATGTACAGTAAGTGATGCATTTCTTTTCTTCCAACCACAACCATAAAGGAGCCAGAATACTCTAATGTTTATCAGAGAAGAGCAAGACGCTTGCAGAGAAGGACAGGGCACAAACAAAACAAGGTATGGCAGAACATAGATGAGAGCAGTAAAAGAGCTAGATGTCATTTGTCTCACTCTTCTTTAGAAGTAGTTCCATAAGGGCCTTGGTCTCTCTATCACATGCCATCCATTGTGACGTTCTTTCTTTAGCTGGTATTGATTTTGTTTGGTGATCACACTACTGCCATTTCTGTGTTTTATATTGCATGCATTTCTCACTCTAGCTTCATATCCATCTTTCCACCTGTGTGTAGAAATATAGCAAAGCAGGCATTCCTTGAGACTTTGCAGGACAACCTGATTGAGATGGACATTCTGGCATCAGCACGCCATGATGCCTCATACAACGACGGGTATGTTGCATGTTTGCTATGTGGCTCCGAATCTGCTTTGCTGTGAGAACAATAAATGCTTGCGCTATTTTTCCCTCAAACATTCCCTCTGTTTCAAAACACTGTCAGTCACTGGTATGTGTCTCCTGTAGTGCTAGAATGGATGTGTTTGTGTCTTCAGCTTTGATGCAACTCGCCTAATTTGCATCAAGTCACATTGTTGGGTTGTTTTGTGTTGGAATATTGTTAAACATGATAGCTTTATGAAAGTACTTGTGCTAGAATATGATGCGAAAGCTATTTATCTTTTAGATTTACAAATAAAGTATGGTCTCTTTGACTTTCCACATCACACACTGTAAGATGACTTTCAATCACACTCATGTCACTGTCGCTCGGGAGCTTCTTGTAAACTTGTCACTGAAATGGCCTTGACAATAGTGCTGCTGTCACTGACTCTCTGATGGGCTGATCATACGGCACTTGGACACGGAGAGCTACACATGTTTTCCTGAGATAGCCATCCGTGCTCTTCAAGGACGAATAAATCTGCTTTTTACCATTCGGCAACCTTATATACTTTATCTCCCCCTTGGACAGCCTTGACAACCCCACTCTTACTTGAATTCACACTTCCTTAAATGCAGTAACTAGTTCTTGAAATTAAAGCACTTTTTCGAAAATATTCCTACTTTTTTAGTTTTTTTTTTAACTTTCTGTCACGTTATAACCACAAATCTCAGTCTATTTTATTTGGATTATATGTGATATACCAACAAATGAAATATTTGCTCACAAAATGTGGCATATATAACTTTAAGTCTCCTTGACTCATTACTGTTTTGTATAACCACCGTCTCTTGCAAGTCTAGGCCTTTTCTATGTGTGCCAACCTTACAAATGTAGACTGGATTACAATTACAACAAAAACGAACAACATGATGCTACTCTTAGGCTGTGTGCTCTGGACGGGGCCACCTGTAGAGCTGGTTGACAGTTGCCTTTTGTATCTCTGCTTCTTTTTCTATCTCTGCTTCTGTCTCCCTGAACCCCAGTCGGCCTCTGCAGATGGCCGCTCACACTGACCCTGGATCAGCTGGAGGTTTCATCCTGTTAAAAGGATGTTTTTCCTCTCCACTGTCGCTACAAGCATGCTTGGTGTGAAGGATTACCTTCGAGTAAATGAGTCAATGCAATCAGCTGGTTTTCCTTAGAAACTTTGAATCAGTCTGATTGTATGATCGAGTTGAATTGTCTTTGTAAAGTGCCTTGAGATGACATCTGTCATGAAATGGCGCTATATGATTAGACTGAATTGAACTGAATAAGCATTAGTTTTATTTATTCTCTTGCTGAAAATACATCTACAAGTATTTTGGAGTATGCCTCTACCAAAAGCGAACATTTCAATCTGTCCCTGTTGAAGAAAATAATCTCCAAAGAATGCTGTCACCACCATGTATTACAAGGGTGCAATATCCATTTCCATTACACAGAGAAGTGTGTATGTAGGCTGGTCTCAAGTGGTCCGAGCATCTTCTTTCATATTTTCTAAGGCCTCCAGATGGGTTGTTACAAACTGAAAGTGGGACTTCAAATAGCTGTTTTTTTCAGTTGTGGCTTTCTTCCTGCCACTTTTAAAATTCTAGTTTTTAGATGTACAAAATAGGTAAAGCAAAACCCAGGAAGAGTTGAGGCGTGAGGTGGTTCTACAAACTATTAGTCTGTTAGAGAGTTTAATACAAATGCACAGCTTTCCTATTGGGTTTAAAAAACCCAAATCCTTTTGCTCACTGTCATTACCATCCATTGCATTGTTTGTCTATCACAAAAAATCCTAATAAATACATTAAAGTATATAGTTGTAACATGACAAAGTATAGAAGAATTGAACTAGTTAAGTAGTTTGCCAGACACTGTAAATACTAACTTACATTTCTTGATATAATAAAACATTACTGTTTTCACCTGGAAGAAAATGGCATATAAATGAAAGGTCTGTTTTGCTGGTAAAGCATCCTTGGGTATCTGTGTCTGTCAAAGTAATGCAAAAAATGTGTTTTTCTCAGGCATTTCCTGTTCAAACCAGGTGGAACATCACCAATGTATTGCACAACTTCACCGGGATACCCTCTAACCTCCAGCACGGTGTATTCGCCTCCCCCACGCCCTTTACCTCGAAACACCTTCTCTCGACCTGCCTTCAGCTTAAAGAAGCCCTACAAGCACTGCAACTGGAAATGTGCTGCTCTCAGTGCCATTCTCATTTCAGTGACGCTGCTGCTCCTGTTAGCCTACTTCGTTGGTGAGTATCTGTAAGCGCACCCTCACTGATGTGCCCCCAATACCCCCCACGCCCTTCAATCAGAAGCATGGTCAGGCTTTGTCTGTTCTCTGCTGTTTTCATTTTAAGTTTTAAATGGTGTTAAGTTTCCACCCAGAGCTTTAAAAACACAGTTATACAGAGGCTTATAGATTGAGTCCTTACTCACACAAGTTGACAGAAAATAACAAAACATTATAATTCATTGATTTAGTGGTTTGAATCTGCAGATGGGCGACCAGGCGTCTCGTTCTCATGAATAGGCTGGGAAGGAAATAGATTAAAAAGACATCAGCTCACACACATGGGAGAGAGGGCACTGCAAGTTAAGAATATTCATCTTGCAGGGTATGATTGACCAGCTCTTCCAGGCCCCAGCTGGATTAGTAGCATCAACTAAGTTGGGCTATTAAATCAGTTCTGCTCAATTTGTCTGCTTTCTTCCTCTGAGGAATTGATATTCATATCTGACGTTACTGTCTGCAGTTTGTCTGTATGATCTATTTACTAAGGTGGATTTGGCATCTGGAAGAATTGTCAGAAAAACTCATTATAAAACTAAAAATGGAGCTTCTACCAATCTTTGAGTATTTTGACATACCGGTAGTCTCTTCTACAAACGGATGTTGATCTATATCCCAAACTATTTACAGTGATTTTAAAAAGTTTAAATCCTCATCAGATGGTTAAATGTTATTGATCATTGGCTTTCAATTATGCATTTAAGCCTTTGTTCAGGATTAAATGGCTATATACCAAAGAAACTCACTGAATTTTCAATTGTTTTAATCTATTCTTTATTTCATCCACCAGAGAAATTAAGATTTTCCATAAATTGTTAAAAGCCTACAAAGGATAATTGAGTTGGTCGGCATAAATGAGTGGTTGTTTGTCAGCATAGACTGAGCTTTAAATCATAGTTCATATCCTTCTGACAGATTTGAGGTCAGCAAGAATCCTAATCTTACCTATTTATGCCAAAACGGGATATAATTTATGTTGAGATTATATCTTCTGCTCCAATGTCCAATTATGTGTTAGTGTCAACCTAGCGCCGTATTGCTTGATTTGAAGTAAACTGAAATTATTTGGAAATATAATGTTTACCTACATAAATATTCCACCAGCCTTTTGCAACAAACCAGTTAAACAGACCCTCAGCATTCTGTACCCACCACTATGCTTGATGGTTGATACAGCATATTTAGGTTTAAAGTCGCAGCTTGACCCCTGCAAACACTTTTTGTAACTGGGCCAGATAAATCAGCATTGCAAATCTAACCATAGCAATTTTTTTATCCGTTTTCAATGTGATTTTAATACGTGTACATTTTGGGGTTGTAGATTAATTCTTTGCTAGTGGTCACCCTTTCCTTCCTTGTGCATATCAGGCTTGCTTAAAGGTAAAGAGGACGATCATTTATTTCTGAGCAGATTGTCTAAATAAGTGGTCCTCCTACTTGCCAATCATTCTGGTCATCCCTTCGTGCTCGCCCTCTTAGCTATTTTTTTTTGTGCATGCGCTCTTTCAGCCGCATATGTGTGGTGAGCTACGGTTTCAGAAAGTCATTGAAGCTCACCTTTCTCACTACGGTTCTTTGAAAATGGCCAAGGGTCGTAAGAGAAAAAGTGTCTAAGAAGTGCATGAGAAAAAAAGAAAGACCTCAGAAGAAGCAAATATATATCAAATTGCTTTGCACAGAGAGCTCTCCTCTCAAAGAAACATTGAATTTGCTGTTAAGACGGCCAGCTGTTGCTACTCGACAGCTGCGATTAATAACAAAGATAGCGCAGGCACCGCATGGGGGAGGAGGAGTTACGTGACCAACGCAGCAAAAAGCAGTGATCATCTGTCCAAACGGTCAGTTAACTGAGTTTGCTATCAAGTCCACAAGTCGTGCACGAGGAGAAGTGGGCTTGTGCATGCTTTTGCACGCACATTTTATTTTTATTTTTTTAAGTGAAGAGGGCAGGTCTTTTAGCTACGAGATTTAAATTTATTATTTACTTGGTCATTTGCACATCTTTCCTTTTATTTCACATGCAAAACTCTTTTTTTCGGTCACAGAGTGACCGTTTCATTGACATTGGACATTAGAGGACAGTTAGTTCAACAAGCAGAAACAAACCTTTATATTTTTTACCAGCAACCTCACTTCAGTCATTAAACAGCTTTACACCTTTTAAAACAGCGTAAAAGCTTTTTTCATTAATAAATTATTAACAAACAGGTCCAAATATGAGAAAATGGGTTTAGCCACTTGTCAAAAGTTGTAATTCTTTGTATCTTAAACAGACATGACAGATAATACCTGAGAGATGAAAAAAATCCCAACTTTAAAAGGATTTATATTGTTTCCTGCAGCCCATTCAGATGCGATGTTTTACACATCCTTATGTTATGAAGATTTTTATTCATAATTGATTTAAACATAAATTTTACACATGTGATGTATAAAAGAAGTTTTGATTTTTTTAGAACTAATTAAACTTATTCTGGTTTTAAATTTTAAAACAGTTAATCCCCTCCTGCTTTTAATACATCTCATTCCGTATCAGTGCGTTTATTTGACTCCTTCTTAACATATAAAAGGTGTCACTATTGAATGCAGTCTGCCAGAGACGGAGAAAGAATGAACGTAGCTGAATGATGACAGGACCAGAGTGATTTGCATGAGGGAAATAAAAGGCACATCCCTCTGCACGGCCTTCATCAGAGAGATAAATTAATTTTTCTTTGAGAACATTTGTTATAGATATTCACTGGACTGTAACAATTACAAAAGCTATCGTTTCTGCTTCACCTTGAGGCCAAATGAGCTAAAATCCTATTATTTTTCGTTTTTTTGACAGAGCCATTTATAAAGTTTCATTTGAATTTCAAAATAGTACAATTTGAAGACCGAATAAGTGTATTTATTATTGTGGTTATTACCTATTAATTAGCAACAAAATATGGGATGAAGTTATGGCTAGATTTGGTTTTGGCATCAGTAGTATGGCTCGGTTGTGGTATTAGAGATTCAGTTTGATTTCTTTCTGCTTGTGATCCAGCCAAAAGCCAAACCATCCTGACAGCTCTTAATCAGACAATACAATTATACCTCGACCATCTCCCCGTACAGCATGAGTAAACACATAGGGAGACCAAACCCCACCCTTAGATTGGAAATTTCAATCAAGAACAAGAGGCATTTTTAATTAAAGGCTGATGAGAAAATACATTTAATTTCAAGTGTAGTTAATTATTGAGGCCTGTAATTGGGAACTCTGGATGAGATGTCTAATAAAGCCAATTACAGCTCATGACAGATGTTTTGACTTCAGTGCAGTTTTCTTTTTTTTCCACACAGCTGGGTAAATTGACCCATTTTGAAGTGCAGAAAAGGTCGGGAGTTTTTGATGGCACTATTTTCTCTGTGGTTGCTTGCTCATTAGCACATTTGTTATACTTTCCTCATTTTAAGGTCATCAGTATCCTCCTGTGTTCACTTTCATTCACCGTGGGTATCCAGTCAAGGACGACGAGGTTGGGCCTCAGAAAATGCTTGACTTTGGATCATCAAACCCACAACACATTTCTTGCACAATTTGCATTTTTCACCAGTATTTCAGAATCTAGCAGATTGTTTTCTTAATTTTACCAACATTTAATGAACCAAAGGATCAGTGTACAGATTCATTTTTACCAATTAGATAACTGAAAAGTCTCTTTACATTCAAAAAGTGAGACTAGTGAGAGTATAATTATTATGCACAGAATAGTGTATTTTAAGACTTATATTAAATATAAACTATTTTTGATTTACAGCCAAGGACAAGTTAGATTCAGTTTGTCAAAACATTTAAATGTATATATGATCCACCGAGAAAATGGGTGATATTCTCTTGATAATACAGCTTTGATCATCTCTGTGGTACAAATCAGTCCAACACAGTGTGGAGAACTTTTTGTTCCTATGACAACTAAAGGGTATTTCACTTTTCACTGAACATAAAGCATCTTCTGGATATCTGTAAAGTCTTGTCCTTACCTTTGAATCCAGACTGATAATGTGTAGCACTTAGGTTTGGTTCTGTTTAGTTATAATTAGTCTGGCACTTCTCCAATCCAATCTTTTTTGGGGAACGGAGGAACGTTAAACAGAACCTTTGGAGCTGATTGGATGAAGAAACACCTAGTGCCCCCTACCAAAGTTTAGCTTTCAATTGAAAAAGCAGTAGATGCCATGAGATCCACCATTCACACCTTTACTTTGTATCTTTTTTTTTCAAATATGGGATTCTGAAATAGCTGATACGATAGCAAAATCTATGCTTCATACTTATGTCCTCTTATGCGGCCATGTTTATTTTGGTTCATCTCTAGGCTTGGCAGCTTTTGTTTTTGTCAAAAATATGTCCCACCTTCAAACCATAGTAGTGAAAGGTGATAGGCAATTGCACTGTAGGTGTGACTCAGAACGATTTTAGCTGGACCAAATAGCTTCTAGTGTGTTTGTGAACTCACAAATACCACGAGAATAAGCTTTCAGATTAATTTAGTCATAACTATCATTTTGTATGCATTTATAAAAAAATAACCTAAAATTGCTGCGCTAAAATTTGTCCCTTTTTATTAATGGTTTCTAACATTCAGGTTGTCTGACACACCAGAGAAGTTGTTTAATTGCTGTTGGCTAGTCATATAAATTACAAGAAATCATTTCAAGAAATCTGTCAGTCTGTATGAAATGAAATACCTGTAGGATTGAATTACCAAAATAAATTACCATTTTAATATCTTAACATCCACCAGATCACCGATGATCCGGTGTGTATATTTAGATTAAACACAGCAGTACGCTCTAAAATAACACTAGTTAAACTTTTAGCAATATAGACATATTATACATCCTTAGAAAGCTTTGATTCTCCTCAATTCAATCACCAAGTTTGTTTTATAGACATCATGAGCAACAAAGCACAATTAAATAAAGATATAGCAGCATGTTAAATCCAAATTTTTAAAATAAAGCTTGAACTTCATACCTTTGAAGCAATCCCAAGGTATTATAAGTAAAATCTTAGAATGTTTATAGATTGTTTATATTCCTTTTGTCCGTAAGGGTCTACGGATAAAAATTAATCTGATGTATTCGTAATAAAAACATTCAGTGACGAGAAATTCACCACATAAAGTCTGTTTTTTAACATTAGAAATATTTTTTTATAGCTAATTCTAACCTTCTTGCTAATTACCCTATAGCTTCCACAAAATTTCCAGTTGATGTTTGTTTTCCTCACCTTCCAGCCTACAAAACAAAAGTGTCCCCACCGATTACGTTCTGAGATTTGACGCCGGGAAAACCCTAGAAGCGTCACAAGTGCTCCGTCTCAGCTGCCATATTTACGCATGAGACCCGTAATATCATTCCTCATAAAGTCCAGCTGCTATTGATTAAGACTACATTCAACTTTTGGCTCTAGATCCAGTGAAATTACCTTTAAAACAAGGGTAAGCATGGCTAATTTCAATAGTAGGGCCATATATTGCCAGGTGTAAACGGCACACAGGCACATTAGTGACTGCAACTTTGCACACTGTTGGATAATTTGGTGGAAAGTTAGAAAAATATTTGTATCAAAAATATTTTGTGGCCATCAAAAAGCTTCAGTTGGATTTTATATGTAAAATTGTGTAAAAGCAATGAGCACAATTTGGAATAATGTGGCACATTTTGAGAGGTTTGGAGACGCTGGTGACACAAGAAGTTAAAAGTCTCATAGTTCTGGAACTGTTATACCTAGAAGTCTCCATTTCTTTTTGCAGTTGTAGTTGACATGAAGCAGAATAAATGTAATACATTGAGACATGCCTACTGTCAAGCATTTCATTGTTACTGCTATTCAAAACAGAACTAGTATTTGAAAAAAAAAACTTTCAGTCATGTTTTAATTGCTGCAGTTTAGGCTGTGTTTTAATCACACTATTTTAATTTATGTTTTCATAAACTAGAAGGTGTTAGCTTTCAAATGATGGCATCAAACACGTAATTTGGGCTAACAGTTATTTGTTTTTTCATTTGGGTATACAAAAAGGCGAGGTTAAATGGACTGGCAATCTGTCCAGGGTGTTCCCCGCCTCTCGCCTGTAGACAGCTGGAGATAGGCACCAGCACCCCTCGCGACCCGGCTTGGGATAATCATGAGGGAAAATGGATGGATGGATGTTTTGTCTAATTTGTCTTGTTCTTAAATAAAATTCACAATACTAGTATATTCATGTTGGTACATTTGCAAAAAAGTTACTTTACAAAAACACATGAGGCATGAAGGAAAGCAGTTGTAGCAGTTTAATTGGATTGGTGAGAATATGTGAATAGACAATAGCTGCATTTGAATAAAAGCTTCTCTTTCAGTGACAGGCATATTGATTATTGCTGTCTGTGTGGAATATTCATGTTATCTATTGCGTTGCATTCATTTGGATAAGTAAACTAATGACCAAGCTTCGTGGATCAATACAAATCCACTAATTTTAAATGGTAATTGTTACTTTTTAAAGAGTATGGCAAGATTACAAGAGCAAGCTTTGAATTACCGTATTTTCACGACCATAAGGCGCACCGGACTAAAAGGCGCACTCTCAGTTATGTGTCCCATTTCTGTATTTAACACACACATAAGGCGCACCGGACTATAGGGCGCGTTTTTTATATACAGGTACATGTCCTCTACTACCTTTAAATACCTCTACTGCGTATTTAAAAATACAGCGGGGGCAAAACTGAGTATGACTGTGCTTTATTCATGTATTTATTACAAAGTATTAATCAAACCTGGCAGCTGGCCGTGAGACAGATGACACAGCGCTGTGGTCACTCCTAAATTAACCTAAAATCCTGAAACCTGCTGACGGAATATGTTCGCTTTTATTGCCGGTATCCTGGTGCCTGCAGCTAAAATTATTTAGATGAAAAACACCTGCCAGCAGCCGCGGTGAACCCCAGGCTGCCCAGCCTACAGGCTGCTGATGAAGAGATTTCTGCTGTCAGTGCACCGCTGGTATGTGGGGGTCTGAGCACCTCCGACAGAAATAGATAATCTGGATGAACTGACTGCAATTATGAAGTTTTCAGGTGGACTTTCTCACTTAAAAACATATTTATACTTATTTATTCCCACTGATCACAGCAAATATAGCTGCAAGATTTAGATTATTTAGATGAAAAACACCTGCCAGCAGCCGCGGTGAACGAAAGGATTTCTCCTTTCGGCGCACCGCTGGTATGTGGGGGTCTGAGCGCCTCCGACAGAAATAGATAATCTGGATGAACTGACTGCAATTATTAAGTTTTCAGGTGGCCTTTCTCACTTAAAAACATATTAAAACTACTTTATTCCCACTGATCACAGCAAATATAGCTGCAAGATTTAGATTATTTAGATGAAAAAACACCTGCCAGCCACCGCGGTGAAGCGGAGGAGACACGCTCAGAGGCTGCCATTGAATTAAGCTTTCAGGGAGAAAAATAGAGCGGGAGCAAAACTGAGTATGATTGTGCTTTATTCATGTATTTATTACAAAGTATTAATCAAACCCATCAAAGTCATCATCCTCTGTTATCCTCAGCATTCCTCTGAATAAAACAGCTGCGCTAAATCAGACATGCCAGTTTCCCCTTCTTCGCTGTCAGAGTCACTTTCCGTGCAGCGCAGCTCCTCAGAAATAATGCCGGCTTTTGCGAAAGCTTGAACAACAGAGCCAGCAGACACAGTCCATCTACAATCCATCCGCAAACGGTGGCGTAACTTGCCCGGCGCTGCCTTCCATTTATCCTGAAACTGTGGTCTCAGTCTGTCATCCATCGCTACCACGCCGCTCGCAGCCTTACTGTGAACGGCCGCTTCAAACGGATGTCGAGCGGTGGAAGTTCCTTTGTCAGACCCCCGGGATAACGGCGAGCACAGCGTTCACCCAGCCTTTTCATTTGCGTTAATATCATATGTCATCAGAGCGCTGTCTGTCTCGCTGCCAGCTCCCAGATCAGCTTCTCTGATTGGTTGATGCGGCGCGTCCAGCAGCAAAACTTCAATTTTTCCATCTGAGCAGCAGCAGCGCGTTGGCGGTGCATCAGATGCTTAAACGCTCCCGACGTGCTGCACCAAAACGCGCTGCGGGACCTTTTGCTGCGCCTATACGCGCGTCAACCATTGACTTTGCATGTAAACTCGCTGCTTCTGCTGCACCTGCTGGGTCCGGTTCACACCGATGTCGAGCGGTTGAACAGCGAGCACAGCGTTAATTTGTTTCCCCATGTTTTTCACATCAGCTGTGAGATGGGCACGCATGGAGTCACAGATTAATGGTGATGAGTGGAAAAAAAACACCTGGTCTCCTTACATTCAGCCACTCTTTCATCATCTCCTCAATGAGGTGGTCTCAAAAGTCGCAGTTACAACACACATAGGGCGCACCGCACCATAGGGCGCACCGCACATTTTGAGGGAAAAAAAAGACGTTTAAGTGCGCCTTATAGTCGTGAAAATACGGTAACCCTAGGAGTTAGTATTTTATAGAAGTAACTTTCTGGCCTTAATTTGCAAAAAATTAAAAGATAACTGTAAAAATGAAAATTCAGAATGACAACTTTGGTATAAAACTATTTATAAACTACTGTATTGGGTGGAGTGTGGAAATACATAAAGGCAGGTTAAACTTGAGACAGTTATTGATGCATTTTCTATCCATTTTATTTTGATAGAAATACATTAGCTCAGTCACTGCCTCTTCTAAACTGATGATTGAAGGAACTGACTGCCTCCTCCACATTTGGCACTCCTGGTAAAGATTTATAGAAAGCCTTGAGATAATTAGAGCTTTTTCTGCAGAAACATAATTTTCATTCCTCTAAGATTGGATCTTTTTTTATTATCATAGTTGTTTTGTTTCCTTACCTTCCTAACTTTGCATATTGAAAAGATAAAGTTAGGAGCTCCCCAATTCGTTTTTTGATTGTTAAGTCCACGAACAGGAAAAAAAAAATGTTGACTGTAGACACAGGCAAGGGAATAAAACATGTTATTTCTTATCAAATCAACTCACTTCTTCCTTAGGCAAGTCGCATATTCTCTAATGTTCCAGTTTTGAAAAAAGGCAAAAAGCAACTGGTCTCTGGTTCATGTCATGTTTATAAACCTGGAAGTTGTTGAAGTAAAAGTGCACTGATAACTGATCCACTTAAAACCATAAATTTAAAAGCAGGAATGTTGGTTGGTAATGAGTGTAAGGGGTGATTAATTGTGGCACTGCAATTATACATCAAAAAGTAATTCATTTACAAAGAATTTTGGGTACTATATCTCATTTAAAATTTGTTCTTTGTAATAATCTAAGAAGATATGCAACACTTCTACAGGAATGAGATTTATGTATTGTCAAATCTTTATGTATCTTTTTTCTTTTTCTTTTCTCTGATCAGGGGTGTTATAGTTGAATTCAAATGACATCAGTACTTTTTAAAAAGTGAATGGTAATATACTTTTTACTTCTTTGCCATATTTTCATAATTTTTATCTGTTCAATAATTATTTATTGTACATTGGTGCCATAATTTCCAAGATTTTAACTAGCTCCATGGGTGTTTTTACATCCATTAGTTTTTCTGGTTTTTGTAATGCGCTGTGGCATTTTTTATCTTTATCATTTCTAATAAATGAACAGTAGCTTTGTTCTTTTTAACAGGTGTTCATTTGAAACGATTGGGATTTAACAGACTTGTAAAGTTCAAAAAGTTATTTGCAATGATACAACTGTCTTGGGTTGGATTCAGGAGAAAATAAAGCAGAAGGAAGAGTAAGGTAAATGAGAACGGATTGTTGGGGCTTAATGTTAACCGCAGTGATCTGAGCTTGGAGGCAGTAGGCAGGGCAGAGGGTGGCTGTGTGAGCAGCAAGGGAGCGGAGTGGTTCATTGGATTGATGACAGGTTTTTTTCTAGGAGGAAAAGCAAAAGATAAGCCTTGGATGACTGTTGTGAAGACTGAGATCCTAACAGATATTTTTTTTTTTGGTAAAAACTAATGGAAATAGAGCCAGATAACTTGAGCCTAATCTAAGGAAAGGAGACAAGGAGACTTTTTTGGAGGCAAGATTTAAAAAGGTAAATCGAGAACATCAGTGAAGTGAATACAAGGGCAAGAGGTACAACTGAATTTAAATCCAAGATGTTAATAACTTACTTTTTATTTAGCATGCATTTTTACATGTCGTCTCATATAATTACACTCAGACTTTTTGAATCATTACTACTTTGGATATAATGTTTCCCTTGATATCTTTATTTATGCAACAGAACTTTATTGAAAATTATTTAGGGATTATTTCAAATACATTGTACATAGAAAAAAGAAAAAAACAAAAAAGAAGGTGGAAGAGGTGAGGCAAATGTTTCATTTGACCAGACACCTGACCAAATGTACTGAAGACCGGAGATGATCTAGGAGAGGATCATCAAAGTCCTGATTCATGGCAAATTTGTCAGAAATCAATATTTCTTTTACAGGCCGCAGTTAACATCTGATGGGATTATTGTGAAGGATGCTGCTACAGTGTCTGGTTCTCATATATACTGTAAACAAAACATGCCAAATGGGTGTCTAAACCAATGTCAATTTCATTATCTTAAAATTCAGAAGTCATGTGATTAAAAAGACATTTGATCTTTAGATTTATATTCTTATGTGCTCCAATTGCTTTTAGGTTCTAACCTATAGGATGCCAAAAAAAGTTTTATCCATATCCCTGCTTCATTTGAACTGTCGATCAGTTAAAAAATGACAAGAAAAGGAAATAGAATCATCTACTGCTGTGGCAGATGACCCAGGCTCTGACTTTCTCAGATTGACTTGGAAGTCTCCCGCTACACTACCTTTGTCCCATAATTGGCACATGGCGTGACCCGACTTCCTACCAAGAGATAAGCGAAAGGACGGCACAACGTGTGCCCGGGAAAAAAGCTGGGTGCTAGTAAGTGTGGCTCCTCCTGACTCAGACAGCTCTTCTCTGCCGTGATATTAAACCGATTTAGTACTGTCATCCGAGGGATTGGCGGTGCTTGTTTTAGAAGAAATTCCCTCCTTGGTTCTCATCTATGCATCATTGATAACATACTCTAGTCACTGATTTAGTATCACTAAGTTAAAGAATTGGACAGGTACTGTAGAGTGACTGATTGAAAGAGGAATATGGCTTAGAAAACCTTGATATCTGGGAGATTTTGAATGACAACATGTCTGGTGATTTTCCAATGGTTCAGCAATGTTGTCTTTTTTTTATTTTGTCAGTCAGTGTAATCCAACAGATCAAAAGGGATATCTTTTGGGAGCTTACAAAATGACAAACAACACCATCTGTCACTTCTATAGTTGCTTCCTCTGACACAGTCATTTCTTCAAGCAGAATGAGCGCAGAACAGATGCTAGTACCATAGTTGAACCCTTGTTTTTTTGTGAAAGTTTTTTATTGATAAATATGCCCCCAACCTACATTTTATCTAAGGTTGTAGAAGGGGTTATTGTGGCTGACTGTGCTTAGGGAGCACCAGCAGGTTTGATCAGCTAGTGTTCTAGATTTCCTGACACCTGTACGTTCATGCGTAGCTAAAGCTGGATAAGATATTAACATCAAAAATCTAAATAAAAGTCTGATTATACAGTTGTCTCTGGGATTGCTGTGTTTACTAAACATAAGTCGAATGTTGGAAACCTCTACTTTCAATCCAAGCAAGAATATATTTTTTTACTTTCAAGGCGAAAGTAATTCGCTCTAAAATATTTTTCTTCCCTTCTCCAATAGGTAACCATGGAGAATATTTTATTCTTCCATAGGAGTACTTATGCTAAAAATAGTTTAAAAGGCCCCTTTTGTCCATTTTTTATAAATTGAATAGATGTGTTATGAATCCTAAACTGTGTTTAAGAATATACATTAAATATTAAACTATTCAATTTAGGCTTGGTTTGTCCAAGTAGTTTACATTTTGAGGTAGAGATGATGTTAGCCACTGGCAGTAATTCTACAGTGCCTACAGCTTTGTCATACTGTATCTTGTCTGTCACTCTGATTTGTGTGGGTTTTTTTCTTCTAAGTACCCAGAGTACTGCCAGATTGACCTTTAAAAGTGGTGTAGTCTTTTTTAAGCTCCAGTCTTTTATAGCTTGCATCTTTATTGGACTTCATCTGCACAGCGGGTAACAACTCAAGTGCTACTTTTCTTTGAAAGGAAAGTGTCATACATAGGTTTAGGATGGCAAGATTAAGGCACTTATTTTAACATCAAGAGTTCCCTTAAATAACTTTACAATGCAATAGTATCTGACTGTAGCTGTATAGCACTTGGCTGGAGGTTCCCTAGCATTTCAGTATATCTTACTAAAAAGTCTTGTTGCGCCCCTTCTTTAATGGATTTTTTTTTGTCCTTCCCATTTTGAAAAGTGGCACTTTTGTGGATGAGCTGTTAGATAACTTTCATACTAAAATGTCAGTCATCATTGATTCCATTGCTCCCATTTAAGTGAAGGTCATCGTTGAGAAGAAAAGGTTTCGGTGGAGAAATGCTCCACCAGTCAGAAGATGATTGCAGGTGGCGCAAGTTTGGACTCCAGGTTGACTATAACATCCATAAAGAGAGACTCTAAAGAAACAACTTACAGCTGAAAAAAATCAAGAGAATCTTTGTTCTCTGAGATCATAAGCAAAAACGTTAATAATGCTCAGGTTTTGTTATTTCACACGCTCAACTAACAAATACACCTGTGACTGTAGCATCTGAACTACACTCTACCATGGCCTGCAACGAATTTGATAACTTTTTTAATGAAGAAAAGTACAGTACTATAGATGTCCCTAACTAGAACGTATTTTCTCCCAATTTAACCAAATAACCTATATAAATGTAGTAGAAATCTTACACCAACTAAGCTCCTCTTCCTGCTGTCTTAATTTTTGTACCCACAGCTTTAAATTTTTTAATTAATATGTCCCTTTTTTTAGGATTTTGTCCCGTAAATGCAGCAATTATCAATCCACTCTTGAAAAAGAGCCGATTGGACAATTTGCTACTGCAGAACTACAGGCCTATCTCAAACCTTCCATTTCATAAATAAACTTATTGAAGAAAGTTGTGTTTCAACAACTAAACCTCTTTCTTAGAATGCCCAGCTGGTTTGACATCTTTCAGTCACACTTCAGAACTCACCTGAGCACAGAGACTGCCCTTGTTAGGGTGACATCCATATACATGTAGACTGTGGAAGAACCACTGTACTGGTATTATCGGATGTTAGTATTTGACACTATTGATCATTCCATTTTACTGCCTTGTTTGGAAAACTGGGTCAGACTTTCAGGTATACCAATCTGCAAAGTTTAAATACTACTGGAAGGACCTGTTTTTTAGTCTCAGTAAGTAACTTTACAATATTGACCAAAAAAATCACATCTAAGGGTGCCCCATTCAATATTTACATGTTCATTCTTACTCAGATTTTAATAAACAACCTATGTTCCCATAATTATGCAGATGAAATACGGCTTTATGTTACAATGTAACCAGTTGAATGTAAACCCATTTAAAAACTGTCTACCTGCATAGAAGAAATCAATGCATAGATGTTCCATAATGTTCTTTAGCTGAATTAAAACAAACCTTAATAGTTTTTTGATCAAAGGAGGAGTGTTTAAAAATTTGCACAGTGCATCATTTAATACAACTAGAAACCACTAATGAGTCTCAAAGTCTGGATGCAGTGATGGACTCAGACCTGAAACTTCAAAGGCTCATAAAGAGACTAACAAAGTTGGACTTCTATAGTCTGACGAACATATCCAGAACTAAAGGACCAACATCTCAGCAGGATCTTGAAAAATCAATGAATGACCTCATCTTTAGCAGAATTGATTATTGAAACATTGTCTTTACAGGTCTGCCCAAAAAGTCAGTCAAATAGATGCAATCAATTCTGAATGCTTCTGCCCTAATCCTCACCAAGACTAAGAAAGAAAAGCACATACCAGGTTTTAAAGTCCCTACACTATCTCAGAAAATAGACTTTAAAATACCTGTGTAAATCTCTAAGTGGCTTTGCACTAATATAGATTATAGACTTGTAGTCAGAGTATTAACCCAACAAATCTCTTGGATGGTCCAGCCAGATTAAACTCATCGTACCTAGAACCAAAAAAACTGAGAAGTAGCTTTTAGTTCAGTTATGCTTGACAATTGTTGAGCCTTGGCAGAAGGCTGCTAACACTGAGCTTGGTTCTGCTGGAGGATTCATCCTGGTAAAACAGATTTTCCTCTCCACTGTTGCTATATGAATGCTTGGTGTGAAGGCTTACTGATTAAAAATTACTGAATTATCTCTTTAGCATGCCACCAAGACGGGCAAAGGCCTGGTAAAGAGCCATTCATTTGATTCAGCTCTATTGGAGTAGGGATGTATCTAAAACTTGCTGGACAGTGAATCTGGAGGATCAGGATTGGAGATGCCTGCTGTTAAGTCAATTATAGAATTCAAGCAAATATCTACTTTTGGCACATGCTCAACCAGAGGGGGCATGTTCTGCAAGTCAGTGACTCGATGCAATCAGCTGGTTTTACTTAGATAGAAAACTTTTTACCATTCTGACTGTAGGATCTGATCAAGCTGAATTGAATTAAAAATAAGGGACATTAAGACCTAGAACAAACTTTTAGTTCCACCCAGAAAACTGTAAAGGGGCCGAAACACTAAGTAGCTTTATATACAATTAAAAACCTAAATGTGCTACCTAAACACTTTTGTTCAATTTTGAAGTCCAGCTTTGTTTTCCTTTATTATCAATCATCAATATTTTTTTTGTTATTAAAGGCTGGAGTCAGCACATGGGGAGTCACCGCACTGATTCTACACATGGGCTAAAATTGTTTAATTTCTAATTTCCAACCATTCTTGAAACAAATACAATGGAAACATTTTACCTGGGCTAAGAAGAAAAGGAATTGGACTGTTGCTTTGTGGTCCAATGACTTGAAAATGTATTTCATTTTTTGTCCCAGAATTACTCTTGATATGTGTCAGGGCAAAAATAAAAATAAATAAAAACTAAATAAAAACAAGACCTGACTGTAGATGTTTATTGGGTCTCAGTCTTAGCTGTTTAGTAATTGCCTTTTTATATTGAAATGTGTCGTTATTTGCTTTGGAAGCTTAAATGAAGCAGTCAAACAAAGAAATGGCTGTATTGAGTGCCTGGGCTTTTTCTGCTGACTGGTGCCTTCTTGGTTGGCTTTTGCCTTGCTAAGCTCATCTTGTCCATTCTCTTATTGGTGATCTGTCATGGTCAGCCCCTCCTCCTCAATGCTGTGCTCCGCTACCATTGTTCTAAAGGACATTTCTTTTGTCGACCTTGTAAAATATCTTTGTGATTCATCTGCTTTGTTCGCTCAGAACAACCCCGGTTTCACTATGCTGATGCTTTTTTTCCCCTAACCAGTTTATTCTTTAGTTTTGTAGGGAAGAATAAATGTAATAGGGTTGGGAAATGACAGGGTGCAGAGGACTGCCCATGCCAGTATTGGTGTGGTAAGACACATGATGTCCCAGGAGCTCATGATACTATTCCTTCTGCGATGTCAGGGCTCAGCACTTTATAAAAAGTGTCAATAGCCACTACACCAAGTCTTGTTTTTTCCTCAATAAAGTCCCATCTGCTTGCAATAATTGGTGGATAGTAATTTGACTACTCACTGGATGCATTTTAACTATTTCTAACCTTTTTCTTTAATATTCCAGCCATTCACCTTTTGGGGTTAAACTGGCACCTCCAACCCATGCAGAGACAGATGTACCAGCTGTCAGAAGACAATACAAGTGGCCTACCATTCCCTACAGACTTAAGTTTACCACCACTAGGCAACACAGGGCTGGAGATATCAGATCGCAGGGGAAAAGATGACAGTGAGTACATTTTCTAATCTGGTTTTAGTTATATATACATAGCTAGCAATAGTACTTGCATTCTTTTTCACATGGAAACAATGTGCCTTTTATTTATTTTGTTCAGGCATTACAGCATATGACCAAAAAAAGTAAAATAAATAAATGTGCAGTCTAATTGGCTTTCACACAAGGGACGCAACCGTCCTCTCTCTCCGTTCATTTCCTATGGAATTTGTGCAATGAAGGGACAATTGCTTGCCATCTGACACCCAGGTGGCCGTCAAATTTTGGGCATGTGAAATTTTGAGTTTGTGTGCCGAGATATGCACGGTGTGACAGAATACATGTTTTAAAAGTTCAATTTTTGCCACTGTCTGACTGAAGCATTCAGGGTTTAATAGGCTGGCCAATTACAGGAGAGTTTACTACACACTGCAGTCTGCAATGACTTTAAAACATGGAGAAAAAAATAATTTTAGCTGTGTCCACCTTTCTATATTATGTGATTCCAGTCCAATTTCAGTCCATTCAAAGTATTATTTCTTGTTAAATATTATATATTAAATAATAAGGATAATATATATATATATATATATATATATATATATATATATATATATATATATATATATATATATATATATATATATATATATATATATATATATATATATATACTCTTATAATATTATATGTATACTCTTCATCCTGTATCCCCTGTCTATCACAGACCGCTTGGAGAATATTGAAATCCCTCCAATTTCATAATAAACCTTTTTAAAACCAATTTTAATAAAAATATGGCCTGCATTCGTACAGCCCCAATTCCTTTAATACCCCTTTATTAATCAAGGGAATAAACAGCTATGATCAACACTTAATGTGAGACAAAAACAATCTAGTTTTATCTAGTTTTGTCTCATGGTTTAGAGTTAATATAACTGTAATTTTGACTTAAACATTCTAGTCAACAAATATTTTATCTAAATCATTCAACAAAGCTTGTGCTGTAGGTTTGAGATTCACCATCCAGCAAAAAGGTCAACTTCAGTTTCAGTCGTAAGTCTTTTACAGCCTCTGGCAGATTCTTGTCCAGGGTTGTCCTGTATTTAGCTGCACCAATCTTCCAATTAAATATAACAACTTCCCAGCCCCTGCTGAGGGAAAAAAAAGCATCCTCACAGCATTATGCTGTCAACACCTTTTGTCACTGAGGGTATGGTGTTACATTTTTGATGTCATTTGACCAGGACACTTCCTTTCTACCTTTTTTCTGGTCCTTACAGAAATATACCTAGAGATAAAATATCTTTGGAGAAATGCAGATATAAATAGCTTCACCTGAACCATGAATCTTTCCAGCACCAACTGGGTTAGAATATCCCTTGTGTTTTCTTGAACGGGCATCTCTCAGTAGTCTTTCTTTTTGCCAAAACTCTTGATTTTTGGATGTTGAATTAAACCGTGCTCCGTAAGATATCTAATACTTTGGTTTTTGTTTTGGGCTTCAGGCTACTCCCAATTTTTAGGCCTGACCAGTCCTTAGTCTTCATAATGCTGTTTGTTCATGAACTTTCTCTCTGTTTTCGGCTCTGGATTTCAATCATGGGTGCACATACAAACGGGTGAAAGCATTACTATGCCTACATTTTCTTATACTTATTTGTGCACAAAGTTTAACTGTGTATAATTTCCCTTCATTTTTTCCAAATATAAACTTCAACATATGCTATGTATAAAGCTACCTTAATTAATTTGTGTTCTGACACTTGGCAAGGTTCCCAGTTGCAGGCACTTTAGAAGAACTCTGAACAGCAAACAAACTTCTCAAATCTTGGTTTACAGATGGCATTTCAGAGCTCATGCAAGTTTGTAATTATTTTGTCATCCAACTTCTCTTTGCACTCACCCGTCTCTGCGGCATGCAGAGGGATCTGCATTGTAATCCCATAAAAGTTCTTGTAAGTGGGAAAGTGTTATTTGTTCCTGGAGGGAGAATATGGGACAGCTTAAGGGATGGAGTTTCCAGGGGCCGGAAAGGGATTAGCTACTCTGTCCCCTTCAGAACGGATGTGATCCTTTCATCTTCCAGCTTGGACTGTCTTTCCTGGCAACCAAAGAAAGAATGTGATCACCCTATGGTCCCAACTGCTCAAATCAGGGAAAGTTTTCTCTGCTCTGCTCTTGGGCAAATGGCCCCAGATTTAAACCACGTGCTTTGCCACTGGCAGACTACAATAGGTTGAAGACGAAGTTATTACCATATAAATTAATCCTGGAGTTGTCTTTTACATTTACCAGACAAAGGAAAGTGTGTTTAGCGAACAACAGGCATGACTACAGCAAAACTCAGAGGCCTGTACCAAAGCTACTGCTGATAGGAAGTCAATAGACATAGTTTTTCAAATAGTTTTATTTTCCACTCCTGTCACCAAAAACAATGCATAACTATTTAAAGTTTTATGAAGATGAAGCAAACATAGGCACCATGGAAAGGCTTCTCTTCGAGCCTTTTGTATCCATCAGGGCATTATGCTGCAGTTTAGCTTGCATTACAAAAAAATTTTTTAACTATGAGGGCCATTATCACCAGTGTTGCCTTATAATTTATTTAAACAGTCTGATGAGCACACCTTTAATGTGCTGCATAAATTCACATAGACACACATACACCCCGTCCTCATAGGTGGAAACAGAGCTAGCCGGCTGTAGTATTATGTAAAGCCCTGATCAGGGAGTCGGGGACTATGCCCTGTCTTCTCTGATAAACCTCCATTGTCAATGATGGACTTTTGAGAGAACTTCCATCTGGTGTGCCACGTGTAACCTAAAGCCGAGTCTGCTTCCATGTCCTGGGGGGAGATTGTATGGATGGCTGCTGTAGCTGGCATCGCCACTGAAATTAGCTCATCTACACAGTCAAACAGATGTTGCCTTTTCCACAGAGTCCAATATAAGTTGTGTTATGGAGCATATGGGTGATTTTACAGGTAAATGTGCTAATACCCAAGCAGGTAATAGCAACTAAATTCCCTCTTTACTCTAATTACTAATTTAAGTCCTCTATATTAAGAAGCTTGTATTTTACTCGTCTTTCATTCCTTTTGCCCTGTATTATTTCTCCTATAACCCTAACAAAATATATTTAAAAAATCCATTTTAGTTTTTTAAGAAAGTATGTTTTTATAACATTTAATTTAGTATTCTTATCTATTATATGTATGTGTACTATATATATATATATATATATATATATATATATATATATATATATATATATTTAAGTGTGGACAAAAAGCAAGGACATAGCATTACCAAGTGAATACAACATTTTGATGTTGAATACAACATAAAAAAAAAAAAAGGAACATGAAAAACTAGAGAAACACCAAGAGCTGGAGAAAACCTGGAAGGTCAAGACATCGGTGGTGCCCGTGGTCATTGGGTCACTCGGGGCAGTGACCCCCAAACTTGAGGAGGGGTTACAGCAGATCCTTGGAAATGCATCAGACATCTCGGTCCAGAAAAGTGCAGTTCTAGAAACAGTAAAGATTCTGCGCAGAACCCTCAAGCTTGAGCACCTAAAACACGTGAAGGGCGTAAGCACCCTGAGGCAAGACCTTAGGGTCTTGCATATATATATATATATATATATATATATATATATATATATATATATATATATAAATTCCTTAATTGGGATTTATTCATTTATCAGTGGACAAAAATATCAGCTACAAAATTTTCAAGCTGATAGAGACCATAGAGAATGTAATATCTGGAGCTACATAATTCTAACAAGATTTTCTACTTTTTATATTTACGCAGTCCACACTTTTAAGATTTCCATTTGCAAATCAAATGTAATTTTCTCTAAAGTCATAGTAATGCTATTTTTTCAATGAGAAAGCTGAGAAGTTCAGAGAGCATGATGCTGTTTGCAAGGCACTGTGTGAGATTAAACTCTTTCTGATATTACTTTCTTACTTACCCTCCTCCTCCTGCCTAACTGGTGATCACTGCCAGTGGTCAGAGAGATCATTCATTATATTTTTTCTCTGGCTGTCAGCAATGTGATTAAATATCTATGATATGGTCAGACCCTTTCCTCAGCAGACCAACTCTCGCTGCTCCTCTGCTCACTGGATTAATGATGTGATCTCTTTGACTGATTAACTCTGTGTGCAATGCAGGCAAATTGGACACCTTGTTCCCGGATGACAGCTATATAGATATGGGGGAGATTGACGTGGGACGCAAGGTCGCCCAGCAGATTCCTCCCGGTATCTTCTGGAGATCCCAGGTCTTCATCGATCATCCCATGTACCTAAAGTTTAACATGTCACTCAGCAAAGATGCCTTAGTTGGAGTGTATGGAAGAAGAGGCCTTCCTCCGTCACACACACAGGTGGGAAATGTTCACATATTCTTGAAATATTATCTTTATATTATGCTTTGTCTTTGGTTATGGTTGTTATTTTGGTAAATATCTTTTCTGTGGGCACAACTGTTTTATTATTCCTTCTGATATATGCCATACAAGGATATCTTCTTTCTCTTAGGGCAGAGAAAGCATTGCTTTTATCTGTCTCCTGTGCCTCAGTTTGTTCTAAAAATCAAAATCTAGCCATTGTAAAGAAATCAGATGACAAGATATTCACCTACGTCCTCTCTTTTTTGATTGAGTTATCATATCCTGGGCAAAGTATTTTATTTTTGTTTTTGCAGTGGTCCCATTGTTTCCATTTCTGCTGAAGCTGCCTGATGTTTTTGCAACATATTCCCAAGTTTCTTCACTGCCTGTGTTGTTATTACTTTACCAGTATTGTCAATTTTCAATTTCCACCATATCTTTTGCAGGAAGACAAACTGAAATGTACTTTATCTCCCTTAGAAAACATTTTAAATGCAGTTTTTCAGTCTAATTGGTAGCATAAAGACCATGCCAAAAAGGTCAAATTTCAGAGAAATTAATCAGCAAGACCTGCTGTGCGAGCATAGCCTTGGTTGTTTTTTATTATTTTATTTTTTTTCAAGCAAGGCAGCTCAGAAGTTCATACAGTCAAGAGGTGCTTAAAATGGAGCTATGTGACCTTCCTTTTAAACAGAAATGAGTACAAAAGGTTAACTATCCATTGCTAGAGATGTTTCAAATACTCAAAAAAAATAAATAAGTAAACTATGAAAGAGTCTCCACTCTATCTTGGAGAGAAATAAAAATCAAACTGAAGTGTATTGTGTCAAAATCATTTAACTTGCAAGGAAAACAGGAATACAGTGTGCCACCGATAATGCAGGATGGTTTAGCAGTGATTTGGGTTTATTCAGCTTTTTGGAATGAAATGTAGCTGCATATATAACTCTCACTTCTCTGGATAAATAAAAAAGAGCATTTCTTGGTAAACAATGATGTGCTGCATTATCATCACCAACCAGTAAGGAGAGACAAACAGCACAGTCTCCTGTTTACATCCCAGTTCACATAAACAAATCCTACCATGCTAAATTATGCTCATATATTTAAATTGTAGCGAAAAACAAGTACAGTTTTTATGTCACTAATGTAACTTGTAATTTAAAGTAAGTCTTATTTAAAAAATACTAAGTACAGCTCCTACTGTAATAAAATTGCTTAAGTACTGTAACAGATAAACTGCACTTTGCTATATAGTTCTGCCCATTGGTACTACAAGAATTGTTGAAAGACTAAGCTTAAATATGCATTCTTTTTTCACTTATCACTTAAAATGTTAAATTTAAGAGTTGGAAGACTGAACAGAAAGATCCTATGAAGTCTTTGAATACTCTGACCTTAAAAGATATGGCTGCTTTGGATGCAAAACAGTGATATTTGCAGCAAAAAGTTAAAGTAGTGTAGATGATTTCTACTTTTTCAAACTGCTTACATAAATTGGCATCTACAAAAGTTGAAAGTAGAACTTCAAAGAAATACATTGCATTATTAGCTTGCATTGGTTAGGTTATCAATGGGTGAATTCCGCAAGTTTATAAACTTTAAATAGAAATTGAGAGAAAGATTTACTGTATTTGATCCAGGATCCAACTTTAAAAAATCACTAGAAGTTTGGAGAATAGGATTTAGCTCTTACTTCTGTCAGAAGTTTTTTTTTCACTTACAAATGGAAGGAAGAGTTCCTTTAGGCTATTATTTAAGTTCAATTTAATTTAGTACCACATGTTAGGTACCACATGCTTCTATTTTAGAGATTAAAATATGATTTTCTGAAGAAATTAAATACCGTTATGATGTCTCATATGTAGATGTTGTGCTTTATCTTTATTTTAATAAATAGATTTTTTTTTTTACACTAAAACTCATACACACTGTAAGAGCATAGCCATTTAAAAATCAAAAATATTTGACATACACTATATTGCCAAAAGTATTTGCTCACCCATCCAAATTATTGGAATCAGGTGTTCCAATCACTTCCATGGCCACAGGTGTATAAATTCAAGCACCTAGGCATGAAGACTGTTTTTACAAACATTTGTGAAAGAATGGGTCGCTCTCAGGAGCTCAGTGAATTCCAGCGTGGAACTGTGATAGGATGCCACCTGTGCAACAAATCCAGTCGTGAAATTTCCTCGCTCCTAAATATTCCACAGTCAACTGTCAGCTGTATTATAAGAAAATGGAAGTGTTTGGGAACGACAGCAACTCAGCCACGAAGTGGTAGGCCACGTAAACTGACGGAGCAGGGTCAGCGGATGCTGACGCGCATAGTGCGAAGAGGTCGCCAACTTTCTGCAGAGTCAATCACTACAGACCTCCAAACTTCATGTGGCCTTCAGATTAGCTCAAGAACAGTGCGCAGAGAGCTTCATGAAAAGGGTTTCCATGGTCGAGCAGCTGCATCCAAGCCATACATCACCAAGTGCAATGCAAAGCGTCGGACGCGGTGGTGTAAAGCACGCCGCCACTGGACTCTAGAGCAGTGGAGACGCGTTCTCTGGAGTGACGAATCGCGCTTCTCCATCTGGCAATCTGATGGACGGGTCTGGGTTTGGCGGTTGCCAGGAGAACGGTACTTGTCTGACTGCATTGTGCCAAGTGTAAAGTTTGGTGGAGGGGGGATTATGGTGTGGGGTTGTTTTTCAGGAGCTGGGCTTGGCCCCTTAGTTCCAGTGAAAGGAACTCTGAATGCTTCAGCATACCAAGACATTTTGGACAATTCCATGCTCCCAACTTTGTGGGAACAGTTTGGAGCTGGCCCCTTCCTCTTCCAACATGACTGTGCACCAGTGCACAAAGCAAGGTCCATAAAGACATGGATGACAGAGTCTGGTGTGGATGAACTTGACTGGCCTGCACAGAGTCCTGACCTCAACCCGATAGAACACCTTTGGGATGAATTAGAGCGGAGACTGAGAGCCAGGCCTTCTCGTCCAACATCAGTGTGCGACCTCACAAATGCGCTTCTGGAAGAATGGTCAAAAATTCCCATAAACACACTCCTAAACCTTGTGGACAGCCTTCCCAGAAGAGTTGAAGCTGTTCTAGCTGCAAAGGGTGGACCGACGTCATATTGAACCCTATGGATTAGGAACGGGATGTCACTTAAGCTCATATGTGAGTCAAGGCAGGTGAGCAAATACTTTTGGCAATATAGTGTATCTTGCTTACAAGATCTTAGACCAAAGTTAAATCAGGAAACAAGCATTCTGAAGCAGGGAATAGTTTTAATGTCTGACACACAAATCACTTTATATTTGTTTTCTTTTTCAACTACATAAATTTATTGAAGGTTGAATATTGTAATATAAAGAATTTAAGTTTAAGTTACTCAGATTTTACATAGCGAAGGTAGAAGTTAACCCAGGAGCCAAAAAAGCTGAAAAATAGCCCTAACCCTATATCTTGTTCCCAAAGCTTAATTTGAGAATTGTGATTTATTAAAATTTAAGTGGAATTTTTAATTCATAGGAACCCTGCAATTCTTTTAAAGCTAAGCTTAAAATGTCCTGTTAGCTTAAAGGTGGCATATTTCAGTAGTATTTCTTCCAGTTTTGTGAAGGGAGTTTTCTTCCTCTCTTTTTTCATCACAGTGGTGAATTAAAAATGCCATGCTGTGAAACCATTTACAATCATAGCTGCATGGCGTAATATTCATTTTTGTTTTTCATTCCTCTTCATCTACAGAAAACAAATTAGACTAGTCTTTAAAAAGGGACTTACTATGTTGGAGTGTGTCATGAATACAAAATGGTTGATAAATGTCTTTATTGTATTATGAATCACCTTCTTTGTTGCATTTGAAATTTATGGCAATTTTCTTTGAGGTTCAGTACCATCAATGAATCAAACAAAGATAGTGGACTTATGATACTTAGATTTTTCTTTTCACTAATTTCCCATCTACGTGCAGTACAGACTGAAATGTGTTATTGTATTAATCACTTTTGACGCCTTGCTTCTGCAGACTACAGATTTCTGCTCTGAGTGATGCACAAGTTCTGCAAATTGTACATAGCATGATTTTTGTTTGTGCTAATGTGCAATATAACTATTTTTTCCAGTTGAAAAATCAGCCTTGTCTTCTTATCCTCCATTTTCACTTCAGAGAAAATAATCCAGAGTCGAGTATTCATCCAAAGACTGAACACACGAGTCAGGATTCTTTTCACTCTGTGGATAAAAACGAAATGCTGCCTCATTGGTATTCATTGACTCTCCACTGATATGAAGCATATCAGAGCAGATGTTATTTGGTAAACACTAACTTTACATTTAATTTTCCCGACTATCCATTTTTCAGTTTAATAATTTCAAACAACACTTTCATGTAAGATATTTGGACTTTGAAATTATCACAGTCTATCCAGCAGAGCTGTGTCAAGGCTTAACTCAGGCTCCTCTGGAATGATGAGTTATTCATGCTCACCAAATGATGCTCTGCTATAAAGAGGGCTGAAAGTACCGGAGTCTCATGTGTCACTCCTAATGGCATTTCTGTGGTCCATCCATCAGTTTATTCTCACTCTCTGTCTGCAGTTTGACTTTGTAGAACTGTTGGATGGGCGGCGGCTCCTGGCCCAGGATGTTCACCGTCTGGAGGGGCCTGCAGCTCTGCAGCGGAGTCTCATACCAATCACTACACATGACACAGGCTTTATTCAGTACATGGACTCGGGCATCTGGCACCTGGCCGTCTACAATGATGGGAAAGAAACCGAAACTGTTTCCTTCCTTACCACTGCCATAGGTGAGTGCCGCAGGCATGGCCTGCTAATGAAACCTGTAATATCTATCCCTAATCCTTATAATATCAGCCTGCAGCATCCTGCAGCAAATAGTGCAGAACTGGGGCAAAAGTAAGAGATACAGCTTGATTTCAGTGGTTGAAGAGAGTTTGGGTTAATCAAGGTGAAATGGAATATTACAAAATCAGGACATCAGCGCGATCCCGCCATGCCACTGAGAAGGGCGTTGAGAGATCTTAATATCCTCATTAGCCTGAGTGTCTTCCAAGCGAATCAGGGGTCCAGCTTCTGGGAAACATTTGCATACAATTCAAAGTATGATTGTCCCCTCCTGCTAGTCCCCATTTTTTGATCACGGTTTGCTCCAATTTCCATCTGCTTACCATAAATCAAAGACGGGAAGATATTTCTCAGCTCCGACTCCGGAGTGGAACGCCACTGTGTTTTGCACGCATGTCCTTCTTTATGGAGGTGACTCCGTTTTGTACGATGCTCTTTGTTCTCCTTAAGCGCCTTTGATTAGTGCTGCTGTATCAAGCAAGGTGTGAGAGGGCCCGAGGTGTCGACTTTCACAGGGATGGCAGCTGGGAGCTGTTCTCACATGCTCTTTAATTAAAAGCTCTCGGGCCACGGTCCATATGTGACAGTGGCTGTGCCAGGCAGCAGATCGATGAGAGGCTGTCCTCGAGTGAAGACGAGCAGGAGATGCACTGTGCTCCTGCTGTGCCAACAACAACTGTAATTTGATGCTTAAAATATGATACGACACAAAAGGGAGGGGTTGGTGAGGTGGCGCCATGTTTGCTTTTGCTTAGCTCTTCTTGACTGGATGTGCGCAAAGCCCTCCTGTGGTTTGCATAAGAGAAAACATGTCTAGATAAAGTATTCAGTGCATTGGATGGGGTAGGGCAGAGTTAGTTGAAGCAAGAAGACTGCCTCTGTTCGTTTGTATAGGAGCCGATCTGCTCACCGGAGCTCAGAGGGAGGCAGAGGGGCCCTTCTAAAATGGGTCACCGGTTAAGTGCCCTTCAGCAGAAATTGAATCCACCGCCTGCCTGAATCATATTGAGCTGTGGAGGGATGGAGTTGACCTTCAAATAGAGCAGCCCAGGTATAGAAATATATGTGTGCAATATCCAGAACAGGCAGACGGTGAAACACAAGCAGCATTGTTTAAAAGACACTCGCAATGAAATTATTTTAGTATCCCTGGCAGCTTTGGGTGGAAAAAAAAGTGTCATTTTACAACCTCATGCTCTTTACATGCATTAAATGGAAGCTTTTCTTGCTGCCTACCACCATAACAGCACAGTGGAAACCAGATATTCTCTTTTCCACACTTTGTGACATTAAATTAGACTAAATATTTCCTGCTCTAGGTCAATAACAATTACCATGCTGTTTTTTTATTTTATGAATGCCAGAACATGATTTCTTTTATCACTTTGTCCGAAGTTAAGCAGAGTTTTAAATGCACTAAAATTACTTTGCCTGTAAGTAACTTAGCCCAGATGCTAAGAACAAAATGTAGGTCTAATTTAGGCAAATGAACATTAGCATGCTCCAAAGCTCTTTAAAAACTTGCTTAACCACACAAAGGTGCATGTGAAAAAAGTGAATTAAAAATATCTTTCTAGACAAATGGGAAAGTATTCCTCCTACTAAACTTTGTTTACACTACTGTCCGGTTCTTGTGGAAGAAGTGAAGAGAAACTAGAACAAAAGTCATACAATTTAAGAGCAATTACTGAGAGAATGTATCAACATTTCTTTGATTAAGAGTATAATGACTTTGGTAAATCTAACTGACCTAAAACAAGGAAGGATATGCCCGACTGAAAGTCAGACAAGGAGCCAAAAGGTTTCAAAGGATGTTTACAAATATCAAGGCTACAGCCAAAGTTCAGATTATAAAATTGCACATTTTTCAGATTTTTTTCTATTCCCGTACATAAACGTATTTTTTAATTAATAGGAAAATGCACGATAACAAATAATTTTGTTACTTAAAATGCAATAGTTTAGCATGTCTTTATTGTACACTTGAAAGGCAATACCTTAAGAACAGGAAGTAAAAAAAAAAAAAATGAGATTTCTTTTTGTTAAAGCTACAGTGTGTAATTTTCAGCGACATCTAGCGGTCAGACTGCAGACCGCAGCAACATGAACATCTCCCCCCCACCGCTTCTCCCCCCCAACAGTACGGCGAGCGTTACGGGACAAAATTTCTTCCACGACGTCCACATCACCTACCTTCTCAAGTGATGAGGTTTGTTTACATTGATAATTTTACAGATAGTATTTCATTAGTCTGAGTAGGGTATAGATTTCATGTAGACTTAAGATAATAAATATACCCGTTATTTTTTCTACATCGTTGTGACGTTTTGGTGAGCTGCTTTGCATGGTGATATAAACAGACGAAGTAATTGTAGTCATTAGTTTAACAGCGAGATTGTGTTCGCTGGAAGAATATATATTCCCCGTTTACAGAGTCTAAGTCATTTTGGTGGCACGGGGGTTACAACGCGAGGAAGAGGGAGAGGACGAGGGCGAGGGCAGGGAGGCCGTGCAGCTAGGGCCGGGCGAGAGAGGGGAGCCAGCGGGGTGAGAGCAGAGGAGGAAAGGCTTGAAGATCTCCAAAGGAGCCGGAGAGAAGTAACCGAGGTATATATCCAGAAAATTATTTTACAGAAAATTACTGAATCATTACCTATGAAACGTCAGGGACGTTGCTGAATAAGTATACTGGAGAGTAACAGCATCATCACGCAGCATGTTATTGTTTTAGACAGGTCTGAGCATCCTGTACTCCAAAAACTGCAGTGATATTAGACAATTGTGTGTGTAGGATTAATTACCTGTCCAAGAGAAAACTGGCAACTTGAGCGTCACTTTGAAAACCTTTTTCCTCCATCAGTGACTTCCATCGTGTAAATGCCGTGCCAATGTTGATCCGTGTTTTTTGCCGTTTCTTGTCACGCTTGCGTTTATTCTCGTCGTGTTTCCGCTTCTTAGATGACGGGGGTTCGGTGTCCGCCGCTTTTCGTTGTGATACAGAGTAGGCATGATCCTCCATTCGTCTGATGTTTGGCCACACAGTGCCAAACAGTTTGCAAAGTCACTCACGCCTGCCGCCTTGTTCACCTTTCTTGTTACTGAGGCGCAGTATACCTGCTTCTTCTTCTTCTTTGGTTTCAGGCAGACTAAACGCTTCTCAGGCATAATACTGCCATCTACTGTTCAGTACCGTCTCAGTTCATCTCTCTCAACTTGCCGTAGTTATTTTTGAGCGTCATGGGAGATCTCGCAATCGCTAGTTTGTTGCCTCTGCGCTTGCCGTAGCGCAAAGATGTCAGCCTCCATGGCTGCGAGACCCGCTCCTATGTAATTATAAATAACGAATTCTAAGGCAACGCAAATATTATGGTTAAAAGGCTGAGCTCATAGGTGATGATAAATAACATAGTTATGTATAATATATTAAATTTCTGACTTTATATCCCTGTAATTATTACACACTGTAGCTTTAACTTATAACAATAGAGTGCTAGCTGCATCTGGAGAGAAAAACAAACAAAAAAGTGCATGGAGTGGACACTTGCATTTAGTGTTGTATTGGTTAAAGTGCAAAATAATATAACGATAATTGCAGTTGCTTATGTAAAGCTAAACAGCAAATTTAAGCATACCGTAATAAAAAACTGCATTTTAAATATCAAACCTTGCTTTCTGTTTTCTATGTTCATTACCTGCAGAGGTGTTGTATATGGAGATGTTCCATCAGGAAGATACATATTCCTGGTGTGCTTTCAAAGCCCGAGTCGAAAATCAACAGGCAACTTAATTGCCAATTAGCACATCAGGGGGGAGTCCCGTGGGGTGGAGGGAAAGGGCTACAGCTGATGCTTCCTGCTCAGGTGTTGAGGCGTCAAGGATGTGCTATGGAATGCTTGTTCAGTTTTGCATTACAGATACTGGGTTGTCTTTTCTTTTTTGTTTAAAGTGATCTCACTGCTGTACTTTCTTTTGCTACTTCTTATTTCCTTATGGCATTTTTCTCGATAGCTGATTATAGCTTTTCGCAACCACATATCTCCAGCATAGGCTGTCATTAGCGGCAGGGACAGTGTTGTCCGAGTGCAAATATAGCTATCTGGCTGGAACATGGTGCACTGAATAGTTAAAGCGAATTCAACATTGCCTCCAGGCAGATCATTTGCCTCTTGGAATTTCAGTAATCAAGTCATTCAAATTATTCACATCATCATTTCAGCATTTACACAAACTTCTGGTTTCAGCAGTGTATCTGAGAGATAAAACATCTTTGATCTAGGTTGCTCCATGGCAATGTATAATCTAACCTTGCTTGTGCCAGACATGCATTTAGTCCTACATTTCTGGTGAAAGTAAAGACAGTAAATCCCAGCAGCATTGTCTTTCTTTTTACCCTGACTCACTCCATCACCGAGGTGCTTTCTATCTGCAGCCAGCCATCTTTCAAAGGTGTTGAGCATCCTCTGAGAGCATGGCAAGTTGCTGATTAAACCACCAGCTCCTGAGCCCAGCTCTGTCCTCGCCGACTGGAGAGACTCACAATAGTTAGTTCCCCTGATATGAAGGGTAATGAATTTCAATGAAGCTTAGCTTGAATCCGTGATTTATGCGTTGGCCTATGTCGAGTGTGTGGCTAAGAGATATTCATGGCCTCCCTTCCTTGCTCTCAGAGGAATCACAGCCAACAGACGTGGGCACTGTGTAATCTGCTAAACTGTGCCAGCTTTTAAAGTAAGAGCACAGCACAGTTCAGGTTCAACTGGCTGTATAGCATTTGCTTTAGTGATGTTCATAATATTTGCTGATTAATTGGACCTCGGCTGTTCTCAGGAGGATTAGGTCTGATGTACATTGGTTTTACTTATAAGAATACCTCTGTATACTATAGGGCCTAGTTTGTACACCTTGAACTTTTCCACGATTTCTTAGACAGTAGCAGAAATGCTAAGGTATTCAGGTGGGATTTTATCTGATTGACCTATACAAAGTGGTACTTATCACAAGTTAAAATACGAGAAGTGTGGGTATATTTCTTAGAGATCCACAGATCGGAATTGGATATTGACCCTGACATTAACTAATCGGGTATTGGTGAATGATGCCAATCCAGTCATTTATTTTTTTGTTAATATCATACACAGCAATAGAGTTACAGTGTTCTAATCACTTCACTTGTTTGTTTGCAATGCCATTTATGTCATCACACAGATAAACAATAGCAGCTTGTGATCATTTATATCTGGTTTCACTTTTTAACTTTTTTTAACAATGTTTATGTCAAGCCTGATGCCTTTACTCAAATGGCAAGCTATCTTGTTCCTTCATTCATAAGAAGTGTTGGAAAGATATTTCCAAAATTTAATATTGTCCATATTAAAAGTTACCTATGTTAGAAAGTAATACACTTCTTCACAATATTCTCATCTTTGTAAGGTAATAAGTTACTGATTCATTTTTAGTTACTTTGGCCAAAATAAGCATTAAGGATAAGGTATTACAAAATTAATGTGTGGAATATTTTTTAATAAAAGGCTAAAAAAAACATATTTTTAATTAAATATAAATTTGTGCGTCAAGAAGTTAAATAAACTATCTGCGGAAACCTGTTTACAGAGCTACAACATTAGAGATTGTTTTTTTTTCTTTGTCAATTGGTCAAACAGGGATTTCTTGAACAAGCTTTTTGTCAAGATTAGGATTAGTATTAAACACCTATGACCCAGCTGTAGAAAGAGGTAACGCATCCTCTACAACATACTCAACCACCAGCCTTCTCTCTTGTCCTTGATCAAACATCTTCACAGGTCTAAAGAAATCCAACTTTCATTGTTTAGATTTGCTCATGCCATCGTCTTCCGACCACTTGCTGGTTAGAGGTCGTTAGACAGTTCTCTCGCCCGCCCACCAGCACGGAAAGTACATCTCACTGTGGTGTTCTTATCCATTTCTGCGACATCATCAAAATAGTATAGACATTTGGAAACAATGAATTGATTGTAGCTATATTGCCACCGCCACCGTCTTCTTATTCTGTTTTTAAAACCGTATTCTTCTTCTGTTGCTTTTAGAAACATCTTCTTTTGCTTCTTTTATTCTTAAAACCGTCTTTTTCTGTTGTTTTAAAAGGACACCCACGAAAAAACAGATTTGTTGTTTTTAAAGCTGTTGGCCTTGGGCGTTTCAGCTCAGATTGTAATGCATTTACCCACCTTGATAACTGTTATAATATTACTAAAATTAAATGTGTAATGCGTTATATTACTCAGTTACTGCTGAACGTAATATATTACAGTAATGCGTTACTTGTGTAACTAATGCGTAATGCGTTACCCCCACTGTTCATAAGTAGTATTTGATGGTATCGGGTATTGGTCAATATGCCCTGCCCAGGTATCAGAATCAGATTAGATCGGGAAAAAAACTGTATTGGTGTATCACTAACATTTGTAGTTGAAAATAAAACCTAGTGCAACCAGAAAGTCTGTTATTGAATTGCGATAATATTCTGCTGTTTTAAAGGGTGTAGAGATTTGCTAGAAAACATTAGTAGATAATAGTTAGTAGCAAAACAGTATCATGAAGACCACCTCAAGAGCACCAGGCTTACTATATGGATAAGCACAGTGTTGGTAGCATCATACTGTGTCTTTAGATGCTTCCCCATAACTGCTGTGCAACACAGCTACAGAACATCCTTCCAGCCTATAGCCACCAAATCAACAACTACCCATTAAAAATAAACCTTTCATATAAATAACAATGTTTCCTTTTTTTTTGAGATTGATAAAAATGTTTTAATTGAATTGAATTTCAAAAAGGGGTCTGAAAATTTAGAATGCATAGACATGTAAACACATGACAACGCCACTTAGACTTAAAAAGAAAAATGCAGCTTTGACAAGGCCATTCCTGTAGTGCTTTTTCTTTATACTTTGTACCTTATACATAACAAGACTAATGGGGAATTAACCCCAAAAAAGCATGGTTAGTCTTTACAGCAGATGGAGTAACCTAATTGGTATGATTGTCTGGTATACAATGAATTCAGCCCCACTTGCAGTATCCATATAAACTAACATGACCATCTGATCAAGTGGTTATGGCACTAATAAGAAAGTTAAGACTGACTTGATAAATGTCCTATAACGATAAGATGAATGAATGTTAACGGGCACAAAAAAACCTGACAGTGGGGGGTTAACTTCATGCTGGATAAAAACTGTAAACAAATGGCAGGTGATAAAATGGATTGATGAAGACTTGTCAGCATCCACATGTCACTGCAGTTAGGAACCATCAGCAGAACATCGAAATGACTACTAACTGAGACTATTGGAAATTGTGCCCAAAACGCTGCAAAAATCTGCACTTTTGAATTCTCAATAATTAATTTTAAACACGAATGGGAATTTCTAATGCTGAGCGAACACATGCAACATATCTTTTGTAACCCTGACCTCTGTGACCCAAGGACGCTGCTGATGTTTTTAGCCTTGTTCACAAAAATCCTTCTCCTCCTTGTGTACTTATTTTGGTTGGAGGCAATCAAAGCCCACCAAACCAGCCAGTTCCTCCACTACATCAGAGGACGGTCTTCCCTTCATCCCTTAACTAACCCAACGTGGCATAGGGAAGCCTAGAGCACAATAACAGCCTCCCCCCTCCTCTGTGGCTTTACAGTCTGTCTCTGGTATGGCTGTATCTCTTTCTCCCTCACTGTCTTTGTCTTTTTCTGTCTGTCTTCCATTGCATCCTTAGTGATGATTGACTCTCCGGGGTAAAGGGAAGCTGAATCCATGGCTCCAGTTTCTTGCTATTTGTGTAGTACAAGTGATTCTTTGTTCAATAAGTTTTAGCCCTGGAGTTTCTGCTGCCTGAGGGCAGTGGACAAGATTGGATATTTTTTCAGGACCATTTCAGACTTAATTCACTGAGCATCATGTTTCAGTGCTGTGCTGCTCTCTTTGGAGATCACTGGCCGGTCTTGTTTCTAATAAATGGAAGTGTGTGAGCACAGTGCTGTATTAAGTGTTTTATGGCAGTATATTAGAAAATATTTCAGAGACAAATAATGGACTTCTGTGTTTTTTTTTTAGAAAAGAGAATCTTGAATTTCCTTGTTAATAAGATTTTTCTACCATTTTAAGAAAGAGAAGCACTCTGCCTCTATTTGACTTTGAAATACATCAAAATGTAAAATATTCAAGGTTTCTACACAGTATTGGATGCAAGATAAATCTGGAGTTTTATGAAGTATTCTGAAGATCCAGTTTAATATGAAAAGACAATATGCTAAAAATTTTCTTTTGCATACTTTATATACTTTTCAATATCTGAAGATTCCATCCAGTCTAACTGTTGCTCTACTGTAGTTCCCATATGAGTAAATGCATTTTTTTTCATGGATTAAGGCTAAAGTTTTCTGTCATAGATATTGATTTACCAATTGCCTGCTCTTTTAAGATCCTGAGAAACTTGGATCTGAAAAGAAATTGAATTTTGACATAATTTATTAGGATTGTTGAAAACAACTTTTCAAAGTAACACAATTTAAAGAACTGAAAGTATTGGTAGAGAACATATTTAATTGTATAACTCCAAAAAAATTAAACCAGCTTTAACACCCAACCGATTATTACAAACAGATTCCTTACACTTTTACGGTGCAGATCATTAAAGATATGTTCACATTAATTTTACTCAATTTCATAATCATTTTTGTTCATGTTAATTTGACCTAATCTTAAATTACACTTAAAAATGTAAAATGTATTCATCAACTGTGTTTTTCAATTATAATTTAAAGTTACTGTTAAAGGTACTATAGTGGAGGATGCTCTATTTCTGGATGGATCATCTAAATAAGCGGTCCTCTGAAATGTCAATCATTCTGCTGATATGGTTTCATAAGGCCTTCCTACATGCTCGTCCCCATTTTTACTTACCGGTGGTGAGTCTGACATTGTGGAAAAATTGCAAATTTTCTTTTGGAAACTAAGCTTGTATGAGTGATGCAAACAGCAACACTTAAACAGAGCATGCATGAGGAGAAATGGGCTTGTGCATGCTCTTCCATTTAATTCCCTCTCGAGAGCGGGTACATGCGGGTACATGTGCTCTTTTTTTTAAGTGGAGAGGGCGGGTCTTCACGAAGATCCTCCACTATACCTTTGACTTAGGAAAAACAATTCTCTTTAATACTAATTATCAAGAGTATGTTTCATATTACCCATTTGATTACAGTCCAACTGCAATTAGACAAAATGCCAAGGAAACAATCCAGAGTATCTCTGGAGTTGCTTTCGCAATAGCCATAGCTGCTTTACGTGTTGCGTTTAAAAAATAAAGCACTTGATGAACAGGCAAAGGAGGAATTAAAAGTGTTCTGCTCATTTATACCTTTGCTGACAGCACAACAAAAACACAAAGCACTTGTTTGGATGTGTGAATGTTCCACTGTTGCTGACATCATCTTGCAATCAGCACATCAAATTACAGTAGGATTCACAAATGTTGCAATGTTTGCCTGTTCAACAGTTGGGTAATTTGAGAGTTTTAAGAATTGAAATTATTTGTCATTTTGGTCAGAAGCATAAGTAATCACAACTCGTTCCCCCTCGTCATGAATGTGCCCATTTGTGTTGAACATAAGTAACACTCAAATGTGTTGCATGCAGTGAAATATAAATGTCGAGGCTGATGGAGCGTGTGCTCATCGCTGTCATTAGCAAAGGGAAATAATCAGCAGAAGGAAATGAGTGGCGTGAAAATTGTTTTTCCTCCTTTTTTTTTCTAATCACACTACTCAGAAAATCTCTTGATTGCTCACTCGTAGATTCCATTGATGACTGTCCCAGTAACTGCTTTGGAAACGGTGACTGTGTTGCTGGAACATGCCACTGCTTTTTAGGATTCAAAGGGCCTGACTGTGGGCGAGGTGAGTCGCTTTCACGAATACTTTCATTTATTTACATCTTTCAGATATATTTTATGCCACTATGATGATCCCTTTTATGGCTTTTGTGCTTTGGGAAAACGCATTTTATCATATTGTAGCATTTATCTGAACCTCACTGATTATGATACAAAGCCGAATTAGTTATTTTTTCCACACAGAGTTAATATTTTATGTTTATTTTCTTAAATACTGCATTGTTGGTTTATTGCCTTTGGGAATATTATAGTAGAATTTATTATATATAACAACTATTACACTTATTGGCACCCCTTACACATTAATGAAACATTCTGATACAGATTTGTAATTTCTATTTTGGTTTTATTGTTGATTAGAATATGGAAGAATCGTTATTGACTTATTTGCCTACAGCATAAATTTTTTTTTCACAAAGAGGTTAAATTCTGTTAGAATAATAAGATAGAAAACTTTGAACCAATCTGACTGTATAGTACGGTTGTGAATTGGTGCTATATAAATAAAGTGAATTTAACTAGCTGACCCACACAATAGGAAACAAAAGAAAACAGGACTTTCTACTCAGACAGATTTATCTTAGCTCTCATACGTCAGACTATAGCTACATGAAAAGAGCTGTTTACCCAAATTTCTCTATTTGTAATTCAGAGCATGTATTGTCGTCCTGACATCATGTTTTTATCTATTTCTTTTTACGTATTCTTAAATGCTTATATAATATAACAATTTAAAAACTTTGAGCTCCATTTAGGACACAACAGGTATCTCCTAATAGTTCCTGTTTTGTTTTTTTTTCTGCTGTATATTTGTCTTTTTAGATACTATACCCTAGAGTATAATTTAAATATAAAAAACAGCATTAAATTATTGAAGTGTTTAATGCTTAATGTCTGATGTTAGTGTTTTAGACATTAGTTTAATGATGCTCTAAATCTGATTTTCATTTTAATTATCAATTTAATCTTAACTACCATACATGTTAATGTCCCAAAGTTTCTGTAGGGTCTTTATAAGAGTTTTCATTTATTCATCTGTTTAAAATGTAATTTATTTATATCCTACATTTGTAAATATTTTGCTTCTTTTCGTCTCTGTGGATTTTGTGTTGCCACAACCAACATTAATTATTCATTTGCACCGACCAAACTTTATGCTCATGAAGCAGAGCAGCAACCAGCCCGGCTGAATGGAATGTTAGACATTTTTTAGAGCAACAAAAGAGATTTGGTTTAAAGTCGAGTGGATTTTTTTTTTTTTTTTTTTTTCAAATAGAAACCTAATTATTATTGTTGCTTGGTTTAAAATGAGCCCCTTTATGAAACATCTGAGCTTCAAGGTTTGACAAGAGGTGGCTAAAACCATATTTGGGGGCCTAAGTCAGCTCTGTAAGCAGAATACTATCTAAATACAGTTTGAAGCATTTAGACAGCATTTATAAACTAAACAGAATTTCTTTAAGATGACAAGTTTTACAAACAAGTCAAAGTGTGCACAGTGAGAAGTATTAAAACAATATCTTAATATCTGATGTGGTTCAATGACAACAGAAACACTTTACCTCCTTATACGGCTTGGTGTTTTTTGAGAGTGATTACTCCATTTAAATGTATGACTGGTCCTTTTTTATCTTTCCTCAGCTGCCTGTCCAGTCCTGTGCAGTGGGAATGGCCAGTACCTCAAAGGGCGTTGCATGTGCCACAGTGGCTGGAAAGGTTCCGAATGTGACGTTCCCACCAGCCAGTGCATCGACATCACCTGCAGTGGTCATGGAACCTGCATTGTTGGAACCTGCATCTGCAATCCTGGTTACAAAGGAGAGAACTGTGAAGAAGGTGCTTGCTTTCAAAGTTATAACTGGGCCTTACCCAATAAAAATTCATGTAATGTGACTGTAGCTCACATCGTCTATTAAACTATTAGAGCTAGAAATTTAAATCAGGTACTCATGGGGGTTGGGTTTCTTTTAGAGCTCACAGCTTGAAGTCTTTAGAAGTATGTGAATAGACAAAGCTCTGCGACTTCTACATCCTATGTGACTTTGCTTGTATAAACTATGCATATGAGGCAACATAATTGTGCATTTATTGTCTGATGTTCAGGCATAAATTCTGATGGTAATCTAGGGAAAACCCCACCTCTATTTGTCACTAGATAAGGTTTGAGTAGATAAGATTGAAGGAGCCATTGTGTTTGTCAACTTTTGAAGGCTCTCATTTCAAGATGAAAAATGGACCCTGGGACTTTGATAAATGGGGTTTGTGACATCCATAGGCTCCCATTCTATTTTAGGTGGAGTGTTAGCCATAAGGAGTAGGAGAGAATGTGCATGAGGGCCCTTTAACATTTTTACCTTTCTTCCGTGTGACCTTCAGCAGCAATGATTAATTGCCAGGAGTGAGTTTCTTGTCAGTTAGCCTCTGATCTCTGTGCCTTGTGCCCAAACCATCTGCTAAGAGGGGAGAGATCCCGTTTGTCTGGTTATAGCAGCCTTTATATCCTTTTTTTTGTCATGATAAAGGAGACCTGCCATGGCGTGGCCTACTGCTCTCACAGGCTAGACATTGCTCCTACTTGGCATCCGTTTGCCATCTGTGTACACAAATATTCTATAGCTACAATGCTGATATAGTGATTATACGCCTCTGCAACTGTTGCTCATTAAAAACACAGCCAGTGATAAAGTGATAAAGAAAATAGGCTTTACTTCACATTGCACATTACCTTCCATTCGCAAAGCACATTTTAAACATTTGTCAAGTTAAAACTAGAAACTTATGGCAAACTTATGGGAAACATATTTTCATATGAAGTCATCACTATAAACAAAAATATTAAAGCAAAGTAAAACTAATAAAAGGCACCTACTAGACTTGAAGATTGTTTTTACTCTAGTAGTCTGCTTAAAGACTTTTATTTACTTTGAAAAATACAGTATGTGGTTTTCATGTTTCCCAGCTATCCATTTAATGAACAAAACTACTCCTTCTGAGGATTTTTTTACGCATGAAGTAAATGGAGAATGCCAGTAGAAGTGTGGGTTGAACATATAGGATTGTGCCATTACACCCACTGAGCAAACAGCCATTTAATTTGTTTCTATGTAAATCTTTTCTCCGATTTCTAGAAAAATGGCATTTTCTGTTTGTTCTCTCTGTACCCCCATTGTTCATGTGCTAAGCTGCTTGCTGCTGCTTTTGAGCGGTAGCCCACTGCAGTTGTCATTCTGCTCAAGCTCCAATAAAGATGCCAGGATGCTTATGAAAAGAGTGAAACAGCAGGTGACTGTGTGTCTAACACTCTCTTTTTTGTGTGTCAAAACGCTTTTAGTGGACTGCCTAGATCCAACTTGCTCGGGCCGAGGCGTTTGTGTCCAGGGAGAGTGCCACTGTTTTGTTGGGTGGGGAGGGCCAGGATGTGAAAGCCCTAGGGCCTCCTGCATGGACCAGTGCTCTGGACATGGAGCTTTCCTGGCAGACACAGGAACCTGCAGCTGCGATCCCAACTGGACGGGCCATGACTGCTCCACAGGTAAGTGCTTTCATAATTAGAGAAAATATTGGCTGGATTTTATTTTTAGGAGCCAATTGAGCTCCGACTGCAAGGTAAAAAAAAAAAGAAGTGAGAATTAGGCATCATCTTGTTAATATATGACCACAACTTCACCATAATGCAAACAAAATGATTTGTTGTGTTTTGGGAAATAATATGATTTCACCTGTGTCATTTTAGTTTAAACCATATTTGTGTAATAATTTACTTTAGTGGCTCATATTCCTCTTATTTTTGGGTTTCATAATGACTTTAATACCATCCACAACTGCTAGAACAACTGACAATAGCTATCCACCAATGAATAAGTTACATATCAAAAGGGGTTACATTTCTCTTGGTCATGTGTTATTAGTCAAACAACTGGTGGTCAAATACATAAATATCTGACTATTTTTTTTTTCCCTATCCATTCACTTTATCACAATATAGGACTCCTATTTGTAGGGTGTATACGCAAATACCAGTACCACGTTCTTTGTTTCACCTTTTTTAATATCCTAAGCATCAGAAAAACTTGTGGGAAAATGCTTTGTTTGGCTTTCTTGAAATACACCCTCCAGTTGGATCTATCATGAAACAAATAATGAATATTTGTAAAGGTATCCCTTGCACAGTGTTAATTAGAATAGATGGTCTATGTGCTGTGGGTGTACCTCCTGCAAAGGATATAGGGACCTTATTAGAGTGCATTGCATTACATACCTGGCCATAATAAAATAGATTTTCTCTACAAGGGGTAAGCTAAAGAAAAGGAAACTCAAGAACTCTACAAGTATAGACAGCTTGTGCAAAGATCTCCATTCCGATATGCCCTAAGTTACCTTGGGGGGGAAAAAAAAGGATTTTGCTTAGTAAATTGCAGAACAAAATATATATAAATATATATTTTAATTAATTATTTTAGGGACCTCTCTAAGTTAGTATTTTATCGACATTGCTGTTAGTTCAGTAAAATAAAAGACTTCTTTCCCAAAGTAAACATTTTTTATATTATTTTTCTAGCTTGCATAAATGCTTCAGTGATTCCCATCAATAATCACTTTGAGGTCGACTGTCAGAAATCAAATCTGCTTAGGTTTTTGTGTAATAATTTGTTTTTATTATCCTTTAGTACCCAAAGCTTAAATGCATCTCAACTGACATTGAACATCAACAACACATACTGAGATTGACATCTGATTCACTTTCTCTGGGATATCAAATCACACCTCCTTCCAAATATGTTCCAAACCCAATGGTGAGGCTCATCCCTGATGGTTGGTTAATTTATTTTTCTGTTTTATTGATTGGTTATTTTCTTAATGGGCAATGTGTTGTATAAAGGCATACATTAGCCTCATCAATTTACAGTTGGGGGTATAGGGCAAACAGTCATTTTTTTTTGTTGATTTTGTTCTTAATTTACATCTTTTACGGATGGTTTCCTCCTTCAGTTTGTGCATGGTTATGTAGCAGCTGTGGATGGAGGAAAATATGCACAGTTACCATCAGCAGAATAATCAGAATTTATATACTGTCTGGAGAGCTTGCTCGTTTCATAACTGTACAATATTCACAGCTAAGATTTTTTTTTGGTTTTTTTTGTTTTTTGCTCTGAAGAGCCAAGGTGTCCATTATGACTAAATGTTAGTTTTATATTGATAGTCAAAAAAGGTAAATGTCAAACTCTGTTCTAATTTGAAATATTCTACTTTGAAACTCAAAGAAGAATGACAAGGACCTAGTCAGATAGCAGCAGGCTTGCTCATTTAATAAAGGGAAAACAATGCTCAACTCAATGATAGATATAGCTTTAATAAAGTGTCTAATCTACAGATTTGCACTGAGATTCTGAAGATTTTGGGGGTTTTAAGGTAAACACACCTCTTAATGTCACAGGGGCGAGGTTGCATTTTAACAAAGGAAATTAAAAAGTACGTTCCAACTAACAAAACATCGCCCATTTCTGTCTATACCTTTCAGCAGAGCATGAGCAAGGAAAGGAAAGAGGGAATTCAAGGAAAGGAAAGAGGGAATTCAAGCCTTCTCTTCTACTGATAATTATTGCTAATGTGAGATCTTTCAGAAAGAAGCAAGTTGCAAGTTGAACTAATTAAATCCTGACAAAGACCCATACCGTAGAACATTCTTTCTGTTTATAGTCATCAACACCTGCAAGGATTCATTAAATAAACGCTTATAATATGAGTAACAACAACAATGTATTAATAAAGTATACTTGAATTTATATTAATTTAATTGTGGCAGATACAAGACATGCTTGAAAACACCACCATCCTGGTGGAATTCCCGATGAGGGTCATGGGAATTTGGTTTCAAGTAATGTTTGATTTCTTTTCTTCAGGACTAGATAAGGCTAAAGTTGTGTCCCCTATGGTATTTTGAGGAGTTTATCAGCCAAAATAAGGAATGAGGCAAAGTGTGTAATTGCTACCCAGTACATGTTTATCCAAAGCAAGAGCAGTGTTTGCACTGATAGATACACTTCTTCCTAGCAGACCATTCATTTGTCACAGGTCCTATTTGTGGTTTTCATGGTAAAATATCAAGGTTTAGTTTCTTAAAAGATGAGATATTGTTTGGATGGCTTGGTTACACCTTTGTAGAACCAGAATTTTGTCATTAAGAACCTTTGATTGAAATGTATACTTTTGCTTGAAGCAGACAAACACTTACATTAACCAGGTTCTTATGATAAAGTTGTAGAGAAAATCAATGTTTATTCAACAGCTGGTATCTAATAAAGAATTTGTAAAGGGATGGTGTGTTTAACCTTATTAGTATATATATTTTTAAACTAATGCTGTATTCAGATAAATTAATTCATTCACTTTCTTTATATTTAACCATAAATAGACTTGGGAAAAGCATAAAGCCTACAGAACCATGTCAATATTCTTGTTCAACATGTGCCAGTCGGGCTATAGGGGAAACGTTCCAAAACTTGTAGTATACATGACCAACTGAAAGAAAACAGAAGACAAGAAAGATATACAAGATGCAAAATTAAATGAGCTCTATCCATAGGGTGAGTAGGGTTGTATGGAGATGAGGATAAAGCTCTTTCATGTTGGGGAGTTAATCTATGTCCAAAGTGTCCACCTCCTTCTGAGGTTCCAGATACATATCCCACTGGGAGAGGATCTCGGGGTGAATCAAAGGGCCCCTTGGATAGAGTATAACTGCTTATCACCTACACTATATTGCCAAAAGTATTTGCTCACCTGCCTTGACTCACATATGAGCTTAAGTGACATCCCGTTCCTAATCCATAGGGTTCAATATGACGTCGGTCCACCCTTTGCAGCTAGAACAGCTTCAACTCTTCTGGGAAGGCTGTCCACAAGGTTTAGGAGTGTGTTTATGGGAATTTTTGACCATTCTTCCAGAAGCGCATTTGTGAGGTCGCACACTGATGTTGGACGAGAAGGCCTGGCTCTCAGTCTCCGCTCTAATTCATCCCAAAGGTGTTCTATCGGGTTGAGGTCAGGACTCTGTGCAGGCCAGTCAAGTTCATCCACACCAGACTCTGTCATCCATGTCTTTATGGACCTTGCTTTGTGCACTGGTGCACAGTCATGTTGGAAAAGGAAGGGGCCAGCTCCAAACTGTTCCCACAAAGTTGGGAGCATGGAATTGTCCAAAATGTCTTGGTATGCTGAAGCATTCAGAGTTCCTTTCACTGGAACTAAGGGGCCAAGCCCAGCTCCTGAAAAACAACCCCACACCATAATCCCCCCTCCACCAAACTTTACACTTGGCACAATGCAGTCAGACAAGTACCGTTCTCCTGGCAACCGCCAAACCCAGACCCGTCCATCAGATTGCCAGATGGAGAAGCGCGATTCGTCACTCCAGAGAACGCGTCTCCACTGCTCTAGAGTCCAGTGGCGGCGTGCTTTACACCACCGCATCCGACGCTTTGCATTGCACTTGGTGATGTATGGCTTGGATGCAGCTGCTCGACCATGGAAACCCTTTCCATGAAGCTCTCTGCGCACTGTTCTTGAGCTAATCTGAAGGCCACATGAAGTTTGGAGGTCTGTAGTGATTGACTCTGCAGAAAGTTGGCGACCTCTTCGCACTATGCGCGTCAGCATCCGCTGACCCTGCTCCGTCAGTTTACGTGGCCTACCACTTCGTGGCTGAGTTGCTGTCGTTCCCAAACACTTCCATTTTCTTATAATACAGCTGACAGTTGACTGTGGAATATTTAGGAGCGAGGAAATTTCACGACTGGATTTGTTGCACAGGTGGCATCCTATCACAGTTCCACGCTGGAATTCACTGAGCTCCTGAGAGCGACCCATTCTTTCACAAATGTTTGTAAAAACAGTCTGCATGCCTAGGTGCTTGAATTTATACACCTGTGGCCATGGAAGTGATTGGAACACCTGATTCCAATAATTTGGATGGGTGAGCAAATACTTTTGGCAATATAGTGTATTTTGGATCCTCAAAAGTGAGCTAGTAAATGCTGCTTGGGAGAAGGATGTCTGGATATTGCTGCTAGACTTGTTACATCTATAATAATCTGAGATAAGCAGAACACAGTGAATTGAGAAATAAACACTTGCAATTTTTCACATTGAATCTGTTATTATTGCCATGTAGATTTTCACTTCAGATATGTTCAGTTCAGCAGGTTTCTGATATGTTGATAATCATCTCCAGTCTAACAGCTGCAGTCTTTTTTAAATTTGTATTCACACAATGCATTCTGAAATTAAAGCTTTAGTGCAGCAGCAGCTTCTCTGATCCACGAATCCCTTTTGTATTCCAAGCAGACATGATGACCTATTAGATAATCCTAAGGATTTGGGGGGAAATGGGCAGTTAGTCTGGGTGTGTCTTGCCGAGAAAAGGCTCTGTAAATGATGATGAGTTGGCTTTTTATCATCCTTTATTCTGTTCATTGTAGAGTTTTCCCTGCTCTATTTCAGCATTAAGCTATGCTGTGTGGTTCTTGTGAAAGAAGCATATAACCTTGCACCATGAAGAAAAAAATGGAAGCTTTTACTATACTTGAAATTGATTCATTTCCTTTTGATATATTTCTTTTAAGGGGAAACTGTATCTCCATTGTCTTTTTTTCACTAACTATAGAAACATACCTGGGTTTTTAGTTTAGTTATTTATTTATTTATTTATTTTTAATGCTTGTAAGCCATTTTAACTAGCATTCAGCTCTCATAAAACAACCTTAACATGAACTCAGTTGCTTGTCATGTTGTGCTGCTCTGGCTAAGGACAGTGAGAGTTTATTTGGGATGGTATTTGCATCCCTATTCATTTAAAAGTAAGAGCCATTATTCCTATAAGAATAACAACTGTAATAGTGGTGTCTTCCTAAGATTTCCATACTTCAAGGGGCCAGCATAAGCAAATTACTCCATGAGCTACTCATTCAGGAGAATTTATCTAAAGCACTGCAGGCTCCTGACGGAAACAGTAATTCCTACAATCAGTTGATAGAAATCAACAATCAAAGATTCTGAAAAAAAAAAAAATGCAATGAATCATTAGAATTTCGCTTTTTTCTACTTTATATGTAAGAAAGGCAATAAGAATAGTTTTTGGTATGAATGTGCTTTTCATAGAACTTTTAACTGTGTCAGACTCATTTTTGTGTTGGGTCACTTTTTATGTCTTTAAAAATACTTTTTTATTTAATGATTTTCTTACAAAGGGCACACTGCTCGGATAGTATAACGTCACTACCATTTTCTCCCAGTTGTAACCATTTTAGAAGAACATATGACTCTATTTTATGACATTATATCCTTGTTTTGGCTCTTGAGGGCTGGGCAAATTGTGGCGTTGGGTCGAATTCGGCCCTGCAGGCATTGACCTACTTGACATTCGCCATAAGCTTTTAATAGCTATTAGTCTGGAAAGGAGCAGGTAGAGCCCAATTTCAAAGGCCGGACCAGAGCTGGACTAAGAGAATCAGGTCAGAAACAGGTTTGAGACAAATAGAAAACTACAAATTGATGCAAAAACATCTTTTTTAAAAAATAAAGCTTTTAGAGCAGCCAGTTACTAAACTTTTTAACCATATCCAGCTTATTTGGGGGAAAAAAACAAGGGCATCATTACAACAACTACGTCATTCTGACTGCTCCGGCTAATAAAACTCAGAGGTTCCATATCAGTGGTCACCATAAGACCAGCATGCTTATTGAATGCAGGTGAACTAAAAAGGATCAGTCGATTAAGCGATTTGAATGAGTTTGTTCATAAAAATGACTTAAAGGACAGCACAACATGACAGGACTACTTTAGTTGAGTTCTGTAAAAACAACAAAAAAAGAGTAAATTGCATTCATAGAAGAGTTCCTGGGTGACCAAATGATGAGTGGATGTTCTAGTGATGACTAGGAAAAGCAACAAAAAAAAAAAACAGTCAGTTTCACTTTTTCCAAAAACCTCTTTATCGTCCTTTGGAAAAATAATGCATGAAATGACGATGCAGTTAGTAAAAATCCACAGGAAAGTCACACCATTGTATAAGCTGCACGGTTCAAAGCATGGGAAAAAAAAGTAGTTGCTTATAGTCTGGAAAATATGGTATATTTTAAATTTCACTCATCTTTCTATACTGCTAAATGCTGATAAATCATCTGAAATGGCATAAAACATGGTGAATCTCATATTTAAGTTCAGAAAAAAATTGAAAAGTCCAGGGGGGTTTGAAAATATTTGCAAATTACTATAAATGTTATAAGTGAATCATTCCCACAAGCTATGCTGATTCGTGCAGTAATGATAGCTGTACTTAAACCTCTTTGGAGGCAGGTATTCAGACATTATGGATAGAAGTCAGATTTAAAATAAGGATTTGTTGTGTTTTTAGGTGCTAGTCCATAATTAGCGGAGCAGAGTGAGATTTTTCTTTTTTTTTTAAACCCTTTTTTATGCTGTTATGCCTTTTTTTATTGTTTTAGGCTGAAAACACCACTTAGTTTCAATGTGTAACAATGGTAAAATAGACACTGCAAAAGCTATAATTGACTTATTAAAAGATTTTACCCCCAGTTTGGTCCCCTGTGGTCATACATGAATTGGTTTGGCTAATAAGCCTGTAGTAATATTGTTCATTGTTGCCCATACTACTAAGCCCTTTTCTTTTTTTTTTTTTACCACAGGATAGTTAATAAAGCGGTTAACATTTCAATGAGATTCAAAAGTAATCTGTCAGTGTTTAATTTCGTTGCGTTTTATGCTTGTCATGCTCTCCTGTGAGTTCATGAGATGAGGTTTAATGTCCCAGGCTCTATCACACCCTGTCAGGGAGGTCTTTCAGCTGCCACACAATAGTGAGACCAGGCTTGACTGTGGATCTCTGTCTCTTTTTCCTTCATTACGTAAATGTACTTCCTCCTCTGCTGAAAAAGCACTTTAAAAGAATTAAAAAAGTATTTTTTTTTTTTTTCAAATCATACATCAAAAGGCACTATCTTTTGGTGTATTTTGCTTTTATTTAACTCACAGTTGTAAAGTGACAATAAAAACACAGCAGGGTAAGGTAATCTCAAACAAGAATTTAGGAAAATGTATGTTGTTTTTTTTAAGTTATACTAAAAGGTATTTAGATTGAGGACATAACAAGATCAATTAAACTCATCAGCTGGACATTCTTAAATATAGTGTATGTTTTGAGGGCGGTGGGCTGAATCTGGTGACAATAGGTATTGATTTTTGAGGTTCATATTTGTCATGGTTTTTAACTTGAAAAGATTGATTTTGATTAAGTAGTTCATCTTTGGTTTCTGACCTGGAATAGATCAGATAATCTTATAACAGAGCGCTGTGCTTCATGCACCTGAAAAATCATGAAATTATATATTTTATTCATACAGCTGCTAAAAGCCATTTTAAAGATCTAATAATGGAGAAGTAAGTTGATATAAAAAATGACTTTGCCGCCCTTGTTAATGTGCAAAACTGAAGTTTGATAGATTTGGTTGCATTTGCTCTGCAATAGGTCCACTGTTGTGTTTGTGCCACACCTTAAATCTAATGATGGATACAGCTGTGGAGGGCAAAGCCAATGCAAGCTGTGCATTTTTTTTCTGGGTAAAGCGGTTATTTATCCAAGCTCTGAAGTTTCAGAAGATAGCAACTAAATTAAATAAGAGTTACAGATTTACTATAAAAGAGAAGAAGGTTATCACCCAATCCAAAACAGAAAAAATAAAGTTTAACACCAACAATCAATGAAACACAACAGATATTAAATAGTAAATTACTGATTCAATTCTATTCAGTTTATTTTTATATCGCCAATTCACATCTCATCTCAAGGCACATTACAGAGACAGTTCCAGCAGATCATACAGTCAAAGTGACTTAAAGTTTTCTATCTAAGGACACCAGTTGATTGCATCGACTCATTGACTCGAAGGCAATCCCTCACAATATATAATGTGAATTAATATCATTTACATTACAGAAATAACTATTTTTGATTTAAGAGGCACGCACAAATTAATGCCAGAATAAATAAGAAAAAAAAATAAAAAATAACATTTAAAAAAAGGTTTAGGGACTCAGGATTTTATTCTCCCACGGTTTTTTTTTTTTTTAACCTCCTATTTCGGAATCATAACCTGCATGTGGCAATGCCTTTGCCTCTGCACGTATTACAGAGTGAATAATGTTTGGAGTTTAATCCGACTGGTGCTGGTAATGGAGTCCTAAATTTGAGACAGTTTTTCAAAATTCCATCTGTGTAATTTTTCGTCTTTATCCCTTTTGTGCTACAAAAAAAGGAGAATCTGTAAAGAATAGAAGGGGTGAGGGAGAATAAGTCTACTAAGGCCACACAAATCTCGTCTCCTCTTGGTAATAGACTTATTAGATTTGTATTGTCAAAAAAGGATTGTCCCTATGAGGTGCAGGAATTTCTTTTCAGCTGCCATCAGACAAGGTAGTGGAGCGTAGCCGCCTTTCTCTCACAATAACTTCTGGATTTGTCTTTTTTTTTTCCACCCCTGCCTTGTCCTATCACCACCCTGTCTTCTTCCCATTTCCTACCCCCTTCCTCCTTTCTCTCTGTTGGTCTTTTTGTCTTCTTCTATGTCCCTGTCTCCCACAGAGATTTGTGCAGCCGACTGTGGAGGCCACGGCGTTTGTGTTTCAGGCACCTGTCGCTGTGACGACGGCTGGATGGGCGCCGGGTGTGACCAGAGGGCGTGTCACCCTCGCTGCAACGAGCATGGCACATGCAAGGATGGCAAATGCGAATGCAGCCCTGGTTGGAATGGAGAACACTGCACCATTGGTAGGAAGAGAGTTACCTCTGGTTTGGGTGGGGGGACTGTCTCTATGTATGCGTCCGTATTTGGTCAGGATCCATTTGAGATTGGGGGGTGGTCAACAAAGGCGTGCAGGCTATCACTGCCTGTGTGTGTAAGCGCTGGGTCTGAGAGGAAGCATCCAGTTGGGAGAAAGAGGAGGAAAGCATGCTTAATTGAATTTGTGCAACTCAGTAAAGCATGAACAGGTTTACTCAAGGATCTGAGTCTTGCCTTCATGCATTTTAATGTGGGAATGTGCTAAGGTGTCTTTTCATTTTACTCATCCTTATCCTCATCTCTTTCTTTGCCCCCTTTCCGTTTACTATTATTTTCAAACGCTGCCGTGTGAGTCATTGTGAGCAGGTCAACCACCACCTTTAGCTTTGTGCTAATACTAACACAAATGCCCTCTGTCACAAAAAAACGGCAAAAGCTTTTTAGATATCGAAGATGTAAAAAAAAAAAAAAAAACGCCTTAGTGCCTTAATTTTCCAAGGACAACAGATTGGTCATATATTTTAGACTTTAGGTAAATTAGTAGTAATAAAAAACACAGCTATTCTAATTTGGTAATATTGTTTCTAAGGATATTAGGAGTGTAATAATACATCCAGCTCAGGATGTGAGACAATACTATATAGTACTATATATTTTAGCATTCTTTTGGGGGAAACAGAATTTTGACATTATATTGTTTTTAAATCAGACTCATTAGTAATCTGCAGCTGACCTGAAGGCTTTTATATCAGTTATATATTTTATGTGTCACCACATCCTTGAGGGATACTATGTATTTGTAAGTTACCAGTTGGTGTTTGTATATTAAAAATATTTTTTAAGTCTGTTGAGAGTGCTTAGGTAAAAAATATTGGTTTAAACATAATGTGTCATAAACATCTTTTTGCTATTGCTGGTAAAAATGTATAAAATACTATCAAACATGTCACATAATCTTGTTGGATTTTTGCAACAACAAAGTAATTAATAGTAAGATTCATTAATTTAAATAAAAAGGAGAGAGGCATCTATAAATATTCTTTTTAAACTTTTAAAATAGGAGAAGACATTTTATTAGCAGTCCTATGGTTAGGATTAAATATTTATATTAAAAGCATATGTAAACATTGCTTTATTATTTTGAAACAACTTTATAAAGGTTATTAGAGTCCTGTTCAAAACTGTAGCATTTTATTTTAGCAATTATTGCTGTTATAACCTTTAGCACGCAGCAGCAGACTTCATTTGCTTTTACAGAGAATGTAGATCAATACCCGAGCTTTAAGACTACTTAAAGGTCCCCAACATTTCTTTATACAGTGCAGCCCGTAACAGGCTGGAGTTCAGAAAGATAAAACAGTGAAACTTTGCTATACTTAGTGCAGCCTTCTTGTTAGCTGATAAAATTCTTGCTTTATTCCCAGCCTGAATAAAAAGTAGACAGATTTCAAGATAAAGTGAAAAACAGCCCCATTTTAAACACCTTAGTTCTTACATGTCTGTGCTTCCTCTGACTTAGTTTTAGAATATTTACTCTGCAACAAAAAAGATGGGACTCCAAATGAAAATAAGCCTTAACAGCTAAATGTGGCATATTTGCATTCAGGTTTATTTTCACTCTAATTATTATGCATTGTCCCATTTTGAATAAACAGCATCCACACCAAAAAGTTATTTTTTGTCACTGTGACACATTGTTGTCTAGGTGCCATTCATTAACTAATTTGAAAAAAAGATTCTGTGTTTGACTGTGAGATGCTTAGAGATTTCTTCGTCTGTTTATATTTTTTACTCATCTATTTCAGAAGTGTCAGAAATTGTGGTTCACACTCTATTTCATATGATTGCTAATCTAGTGTTTAACAGTTTCTTTTTTTTTAGTTCAGTATAATGATATATTCTAACTTCAGTTCTGTCAAACCTCATCAATACATCAGAAGTAATCGATAGGATGTGTTGCTTGATGCCTGCTGGCGTTCTGTGCTATTACATGCAAATCCAGTCACCTCTTGCTCCTGTTTCCTGTATTTGAGTATATAGCATATAGAAAAGTAATACATGTAGGATCAAAGAAATATATATACTGATGCACGGTGGAATAAAATACACAACAATTTATGGATCATGATAAAATAAAGGCACAAGACATTTCCTTCTGGACACCGTGGTTGCACTCTTTACACATATATGATACAAAAACCTTAATAAACAGCAGTGATCCATTTTCTAGCCCTTTTAATAACTCCCTAGTTGTTTGAGTCAAAAAGAAACCAGAAATAAACCCTTATAACAGACAAAGCTGATTTTCTTACAGTATTCTCATTGGTCTTGAGGCATTGCTGCCTGAGAAAAGAGCCTCCACTCAGTTTGTAAATGTTTTATATGCTGGCTGTACATTATTGATGGCTCTTTTATAAAGGCCATATTGAGATCCAGATTCAACAAGGATATTCCTCTGTGTCATACATCAGGATGCCAAAGATCTTAATTTAAATCTATTTTCACCATAGAGGCCCCTGTGTGTTGGCCCCAGGCCCCCTACAGGTCTGATCTGGACTCATTTTGTTAAGAGAGAGACTGCATTTTTTATTTTTTTTATTTTTTTTAGAAATGATGAGTAAAGCAGCTTTTCTTTCCCTCAATGTTAGTGCCAAAGAGATTTAAAAACTTCAATTTGCACATAAGTGCCTGAGCTTCTGAAATGCTGCCCTGAGTCATTGAAATGTTTCCTCTATTTAACAAAAGACAATTCAAAATATTCCTTTTTGAGACTGCTTGCTTGCTCTTCCTCTGCGTCCTTTCGTCTTCCTTCTGTGTCCATCTCTCTTCTGTGCAGGACGGTGCCTGATGTGTTGCTTGTAATGCATGCTTTAAATCCTTTGTGGCTGTGTTTTATTTAATTTAAATTCTTTTTATCGTTTATTGTAAAGTAAACTAACACAGTGCCCTGCTGTCTTGTCGTGGAAGTGCCACTGTTCCAACCCTCCTTATATGTCCTGTCTTTTATCTCTCAAGCTCACTATCTGGATAAGGTAGTGAAAGGTATGGCATTCTTCCTTCAATCTATTCTGCCCTCCACTCATCCTCTGGTCAGCATTAACAAGCTATGCACACAAACACACACACACACACACACATCTTAAACACTTTCCATCTAAAACACTATGCTCCTCATTCAACAGATGCATTTCAATAAATCAGAATATTATTATTATTTCAGTAATTTATTTGAAAATGTGGAATTTAAATGGATTCATTGCACAGAGTCAAATATTTTCAGTGTTTCATTCTGGTGTGATGATAATGGCTTATTAGTAATTAAAATCATGTTAATTAAAAAAATTAGGATATTACATGAGATGAATAAAGAAAATTATTCTGATATAGGATATTTTGTTTTTATTGGTTATATTAAAGCCTAAACATGGAGAAAACTGCTGATTTTCCTGTTTTTCTGCAGTTAGTCACTGACATCCTCAAGATGCTACAAGATGCTACAAAAGGTTATTGTTAACATATACAATGTTAAATATAATAATAATTTCCAATTATTATTGTTAATATGAATTTAAGTTAAGCTGGAAATTGACGATACCTCAATTGGAATTGGATTTTATTCCTCGTGTTAAGAAGTTGACCAGGAGAGAATCCCAAACTTCCCCCTCCCAGCTACACTCCTCAGCTCTTTCCTGGAGAAGGTGTGAAGGAGCAGCAGCTCTGCTTCAAGCTCCTGAGGATTTGGAATCTACTCCCCCTGTCTTAAAGGCTAAGACCAGCCAATCTATAGATGAAGCTTATCTAAGCTGCTTATGTCTGCTGCTTGTTCTTTTTGTCAAGATTCAGGTCTCACAACCAGAGATGTAGGTGGGAAATGTAGATGGTCCAATATATTAAGAGTGCCGCTGAGAATTAGCAAAGACAACACCCTAATCTGTTTATCTACCTTCCACTCCATTTATCAGTAGTGAACAAGCGTCATGAGTCCTCCACTTGAGGTAGAGACTGAACTCAGACCAGACATGAGAAATCAAGGAAAAAGTGTGATGGAAAAATCTGCATAAGCAACATGGTTAAGAGTTTGGGAAATCATTCTATTTCTCATAGTGCCAGCAGGATCTTACCAAGGCAGAAGAGGAGGAAATGTCCTGACTGTTGCTCATTTTCTATTTTCAGATTAAATTAATTTCTACCTTAAAGGTATAGTGAAGGATGTTCTTTTTCCGGGTGGATCATCAAAATAAGTGGTCCTCCTAATTGTCAATCATTCTGGTGATAAGTGTACCTAAGCCGTCTGACCTGCTCGTCCCCATTTTCACTTACCGGTGGTGAGTCTGACATCTTCTTTTGGAAAGTAAGCTTGTAGGAGTGATGCAAACAGCGACTTTTAGCCCTGCACGAGGAGAAATTTGCTCGTGTGTGCTCTCACACGTGTTTAGTAGGCATTCCCTCTCAGGAGAGGATACAGGGTTGTGCATGTTGTTTTTTTAAAGTCGGTGGTTCTTTTCAAAAATCCGCAAAGATCCTCCACTATACCTTTAAATTTAAAAACCAAGCTCCAAGGGATTATAGCAAGAGTGCAGGGACAAATAGTCATAGTTGCTTGAATAGACTGTAAGGGATTTAGATAGTCATGTCATCTGTTGGTGTTGGTTCACTCTATTTATCGAGTCGCTGCCCATCGCAAAGCCTGTCAGCAGAGCCACATTCTGACCGATTTAAGCCACTATCATCAACACTTACAGAAAAATGCACTTTAAGTATATCACTTTGTATGTAATGAAATTAACTTAACACCTTAATTTTTATAGCTCCTGATAATATTTTACCTTATTGAGATGCACCTGTGCCAATCTTCTCATCGTATTTTCAACATAGTGTTTCATAGTAATCTCCTCTTAGCACCTTCACACCCAACTTAAGCTGAGCTGCTTTCTTTACATCTGATATTTGGTTTGTGAATTTTGCCTTCTCACTTGGGGGATGTTGGGAAAGGGGATTCATAACTTGTGCCTTGCATTATAGATGAGTCTACAGCTCTGTGAAGAGCCTGATAGGTGCTGAGGCTGCATCCTCCTTAATTAAAAGAGTTTATGGTTCTGGGCTAAAAAAGGAGAGAAGCTTCGCTTCACCCCTTACTGTGTTCCACCAGCACCCCTCTCTTAGCCTCCCTGCGTCCTTGGTTATAGACCACCTGGCATAAGAGCGGCTGCCAGAGGGGCTCTTCGAACGTTTGCATCCTCATGTCTGGAGCTGTTTCAGACAGGCTCAGGCAGGGCTCTGCAGGGGCTTTGCTCTGAAATATTCTGCCAGTTAAGTTGAAACCAAGCCAAAAGAGAGTGGAGCTTTATTTATCCTTATAACAAACATTGTGAGCTTCTTAATCGTCCAGCTTCACTGGCTTAACCAGAGTCATTTTTGTCCATTTGCTCAATACAAGGACAACCAATGCCAAATGTGTAGAAGAGGCAAGCCATTTTGAAGAGATTATTTATAGTTGTTTTTTATTTTACTAATACCTAGCTAAATTCACTATAGAAGCTAACTTTGCTTATAACATTAATGAGTAATTCCAGATTGTATTCTCTAATATACATAAGCAGACATAAACAGAATAGAAGTGTTTAAAACCACACTTCACTCCTGGTGAAAATTTGTTAAATCTATTATATTTTTCCATTATGAGGCTTTCATTGCAGGAGCAGAATATTACACTGCTTAAATGACAACAGTTCCCAACCCTGCCTGTAAGCTGAATTCCTGCTGTATTTGTGAGTTCACAAACACACGGGAATCTATCTTGTACTTCTCCTGTTAAAAATCATTTGAGCTCAACTCAAAACAGGTAGGCCAGACACATAGTATTAAGGTTTAAGGCAGGACATCTAGCTGTGAAAAAAGCTACAGCTGCCACGCTCACAGCTGTACCAAAATAAACATGGCAGTGCACAGGGACGTAGCTGCTCCTATCACCTCCATTTGGTCGGAGTTCACAGTATCATCTTTGAAAGAGCAACGGAGAGAGTTCAAAAGCGCAAGTTGTTGTGGTTTTTTTGTGGCATCTGTATTTATTTTGTTTGTTACTGTGACCAAAACAGAACTTTGGTAGCTGGGCACTAGTAGTCACATCCCCTAATCAGCTTAAAAGTTTCTCCTGATTGTCACTTATTTCCCCGACCTGACTCGATGGGAAAAGACATAGATTAATAATTCATAGAATTAACCCTAAATGAAACAACAATTATATATAATAGTGTAGAATTTCATAAATGTTGCTTTGAGGTCTGGCCATACCTACCATACAGCTCAACATAACTGCTCTACTTGAATTGCACATTTTGTTTTTTTTTATAAAAATGTGTTAACTGATGTCTATAGCAACCTGTCATGTCCTTCTGATTTTAGCAAGTTTTGTGATATCAGCTCTACAGGATATCACTGACCACAAAAAAAAAGTGATTTCACTTTAAGAAAAGAGGATAAAAAAGGTTAAAGAATATTTTGCCTTCCAGGCCTTCATCCTGGAAGTGGCCATTAATTATCTTTGTTAGTATCAGAAGTGATGTTTCAGCATTTAGTAGAGTGGTTTCTGTAAAACAGCATTTTATTATAAAATAATTACAAGGTTTATTATCAAAAATTTCATTGGCATCTTATACTGGCATTTCTTCAGTCTATTTAGCCTTACATCTATATCTCCTAAATGTGTGGGTGTCTCTTGCTCCAATGCAGAGCCTTAATTTACCAACATATGGTGGAAAAAAATATTACTTTTTTATTTCTTTCTGATTCAGTTGACTTAAATTTAAAAACTAAGGTGAATTTAAAAATATCTATCTAATAGTCATACTCACAACATCCAGACCCAGCTGTTTCATTATCAGCCAAACAAAATAGTTAACTTCTCTGGGATTTTTTTTTTATGCAACTCTTTAAATTGCAAAGTATATATTTAGTAATGTAGAAATTGCTATAAAGGCAATTTATTTTTGGCCCTGAAAACAAGTATTTTAACCGTGAGACTCCCTGAGGATGTCAATTGAAAGTACAAAAAAGCTTTTTTTTTTTTTTTATGTTTCATATTACAATTGTGTTACTGCTATTAAAGTCACATATAATATAGGGCTACCATTCAAGGTTAAAGGCTCCTATACAAATTTCAACATAAAAAGCAATACAATGTCAATAATTGTCGTAGACTTGGGACAAACTAATATAAAAGCATTGTTTTGGATATTTTAAGAGCTCTGCTGACCCATTCTGTAAATCTGGTATTGGTTTCTGTTTGGTTGGTATATTGATTTCATTTATAAGGAATATATGTGCTAAATAATAACTTCTATTACTTGGACTGCAGTGGCATTGCATATTATAATATAATTGCAATCCTGATTCATCCATCAATCAGACTTTTCTCCCTTGCAAATGTCACCTTTTAAATACACTTGCCTCACCTGTTTTCTTCCTTTTTCATTCCCCTGTCTGGTTTCTTTTATATATGATGAAAGAGCAACCAGCACAGCAGAGACAGATGAACCAGTCTCCTTTAGTTGATAAAATGGGTCAGCTTAGCATTCTCTCTATCAAGGCACCCCTCTAACGCAGCAATCTATGACAGACCTGTGCATTTGATATCTTTAGATTTTACCCTTTGCCTTAGCGAGGGGTAAATATCATAATATGTATCAGATAAATGTCAAACAGGGCAGAAGAAATTGGCATCATAATCTTCTGATCTGTGCCCTTGTGAAGACCTATCCAGAAGGAAACAATGAAATCTTTCACCTGTCTCTCAGCTCCAGCCTGCCTCGGATCCCCTGGGGCTGAGCTCCCAGAAATACAGCTAAGCAACCTCTGTTCAAAGCAACCGAGCACAACCCTTTCCAGTTTATACAAAATCCATTTTATTTAGCTTTGAATGTCTCATAAAATGACACAAATTGCTCTTACTTTCAGGGGCAATTTAATGTTTATACATTAAATACCATTTTAAAGAAATACATTGTTTTTTTAAACATATTCCTAGAATTATTACAGTTTTACTAGGTAGACCAACACAAAGTAACAAATATTGTGAAGAGGAGACTAAGCAATAGATGAAATTTAATACAGGATTATCTGGAATTAAACCCTTTGAAAGGCAACAAAATACTTTCAGATTGGGTCAGAGGTCACCTTCCAGACAGAAGTCTCTAACCACAACCAGACCTATGTATAAAAAAGCTTAGAGCAAACCACATTTACTGTATGCATTAAAATGACCAAGCCGCAACCCTCATAGAAATCCAATTGAAAATCAACTAATCTGATTTAGATTCAGATATTTTGCAAAGAAGACTGAACAAGGGTTTCAACCAGCAGATGTCCAATTCTTGTGGAGTTTTACTCTTCGGAAGTTGTACCTTTAGAGTTGTCCTACACGTTTTAAGACGTGCTTCCGTCAACCTTTTTTCCACATTTTGCAGTATCGTATTAGAAGAGCTTGATGGAAACAGCAAAGCATACAAAATTTAGCAAAACAACTTTTTCACACACTGGTTTTTGACTGTTTTGTAAACGCTTTAAATGTGCTAAAGATGGAGATGGAAACACATTTGTCAAATAAGTTCTGACAGCAAATATTTACCTTTCCACTGATCAGCTGTTTCCACTGTCACTGTTGTCTTGAATGCAACATTAGAATCAAACCTGTTTGTCGTACTTCCTGAAGTTTTATAATAAGTACATCAGATTACAACTCAACCCTTAAAATCTCAGCTCATTGCCGATCTGTGGTCCACGCTAGCTTGCTAAATCTACTTCCTGTTTACTATAGCCAAGCATAACACAACAACATTATGCTTTGCAGTGATTTGTCAATTTGCTCTAATGGATTGAAACATGTCTAATTCGTATTTCCTTATAAAGACTTTTTAGTCTCAAAATTTGCATCACATTTGGATGGAAACATGGCCGTAGATCTGTCGTTTTTCTGGCACATCCAATATATCTGGTTGCGGATCTCATCAGCTGCCATTAAGATCTACAGAAACCTATTAAGCACTTATTCATATAAGTTAGATGCGTTGCTTCAAAGAGACACCTAAAACATACAGAAGAAGGGTGCTTGAGCATATAGGGTTGGGAAAATGCTCTCAATGCCTATAATCCTTAACTGGAGCAAAAAGTAGGTATACAAAGTAAAAAATTAACTACAATCAAAATTTTCTTCCACTGCACAATTAATCAGTATGTTTCATTGGTCAGTCACATAAAGGTCCTAAAACAAAACATTGTCCTTTGTGCCAGGAATGTGAAAAGGATGAAGAAGTTGCAGGGATGGAAATCCCTCTACAAAACGCAGCCGAAAAAATCTTCACATCCAAAATCACCACAAAAGTAGTCGTTCAAATTGAGCTCTGAAATACCAGTAGTAAATCCACTGCTCCCAATACACAGCTAAAATACTATCAATTCTGGCTAATCTAACTGCAGTAATGAGTGAATATTGATTTAGAAGATCCCTATTATCTGACTTACTGTAAAGGGATATTAGAAAGCTTTACTAAAGGTGTATCAAATTAATCAGGTTTCGCTGAGGGTCATTAGAGCTGCTCTCATCCATTTAAAATCTTTACATAACATTATGTCTCTTGCCACTTAAAGTAGGAGCAACAAATCATCTTTTAAAGTGCACAGTTTTTTCTATTATACGTTATTTAATATTTTTCCTTTGTATGAGACTCAGTTGTGACCCCTCGTCTTTGTCTTCATCTATTTTTCACAGAGGGTTGTCCGGGTTTGTGCAACGGAAATGGCAGGTGCACTCTGGGTAACAACGGCTGGTACTGTGTGTGCCAGCTGGGCTGGAGGGGCACGGGCTGTGACACCTCTATGGAAACCGCCTGCAGTGATGTCAAGGACAACGATGGAGGTAAAAATCACAAATACCTTTTGACACTGACCAGACACCAACAAGGACTTTGAACCAGACAGGATTAGACAATAAAAATGGGCCCCCTTTGGGTTTTTGAAATGTGCAGTAGCTGCTTTCAGCTTTTCAGGCATTTCTGTAGCTTTATGTAGGCCATTCTAATTTTATTTCTATTGAACCAAAAGCAGGTGAAAATGTCTCAAGATGCTGTGCAGATTTTACAGCCTTGAATCCCAAGGGTGAGATCATTTTTCACTGGAAGAAAAGAAGCAAAACACAATAGCAAACATGAATATTGCACACAGATGATACAAAAAAAAATACAAAATAGTTGGAATGCAACGAATACATATTGAAACGGCAAACCTGCAGAGCTAAAAAAAAAATGATGCATTATCTAGAAATTTAGAGCTGTCGTTCTGACTTATAAAGACAATTAATTGCTTTGTTCAAGTTGAATCAATGCTTATAAGCTGAGAAGAAAAAAAAAATCTTCTTTCTGAAGCTAAATATCGATTCAGAACCATTTCTGTTGAATATATATCAAAGCTACTGTATTTGAGATTTAATAGTGTGGTCTGGCTCCCAGTAAAATCTTTTAAATATATTTTCCAGCATAAAAAGATAAAATGGGCATAAATTTTTAATAAAACAGTTAGGGGGGTTGTCATTATCTTTATTTATCATATGTATCTGTGCAGAATGAGCCTGCATATGCAAGCCACATGCACATAGTGTAGGGTAGACATGATTGGATTTATTAATAGGGTATGTCACCTGGATGTTTCTCCACCCTGAAGCCTTGAGCTTTTACTGTCCTCTTGGGACGTCCCTCTAAATAACCCTGAGCAGAGGCAGAATCACTCTCATACATACGAACAGCCAAGGATGTGGCACCAGAATCCACTCCAAGTGGGAGCTGTGAGTTTCTTTATTCCAGACCCGATTCTTCAACCTGAGCTATGCACTAGCCTCTCTTATTTATACAGGGGGATGTTTGTCTTCCCATCACTTAGCAGGGACCACACAGCCCTCAACAGCAAAAGCAGGGTGCTGCCTGGGATTTGACTGAATCCTGACAGGACAAGTTATTTTTATCACCCCATCTGTCCAGATATGCCCCTGAAAGCAACGGTTAGAGGAAACCAATGACCCACTTCAGGGAAATACAGAGCATTACATGATTTTTTTTTTTCTAGTAATGACATCTGATGCGCTGAGAGAGAAATGCATCTTATAAATATAACGGTCATGCAGTTTGCAAAAATTTGTATTTTACTCTTTACACACTTTTTTCATTAAGTTTATATTTAGAAATCAAATACTTGTCTTCAGCATCTTAATTCTTTTAGCGTAGCTTTCATTACTATGACAGCGGCCTTTGTGTGAAGAGAAATCCTAACTTTGACTTATGTATTCACATAAGGCTCTAGACATTTCCAAATCCTGCATATTCAACGAAGGAGGATGAAAGATCAAAATAGAAATGACAAAGCTACTTTTCTCCACTGATTTTAGCCTTCCTGTTCTCTTCTGCTGGTCTTACTCACTTATTCAGCCTGAAGTAACCACAGGACAGTTTTGACATGTCATGGAAATTCTCTTACTTTTTAAATCAGTTCCCTAATGTCCATGCAGCCTCAGGATTATTTAAAATTCTATACTGACAACAACAATGACTTGAGCATGGTGAAACCTTTAAACCATAAGATGTTGTCAGCTTGTGTTGTTTATATATTTTGTCTTCCCTGATAAGAAACAGTATATTTTTAATAAAAAAGGGAGTTTTTAATAAGAAGAGAAAAACACAAAATATTAGAAAGAAGTACTCAACACCCATAAAATTATCTGACATTGCTGCAAAATGTCTCCTCTTGACAAGATTTCAGGAACTTAGATTATAGCGTAAAATTGGATTTTTAAAATAAGATTTGAACCCTTAAAACAAGACAAATTATCTAATACTTTTATGTCTAAGGCTGTTTGTTTTATCAAATCATGCACAGCTGTTAATTACTAATATTTTTCCAACTGTGGTGAGCAGCTCTTTGAGCTGATAAATATCATAAAACTTGAATAATAGCATATAGATTTATCTTTGCACGTAATAATTCTGTAGCACAATTTGTGTGAGCATTGAAGGATTTGCCAGGTGATGCTTCCTTTTTCGTAAAGATGTGACCTTAACCTTCTCAGATGGCCTGGTGGACTGCATGGATCCAGACTGCTGTCTTCAGGCTACCTGTCACACCACCTCTTTATGCGTGGGCTCCCCCGACCCCCTGGACATCATCCAGGAGACGCAGATGTCCTCTGCGCAGAGCAACCTGCAGACGTTCTACGACCGAGTGCACTTTCTGGTGGGCAGGGACAGCACACACACCATCCCTGGAGCTAACCCCTTCGACGGCAAGTGAGTGACAAGGTTCTTTTAATGAATTCACAGGTTTTTGTCTTTTATACTTTTTTACATTTCTATCAAATCAGTAAAGCTCTGTTTGATCCACTTACCACACAAGAATATGTTTATATGGTGCCTTGCAAAGAAGTGTACTTGCTAAATCCTGGAACCTAAAGCATGATAATTGAAGCTTTCCAGCTTAAATTTAAAATGGACAAAAATGTTGGAATTTATATTTTTCTCCCCTTTTGACTGAATTATTTTTAAAAATTAATACAAATAAGAACAGATTTGCATGTTTGCGATGATATGACCCAGATAAACTCTTACCTAGCGTCACATTTTGGTGCAATGAGACATACGTTTGCACATATTGCAGATTTTAATAACAATACTTGCATTTTTTTGAAAGCTATCAAGGTGCTTTTTAAATACATTTAGATTATGGTTTGAAGCTAAGGGGATGCAGCTGGATTCACTTGGGTCTAAAATTGGCGGTTCTTGGCATGCATCTCTGCAAGGATGATGGACAAATGATGATGGACAAACATGGAATGTGGCAAAAAGGATCCAGCATTCCTTCAACAAGAATGGCATCTCATATTCATGTATTTTGATTACTTCTACTGTAATCCATCTGAGGCTCCACTCCCACAGGCAGAGCTTGTGACACCCCAGCCGTGGAATTTGAGAACCTTTTATATCAAGCATTATGGCAGTCAGAATCCCATAAGATTGCTCCGATGTTTTCCATTGTCTCTTTTTCTTTTCATCTTTTTATCGGATGCATGACAGGGTTGCTCATTTGCATACTACTTTGTTATGTATCACTCTCATCTTTGTATATCAAACTAATCCAGCATAAAAAGACAAAGTTAATATGCACTCAGAAAAGAATGAGAAGACTGTAAACACTTCGTTTTTGTTATTGATATTATTTCTCCTTTTTAATAGTCGCACCCCCATGGGTTTTCAAACTATATCTTTGTAATTAAACAAAGTCACTTTAAAGTATCAATGATCAAGCTGACTCAACTGGTCAGTAGAAAGAAATGCATTGTATTGATGTCACAATAGAACTGCAAACTTACATGAAGATAAATTTTATGTAAAAGATCAACACTATGTAGTAAATAACTGAAGAGGAGAGAACATGAAACATGGCAGGTATTTAAAAATGATCTAAAGTTTGTATGTGTCCACCATCTATGACTTCCTGCCATTTATTAATAAACATGTCAGTTAGGTTAACTGGTCCCTTAGATATGAGTTTGTGTTTATTTGTCCTGTTTGTCTTTGAGGTGCCCAAAAAACATTATGATGGGTAATGTTGTGCCCGTTTGTAACTAAATAGAACAAGCTCAAAGTTCAGTTCACACAGATGAACATGAACTAGCTCACATTCAGAGTTGAATTTTTCAAAAAATGAAGTAAGTTCACAAACCTATAAATGAACTAGTTCAAGTTCGTGTGGTAAATTAGGTCACAATCCTACACAATAGAACCTCATATTTCACTCTTTAAATGCGTGATCATAATATACAAATAGAAATGGAAAATGGAGTCAAGGTATAGTGTATGTGCAGTGAAGCCTTTATTTAGCCAAATTACATAGGACTTCAGAAACATACTGGTGGAAAAATCTGCTGAAAGGATCTGGATCAAAAATGATGTCATATGTTCCTCATTCAGTAGCAAATATTTCCAAAGATAGCTCGGATGCTTAAACTCAATGTGTCACTTTAAATTTGAAGTGGACATGGCTGACATATGGACTTTTTAAGTCCTGGTGGCCACAGCTTGCACAAAAACTTGAGGTTTTTGTGCAAGCTGTGGCCAGACTAGTACTAGCAGTAAACATGCTGGTCTGTCATTCTATTTGCTGTAATAAGTGACGTAAAACCTGACGTTATCCAAATAAAATTGTCGTTATCAATTGAAGGCATGCATGAGCTGTGTGAGTCGCTAGTTATTCTCAGAGTGAACGTCGCTTTCGTTCCCCTTCATTAATTCAAAACTGTTTCTTTTAGTTCGTTAATAATATAACGTTCTTGCATAACACTGGTGATAGGCACCAACCCCCTGGCAAACATCATGTCTCTCATATTAGGCAGACGGCTATGTGTTTGTTGGTCTGCAATGTAATGTGTGTTTAGATGATGGAAGTAAAAGGGATGTAAGATGTTTAAAGCTTGGGATACTTTTTTGTATTAACTAAATTACAGGGAAATGGACGCTGAAGCTACATGAGACTTTGTTCAAGAATATATACATGTATGCGAAATAGCGAAACCTGTAGGTTCTCTTTCCCGTGACAAATGTGTGGTTATACTGCAGCTGTAACCTGACAAAATGTGAAAAAGTGAAAGATACAAAACTTTAGCAAGCCAATGTATATTATTTTAAAAACATTATTAAACAATTTTATGCTATGCAACTATGTCAGCGGATACTTGAGTAGAGGGGTTCTGACTTTTTCTCTCATTGACATTTTTGTGACTCTCCAGAAGCATACAGCATTTTGCAGGACAGAGTTAGAGCCATGGTGGGTTGAGTAATACTCTTGTCTCTCACACAAGATGCTGCCATAAATAAGTAAAATGAAGAATCCAGAGATGAGCTGCAAGATGCTCACCTAAAAATATCGGTGATAATCTATTATTCATGCTTGATATTCATTCCCCCACCCACTGACAGATCTGAGCTGTTATGACGGGGTGGTGGAGGGGGGGTTTTCAGACAGGCCTAGTCTCAGCATCTTTTCTTTGTGATACGCTTGCCCTGCTCACGTGATCATCTTCCTATTGATCCAGCAGCCACTTCCTTGTGCCAGCTTACATGTTGTGCTGCTATTTCTGATGTTTCCATCCACAAAAAGTTGCAGAGGTGCCACTGAATAAGCATCTGCCACTGCATGTAATGTCTTGATTCCCCACCATGACACATAATACAACAGCCTGCTGGGGCCCAGCAGCCAATGCTGACCAGAATAGTAAACAGGGACTTTGTCTATGGAACAGTTTGGACAGAGATTGATGTCTGGTTTCTAATAGCAGGGCTGAAGTCATCCACTCCATTTGCTAGCTGGCACTTTTCTAATTTTATTTAAAGCTATTCTTTGTAGCATTAAGTTATTAATGTAGGAAATAAAATCTTTGTAGTCTGTCTGAACCCCTTTTAGCAGCATTATTTCCAGAAAGGAAATTAGCGCAAAGTGTTTTCCATTTGCACTCTGAGCATGCTGTGTAACATACAGAGAGGGAAAGAAAGAGATCGGCGGTGACATGCTAACATTTGCATCAGGATTCACCCTGTAATCAAGTCATTTGTGCGGATAATGATATTTCTGTTGCCTGCATGGTAATGGTGGTGTTTATTAGGTTTAGTCTTTTAAAGTTCTCTGTATTTACCGCTGGCACGCTGTTTTTATTCTGTCTGCAGTACAATTGTAAAGACACTGTGTAATTCGCTCACTATTGTGTTCACAGAAAGGCTTTAAGCTCCGAATTTAATGACAATATGTTGTTTATGTGATCTTTTTGGGTTTTTTATTTTTTATTTTTTGCTTTTTGGTGTGACAAAACCACCATCGCTATAACCTTTTGTTTGTGTTTCTTTGTGCTAAATTTATTATATTTGCCTAAGGGAAACTGAATTTAATCTGTTTTTCTTCAGTCTGGAAATTGTACTATTTTGACTAAAGTATTGTCCAGGTCAGGGCAAGTGTAAAAAAAATAACCATGGGGGATATATTCTTATTTTTCAATTATATATTTACCCATGGTCTAAATATGGCAGCCATTCATCTGTACATCCATATTTGTCCTTAAGAATAACTCAGATTTTAGGGTGAGAAATGTACTGAACACAGTTTTATGCCAACAGTGTTTTTTCTGATATTTTATTCCCTTTAAGTATCCTTTAAAGAATCTGCCGAAGGACTATTAAAAGATTTTAGAAAGAGTGTTGCCAAAGATACACAATAGTGTTTGATACATTTATCGGCATCCCTGGTAAAGAAGCCTTAAAACAAATACATTTTTCTTACTTTGATTAATCATATAAATACAATCCTTTTGAAATTGTATTTAGATGAATGTTTATTCATTTTTAGAATTTGACTTGTGTTTGCATGTTTGTGTGGATATTTGGTGAAAAGTTCTTCAAGCAGCACTTTTGTACTGCAGAGTGAGTCCATTATTGATGACAAAGGGGGCGGTGATAGCACTTTCTCACAAATGCAGTAAATCAAATAGAGCAGTTTAACTTATATATATCATTACTGCTGTTATCGAGATTCTTTGATTCTTTACTCTTTACTGCAGTTCTTTAACTTTGATCATTGATTCTGATAATGTCTTTTTCTCCCCTAACCATTTTCCTTACTGTGTGGTGAGACAGATTACAGTCCTAATCCACCCTAGTGTCCATTGGCTAAAAAAAGAACTCTTTCCTATCATCTTTTTTTCCAGAGCTGAGGGGAACAAAGATAACTTCCTATAAACTAAAAAGATTAACATATAGATATATATTTTTCCTGTTTTAAATGGATGATTACCAGCAACAACAACTGTGCCACTAAAATCCGAACATTATATTCCCCCCAGTGATGCTAAGCAGGAAAGTTGAAGATATATAGATGCTGCTTTTTTTTGTTTTATAAGGGTCCTGAAAGCAATGTAATCTTATTTTGATGGGAAATGTCTCCAGTAAAGTTTTGCTGTTCACTTTAGTTTTTCCTCCATTTGATGTCAATATTTAAATCATTTCTCTCAACATCAAGGCATCATTTTCCCATGCGCTTCACAGTGCCAGGCAGGACACCAAATTTCACAGCTTCATCTGAAGAAAACATGGGTGGCTGCCTTTTTTAAACAAATCTCTACAATAAACTCACACCTTGAATGAATAATCAAACTCCCAGGCTTTGGCTGGATATACTTTATTGGTTATTGTATGTAAATGAGTGCAGAAAGTTCTTAAGGTGTGAGGCTAATCGTTTATAGCAGCGTCCTCCTGCATGTTTACACCGGACTAGTGGTCATCCAAGGTCCTCTGAAGGAAATCTGGCCTAATTAACATAAAACTGGGTTCCTAGGGACCAGGATACAGTGGGTGACTGATCTTGCCTCTGGTAAGGACATGTTGAGGGCAGCCACTAACATGCTGGTGTTAATTGTTTCCAGTGGAAGGCAGTGTTTAAGGCCCAAACGTATTAAAAATAGCCACGGTCTAATGAAGAAGTGACAGTACAGCATTTGTTGGAGGACTAGTTTTTTTTGCCAACGATGACAAAAACCACGACCAGCTATGACTTGGGCCTTGATAATCACAGGGGTAAGAGCTGACAGGGGGGAGATGTCTGACAGCAAGGTCTCATCTCATCACTTTTGTCAGATTAGGAGGTGAGTTTGGATGACTTCCCACTATCGATTGGTGGGGACTGATGATCAGATCTAATTTACAAAGCTTCTGGAGACCTGTTAGACTGGGAATCTGTCGAGGCCTTGATAAGCAGCCAAGCAATCTGTAGTCCTATTATTTTAAACTTTTGCATTCAGTATTAAGAATGATAAAGCCTGGGAAAGGTAAAACCTTTTACCTTTATTTTTTCAGTCCATTCTTGTAATTAAAAAATATACTTTTGAAAGTGTAGCAAGCCACCTTAGTGAGAAAACACTACTGGATTCAGCAGGAATTTATCTAATATACTCTTTGAATGGGGGCTTTAATATTGAAAAGACCGAAAAGCAGTAATTTCTTAAATATTTGAATTGCCACCATTCAAATAATTCCTTTTTTATAGGATTTAATGTGTCGGTACAACAAACCCCTACTATTTAGGGCCCATATAGACATCATCTTTGTTATTCTTCTTTTTAATTAGGAAAATTCCAATAAATATTAGCGCCAATTGCGTTGATGCACACTTGAGTGGTTAATATTGTAACGGTCATAAAATCACTGCACACAACTACAAAAAGAGGTTGAAGCATATAAACTTGTCATTGAGGTTTAAACCATGTCTTATAGAAAACTGTCTTCAAATAAAATCCACTAGTCTGAATACTGGTTACAATATTTGTTTTTGCTCCAGGCTTTAATTTGTTTTTGACATATCCCTGAGGACAGTTGGCACATTTGTTAACTTTTTTAATTACTGGTTGTAAACCACTTAAAACACTTAAAACAACCTTATTGTATTTACACTTCCATCCTATATATATACAGTGTATATATATATATATATATAATGTATCCGTTTTGGATTTGAGTCTTGTTCTCAAGGCAATGATTTATATCTACCTACAACATGTAAATTTATCTATGAACAAAGTGGCTATGCGTGTTACTGAGAACATGAAAAATCTAATTTCTTCAGCTGTTTCTGCCAACAACGATAACAATAATCTTCATAATAGCTATTATTGTTGCAGGAAAAAGCAGTTAATACTACTGACTGCACTTTTAGTAGATAACCTAAGCATTTCATATTTGTTTTGCATTTGACAATCGGATCAAACTAAATCGTGGCTTTATTTGAATAGATAAACCATCAAAAGCTATTCCATAGTTAAATCATTGGTTTATTATTGAGACAGAGAACTTAAAGGACGTGCCAAATTGCCTACAGTAGTGGTCAGGATTCACTGTGAGAGCAACACAGATAAGATATTATGTCAAAGAATAAGAGGGTAAAAAACATCTTGTTTTGATTTGCTATTGTTTATCTGGTCTAATAGTCCTCATGTTTCTTTTTTTTTCCTCCACAGCCATGCTTGTGTCATTCGCGGGCAGGTAGTCACCTCCGATGGAACCCCGCTGGTTGGAGTTAATGTCAGCTTCATTAACAATCCGGCTTTTGGTTATACAATTACCAGGCAGGATGGAAGGTAAAAGTTGTTGTTTTTTTCATTTTATCACAGACACAAACATGCACGCATTTAAACAGCTACCAAATCAATACTCTACAAAGACACGAACAGCAATTTGAATATCTTCCTTGAAAAAAAAAATGTCATTGATATTGATGTTTTTGTTGTTATTATGGTTTTGCCTAATTGCATTGACTAAAAGCACCAAAATCACCCCCATACACTCTGCTGCTATTGATCCAGTTTGTACTTTTGCTGGGTTTAATTTGGAATTTGTGGCTCAATTCCCAAAGAAACCAAACAAACCCCTTCTGCTCTGCTCGCAAGTTCTGCTCTGGTTGGAGCAGAGGGGTGGCAGAGTAACATGTGCCAACTCAGAATGCACTACAGATGGCTATAATTAGATGATGGTGGAATCAGGCATTGAAGAATGAAATGTATAGTTGCTTAATACCTTATGTTATTACATTTATTCTCCCAAAGTATTGATTCATTTCGAAGGTCTTTTTTTCTTAAGAAGACAGTTCTTGTTTTACATCTACAGCTTTTCTATATTTATAAAAATAAAGATATAAACCTGTAGTGATGATAAAATGTGCACTTAGATTACAGTTTTGCACAAAAATATTTGTTTAACTCCTCTTTTTACAGGTGCGGATATAAATTTATAGACAATATCAGTATTTTGTTTTGTTTTTTAATAAGCATTAGGAGCACTTTTTCATTCATTGTGCATCTTCTCTGACCCAAAATAGTTCAAAGTTATACAAACATACTTGAATATAAACTTAGCTCCTACTATTCCACCACAGTGGTAAATCTTCTGGCATAATTCTTGCCGGGTATTTATATATTATTATAATGGAACTGGTGGGGTTAATTTAGATCGGTTTCCTATCGAAGATACTGTCCATATTTTCAACCTTAATGTTATTCTGCTATGTCAGTTTATCATGTGGATAGAACCCCTAATCAAGTATAAGTTTCGATTCAGAATTTTTTTTTTTGTTTGAGATGAGGTCAAAGATGTTTAAGAAAATCCTCTACCCTCATTATACATCCACCTTGTGCAATGAACCAGAACCAATGGTAGCAGAACAGCCTTATAGACTTCATATTGCTACTACTGGGCTTAAGGGTCGGGAGAGTCTTTCAAAGCTTAAGCTTGACTCCCTTCCAGTGTTATCCACATTGTAATAGACATGAAACATCCAACCCCTCCCAAAAGTTGTTTAAAAGATTACATCATCTTCCATCTAAACATGTAAAAACGACAAATGTAAAACATGGGTTAAAAAGTGATAGGTATATAAATATGTCCACTAAATAAATTGATTTTCTTTTCATTTTTGTGATGAATTTAGAGCCAAGGCAAGGCAAGGAAAATGTATTTGTATAGCACAATTCAGTACAAAGACAATGCAAAGTGCCTTACATGATTACAATATAGGAAAATAAAACAGAATCAAAGCAAGTAGGGAAAAAAATATCAAAATAATAATAATAATAATATAGTTTTTTCAACTAAATAAAGAGAAAAGCAGAAAATATTAAATTAACCTACAAATATGCCCATAGACTTCTAGTATGGGAGGATAAGTGTCTCAAACATCATAACAGATTTTCTCTCCTCTAGTAGGGACATGTGGGCCAGTTGGTTGAAACTTAAACATAACTGCATTGTTAAACAAAATAATCCTCCCAAACAAAAATGGCTTTTGGAATCAATAAAAGCTCATTTTAAGCCTCTGCAATGGCCCTAAAAAAAGCATTTAGTAAAATGTTTATCACTGTGCTTAAGACCTGCCTGAGTCAATGAAAAATCTTGTTTAATCATAACCATGCTCTGACCTTGTTGGAGGCTATAAATGTGTGCTGTAAGTGTGAAGCTTATCTATGGACATATGGGTAAATTCAAGTTGTGATCTCTTTCATATACACGAGTGACCTCGTTCGTGAAAACGTGCATTTAAATAAAATTTTTAAAATCATTTCTTATATTGTAAAGTTACATTTAATTGTGTAATCATTTTTGTGGTATAATTCAACCTTGGAAAAAAAAAGTTTGAATTGCACAATTTAAAGCTCAACACGTAATCCATTATTAATTGAATTCAGCATCTCTGAAATGATTTTAGTCAAAATGAATTCAGAAACCACCTATGTGGCTTTCTGTGAGCTGCTCTAAAACATTTATGTTTCTCAGGCAAGAAATCCAGAATAAATCTTTCGAATGGATGAAATTTCTTCCCTGGAAAAAAAAAGAAAAACCCTAAGACTAAAAAAACCTCTCTTAAAACTTTGCTTTGTTCAGGTATATAGTTTGGGATAAGATTGCACACGCTTGCTCAACCCTCCTTCTTATATCTCTTTAAGAAAGGCTTGATAGCAGAGCAAGCCTCTGTGTCAGCACAGTGTGAATTGCTGTTCTCTTCAAGCCCCATTTCTTCCTGATACTTAAATATAGTTGATATGTATGGTCTTAATCTTTTTTTTAACAATCACCATGTTCAAATTTTCTAATTTCCCCTCTTCAACTTATTTTGTCAGACTTACATTTCTTCATATTTCCCCCGCTCTAATCCCACACTATCCTTAAGCCTGTCTTGGCACCTTCCTTGAGCGCAGGTCTTATATCCTTTCAACTGCAGTGACTCCTCTCATCTTTATCTTTTCCCCATATTTATGCATGTCCCAATTTTCTCTATGCATCATTCAGCTTTTTTCCCATGCAGAGCTTTATACTCCTTTCCCCTTTCCAGCATATGTGTAAACACTTCTCCATCTCCCAGGTTCCCCCCTGTAAACATGTCCAGTCTCCGGCACCTACCCCGGCAATCACTGTAAACAGGATCAGTGCAGCGTGAAATCACAAACGCACCTGTTCACCCACTTAGAAAAGAGAAAGCTGTCTCAACTCATTTCTATGATGTGTTCTTTATTTTCCAGGGGTTTAGATTTTTAAATTACCCATTACCTATGCAATCTTGAAAAGTTTCTGAGTTCAGGCAAGTGATTTGTGTAGTTTCTCTTGCTTCTCCTGTGCATTTTTTTATGTAAGCAGAGAGACAATGCAGTCCTGTTTCTTCCTCTGGAATTTCTCAGTCATGGGTAAAATGCTAAGAAGAATTACGTGGCTTTGAATGAGTCACAATTAAAGTGACAACATCTAAATGTGTCTCACTTCTTATTTATCCTGTAACTTGCATGTTGCAATCCCAAATTATATACAGTGACCTTTTTTTTACATTTTGACAGATCACTAACACATATTTCAGTATATTTTATTAGTATTTTAAGGTACAGATGAACAGGAAGTGCAGCAATTATAAAGAAAACACAAGTGGAATTTTTTTCCCCAAATAACTGTAGGAAAACCTTAAGAACAACTCTTTGTTCGCATGTTTATGTCAAAGATGTTGAATGCCGTCGTGGCCCCAAATGCAGAGTAGAAAGAGGCAGAGATGAGTTTTTGCTGATGCAAAGATGCAAGAAGGTAACAGAAGAAAAACCCAGGAACAAAATATAGAAAACCAAAAACAAGGAGACGCTAGAGGAAAACACACATGAGGAGCAAAGTAACGACGTGAAACAGCTTTGAAGAACTGCGCAGGAGGTGTATATATGGCAAACAGAACAAAGACTAAGATAATCAGCTAACAGGGAGCAGGTGTGGATAGAAGCAACTAGAAGGATACTGGCACAAAGGGGCAAGAGAAGCAACACGAAAACATGACACTGCTTAAATATACCTACAAAATAACTACAATTACACAATTGCAGTGAAACTAAAACCTAAACAAAAACATAAACAAAGGGCGGAACCATGACTATTTATCAGTGATGTAGAAAAGGTGAAACTACACATCACCATGAATGCATCATTACGAAAGGGTTATATGGTGATGCTGGACAACAGCACAAGTAGTTGTGCATTCCACATATTTAGCACCAGATAAGACCAGAAAGATGTTAAACATTGTATTTAAAAACCACAAGAATTTCTAAGGCTCTGTTTATCAGTACAAGCCATGTGGGACATGTAGGAAGCAGGTGGAAGAAAGTGCCTCTGGTCTGACAATATGCAATACCTTCAGTGGAAATATATGGAGGTAGCATCATCATACTGTTGGTTCTTTTACCACAGCAAACACAGAGAAGATACCTCGTTCTATAAGGAAGTTGGGTGTAAAAAATGGCAACCTTTGATTGAGACTGTTTTATCAGTAGGAGAACAACCTTAAAGAAACCACAAGAGCTACAATGGAAGGTTTGAGATCAATGAAATGCGTATTAGTTTAAATTACCCAGTCAAAGTCTACAAAGCAATCCAATTAAGAATCCAGAATATGTAGAATACTGTTTACAAACACCCTCTTAGCTAATATGCATTGTAGAATGGGCAAACAACTGTCTTTAGATGTGTTAAGCTGAAATACCACCAAAATATCAAGTATTAACTCAGAGAAACTGAATAGAAAGGCATCCTACAGTGTTCAGATTTCTTAAACAATTTCAAAACAATATAACCTTTCCTTCTTTTTCACAACCAGATATTACTTTATATTAACCTTTCACTTGAAAATACAATACATTTTATTGAATAAGATAAAAAAAAGTATTCTTATATTCTTATATATAATGTAAAAAAGAAAGAAAAATCAAGATTTTTTTGATACTGCAAGGATTTATAACACAAAGCTACCAGGGTTTCTTGTTACCATTTATTTTCCAAATACTTTTAGTCCGTTAATTAATCACATCTACTAAATCCAGTAATTGATTGGCTACCCTGCCCACGGATATTTGACCACAAGTGTCCAATGTGTGCTTAGCCTGCCTAGTGTCATGCAAACTGACAGGCTGCGAATGCCAGATCGCTCATGGGTCACAATATTACATTGGCATTGTAACAACAGTGTAGCTCTGCAGCCTTTTACTGCACACACCGCTCACACCCAGTCAAGGTTGAACCGCAGTGTAGAGCAAGCTATTATTTTTTATCCCCACAAATATTCAGATGCTTAGCCTCAAGGGAAGCGCAGCATAGCACATTTTTTTTATAGTACCTTAAACCAACAGGGATGCTGCCTATTTTAGTGGCTTCTGTTTGGACCTACTTCTTTACCTGTAATTTAGCAAAGGTGCCTCCTGTGTGAGGATGCGGGAGGATATGGCCCCGTCCCAGGGGCCTGTAGGTGACCAGGTGCTAATTGGTTCTTAGCGAGAAGTGACAGGAGCTGCAGAAGTCCGGCGCAGGTGCTGCCATGTTGTTGTCACAGTGCAGGCTGTTTACTGAAGCTAAGGTCAGAGCAGAGGCACAGGCCCTTTTAATGCAACAGCAGATGGGATTGCATTGCAGGGCTTTTAGACTGATGTTAGCACGGACAGGCTTCGTCCAAGGGATCAATAAAGTAGTGGTGGCTGTCTCCATCCCGCAGTGCAAAGCTCTCTCCCTGCACATATAAATGCAAACAGAGGAGTTCAGCTTTTCTCATACATGTAAGAAACAGTTGCATCTGAAATGTGCAATTTTCTGTTCTTAAAATAATGTATTCAAACAGTGATAGTGAAATTACATGCAGTTAAGAATGAGATCCATATAAGCCCTGTTGCATATTCAGTATGTGTGTGCCTGAGAGATTGCTTAATAATACTTAATTCTGAAAATAATCCTTTCTTAGTGGCCTTCATTTATTAACCCATTTTTCATTACTCCCTGACTCATTATAACAATGACAATATAAAAGATAAAATGGGAATCAGTTCATCCTCTCTGACATTGTTCGCATCTGTTTTTCCAGTTTCGACTTGGTGACCAACGGGGGCATAGCCATAGCCCTGCACTTTGAGCGCGCTCCATTCATCACCCAGGAGCACACTCTGTGGTTGCCATGGGGACGGTTCTTTGTCATGGACACCATTGTCATGCGGCACGAGGAAAATGACATCCCGAGCTGCGACCTCAGCAGCTTTTCCCGGCCCATCCCTGTGGTGTCCCCGGCGCCGCTCACAGCCTTCGCCGGCTCCTGCTCAGAAAGGGGGACAGTGGTGCCGGAAATCCAGGTGATGCTTCGCCTCCCGCTCTACTCACTTCCCTGCAGGAAGGACCTAAGTGGGTCTCTCCTTCAAATAACTCTTCCCTAACAGCTGGGAGAAGATTGTAACATTATTCATAAACTAAAGTGGAATAGAGACCATGGCTCTTGGCTGTACTGTCATTTATATCTCTCTTGTAAAATTGGCCAAATTAAGCAGTGTTCCTAAGAAGGCTGACAAAGTCTAAAAGAGGTTGAAATGTAGTTTTAGACACGGCCAATATTTTCATGTGTACAGGCTATTTCTTACCTGTGGTCTAAAATCTTTAAACCTTTTTTTCCATACTTCTATCTCTATGTTTGCATAGATATGGAAAACATAGAATTATGAAGAATATAGTCTAGAATATAGTATATCTGGTTTTGCAAACCTTATAACTTATTTACTGTGCAAAAGCTGGTTTCTATCATCCATAAAAATCATAGTAAGCAGTAAAAATTGTAATTCAGAGAATTTTTGTTGCATTAACACCATGCTGGTGTTGTTTTAAATACATCAAACCAGCCCATGCCCTGTTACAGTGCAGATTTCCCTTGGGGGGGTGTGTGCACTCAGACAAAGCATAATGTCGATCACAGTCAACCACCAGCTACATTCCAAAATGACTCATGTATTATTTTGGTGTTTGTCAAGAGAATTTCATACTAAAATACTATTAAAAGCAGGACTTTGTGAGTGGGTTCTATACGTTTGAGATGTTTTTAGCCATGCATCTAGCCTCAATCAAATGAATGGTTTGGCCTAAGAATATTCTTTTGCTTTGCATCCATAAGGAAGAACTCAGCAAATTGTAGGTTATTCCTTTAAAACATGCTCTCTGTGCATAAGGATTTGCTTTTAAATATCCCACCCACACAGTTATTGGTGGCTCGCCCACATCTGCATGTTTTGTGTGTGTAATCACACATATGAGCATCTGTGCAGTTCAGCTAGTTGATTCTATATGTCTGCGGGCATATCTCTGTCCTTTAAATGATTAATATCATGTCTAAAAATGTTGTATTCAGTTGAATCTATTTATAGCAGCTCTGACTTTTGTTCATATTCAGATCGTGCCACAGAAAGACAACATCCTTGTTCGCTTACAAAAAGGAATTTTGATCAGTCAAGCGCAAATAGCTGCAATCTGTAAACATTTAAAAATAAATACATCGGAAGTGACATGTCCTCTGACCAATGTCGCTTTGAGCAGCTGTTTTGATTGCTGCTCCACATGTCGTTTGGGGCCGTGGAGACAAGCGTCAAGAGCCGATTTAATTTTAGTCAAGAGGACCAGGCCAACCAACCCGTGCTGTCAAGCCTTGAACTCAGATCTGTACACACTGTACTGTATTAAAGTGCTCATTAACAGCTTCTATCATCCAGAGGTTGTTAAAGGTCCGATCTTGGAGGAAAGTTCCTAAGGCATCACTATTGGCTGTCACTAAGCTCCATTCATAACTGAATATGTTATTGTACTGTGTAGAGTCAGAACCCTTGGGCACCCTTGCTGCGCCATTGTCATATGGATTGCTGGGGGAACTGCTCTTTTAATGAAGCATTTGAAGTTATTAAATCACTTCTCAGAAATGCTCTTTGGAGTATTTCTGAAGAAATCCTTCATCGGATACCATTTCATCCATGAGTGTAATTGTCCACCAGTTAGTGTTTTAACTTCCCACTAGTGCCCACATATGGTTTAAGGCTAGTAATGAAAAATACAAGACAACAGTCTTCCCTCTGACCGACTGACAAACATATTAATTACCAGCTTGTTAGTGGTGCACTGGTAAGCCCACACACATCAGTGGGTAATCTGAGTTTTTGTGTTTGGTAGTGGTATGTTACAAAATTAAAACAAAATAAATGCAAATGTTAAATATGCCTTTAAGACGTATCAAACAACAAAGTAATCCTAGTTGAGTGTAGAGCTGTACCAATCCGGCTTTTCACATGTTTGCAATCGTCAATTAAAATCTAAATTTGAATAAATTCCAATTTTTTTTTTTTATAAAATAGGAAAAAAAAATTTCTCCAGTTTCTTTGATACAGATACTGCTTAAAAAAGAAGGAATAATGAATGATATAGCATAATTAGTTTTGATGAATTTGATGAATGGCGACAAATTCTTTGATCCCTTCAAGCCTTTAGCCATCTCGCCATCAGTTAAAACTGATCAACACAAAATTAAATGATTACAATTTCAAACCAGAAGCTTTCTCTTGCCCAAAAATGTTTCCCTTCATTTGTAGTTAATTTGAAAAAGGCAGCACGGATTACATGTTGGAAGCTTTAAACTATTAGTTAAAATAAAATCCTCACTTACTTTATATTAATACTGTATTCTGTTATTATATGAATATCAATCCATCCATACAGCTTAAACTGTATCCATGTCACATTAGACCAGATTTTTACAAACCGCTCAATAAAAACAGGGACAAATATCTGCAACCACAGACATTTTTTTTTATTAGTTAGGTGTGGAGTGCCCTATATCAAGAGGGTCCACTTCCAGTTTTCTAGGGCTGTTTTTTGCTTTTTCCAAACCTATCCTTGCTGCATCATTGGCCAAATATCTTACTCCACAGTGGTATATTTAGAAGGTATTAATTTGTTTAAAGTGTCAAATCAGGTCAGCGTCTAAAACATACAGAACCTGAAAACTGCCTTTTTAACCAAATGTTTTGGACAATAGTCACCTTTACAAACAGCAAAAACAAATAAAATAGAAAAATATATATATGTTTTCCTTCTTACATGAAAGTGGTGATCACCTTTGATTGATGTATTCTTTGGCTGTGTGCACAAAGCTGCAGAGGACATCAGTGCTGTGATTGTGAATGGGCTGATTCCTGTAATCAAGGTTCTAAAGGTTTCAAGCTTAGAAACCAGTAAAATGTTCTTACTTGGATTTTTTATATAAATTGATTTTAGTACGATTGGAGAAAATGTACAAAAATGGCCAAGGTTTCTGTTTATGTATTAATTTTGATGTATTCTGGCTAAGAATCAACCATCTGATTACTACCAGTCTGTGAGCTGGAGCTAAGGTCTGGTTCTAAGAAACACTGACATGGAGCTAAAAAAAATATGCTTTATGTATCTGACTAGCAATAAAAACATGCTTTAGATATTCAAGTTTGTAAATACAATGTTTAATATGCTAAATACTCATAGGGGGAGGCGTAGCAGTAGGACAGTAATACTGTGGAAAAATAGAAATTATGGTCAAGGGGATGTGAATGTAAATCTTACCTGATCCATACTTAATGTTAATGTTTGACAAAATCTGATTTAAGTTTCCCCAATGTATTAAAAAACAACAACATGTAAGTGTTGTTTAGCTCTGTTTCTCTTTCATTTCCTTTTTTCATTTCTTTCCTTTACTTTTCCACCCTTTCATTTAATACTGTTGTGTTGTTTTGCCCCCAGTCTCTACAGGAGGAAGTGCCTATACCCGGGACAGATATGAAGCTCAGCTATCTGAGCAGCAGAACTCCAGGTTATAAGTCGATTCTGAGGGTGACCCTCACGCACTCCACGATTCCTTTCAACTTGATGAAGGTTCACCTCATGGTGGCTGTGGAAGGCAGGCTATTCAGAAAGTGGTTTCCCGCAGCTCCCAACCTCTCCTATGACTTTGTGTGGGACAAGACAGACGTCTATAGCCAGAAGGTCTATGGCCTGTCTGAAGCCTTTGGTGAGTGATGAAATATATTTTGGGTACGGTCTGTTTTTATTTGACCCAAATGACATTTTGATCAGCCCTACTATTTCGTTTTTGCTCCCTTTTCTGTAGTTTCAGTGGGTTTTGAGTATGAGTCATGCCCAGATCTTATCCTGTTGGAGAAGAGGACTGCTGTCCTTCAAGGCTACGAAACTACCGCCTCCAAACTTGGAGGGTGGACAGTAGACAAGCATCATGCTTTGAATATCCAGAGTGGTGAGTTCATCCATAAATGGCCATATCCTTATCAATATTGCACTTATTAAATTGATCATTTTGTATTTTTAACATCAACAGTGTATGCCACTACAGTTGACTAATTTTATCCAATATTCAGACTATTGCAAAGAGTGTATTAGCAATCAGGTTTCAACTAAAGCTATTTGCAAACTTATTTAAACTCCTTGAAATTAACTTGAAATTAACTTTTATTAATGACATCATTTCAACAATGCTGAAGTTTCAAAATGTTCCACATCAAGTTGTTTACTAAGTTGTAAACTTGTTTGGACACCCCTGCATAACATTCAGTGCATGCATTGCCATTTATCTGAACAGATGGATCAGGCAAAGAGAGCATAATGGAGCTGCAGATTATTCCACAGTTAAAATAGGATTGTTAAAACTATTAGTAACTGCTATTATTAACTGCTGAAAGAAACCCAGTTGCATTTGCCATCAGAAATACTGGAGACAGAAAAGTCATGTGATAGAAGATACACTATTTATGTAGGCATACCTGTAAAGCCCTGAGTGGAGGAAAATGTCACTCTGAAAGCACATTCAATACAGAAAAACTTGTTAGTACAACCATTATAGGGTGGATTCTTTTTTTTTTTTTGAAGATATGATGTGAAGATAATCAGAGCTAAATATAGAGATGTACTTAAAAAAAAAGGAAAAAGTACTTGGGTTCACTGCATGCAAGCTGAATTATTGGGGTATTTGTGCATTCACAAATTTTTAACTATTAAAGATGAACCCAAATTAGCCAGCCAATCATGCTGTAGTATGGCAGTTTAAGGTGGGATGTATAGCTGAGAAAACAAAACAAAAAGCACACAACCATGTTTTGGTTTTGCTGATCACATCTATTTTTGTCAGAATCTATGATTTCATCTTTGGAATAGTATGTTTTTGTAGTCCATTATGGCTGATATTTAATTTGTTACTGTGAATTGTTAAAGCCAAGCTTTGGTTGTGCTCAGAAGGTTTTTTCTGAACGTCCCTCCTTTCATGAACCGATTGATGGAAACAGAACCAGATTAATAATGTGTAGAATCAAACCGTGCTACACATTATTAATCTGGGTTGGCAGGTTCAAAGTTAACCTCCATGAAGGGCAAAAATCCTGAAGATAGAGCAAAAAGCAAGTGTATGTAACATGGCCAAGTCAAAACAAAAATTCTATTTAATAGAGGATATTAAAACTTCAGAAAATAATGTAATTTAAATGTCCTGAAGTGGTAAAGACAGCTTCAGGTGTAACTGCACCTCTACAACAAATGAAATCTTCTCTCCTCCATTTTATAGTTATTCTCAACTTGGTGTTGTTTTTTTCTTTCTTTTTTTTATGCCAGATTAATACATTGAAGTTCGGTGTTTGCAAAATAACAAATGTGGAAAAAGTTCAATTAATATTAAGATTTCTTTCTGCTTGTACAGAAATATATATGCCACATGTACTTTATCAGTTTTAATGCAGCAGTCAATTAACCATCTGTTCCATATGATTTTTTTTTTTCATGCTACTTTATCATTTAGCCTTAGGTAGATCTGACTTTTTATATCTGCTATACATCTTCAGGAGGAAGTGGGTCAATTTTCTTATTGCCAACAAATTACTCCTCAAAGGCAGTGTTCGGAATGAAGTTTGGCAGCACCTGTCACTAGCAAGGCTTCACAGTCTGTTTTGGGGCTGGAGAGTTTCATCTAAGGAGATGAGGCATACTTGAAAATTGCTCAAAAAGGTAGCACTTTGATGTAAAAGACACCGAGCCTGGACACGGTGTCTAGAGGATCGATAGAACTGCCTCCCGGCTTTTAAAACCAGTACTGCCAGGTTCTCCACCCTCACATTGCCATCCCTTCCCCCTGTTTGGCACCTCAGAGTCTTACCCATGCCCAGCATTTTTAGAATCATCCCTAATTTAATTGCTGTCAGACTGCTGCTCAGAGCAGCAGCAGTCCCAAAGATTAAATCACATCCCAGGAAAGAGATGCTTGGCTGATCGTTTCTGATAGCCCACATGTTGTTCTGCTCTAAGGAGTCAGGTCACTGAGTACCATCAGAAGCAGAAAAACCCTCCACAGACACCCAGATGCTGAATTTCAAATATGATTACATTGACTGACCACCAGGAACATCTTTACATTTACATATTTGGGGATTTTCCAAGAAACGGATTGGCACCACTCATGTAAAAAAAAGTGGAGGTTTCTGAATATTTACATGTGAACCCTTGGATTTAGAGATGGAAGAAACATGAACAATTCTGATGTAACTTATTTTTGTTTTCGTGTGATTAAGATTGGGTTTGAGAGGTGTATTTTTCTTGCTCTGAGAGATTATACCCGAGCCACAGTTCTTGGTCCCCATTTTGGCATGAAATTGCGCCTGTGTTTTCATCCACTGTGATGACCTCTCGTCGCAAACACAGAGCTGCTGTGCAATTTCCACACCTTTAGCTACAGATACAAACCTATTTAGAATCACATCATCTTCTAATCTGTGTTCAATTATACTCGTCTCTTAACATTTGCTACCCAGTGTTGCTGCTGTGAAAAATCGAGTGTTCATCTTGATTCTGATAGTCATCGTTCTGTTATATAACAAGGAGAAATTGAGGTCTTTTGAATTGTAAATGACTTGCATAAATAGAAGCAACAGATGATGAAATTTAGACCTTTAAATTGAGATGCAGCTACCATGTCAAATTGGAAAACATGCCTTTTAGTTTATTAAGATAATTGAGAATGATTTGGTTACAATAAATGTAATGAACTTTAAATCTGATATTTACAGCATTGTTTTATTTTTGTAATTTATATAATTCTTTGTTGAGTTTCCTTTTTTCCTTACCATTTTATATATATTTTTAGAATTATCTCATAATTTGAATTATTAATTTTTATTATCTTTAATTATTCATTTTCATTAATTGTTTAATTACCTTTATGTCACTGCAATGCACTTTTTTTTTCTTTTTCTCATGATTAGCACTTGAATTGTCTTGCTAGTGAAATGTGCTCTTTAAATAAATGGCTTACCTTGCTTTTGTCAATATTTTCAGAGTTTTCCTCATTATATTTTGATGTTAGCATTATTAGTGAAATTATAGTAAGAGCTAAATATGTTCTGCTATGCAAAATTATAATTTTATATAGGCACAAGATTCACTACACATTTTTATGATATTTTCTAGTAGAGTAAAATAACAAAAAGTAATGCATAATTTGGAGTTGAAAGACTTGGCCGTTTATTCCTATTTTATTTCTTTATTGAACTTTATTAATCTCACACTGGAGATATTCACTCTCTGCATGTTAACCCATCCCCTTGGGGAGCAGTGGGCTGCCATTGCACTACTCTAACCACTAGGCCATCACTCCCCTGTGCAAGGAGAGCAGTCATCGCAAAAGTGCTTTCTAGTAACTCTAGATGAGCTGTAGAGGACCACAGCTCAGGTGGAAAGATCTTTTGAAAGGAGAGTTATTATTCATGTACTTCATTCTAAGTTTTTTTATTTCACCTTTTTTTTACACAAGTAACACAGTAATACAATGTACTAAAAACACACACACTCTGTTCTGCTATATGTAGTGAGGACCATGTGTTGATTCCCCTTGACTTCTATTGATTTTTAGTAATTTTCAATCATTTCTATGCCCTAAAACTAAAATTAAACCTATCTATTACCAATGCATACCTCACCCTAACACTAACCCAATTGACACATCAGCCCTAACCCTAACCATTAGCAAAATACCTTGGGAGGACCAGCAAAAGAAATATCATCTCTTTAAAACAACTGGTCCTCATTGTTACGGTGAAATTGATAAAATGGTCCTCCACCTGATGCGTGGATAGGCACACACACACACACACACACACATATATACATATATATATACAAATATCTGACTTTATGTAGAATTGGCAATAGAAAAGTCATCACTGACAAAAAGCCATCAGAATTGAAAAGTCTTCTACAAGGACACAGTACAGGGGACACAGCAAACATAGAACCACATGCCAGGACTGCATGTAGAAGTCGACTAAAACTGCACCTGACAGCACCATCCCCACAATACAACATGGCGGCATCATGGTCTTCTCTAAGAGTAGTGAAAATGTTTGTTATGGTGTATAAAAACGGAGGGAGTTACTTATTGAATACAGAGACTCGGGTGGAGAGTTTCCTTCCGCTAATTTGGTGAGCATAAACCTAAAGCCAGTACTAAAATGTGGAAAAAATTGAAATCCAATCTGGATTAGCTTGGTATATTTTGTATTAAAAAAAAATTAAAGTGAAAGAATGTTTGAATGCAATTGCAAATAGTATTACCTTTGGTGAAAGTCAAAGTACTGTAAGCTTAATTCAAAATCTGAATGCATCTGATGACCATGCAACTGAACTTATTTCTCTTGTATGCAAAATATACCTTAAGAGAATGAGAATGCTAAGCTAAGGCCACCCATGTCTGTCCTGTGCTCTTCATCAGGTATTCTTCACATGGGCAATGGAGAAAATGTCTTCATCTCCCAGCAGCCACCTGTAATCGGCAGCGTGATGGGAAACGGGCGCAGGCGCAGCATCTCCTGCCCCAGCTGTAATGGCCTCGCTGATGGAAACAAACTCCTGGCCCCCGTGGCTCTGGCTTGCGGCTCGGATGGAAGCCTGTACGTGGGCGACTTCAACTATGTGAGGAGGATTTTCACCACAGGAAACGTCACCAGTGTCCTGGAGCTTAGGTAACTGAGGAGCAGCCTACTAACACCCACTCAGGACTATGAGCAGCTCAAATGGTCTTACACACTAGCTATAAACTACAGAGTGCAATTGAGATAGACATAAATGCCCTAAAGGCAGAGGATTGATGGTCTACCTCTTTTATTCACCTGCATCAGCTGGAGTACGCTCTTCATAGGACCTAAAAAGGATGTATTGAGACTTTAACAGAAGGTGTCCTTGAAACAGTCTAATATGTTCACAAAGAGGTTTTTGAAGATAAAAATTGTTACAATCAATCTTTTCTTCTGCTTAATTCCACTAACTTCTATTAAATTCTTCCACTAACAGCTCACCTTTTGCTCTCTTTTCTTTTCCTCTCTAATTCTTCCTGCTTTCCATTAACGTTCAAAGAAATAAAGACTTCAGGCACAGGTAAGCCTCATATATAAATGTACTGTTTCCCTGCTTATTTGTTTCCATCTCAATAGTTTGTTTTTGTTGACTTGAACATTTAAGGGCAAACTAAGTCTGGATGCAGTTAAACATGCTTCATGTTCTACATTTCCATTTTTAACATAGCTGCTGGTTTAATCTTGTAGTCATATATATCAAATATGGGTCTATAATTTATGTTATCCCTATATCTTCTTAATATTGCAATGTAACTCCAATTTAATGGTGCACATGTTGCAAATTTACAAACATAGGTAGAAATAAACAGATCATTTTAAGTCTTGAAGGATTTTAAACAGTTATTGAAAAAAAAACTGAATCCTCTGAATACTTATTTCCATAAATAATGAAAGCAATCGGATCTTTACCAGGTGCTCCCATTATTCAAATTTAATTGTCTAATTTTCCACCTTAAGCTCAAGTAGCGCCAGAGAAATTGTGACTAGTTTTATTAAAGCAACTTTGACAGCTATGGTTTTAGGCATGCATGTGTGGATTAAAGCAGTGCCCAGAGAAGAGGCAAATCAAACAATAATTTGTATATCGATGGTAAAAAAAAAAATCTCAAATAAAAGACATTTACGGCAGCAGAAAACAAAAGAAAAAAAAGACTCAGATCTGACCCATTTAGTAAATCACCATTTTAGACTTAGAATGCTGACATTCAAATTGAGGAGAGTAAAATTTAAAAAACTTTAATAGTATGCTTGTGAAGTAGAAAAACAACAGAAAATCCGAATGGGTCAAAAGCCTAATGGAAGAAGGTCATTTGGCAAATAAGACAACTTTGTTGTGTTAATGTCATCATTTCATTATGCAGAAAAAAACAAAGCAAAGAACGATCTTGTTTGCCTACAACCAAACACAGCAAATAGGAACAAACAGCTTCGACACAATTTCAGGCAGAGCGGTGGTGGTTGCAATGCTTATGGTTTTTCATTTATTGCATGACTTATTGTGTGGTTCCAGCAGGTTATTAGTAACATTTTAACAGCATGCTGCGTTACCTACAGTAATGTAACTGTTTTAATGAAAAAAATGGGAAATTAGATCTTTAAAGAAATGAGGAACCTTACTATGCAGGGATATCCATATTGAAAATTACAGTTACTTTGGTAAGTCTTATCATCATCATTGTCATAATCATCTTCATCATCATCATGGAACTAAAGACCACAAAATAAACTGTAAACTAAGCACACAGAGGAAAAGAAAAACTGCACATGATGACTTCTGTTGAATTGTGGGGTGTGTCGAGTTTTTCACATGCAGTTTTTTTCCCCCATTTTAGCTTCATCTTAGTTTGATTGATGACGGTGTGGGATCAGTGTTTGGCAACAGTGTTTTTATTCTAGACACCAGGCTAAATCCGAAATATGAATATCTGGTGAAAACCAGATAATATCTTACTTATAAAACTATGGAAATAAATTGACTCTAATTAAATGAGATGATTAAAGATGAATAGTTTCTAAGTTCTGAAATAAAAAAGCTTCATTTTAAATTTGGCAGTAGAAATTTGGGGAATCTCAGTCTTCCTTCTTCAGGTGGCGTTTCTTAGCAGTGGTCTTAGTAAAGAACATATTGTTGCCCATTCATTTGTTTGTTTATCTGTTTGTTTATTGTGGATCCCAATTAGTTGCAGCTTAATACAGTTGCTATTCTTTCAGGGAGCAAAAAAAGAATTAAAGAAAATGAATTACAGTGTAAATTGCATAGAATTAAAAAATGATAATTTTCTATTGTTAAATAAGAAACCTTTTATGTCTTACAGGCATTGTTTTCCATATTTTGTAAACTAATGGTGAGATAATGAGATAATTATTTAGATAAATAGCTATATCTTTAAGTTGGGGTATAGATTTTTAATCTTATTCTAAAAAAGGTACAATTAAAATTCTTTTTCAACAAATTCTTTTATACAATTCCACTTTCTCTTTTGATCATTTTCACCAGCATTTACTTTATTCTCTTTATATGTTATTTGTTCATTTATATTTCATCTTGTGATGAACTTTTCACATTTACTATATAATTTCCGATAACTCCTAATTTCATGTATTCTTTAATCTCCCTGTCTAACCATGGCATGGTAGTGTTTCTGATCATAAACATCTGTACCAGGGCCATTGTTCACCACAGACAATATTAGAAAAGGCCCCAAAAACATAGTGAGGGTTAATTTTAGTGAGAATTGAAGACTGACACTTATTTAAAACATTTTTAATGAATCTTGATTAAACCTCTCATATAATCTTTGCTCTTGATTTCACAACTTTTCCATTCCTAACAGTAATAACTAAATAATGATCACTGCACGGATAGTAAATACACTTGAGCTTAGCTCAGGTTTTTTTGTAAAAACATGATCAATGCAGATTGCCTTGAGGAACCTGTGTTTTTTCAGCATGTTCTTGTAGGTTTATTGACTAATTGAGTAAAGTTATAGGCAGTAGAGATAGCTAACCACTCCTTTATTAAAGAACAATTCTGTTCTAGTCAATCTATATTCAAATCAACATTTAATATGTATTAAAGCCCATTATGATTGCAGTCTAACACTTCATGGATACAGCCTAGATAAGAACTACTTACACTAGGTGGTTTATAAAAGCAACAGATTAATACTTGCTCTAACTGTGTTGATATTGCAACCAAAATATTACAAATTTCATTTTTTATTAGATATGGTATATGGTATATAATCTAACAGGCCACTCCACCAACAAATGTATTCCTGTTTCTCATCTATATATATTTATCTTTAGTGCTATTACAAAGTAGAATATCTGAAATGTCATTTCATTTGTTCCTTATACTATCAATATTATTCTGTAATACTCTTAATCCTTTCTTTGGCAGTGTAAAGCCTAGTTTGCTTCACATCAAACAGCTGTCCCTAGACCTGCACAGTATCTCTGTGCCAACCTTAAAAAATGCTTCTTAATCATAACATTAATTTCTCTGGTTTTGTTGAGAGAAATAAGTTACAAATGGAGACCATAACGGTTTGAAAACCTGCAGGAAGTAAACGAACAAGAAAAACTACAAAGCACAGTATTTTTGGAACAATGACCTTTGGGAGGATGAGACCAAACAAGAGATATTTCCTCTTGTTTGCTAAAAACCAGACACTATATATATTGGTACTAACACCTCTTACCAGTTGTTGAGCCTGGAGGTGGTGGTGGGATGATAATATTAGATTCTTTGCAGCTCTTGGGCTGGTGAATTTTGCTGCCATTGGGCTTTTTGCACACAGCCTAATTGTTTATAGTCAAATGAGGGTATCTGTCCACCAGCTGGCGATCATCCACAATTGATTCCTGCAAACCGTGGAGCAGCTTTGTAATGCGTGTTACAAAATAAAAAATAAAAATTCCCCCCCAGCCATGTGACATACTAAATAAACAGAAGCAATAATTTCAACTTTCTTTTAATCCAAAAGAACAGTTTGGGATCTGCAGGGTGTCTTTTTTTGAAAATATTTTCTCATACCTTGAGGCATACTTGATTTTGCTCTTCCTGCAGATCCCTCTAATAGAATAACTATTGGTACAGATTTTATCAGTTGCTTCAGATACAGAGAACTCATTTTTCAGGCAGGAGGCAACAAGGGAAATCTCAGTGTGACCTCTTCAGAAGCTGTGTCTGAGGTGAAGGGCTATTGATTGGTTTTCTGTCTAAAGAGCCTCGTCTTAGACTATGAGACGCATCGATGAAGTGAGAATGAAAAGCTATGTAACGCTGGTCACCTACTCTTCTTTTAAAGAATAATCACGTTAAGAAACCATTGTATTACATCTCCTGTTTTTTGTCACCTTATTTCTCAAGTTCTTTCTTGCATAGCAGAAATGTTATCTTTCTTTTCCACATTACCTTATACATCATACATGAGATCTGTCTGCAAGAGTGCCGCTAAAGAGACATCAAACCCTAGTCGCTTTAAACTATGTACCACCATATGCATATTAAAGAGGAAATTTACCAAGGAAAAGCACAGCAATTGTCAATGTGAAACGGGTAAATGCCTCCTGTTCCTGTGTTAGCTGACGATAGGAGTGGGAGGTGGGTGATCTAACGGCAATGTTCATTGACCCCCTGCTAAGGATGCCCCCATCCTCTCTGACCAATTCCGCGACAGCATGCAGCAAAATCCAATTATCTTCTACAAACTCGATGTTGTCAGTGAATATAGATGGCCTATGTGTCCACAGCTCAAGGTCAGCAGTAATGCCTAGAGGTTTCAAACACACGGTGGGGGACAGCATTTTTTTTTACATGCAACTAGGAGCTGATAAGGTATCTGCTGATTGCATATGGAAGGTAGACCACAAATCTGAAAGCACACGTTGTGATTTTCTACTGACCTAGATCACTGCGACAAAACATTGTACAGGTGCATTTTAAGAAACTAGAATATTATTAAAAACTTGGCCACATAATCAGGGGAAAGACAGCCGAAGGTCCTGGACAGCTATTATAAATGGTTAACCTTGGAAAAATTAATTGCTTAAGAAGCTAAAAGTTAAAAGAGTATTCAGTCAAAGTTAATTTAATGAAAGGTTAGTGGAAGGAAAACAAAGTGGTTAAAAAAATTAGTGAGGTACATTCTGCAAGTTTTATCTTGATAATCTTTAGTATTTGTGACAATAACCTAAAAATTATTATGTGAAGTATTATAGTAATTTATTGCTCATATTGACATACATTACTGCCCTAAAATAAAAGGTATCCATTGATAGTTAGGTTGTATACCAGCTTATATATTAAGGAGTTGTACATTTAAGCGCACAATATTTTCATGATTGATGCTATATTGATCCAACAGCAGAAAAAAAGAAAGAAAGGATTACAAACATAATAAATTAGTTTATAAATGACAAGCAACTCAATAATTGCCCAACCCTGCCCTTGTACAGAGGCCAAGACTTCAGAAGGTTAATGACTAAAACGCTGACTTTTCACATAATTTAACCAAGAATAGAAAATGGATAGTAGACTAAAAAGGTGCACCACCCAAAGAAATAAGTAGGACAGAATATATATAAAATGTTTAATCATGTTTTACGGTGTTTAATGTGATAACTTGAAATGAATGATTAAAAAGTACAGAAATAAATATGTCCTTTTATGCAATGCATCTAACAGAGTAAAAGCCTTAAAATGTTTTTTAAAACATCAATCAAATCCAATATATGATGTTTTTGTGCATCTCTAATGTAACAGAGATTAACTTTAATGATAGTAGTAGTAATGGTGTTATATTTAAAATTCACTCTAACCTTTTTTTTGTTCAGCAAAACAGTTTTGAGGCAAAGTTAAAAAAATTACAACATATCAAATATATGCAAACTTTAAAAAATCTATTATTGTTGGCCTATTTTTATATAAGGTATTAAAAAAAACATTCATATTTTACAAAAGGACAAGGAATTTTTTTATAATGTAGCTGTTACCTTGCAAGAAAGATGAACTGTCGTGAGATCTGTGATTTCACAAACCAAAAGATGCATTAGCTGCGATACAGATATGTTTCGAACTAATGAAATGCAGCGTAGCGTATGACATCAAACAAAACAAAGGCTGTGCTGGTTTTAGCTGGAATACACTCCATTTCTTTTTTGCAATACCCTCTATTTTTTTCTAAAAATTAGCAAAGGGAAGCTATTTGTGCCTTTGTGGATTTGAAGCATGCTTGCACGTTTCTCCGGACCTGATTTGATAAGAGTGATTTCTCAGTTTTAACACCAGTAGTTGTGAAACAAAGAATGCAGGCTCAGACTGGGACGATTTTCAGCCCTGGCATTTTTCTATCTTCATGCTACTGCTGCTATGATTGACTAAAACCTGGACATGCGAGGCAGATGATACTCAATCTGGCATATGCCTGGTTAATATTTCCCACCCCTATCTGGTGATTTCCTCATTTTCAGAGAAACTGGTTGGATTTTACTTAGCTTTGAGATATAATTACTAAAACAAACAGAAATAGATATGCAAAAAAAAATCCTTATTTTTGTATTCAATCTGTTTCAGTTTTTTTTTTAAATTAGACATCTGAAGTCAATGAACCTATCAATGATTTTCTTATCAATTGTTATCTACCTACTGTATATCAGAGTTGTATTGTAAACCTACCAATGAGTTAGTTGGGTCACTGGCCGAGTTTTGACATATCCGCCTGAGGTTTTCTGTCATCAATGATACACTGAAGGTCAATTGTCATTTAATATTATGTAGCCAAGACGACAATTGCTCAGACCCGCTTGCTTTCCCTCTTGTATTTTAGAAACATAGGCTGGTGATGCTGTCATTCTGCCCCAAAAGAACCCTCAAGGTTGAACCTGAAATACTGTCTTAATCCACTTTGAATGATGCCATGATGACAGGCCTCTTCACAAAGCTTATCTGCTCTGGCAGAATTGTGTCATACATTGACATTGATAACTCTGGACGTACTTAATGTTGCAGCAACCGTTGCCTTACCGAAGTAAATGTAAAAAAAACATTTTATAAAGCTATAATCAATATTCCTACAGGCAAATGTTTTTAGTTTACAGTAATTGAGGTATTCCTAAAAAAGGAAAAGAAAAACTTACAGCAGAACGCATTTTTGCAACACATTCCATTTGCTCTTGTCTACAAAAACATTTTAATTTCAGGAGATGTGTACATGATAAAAAAAACCGACATTAAGAAGTACTTTAAGTGCTGCCAAATTTAGTGGTTTAGTGTTATTGTATGTTGAAAAATATTTATTTACAGTTTAAGTGCACTGAAATTTAACTTTTTGATTACATCCTTGTGTGTAAAAAGACATTAGCAATATTAAAAATAGACCTTTTTCCTAGTAGCCGTTGGCCAAAAGGCTGAATAAGAATTTTTTAAGAAATAGTTTTTTTCTGACATTGAGAACGAGATGACAAAGGAGTTAAGACTAAGGTTTAGGCTTTTTTTTTTAACTACAGACATTTTTAGTCCAATTATTTTTCTTGCAATATTAAACTAAAGTTTTTGGAACCGTTGTAAAATGCAGTATAAGGGAACTTTTTGAACAAAAAATCTGTTGAAACAAATGATAAATTTGTGGAGACAACATGCCCTTTGTCACATACAGAAGAGGATGTGGGTCTGTTTGTGTTTCAAGGTGCATCTTTTGAGCACCGGAGAAAGAAAATTGTTTCCTTTTGTCTTTTGAATGGATAATGACGTGTCGTCATGTTTCACCAGACAAAGAAAAAGGGTCACCTTTAATGTTCTCTCCTGAACCTAGACCTTAATCCAATTGAAAACCCGCATGCTGAAGTAGAGATAGTTTTAAAAAGGATAAAGGACTTTGGATGATCTAGAGAAATCTGAATTTATTTCAAGGTTTTTTACACATCTTTATCTGGCGGGAAAATAGATATGGCAGGAGAGGAACGTATTATAAGTTAGAAAAATATCCATCGATTTTTCTGCAAACGCTTGCATCTATCATTGAATGCAGAAGATTTAACAATAAAATAGTCCTATCTGTCACTTCATTTGTCCTTGTATGGATTCATAAATAGTTCTGCTTTACCATCTTTTTCTTCGCCATCTATCTTCATTTGAAGAAACCAGCAGATTTTATGTTTCTTGGCTGTCTTTGGCTCTATTGTCTCTATGTCAATTTGGGAAATCTCACCGAGCTATAAAGGATTACTTTGTTGATTTGGCTGGGAATTGTAAAGGATATGTGTCTGTGCAAGGATATCTTCTTTATTGGATCCCTAATGTGTTTGGATTTCTGTTTCAGTATTTTTATTTTATTACTAATAAAAAGGGGGGAAAAAGTAGACATACACAGAATGCATATTTGTAACAGTAACCATGCTGCTGTTCTGTGATGACTGTGTTCCTTTTGTTATTTCCAGTTAATATAACAGGAATTTCCTGTCACTCTGGGGTATTAATTAGTATTTCTTTCAATGAAACCGCTGATCCTAGAAGACTGAAACCCATTCAGACATTTCTTGTCTCTATGTTCTAAATTATGCTTAAAATGTGTAATTGTTCCATTTGAAAAAAAAAAGTCTATTTTTTTTTTTTTTTCTTCTGTTCGGAGAGTGTTTGGACATTTTTTATTAAGTAACATTTCTGTTGCCCAATTTGCAAACAGGGTTTCTAACTACAACATTTATAATGTAAATTAATTTACTATTCACCATTATACCATCCTTAATTTTATTTCACATTGTCATGTTTAATCCTATTGTTTTTTACCCTTTTCATGTCATTATAAAGCGTTATGGTGCCCAGTCTAATCTGTAAATAGCTTTATAATCCATTTTAATTGTTTTACACAATATTTTCTATTGAAAGCCATGTTGTTGGTTTAAGCTATATTAAGTCATCTCTTCTTCTTCCTTTCCTTTCCTCAGCAACAGCCCTGCTCAGAAGTACTACCTGGCCTCCAGTCCTGTGAATGGCGCAGTGTACCTGTCTGATACAGGCAGCAGGAAGGTGTTCAGGGTCAAATCTTTGACTGTTGTTAATAACGTTGCTAAGAACCTGGAGCTGGTTGCTGGCACCGGTGACCAGTGTCTGCCATATGATGATGCTCGCTGTGGGGATGGAGGAAAAGCTATTGAAGCCACTCTCACCAATCCTAGAGGTAACTGTTGGCTGTTTTCCTTCTTTCCTTCCTTACTTCCTTCCTTCCTTCCTTGTGTCATCAAATATTACATTAAAAGCAGTATTGAAACAGATTTTGAATCATTTTTTTTATCTAAAAATGTCATATTCTATAGGATAACTTGGATAAACTAGACAAAATAGATATACTCATATATTCTATGATGTTGATCATCACATCAATTACTCTACTGTATGTAACCTCTCCTTTTTGGCTGATTGACTCCGCTCTGCTACATGTTTAGTTATTATTTAATCAATACATAAATTAATCATCATCTTTTCAGGGGGTTCTGTTGTTTTCCATTACTGATCACAAAATCAATCCCTCCATCACTTTTCATTGCTGTAATTAGCGTTCTACATTATTACAGCTGATAGTCCTTAATTGTCATGTAGTAGTGCTCTATCTTCACATTAGGTGCAGATAAGAAAGATGAGGCAGATGGATATGTTCTCCTGTTCTTACTCTATGGCCGTCATCTGCAGGTATTACAGTGGATAAGTATGGGGTAATCTTCTTTGTGGATGGAACCATGATTCGTAGGATTGATCAGAATGGTATCATCTCTACTCTTCTGGGTTACAATGACTTAACCTCCGCTCGACCTCTCAGCTGCGATGCTGTTATGGACATCTCTCAGGTATGTCCTCTCTCTTTATTGTGCTTTCTGCTGGGTTTTGAATTAACATCCTGCTGATATTGAAATTAGTATAAACAGACACACAGGCACTGTCAGCTTTGTATGTAAAAAATAAAGATTGCATTCAATTAATCTGAGTTGCTGTATTGTCTTCAATCAAAATGTTTAATCTGAAGAAATGATCTGAATTATTTCAGGGGGGGTTTATTCAAAGACAGTTTAGACTAACCTTGCAGTAGCTAGATTGATGTGTGTAGAACTGAGTTGAGTTCTATGTTATAAATTTGGAATGGCTGCCATTCTGTCTGTTTGTGAAACGGAGGGACGTTTAGTACAATACTTCGAGTTGATTGGGTGATATGCAAGCTAGTACACACCTTCCAAAATACGCTTTCAGCTGCGAACTGTGACGTTTCGTAAGCTGATAAATTTAACTTTTTCCAAATCCTGTCGGAAGAAATGCACAGACATCTTTCCCATCTACAAGTTCTTCTCTTTGCTCCTTTCTTAAATGAGAAATTGTTGCCATTTTCGCTAAAACCGAGTAAATTGCTGCATCGACAGGTGAGTCCTCCAGTGTAGCCATGTTTGTAATGCCCCGGCAAGGCCCTTCTGACTGTCGTTATTCCTACAAGCTGCCCTAAAAAACACTTCTGCATGCTATTGGTCCGACCCGCTGGTTGTTACGAGATGTACGTATTAGCGGGAGTCTTTCAAGAAAGATTTCTTGTGAGACTGAAAACTCAGATCTCGCGACAATCCAGCTTGCAGCGCAAGGTTAAGTTTAGATAGGAGTGAAAAATATCTGAGGATAAATTACCTAAAAGGAAGTGTAAAAAGTTCTTCTCACCTTTTCTCTGACCTTAATGGTAATCTTGCAGTGATCTAAGCAACAAATTCAGCATTTAAAATGCAGCTAAATGGACCAAAGAGACACAACAGACAGTAAATTATGTCTGCAGCATTTTTAAAGGGTAGCTATAGAATATAATGAAAGTTCAATAAAAATAGCTGATTATTTTACTCAAATGGAACCAAATTATGTAGTTCAGTTAATCAGAGAACACAAACACCCAAACCACAGGGAGCACTGTGCTCCTGGTTCTACTCTGCTACCTACACTTCTAAAAGGATTGCATGCATTGGCTGTTGTTGCATATTGTTGACTATAGCTAGCAAACAGGAGCTGTGGGGTGTCAGATGAAAGTGGAAAGAAGCTTTTACTGTTTATAGGATTTTATGCACTCAGTGCAGGAAGCTCAGCCTCCAGCTGCCCATTTCCAGACCACTACCCTGGGGGAGAATTCTATCCCTCCCACCACTTGTGCCTTACCTATCCCTGCTTCCTTACCTTTTCCACTTACATTCACCTATAGAATCTCACCATTGCTGCTGCGGGGACACATGCAGGCTGGGTGCAGCTCGACAATGATGACAAATCACACAAGCACTGCCGGAGACACTCAGACAGTAAAAAGCATCCATTAAAAATTCATCCAGAGATCACAGGCTCCTACTTCAAACACTCCCTGAACCCTTGCTTAGAAGTGGTTTCTCTGGAGAAGGCTCGTGGCAGTGGTCATTATTTTTGTTGTGTACCACACCTGATTTAGCCAAGAAATACTGTCAAATTTCGTGCCTCTCTGATGAGTTTATTGTTACCTCTCTGAAGCATCTCTCCTCTGAGGAAACTGCAGGAAACTCTATCTTATTTAATCTCTAAAATCTTTTTTCCTTGTCCTGAACTTTTTAACTTTATTGCAAAACAACAAGCTTTGTAACTTTTTTTGAATCTTTGAATCTGATTTTCAATTCAAAAGCACCACATATTTAAATTATTCTAGGATTTTCACAGTGTGTAATAAACCAACCCATAAAAATGAAATTGTAATAGAACTGAGAGATCTACACATTTCAGCTACACATGTTGCCCTTTCTGGCCATTTTGGTCTGGTAATTGAAATAAATATCCTGGAATCAATTGGAAAAAAAACAGCACAAAAGTTGGTGCGAAACACAGCATAAATGATAACACCTCCACAATATTCTCCAAGGTCTTTTCACCATCACCCAGTCTTGCAACAGCTTTTTGTCCCAAGTGTAGAAAAACTGAACACCTGTTGAGAACAAACAAAGCTTCAGGTTCACCATGATGTGTATAAAAAAAAACACTTTATATCGATTAACAAGTTAAAAAGAACAAGGAAGTTATATTTTTCTTATATAATGGATAAAATTTGTTACAATATATTCATTTTATTTACTGTTATTGTCATGGTAACAAAGCCTTCACCCTCTGTCTCTTCTAAACCTTTATCAAACAAGCCTTTACAGATTTTTTAAAGGCATATTTCGGAGAAAGAGACAAGGCACGACTTTTCTGATTACCTGGTGATCATAGCAGCATCTAGATAAATTGAACAGACTAACAGACAACCAGACCCTTGGAAGGCTCTAAAAACTGTAGTGATGAAACCTCAGAAACCACATTTTGACACATCAATAATAATATGTAATCGCATCATATTTCCAGGTCATATTTCAGACAAAAATCATAAAAAAAGAACAGTTTATGATCAAACATACACTTTCATGATAAAAAATTGTCTTCAGGCTTTAGACTACACTGCAGCACAGAAGCTGCAATGAAACAAACTGTAATATTACTGTACGGTAAAAAAAAACATGAATGAAGCAGTTGGAGCCCATCCAATAGAGTGCTGCTCTTTTCTAACCAACGGCAGAAAAAAAAAACAAGAAAAAAAAACGATAATTTCATAACTCTTCTTAAATCACTGAACTGGCTCCCTCTATAACAAATAATAGATTTTCTAAATTCCTTTAAAGTACAACATGGTTTTGGGCCCAAATATGTTTCTGACTAGTTTCTCAGGTTATGACGAATGCAGACCCCAAAGGTCTTCCTAGATCTCTTTACTACTTATTGACAGGAACAAAGTATAGTGTTCAGTTTCTGTGACAAAAACCTTTAATCTACAGCATTTTTTAAATCAAAGTATTTAAGTATTACAATATTTCTGCATCTTTGCTGTTAAATAATCTTTTTTAAATATAGTTTTTTTCTGTCTTTTCTTTGATATTCTATAAAATATTTTAGATCACCTTTGCTATAAACGGTGCAATTTGAATAAACTAGCCTTGCTTTTGCAAGCTCAGAAAAAGTTTAGTAGCTTTCTTTAGTTGACTGGTTGAGTGGAACAACAGGAGGTGCAGAAGTAGTGCATGAAAAAAGTTCTAGAAAACTTTGGAATGACTTGATGAAAGACCATACCAGCGTTGAAGCTGTGATTTTTTAAAATATTCTTATACTTTGATGGTTGTAACCACTCTGTGCCGATTCTGTCTTATTAGCAGCTTTAAAGAGCTTTATAAAGAAACTTTGATACTGATTTTTAAATTGAGAATGTAAAAAAGGGGAAATCTTGTTGTGTTAGCACTAGTCTTGGATTTTCTCCCTCCCCTTATAAGAGTGTTTTGGTTTTTTTCCCCTTTCAGGACGGATGCTGGCAATAGGCCTATCAGGCAGGCAATGCTGACAGCTGCCCCACTGTATAAAGTGCAGGGTATGATCGGGTTACAGCATGTGGGACAGCAGCTCAGGAAATATCCCCTAATCAGTCAGAGTGGCGTGAAAACCTCCTTACAGGCAGGTCCCCTGAGCTACTCCACACTCAGGCTCATAAAATATTTAACCAGCAGTGTTGACAAGAAATAGGTTTTAAGAAATTGAAAGTCTTTCCCCCTTCATTACCCAAGTAAATGCAGTTTTTGCTCCCTGGAAACTGTCATGTATCCTCTGTCAGTCACCTGTTTGTTGTATGCAAACTGTTCTACTGTTTAAAGCTGCACCATTCTTGTGAAAGGCGACAGGAGCTTTATGAGATATGAATCTTTAGTGATGCTTGACTTTATCTTTCTTTCCACTCGGACTCAGTGTCCTGTCAGTTTCAAATAAATTATTCTGCCAGCATCACTTCGCTATAGTGAAACTGAATTACTGTAGGTGCAAAAAGTAGATATGTGCAAAAGGGCTTGTGTTTAATCCTTAAATCTAATTTTGTCTTTTCAAAAATCATAAACCTACACTTGTGAATTTACTGCTTGTTAACATATTCAGACAGTTGGTAAATTACTACTTTATAGCCTAATTGTATCTTTTGTTGTTTTTTTTTGTATTTCGGTCCATGATTTAATCAGTAGCCTTTCCCTGTGCTACAAGGCTCACAGTGAAATATGACACTCTATATAATGTTTCTTAGAGATCCCAGTGGGACAATAAGGAAGAAGCAGGCCAGTAAATGGGATTAAACCAATCTTTTCAATTTGTTAAAAGCCTGACACATTGTCAGTAGAACAATAACTAATAATATAAAAAGCCAAAAGCAGTGCAGGCTTTTGTCTGTTAAGAGTGTTCCTGACACTTTTCAAAGAGTAGCAATAATGATACGGAGGATAGAAGAATTATTCTGACCCTTTAAATTTTCAAATGTTGTAAAATCAAGACTACAAAATGCATTGCATTTTTTTAGGATTTTCTGTAATGGATTTTGAGCAAAAATGTTTGATGTAAGAAAAAAAAACATTATTATGCTGTAGCTCTTGCTGCATGTTTAGGTTGTTATCAAACACTGTTTGTCTTGAATACAACATGCACATGCAAAACAGTTAACACCAACTTCCTTATCCTTGCTAAATCAACGACCTTACAGGATGATTCTGCCACCGCTGTATTTAAATAACAGTGTAGGGACTGTTTTCTGGAGAATCTAATGATATACAAATGATAATGCACTCTACTTTGTTGGTTTATCATTAAAATGTTTAGATAAAACATGTTATAGTTTTAAGGTTTCAGAACAGAGGACCCAGAATCCAGGCAAGGCAGACAGTGGAATAACTTCAAACGCTTATTTGAACTTTGGATCCGTTGTTATCAGTGTCTGGAGCATCTATACCAGGAATGTGGTAATGGAGAACTCTCAACATCAAAGGCACAATAATAATCTGGCACTGTTAGCTTGGACCAAGGAGTTTAAATAGAAGCAGGAGCAGGTGGAAAAAGGGCAGAACTGGACAGGTGAATGAAATGAGCAATCAAGCCAGCCATCAGCACCAAGATCATGACAATAGTTGGATATAAAAAGCACTGTGACTACAGAACTTCAGGGTGTTTGTGGGCTTTTAAAAAGATGTCAGGTTTAAGAGAAAGCAAAGTATTCAGATGTCTCATTTTTGTATTTCTTCTGTGAAATACTTCTGATCTTCTGATTTTTTTGTAACTAGAAGCTAATTTGTATCTTTTCCCTCTAGGTGCGCCTTGAGTGGCCTACAGACCTGGCAGTAAGCCCCATGGACAACTCCCTGTATGTTCTTGACAACAACGTTGTTCTCCAGGTCTCAGAAAATCATCAGGTCCGTATTGTAGCAGGTCGTCCCATGCACTGCCAAGTTCCTGGCATCGATCACTTTCTTATGAGTAAGGTGGCCATTCATGCAACTCTGGAGTCAGCAAACGCCCTGGCTGTATCCCACAATGGGGTTCTGTACATCGCAGAGTCAGATGAAAAGAAAATAAACCGAGTACGGCAGGTGTCCACCAACGGAGAGATCTCCTTGATTGCAGGGGCACCAAGTGGCTGCGACTGCAAGAATGACGTCAACTGTGATTGCTACTCTGGAGATGGCGGCTATGCCAAGGATGCTAAGCTGAATGCACCCTCTTCCCTGGCAGTGTGTCCAGATGGAGAGCTTTATATTGCAGATCTTGGAAACATTCGCATCCGCTATGTGCGGAAAAACAAACCCTATCTTAATCCCCTCAGTATGTATGAGGTATCCTCTCCAATTAATGATGAACTCTATCTGTTTGATTCCAACGGTAGCCACATTTTCACACAAAGTCTGACAACAGGAGACCACCTCTACAATCTGACCTACACAGGAACAGGAGATATAAGTGGCATCACTGATAAAAACAAGAACACAGTGACCATCCGACGAGACACTACAGGAATGCCCCTGTGGCTAATGGTCCCTGATGGACAGACCTTTTGGTTCACCATCGGTACCAACAACGCCCTGAAAACTGTTGCTGCACAGGGCCAAGAATTTGCTGTAATGACCTACCATGGGAGCTCAGGACTTCTTGCTTCGAAGACAAATGAAAACGGATGGACAACTTTCTTTGAGTAAGTAATATTAAGAATTATTTCCTGAATAATGTCTGCAGTGCCTCAACGAGTAAGAATGAGATGTAGGTCCAAGCCTCTTGACATTCTGTCTATATAACAGTTTCATGGTAAGACTTAAAGCGGATGTCAAGGCTGAAAAATAAGTAAAGATTTTATATGTATGTCATCCTTGTGCTTCAAGCATTTAACAGATCACTGATTCTTGAAACTTTGGCAAAAACATGTCCCACTAAGAAAAGTGCTAATTCTGTTGGAAAGAAATAAAATTTTCATGAATAAAAACAATCAAGGTTATAATCAGGGGGTCCTTTGCACAAATGCAAGGTTCTTTTAAAGTTTTTTTATTTTATTGTTAATTTAATGATTATATGCTGGCCCATTGCCTATAAAATCAGTTGTCCTTGGATAGGAGATAATCATTTCAACTTGATTAAAAAAACAAAAGTAATAATTGAATTGAATAATATCTTTACCAAATGAAAGGGTACATTTTAATATGTATTTAAAACTACAAACAGTGAGTTTTGAACAATAATAACCATTATTTTGTGATTGCTCAAAATGTGTCCCACATATTTGTCACCACCGTCAGATATTTATAAAAAGCAATAAAATCAGGCAACTAAAAGGTCAACTACATGCCTGAGGACCCCATTTTCAAATCTTCAGCTCTACTGGATGCCTTAAGGTCACTCAAGCTCCTGTAGGTTTGCTATTCAAGTGGGAATGCTTATGCATTCCCACTTATTGTTTTTCTGTTTCTCTTTATTATTATCAAGTGGGAATGCTTATGCATTCCCACTTATTGTTGTTCACTTTAAATTTTTCGGACTCTAACTAGTCCCGCAGTTTTCAACCGATTTCAACAATTTTGGTATCAAAACGTTCAGCTTGTTCAGGAGAATTGTGCTATGTCTTTTGGTAAAGATATTTTTTGTAGTTTTCGCGATATTCTGCTTTTTCTGCGTTTTTTTTTGTCCCATTGAAATGCATGTAGAATTCTTAGATTTCAGCAAAATTCAGCTAAAACTTTATCATCTTCGACCTTTAACTACTTCAGCATACTTTCAGTTAGAAACACCATTCAACTTTTAAAATGTTTCCGTATCTTTCTGCTATTACTGTTTAACTCAGCTTTTTTGCTAACTTATATAGTTTTGCTTCAGTGAAGCTTCAAACTTTAAAAGAAAATTTTAAGATTTTCAGATTTATAATGGAAGTCTATGGACGGAATTCTTCAACTGCTAGAGTGCGTGCTCTAGCTTTTGAGCTGTTCTGGTTTTTTAGAACAAATTGTTCTCACTCCCTCATTTTTCACTCAATTGAAATAAATTATACATGAAAATGTAGGGATTTTTGTCAGGATTCAGGAAAGGTAACCCTCATTTGTGTGGCATCTACAGTTTTCCGACAGTTTGGCCCAGACCACGAAGAAGTCCACACTTCCCCAATAGAAATCCAATGAGAGACTTTCCAAAGATCACAAACAAAATCCAAAATGATACATATTTTCGTATCACTCCCATTTCTTAACTATTTGATGTACTATTATGAATCTTGGTATAGAACATCTTCAGAACCTTCTAGCACTCACATTTAAGGAATTTCTTCAATATCATTTATGGTTTAGCTGTTTAGCTAACTTTTTCGTGCATAGGAAAATGTTGATTCTGAGAAAAATCCTCAAACTCAGAAAATGCACATTTTTACATCATCACTGTGGCCAAATAGTTTTTAGTAGACACATGAAAGTTCGTACACTCGAAGCTGAAGGATGGCTGATGTCCACGGTGAAAGAATTTTTTGAATACCTTTTACGGTTTTGGCTCACCGCTCGTTTGTTCGGAGGGAAAGTTTTGCTTTTGAGAGTTCACCTCTACCATGGAACTCCATGTTATTTAATGAGACCAGCAGGATTTACAAACCTTTATATTTCTCCTTCCCATTAAGGCTGTGAATGAGCTACAGCCATGAAAGTTACCCCAATTGGAGACAAAGGATAGCTGTCGCTTAGACTGAAAGAATTTTTTAGATACCATTTACGGTTTGTCTTCAGCACTCGTTTGTTCGGAGCTGATATTCCCATTCAAAAAAGCCTGAGAGGAAAGGAACGAAAGTGAAGCGCATGTCTCTCTGTCACTGACAGGCTCGTTAAGCGTCGTCAAGGTAACCGAGCTTCAAAGGGATTTTACCTCTGCCACTTTAAACAGCACATTTTAATCTAATGGAGGGAGACAACACTGATTTAACATTTGGAAATGGATACAATATGACTACTGGCCATGACCCTTCCCTTCACACGCAACCCTGATAGACTTTCAAAATAAGACTCCGGGGACCCTACAAAATAAAAGCCCTTACATTAAACTCATTTTTTTCCCCCAAGCATATGCCTCAACATTATGACCCAAACTCAACGACTTTTTAAAAATTATACTCTAGGGGGTTTCAAAACACACCCCCCAGCAAATTTCAAAATAAAAGCCTCCAATTGCCACTTCATCTACTGCCCTAATAACAGGGGAAAAGAGTGATTTAAGGATTGAAAAGTCATCAAGTATCATTGCTGGGTCTGACCCTTTTCTCAACACACAACCCTGCTAGACTTTCAAAATAAGACTCCAGGGACCCAACACAATAAAAGCCTCTATGTTATACTCATGTATTAATTGATGCAAATGGCTCAGCATTATAACCCAAGCTCTACCAGCTTGATTGTATTAGACTCTAGGGACCTTTTCAAAATATACCCCAGAGCGAATTTCACTTAAAAGTCTCCCATTTACGCTCTTATACAGCATCTATTCACCCAATAACATGGAAAACTATTGATTTCACATTTAGAAATGGATTCCATATCATTGCTGGGCATGACCCCTGCGTTAACACACATTCATGATAGACTTTTGAAATAAGACTAAAGGAACCCTACAAAATAAAAGCCTCTTCCTTATGCACACTCATTCATTGTGCCGTATGGCTCGTAGCTATGACCCAAAGTCAACCAATTTCTTCAAATTACACTACCAAGGCCTGTTGACCACACACCTCAGTGCACACTTCTTAATAAGGCTCTAAGGTTTACACTGTAATAAAGAATCTGCTAACCTCATAACATGCAGCCTAAGCCTGCCAAGGGTGCTTTCATCACCACAGCGGCTCGTTACATGCAGGTTAGTTTTTTTTTGATAAATTGAGCTCCTTAAGTGGTATTAGCTCTCTTTCTATAAGCTTCTCTCTCTGTCCTTCCTCTGCTTCTAATGGTCAGTCTTGCACATAGGTTTGTAGATTTTCAATCCTCAAATGATGACACTGTTTTCTTTATGCTGATCAACCAACACATTTTAAATCATTTTAAATTGTTTTGCCAAGTCTTGACATTTCCACATATGATTTCAAAATTTTGATACGTATTCAATACCATCTTCCTCAACATTTTATTTCCCATCCTTCAGCTACAATTTTTTTCTGCAACCAGATAAGATTAAAATTTTTCATTGTAATTTCTTTTCTGATTCAGCTAATTTAATACTTTTCAGCCTATGTTGTGAACTTTGGCTTCATTCTGCTCTCTTTCTGGACAGGAATTAAGCCTGTCTGTTTGCTGCTAATTCATAACACGCCTGACATTTTTCTGGAAAGTAGGTGGCCCCCCTTCAAAATTTCTTTAGAACTTTTTCTAGAAACTTGGGAGACATTACATTTAGACCCTTCTACTGTCCACATTGAACACATTTTTTGATATCACATATGGTTTGGCTGTGCAGCTTTTAAGATGAGTCTGTTTCTGCCATTTTACTGCTAGATGATTCTACCCTACAAAATCTTCAGATGATTGTTTTCTGCAGTTTGAAGTTTCTGATGACTTCCTATCACATTTTCATACGTTCCTTAGCTAATTTGTGCTTCTTTTCCTTCTCGCAGTTTCTTTCGCTAATTTTTATTATTTCGTTTAGCAAAAAAAGCATTCCCACTTTGCTGTTTCTGTGAAACAGCTTTTTCTAGTCAAGTGGGAATGCTTATGCATTCCCACTTATTGTTGTTCACTTCAAATTTTTCTGACTCTAACTAGTCCCGCAGTTTTCAACCGATTTCAACAATTTTGGTATCAAAACGTTCAGCTCGTTCAGGAGAATTCTGCTATGTCTTTTGGTAAAGATATTTTTGGTAGTTTTCGCGTTATTCAGCTTTTTCTGCGTTTTTTTTGTCCCATTGAAATGCATGTAGAATTCTTAGATTTCAGCAAAATTCAGCTAAACCTTTATCATCTTTGACCTTTAACTACTTCAGCATACTTTCAGCTAGAAACACCATTCAACTTTTAAAATGTTTCCGTATCTTTCTGCTATTACTGTTTAACTCGGCTTTCTGCTAACTTTTACAGTTTTGCTTCAGTGAAGCTTCAAACTTTAAAAGAAATTTTTAAGATTTTCAGATTTATAATGGAAGTCTATGGACGGAATTCTTCAACTGCTAGAGTGCGTGCTCTAGCTTTTGAGCTGTTCTGGTTTTTCTGAACAAATTCTTCTCAGTCCCTCATTTTTCACTCAATTGAAATAAATTATACATCAAAACGTAGGGATTTTTGTCAGGATTCAGGAAATATAACCCTCATTTGTGTGGCATTTACAGTTTTCCGACAGTTTGGCCCAGACCATGAAGAAGTCCACACTTCCCCAATAGAAATCCAATAAGAGATTTTCCAAAAATCACAGACAAAATCCAAAAAGATACATATTTTCGTATCACTCCCATTTATTAACTTTTTGATGTACTAACATGAAACTTGGTATACAACATCTTCAGAACCTTCTAGCACTCACATTGAAGGAATTTCTTCAATATCATTTATGGTTTAGCTTTTTAGCTGACTTGTTCGGGCATAGGAAAACACTGATTCTGAGAAAAATCCTCAAACTCAGAAAATGCACATTTTTACATTGTCACAATGGCCAAATAGTTTTTAGTAGAAACATGAAAGTTGGCACAGTCGAAGCCAAAGGATGGCTGACGCCAACGGTGAAAGAATTTTTTGAATACCTTTTACGGTTTTAGCTCACCACTCGTTTGTTCGCAGGGAAAGTTTTGCTTTTGAGCGTTCTGCTCTACCATGTTGCTGCATGTTATTTAATGAGACCAGCAGGATTTATAAACCTTTATATTTCTCCTTCCCATTAAGGCTGAGAATGAGCTACAGCCATGAAAGTTACCCCAATCGGAGACAAAGGATAGCTGTCGCTTAGACTGAAAGAATTTTTTAGATACCATTTACGGTTTGTCTTCAGCACTCGTTTGTTCGGAGCTGATATTCCCATTCAAAAAAGCCTGAGAGGAAAGGAACGAAAGTGAAGCGCATGTCTCTCTCTCACTGACAGGCTCGTTAAGCGTTGTCAAGGTAACCGTGCTTCAAAGAGATTTTACCTCCACCACTTTAAACAGCACATTTTAATCTAATGGAGGGAGACAACACTGATTTAACATTAGGAAGTGGATACAATATGACTACTGACCATGACCCTTCCCTTCACACGCAACCCTGATAGACTTTCAAAATAAGACTCCGGGGACCCTTCAAAATAAAAGCCCCTAAATTAAACTCATATTTTTTTCCCAGCATATGGCTCAACATTATGACCCAAACTCAACCACTTTTTTAAAAATGAGACTCCAGGGGGTTTTCAAAACACACCCCATGGAAAATTTCAAAATAAAAGCCTCCCATTGCCACTTTATCTACTGCCCTAATAACAAGGGAAAAGAGTGATTTAACGATTGGAAAGTCATCAAGTATCACTGCTTGGTCTGACCCTTTTCTCAACACACAACCCTGCTAGACTTTCAAAATAAGACTCCAGTGACCCTACACAATAAAAGCCTCTATATTATACTCGCCTATTAATTGATGCAAATGGCTCAGCATTATGACCCAAACTCTACCAGCTTGTTTCTATTAGACTCTAGGGACCTTTTCAAAACATACCCCAGAGCAAATTTCACAATAAAAGTCTCCCATTTACACTCTAATACAGCATCTATTCACCCAATAACATGGAAAACCAGTGATTTCATATTTGGAAATGGATTCTATATCACTGCTGGGCATGACCCTTCCCTTGACACACATCCATGATAGACTTTCAAAATAAGACTAAAGGGAACCTACAAAATAAAAGCCTCTTCCTTACGCACACTCATTCATTGTGCCGTATGGCTTGTAGCTATGACCCAAAGTCAACCAATTTCTTCAAATTACACTACCAAGGCCTGTTGACCACACACCTCAGTGCATATTTCTTAATCAGGTTCTAAGATTTACACTGTAATAAAGCATCTGCTAACCTTGTAACATGCAGCCTAAGCCTGCCAACGGTGCTTTCATTACCACAGCGGCTCGTAACATGCAGGTTCAATTTTTTGATAAATTCAGCTCCTTAAGTGGTATTAGCTCTCTTTCTATAAGCTTCTCTCTCTGTCCTTCCTCTGCTTCTCATGGTCAGTCTTGCACATAGGTTTGTAGATTTTCAATCCTCTAAGGATGACACTGTTTTCTTTATGCTGATCAACCGACACATTTTAAATAATTTTCCAATTGTTTTGCCAAGTCTTGACATTTCCACATATGATTTCAAAATGTTAATACTTATTCAATACCATCGTCCTCAACATTTTACTTCCCATCCTTAAGCTACTAATTTTTTCTTCAACCAGATAAGATTAAAGTTTTTCTTTGTAATTTCTTTTCTACTTCAGCTAATTTCATACTTTTCAGCCTATGTTGTGAACTTTGGCTTCATTCTGCTCTGTTTCTGGACAGGAATTAAGCTTTTCTGTTTGCTGCTAATTCATAACACGCCTGACATGTTTCTGGAAAGTAGGTAAACCCCCCTTCAAAATTTCTTTATACATTTTTCTAGAAACTTGGGAGACATTATATTAAGACCCTTCTAGTGCCCACATTCAAGACATTTTTTGATATCATGTATGGTTTGGCTGTGCAGCTTTTAAGATGAGTTTGTTTCTGCCATTTTACTGCCAAATGATTCTACCCTACAAAATCTTCAGATGATTCAATTGTTTTCTGCAGTTTGAATTTTCTGATGACTTCCTATCTCATTTTCATATGTTCTTCAGGTAATTTCAGCTTTTTTCATTCAGCAAAAGCATTCCCACTTTGATGTTTCTCCGAAACAGCTTTTTCTAGTTATTATTATACTTTCCGTACGTTTTTCCGTCTCTAACTCCTTCATACTTCATCCGATTTCAACAAATTTGGTATCAAAACGTTCAGCTTCTTCTGGTCTATCCTGCTATGACTTTTGGTAACTTCAGCTATTATACTTTTTTAAATATTTAGCTTTTTATGACTTTTTTTGTCCCATTGAAATACATGTAAAACTTCAAAAATTCCACTAAATCTTCAGCTACTTTGCCCTTTAACTACTTCAGCATACTTTCAGCTAGAAACACCATTCAACTTTTAAAATGTTTCCGTATCTTTCTGCTATTACTGTTTAACTCGGCTTTCAGCTAACTTTTACAGTTTTGCTTCAGTGAAGCTTCAAACTTTTAAACAATTTTTACAGATTTTCAAATTTATAATGGAAGTCTATGGACGGAATGTTCAGCTGCTAGAGTGTGCCACTCTAGCGTTTTCAAACATTTCACTCATGCCGAACAGCTTCAACTCACTCGCTCATTTTTTACTCTATCTAGATAAATTTTACATCAAAACGTAGGGATTTTTGTCAGGATTCAGGAAATGTAACCCTCATCTGTGTGGCATTTACGGTTTTCCGACAGTTTGGCCCAGACCACGAAGAAGTCCACACTTCCCCAATAGAAATCCAATGAGAGCTCTCTGAAAATCCGAACTGAAAATTCAAAAAAACAGACTTTTTCGTATCGCTCCCATTCGGGAACCGTTCGACGTAGCAACATGAGCCTTGCTGAAGTTGTTCCTCAGACCTTCCTAGCACTCACATTGAAGGAAGTGTGTCGATATCTTTTATCGTTTAGCTAGGAAAAAGGTTTGTTCGGGGGTAACAAATCTGTCCGAACCCCAAAATCAAGATTTTGACAATTATACACTTTTTTACATCGTCACCACGCCTAGACGAAATATTGTAGAAATATGAAAGTTACACCAGTTGTAGTCCAAAGATGGCTGACGCTCACGGTGAAAGAATTTTTTGAATACCTAATACGGTTTTGGCTCACCGCTCGTTTGTTCGGAGGGAAAGTTTTGCTTTTGAGAGTTCTGCTCTACCGTTGTGCTGCATGTTATTCAATGAGACCAGCAGGATTTCTCAAACCTTTTTATTCCTCCTTCCCATTAAGGTTGTGAATGAGCTACATCCATGAAAGTTACCCCAATTGGAGACAAAGGATAGCTGTCGCTTAGACTGAAAGAATTTTTTAGATACCATTTACGGTTTGTCTTCAGCACTCGTTTGTTCGGAGCTGATAATCCCATTCAAAAAAGCCTGAGAACTAAGGAACGAAAGTGAAGCGCATGTCTCTCTGTCACTGACAGGCTCGTTAACGTCGTCAAGGTAACCGTGCTTCAAAGAGATTTTACCTCCACCACTTTAAACAGCACATTTTAATCTAATGGAGGGAGACAACACTGATTTAACATTAGGAAGTGGATACAATATGACTACTGGCCAAGACCCTTCCCTTCACACGCAACCCTGATAGACTTTCAAAATAAGACTCCGGGGACCCTTCAAAATAAAAGCCCCTAAATTAAACTCATATTTTTTTCCCAGCATATGGCTCAACATTATGACCCAAACTCAACCACTTTTTTAAAAATGAGACTCTAGGGGGTTTTCAAAACACACCCCACAGCAAATTTCAAAATAAAAGCCTCCCATTGCCACTTTATCTACTGCCCTAATAACAAGGGAAAAGAGTGATTTAATGATTGGAAAGTCATCAAGTATCACTGCTGGGTCTGACCCTTTTCTCAACACACAACCCTGCTAGACTTTCAAAATAAGACTCCAGTGACCCTACAAAATAAAAGCCTCTATATTATACTCGCCTATTAATTGATGCAAATGGCTCAGCATTATGACCCAAACTCTACCAGCTTGTTTCTATTAGACTCTAGGGACCTTTTCAAAACATACCCCAGAGCAAATTTCACAATAAAAGTCTCCCATTTATGCTCTAATACAGCATCTATTCACCCAATAACATGGAAAACCAGTGATTTCATATTTAGAAATGGATTCTATATCACTGCTGGGCATGACCCTTCCCTTGACACACATCCATGATAGACTTTCAAAATAAGACTAAAGGGAACCTACAAAATAAAAGCCTCTTCCTTACGCACACTCATTCATTGTGCCGTATGGCTTGTAGCTATGACCCAAAGTCAACCAATTTCTTCAAATTACACTACCAAGGCCTGTTGACCACACACCTCAGTGCATATTTCTTAATCAGGTTCTAAGATTTACACTGTAATAAAGCATCTGCTAACCTTGTAACATGCAGCCTAAGCCTGCCAACAGTGCTTTCATCACCACAGCGGCTCGTAACATGCAGGTTCAATTTTTTTATAAATTCAGCTCCTTAAGTGGTATTAGCTCTCTTTCTATAAGCTTCTCTCTCTGTCCTTCCTCTGCTTCTCATGGTAAGTCTTGCACATAGGTTTGTAGATTTTCAATCCTCTAAGGATGACACTGTTTTCTTTATGCTGATCAACCGACACATTTTAAATAATTTTCCAATTGTTTTGCCAAGTCTTGACATTTCCACATATGATTTTAAAATGTTTATACTTATTCAATACCATCGTCCTCAACATTTTACATCCCATCCTTAAGCTACTAATTTTTTCTTCAACCAGATAAGATTAAAGTTTTTCTTTGTAATTTCTTTTCTACTTCAGCTAATTTCATACTTTTCAGCCTATGTTGTGAACTTTGGCTTCATTCTGCTCTTTTTCTGGACAGGAATTAAGCTTTTCTGTTTGCTGCTAATTCATAACACGCCTGACATGTTTCTGGAAAGTAGGTAAACCCCCCTTCAAAATTTCTTTATACATTTTTCTAGAAACTTGGGAGACATTATATTAAGACCCTTCTAGTGCCCACATTCAAGACATTTTTTGATATCATGTATGGTTTGGCTGTGCAGCTTTTAAGATGAGTTTGTTTCTGCCATTTTACTGCCAAATGATTCCACCCTACAAAATCTTCAGATGATTCAATTGTTTTCTGCAGTTTGAAGTTTCTGATGACTTCCTATCTCATTTTCATATGTTTTTCAGGTAATTTCAGCTTTTTCATTCAGCAAAAGCATTCCCACTTTGATGTTTCTCCGAAACAGCTTTTTCTAGTTTCTCTTAAACTTGTTCATATTTTTGGACACTGCTAATGTCACAACCATAACATGTCAACACCGTCTCTTTTGTATAAAAAATATTAGATTAGATTATGACATAAATGTTTACTTTTTAAGAAGAGGTCTAAAGTAGCTAGCAACAGAGGGGAAACAAGATGGCTAATGTGAACAACTCATGCATATCATGTGAAAGAGTAGGATTTTGTCACCACCGTCAGACGTCACCACCGTCAGATTTTCTGTCTGACGGTGGTGACGCACAGTCTGACGGTGGTGACAAAAAACTACAAATGGTTCTCAATGGAGGCTAGAAAATAATTGTTGATCTGTAATGTTTCATTAACCTCTTTTATATTTTTATTTATGTAATTCCGCCTAGATTTCTTACATATTGTATAACCCTAGGGGATGGGGTGTGCCTTCCCTGTCTCTCAATTCACTATTATGCCATGTTCATTTGGTTTACATCATTTGGGATGCACATAGTGCACCTACTACCTACCTACATAGCACATAGTATACAATATTCCTTGTAAGCTATGGCAGGGCAACATTTAACCAAATCTAACATTTACTGTAATTCCCCCCAATTTCATAGTCATTACACTCAACTTTGACTTTGTGTATTTTAGGAAGTTATGGCTAGGAAGCAGCTATCTGTGAAGGAAAGAAGGAAAAGAAACAGGGAATATCAAAAGAAGTGTGAAGGCCTACTGACAAAAAACCTACATATATTCAAGCAATTACTCAGAAGGTTCAAAATTTCTACCATAATGCAGCACGAATGACAACTGACAAACAGGACACAATCACACGCAAGAAAATAAAGCATCAGAGAATGATTCTGACTGATAATGATATTTCTTAATTGTACCTTATATTCCTTGAAAAATATTTGTCACAGTGCTCATGATTGTTATTTTTTGGACCAAATAGTTAAATAAAGTTAATAAGCAAGAAACCATTGACTTGAATTGTATACAGTTTGGAATTGTATGTTGAAATGAGGCCACTGTCACCACCGTCAGTTCTAAAGTCACCACCGTCAGAGGGCTTTTTATTCGTTTTAAATTAATATGCTTGCAATATGTTTCTTCAGTGCTGTTCTCTCATTAAAGTAATGGTCTCTTTTAATACAAAAATATGTTTGTTAAATAAAAAAACATGACTTTTTCTATTTAGGCTTAAAGTAAACGTTATCTGATGTTAGATATTTTAAAGGACTACACATGATACAGTTAAAAAAAATTAACAAAAATGATTATTCAACATTTAACAGCATAAATGTGTGCTAACAATGCCAGATAAAGATTTAAAAACTCTAAATACTTATTAGACCAAATAAATAAAAAATAATTAGCTTTTTATTGTGTCTGATGGTGTTGACAAAAACAAAGTAATAACTGGAAAAATGCCTATTTTATGAAAGAAATACAAAATGAGGAGGTTGCACCTGTACACTGCTGAACAGCCAAGACCTTGGTCTATAACAATATACCTTCAGATTTTGTAATCCAACTAACTTTTTATTTTCAAAATTAAAACCTGTTTTATCCAAATTCCCAAGAATCAGTGAGATATAAAATGGTTTAAACGTTGTTTATCAGAGTTCTTATTATCAGTAATTGATATCTGGAACCAGTATTAGTTGGGGTTACAAGCTTCTTTCAATGTCTTTTTTTTAGGACTCAATAGTTTAGGGATTTTTATTTTGCTTTTTGGAATGCACACAAAAATAAATGTGTGTAGAAGATTCAGAATGACAATTATTTGCACTTTCAGTCTTACTTTAGTTACTAAATAGATGAGATAGTGATTTGCCAAGAGATTTGAGCCTGAGAAGTTGAGTCTAGGTTTAATCTTCATTTTTTCTCTAAAGTATAACTGACAATTACATACTCAAGACCTCATTTATGATGAAAAGTTGTGCATTTGTTTCATGTTTTAGTAAGATACTGATGTTGAGAAACATGTACATAGAAAATATATATTTTTTGTTTTTGGAATAAGAACTGCCCTCTTATGGCTGCATGTCGAGTCTGTGAAAACGCAAAACCTGCGAAAGTATGAGTGTAATCCTATTTGCTGTTATCATACTAAATAGGATTACTGAGTGATATGTTACTCATCTGCTCCTGTCCTCGCAGTGACAGACTGCAGACCCTCCATTGTTGGATACAGAAGGAATAGAGATGCATCTGCTGTGGAGAAAAATTTAACCCTTTGGGATGTGAATGCTCATTAAAACAGTCCAGATAGCCAGAGGTGTACCACACACTGAGTGGGAACAATTGAAAACCAACCCACACTCGTCGACATATGAGCGTAGGATTCTATGTTCTGGTGACTTGTGAGCAGCCTGTCCCTTATCCTAGTGCGGTGTACCAAACAAGGAGACTGTGTTAACAGGATGCCATTCCTAAACATGTGATTAAGCAGCTTTGCTATTCAGACATCTGTCACACCTCGCTAGTTGAATATAACTCTGACACATAATCAGACGCTCGGTTTAACATGCACACATATTTATCACCTGTGTTTGATTCGAATGTCATCTGAGATGCTTAGGAAAAAAAAGTGGAATGCAGTAATGCACCCATATATTTTCATTTCTACTGGTAGAAAGAATAACCTTTGTGTATTTTTTGGCCAGAGGCAATTTGGTTGTGTTTTTTTGGCTTGTGTTTTTTTTTTGTGCAAAACAGCCTTAGTCATTATTAGATATTAGTCCTTACCATTACTTATATGTAAGAAACTGCAGGCTAATGGAGCAACAGTTCCACATAAGATATTATTAAAGATGGATTCAGGATAGTAATTTCTTTTAAGTCTGAATATACACAAAGGATAAGTGCAGCACTTGACATTATTTTAATGTAATAACAGCTTAAGTGATGATTTATTCAAAGAAAAAAGTCTTTAGTAAGGTCTCTCTCGGTCTTTCAGGTGTCTTTCTCATGTTTCATGGTTACTCTGCAGGGGAAGAGTTAAGTTTTGAGTGGAAAGGACCCAGTCGAGTAGGTTTTCGTTTAAAAATCCTCTAAAATAAAAATAATAATTATGCCATCCTCTTCAACAGAGTATTTTTGACAACTTAATTTAAAGTAGACACTTTTACTATATGATGGTAAACTTGAAGCATGTAAATTTAAATAAGCATACTTACAGTTGTCTTTATTCTTAAACATAAAATGTATATTTTATATTTCTGGATTGTTTTTATTTTTCCATGAAAGTTGTTCATTATAGCCTGTTGGAAGCAAAGGAGAGATTCAATTACTCAGTTTCCTGATTCTTTTCTCTCAAGTCAAGCAATAACTGTGTTCTTACCTGCAGGCAAATCAGTTCATCCCTGTTTCATTTAGACCAAATAAAGGGCATTTGTTTTTCCTTGAATAATTAGCGTTGAAGGTCAGAACATCACCTAAGGGTCTGAAGCAGAATTTCCTGCCATCAAATCCATTTATATCCATCCAACGAAATACACAACCAACCATTTACTGTTATTAATAATTATATGCTTATATCCTTTCTGCTATAGATCAAAATAATCTCATTAAGTGTAGACATTGTGTGAGCCTTTGAATTGACTAGGGAACAAAAGACATCTGCTGAATTTATCCTTTGGCGAACCCATTTGCACTGACATTAACTGTATGCACAGACACACTCCTGACCCCATGATAACTGTTTTCCTATAATAAGTGCTAATGCTTAAGGGTAACTGTAAATCTATTAAGTCATCTTAAATTGGAAAAGGCATGGAATCAGTTAAATATCCATTCAATTAACAGAGGATGACACTATTTGTTTGTCAGTGACACAACTTGATTTTTTGTAACACTTTTTCAAGCGTTTATAAAGATTTTTTTTAATTACGTTGAAGTCTCTATTCTGGGTAAGAAAAGTAAAAAACAAGCAATCCTGTTCTGTACTATATGTTTTTGGCCTTTCCTGCCTACTCATTCCTGACTAGAATAAATGGGTAATGAACAGGCCTATGCGGTCCTTCAGTCCCTCTGAGGAGGTACCGTATTTTCCAGACGCTACTTTTTCCCACGCTTTGAACCATGCAGCCTATAAGAAGGTGCGGCTTTTCTTTGGATTTTTCCTAAATGCCGGAGGGAGATATAATTTGGAAATGAAAAAATTATTATTATAATGTAGAGCTTCCTCTTTGGTAGGGGACAGCTCAGTAGATATCAGGGGCTTATAGCCCGGTGCGGCTTATATATGTAAGTTTTCATGGTTTTTTTTTTAATGTAGTGGGTGTGGCCTATGGTGAGGTGCTCCCACTAGTAAAATATGGTAATTCAGTCTTTTGAATTATATATGCTGGAGCAGAGACATGTCGTAATCCTGACGAACTGTGTTCCTGAGGACCAGATTTGGAATCCCCTGATCTAAAACATTCATTTGTAGCTTTACCTCCATCTTAGAAAGGGACAAGTGAAAGATGAAAGACTTTTTCAGCACAACAAAAGATCATCCCTCATGATCACCTTGAATTAGGCTGCATCCATCTTACCATCAACTCTGACCACCTTCCCCATCCTGAAATAATAAAAAAAAAAAACACAGCATTATGCTGCCATCATCATGTTTCATGGAAGACTACAGTCATCACCCATTTCGATTTTTTGTTCCGTTATCTGCAAATTGGACGCAGAGAAAGTTTCACAAGAACCATTGCAATTCTAGGAGAAAAACAAAATGATGTTGCTACTGTACCATCATATGGCAGTATTTGTTTTTCCAGAACACTTCGTATTTTAATCATTTTGACTTAAATTCATGACTAAGCAATCATTTGTATTGAGTTATTGCAACTTAACATAATCTCCCTAGACGGATCAATCTCTCTCTCTCTCTCTCTATTTATATATATATATGTATATATATATATATATATATATATATATATATATATATATATATATATATATATATATATATATATATATATATATATATATATATATATATATATATATATATATATATATATATATATATATATATATATATATATGTGTGTGTGTGTGTGTGCACAGAAAGAGAGAGAGGGGAATACATAATTTTAGCAGCAAGCAGAAAACAAAATAGGGGAATACTGCGTAAAATTGACATTTACTGTGCTGCAGGTGATGCTGACATGAAGTGTCCAGCCCATTGTTTGGCCATAGCGTGAAAGGTCATGCAGCTAGCATGTCAGAAAGAGGTAATCCGATCTGAAAAGACTTATGGCCAACCATGGGGAAACCAGTCCTCTCTTTTTAAGCACCCTGCCCCTGTATGCCCCTCTTGTTCAGAAAAATCAAACTAATGGGCTGCCGAGCCAAAGCAGGCAGGAGCCATTAGCAGCTCAGCTAGCTCGCTCACAGCTTCTAATTGAGACAGAAAGAGTCTGGGTCAGTGATCAAGCCACCAGAACAGCAAACTACAACATTCTGTTGCATAAATTGAGCAGTTAGACAGAAGAATCTAGATAATGAATTAGGTGTTCCTTTAAAGCAAACATTTGGTTACAAAAAAACACAGAGAGAATATCACCTTGATAAATAAGAGTAGGTTTAAAAGATTATACGCTTAGATGCTAATTACGATGCTATTTTCTATTTCCTGAAGAGGAGGACTTTGGCTAAAATGTGTGAATAGCGGTGCCTGGTGCAGCTCGGATCAGATAACTTTTATCTCTCACAGATGATCCTTCTTCCACTCTTCCTTTCCATATTGGAAATCTGAGATGGCAGCACTGAGGAAATATCTGTAAACCAGCCCCGGCCATCTCATTTATTAGAGGCTTGATTGTAACGGATGGCAAAATATAGGAGGGCTTTCTAATATGTATTCAGTTCACAGATAAAAGTCTTCATTCTAAGTAATGTACTACCTATTCACTCCTCAAACAGGCAATCTAAAAGATTTCAAATTGTTCAGTGTTGATGTGCTCTTGGAGCAGAATGAAACAATTTGGCCACTCGTCTTCTTGTATACGTGATGAACTGATTGGTAGGCTGAGGAGAGACAGCATCTCCCTGAGGATTTGCACTTCAGTGCTTCTTTATCATAGGCTGCATAACGAGCTTAAGAGATGTTGCTAATCTTTTAAGCTAATAAGATGTTTTTCCAAATGCAAGAAGGTGTGTGTCTTCTCGTCTTTGGTGTGAAATATTTTCCTTTAGAAGAGGTTAATTATTTTCTCCTGTTGCATGTCAACCATAACTGATAAGCCGATCAAAAGTGGTCTTCAAATGTGTTATTTTTTTAATCTACAAAGTTTCTTTGCAAATTAAAGATATTTAAACTGATATATATAACCCTTTCATTTGATAAATCCAGATTTACACTCAGAATTCTAACATAATGAACGTTCCTCAGAGACACAGTTGATTATTAACAATGAATTGTTTTGCTTAAATTGAACATGAGTGTCTAACCTTCATCCTCTTTTGTTTAGTATAATGATAATCAAATGTAATTGCTACATAAATGAAATCATGACTACAAAGATTGATTTCCATAGAGCTTTGAAAATGTCTTTGTTTAGTTGAGGCACTAAAAAATAGAGTTTTGCAGGCCATTTAAAATGGGCATAAAGTCAGAGACTCTAGAGGGGCGAAAGGTCCAACAGTTGGCCCATGTTGTGCTCTATTACAAATTTCTATCATAAGCTAATTACAAATGAAGCAGCAATTGTATTAATTTTTTATTCATGAAATGTGTAAAGCACAAAGGTTCAAGCCTGTATAATCTTATAACTACTCCACGGAGCATTTTACCTTTAAAGCGCGTTGATCGTGCTGTGGCAATTAAAGGTGACACTTTGGAATTTATTATCTTGTTCTTTCTGCACTGGTTGATTTGCTTTTGTAGCGTGTTTAACAGATTATGCAGTTTGTCACACCAAGAAGGAAATAAAGGGCTTAAAAAAAAAAAAAAAATATATATATATATATATATATATATATATATATATATATATATATATATATATATATATATATAATGTGTCTATTTCTCTCAATATATAGTTACCTCAAGAACCCTTTAAATAGAAAAGAGGTCAAAAATTCTACAAATTATCATGTTTATATGTAGTACTTTATACATCTCAGTAAAATGTCATTCTTCCTTTAACTTTTTTGTCCCTAACAGCTCCTTTTACCCTTCCTTTTCTTTGCTAACTGTAGGTATGACAGTTACGGGCGACTCACCAATGTCACTTACCCCACTGGCAGAGTAAGCAGCTACCGCACAGAAGCCGACAGTTCTGTTCGCATTCAGACTGAGGGCTCCAACAGAGAGGATATCACAGTCACCACCAACCTGTCAGCCTCTGGCAACTTCTACACACTTTTGCAAGGTGAGGGTTTCAGTGTTGGGATTATTTCTTTTTTTTTTCTGAGCTCCACATTTTTTGGCAAAGAGCGCATATGTACATCATATTGCATCTAAGTATTTAATCTATATTATTATTCAATTCTAATAAAATAGAAGAATCTAAAATGATGAGCTGTAAAGGCACACATTCTCCTTTCATCACTGCTCCCTGCATGACTGTCACCAGTTCAAGGTTTTTTTTTCCTTTTTATTTTACATCTTACGTTTTTTCTTGAGGTCTTTGGGAGTGTGTAACAATTTCCTAGCTGTGTGAGGATTGTTCAATTGTGTTCACACAAAGCAGACGCAATATAGTGCCTTTAAAAAATTGTTTGATACTCCTTGAACCTCTTCCATATTTTGTCACGTTTCAATCACAAACTTGAATGCATTTTTTAGGGTGATAGACCAGCATATAGACCAGCATATAGACCAGCATATAGACCAGCGTATAATTTACGGGAAATTGATACAAAAGTGAAGAGTGCATTTGTATTCAACCACATATCATTTATGCAAGAAGTTCTTTTTGCTATAAATACAGGTCCAAGTCTTTAGTTTAGCGGGATCTCTTCCTGCTTTGCACATGAATAGATTGAAAGTTATGGCTCATTCCTTATCGTTAAATATCTCGTGCTCAGTCAAATTGGACCAGCAGAGATTAAAGTTTCTTGGTCCTGCTTCAAAATGTCAATGGAAATTTTGGTAGCATTCTGTGAAACAGTTCTCAGTGTTTGGAGAAGCTACAAGTTCCCTGATCCCAAAAAATGCTGCAATAAAACGTCTTAATCAATAATAGAGTAGGGTGTTTTGGATGTTTTTTTGTTTTTTTTCCTAACATATAATTTTTTTTAAAGTTCAGATTTTACTCAGTTTACATTACTTACTTTCCTTTAAGATTATTTTAGGATAATTAGCTCTTTTTGCCTCATACATTGTAGCTTTTCTGTCTAGTTATGTAATAGGAATAAAATCGGAGAGCACAGACCTCATCAATTAGCTAAATGATATAAGATAGATGTTAGATACCTTTATTCACAGAATCTTTCAAAGAATTCCTGGATTCAGATGGGGATCCGGATCATCACCAACATTTTATCACTTGTTGCCAGTCACAATTCGCACCCAGTCTGCAAATGTCAGTAACATCTGCCTATAACTTTTTTCTATTATTTATTTTGAAAACAACAATCCAATGGAGGTAAAAATATATTGTATTCGAACAAATTGCTTGTTTGGCTGGAAATCCTTCCTTTGTGCTGGCTGAATGTTGTCCTGCTAGAAGGTGAACCTCCCACCCTATCTTTAAGAGTTCTGCAGCTTTTAACAGGTTTAACAGGATTACCTGTATTTAGTTTATCTTGCTAGCTTCTCTGTCCCCTCTGATATAAAGTACAGTATAAAACACAATGCTGCCACCATTATTGTGTCCCTCGTATGGCTCTTGACAAATTGGAAGTACCACTTCTTTTGGTTTCCTCTCAGTGATGGCTTTCTTCCTCTTCCTGTCACTCTTGTATTAAGGCCATATCTGAGGAGTGAACTACTGAAACCATTCCTCCACCAGAGCTATTGATCTCCTGAGCTCCTCCTTCTCTAACCAATGCTTTACTCTCCAGCCATTCAGGGTGTTGGTAATTGCAGCTGTGCCATGCTCTTTCCCTTTAGCAGATGATGGACTGAACACTTCCCCATGAGAAGGTCAAACGTATCCCTAATTTAAGCGCTGCCACAACTTTTTCGGTGACCTGCTGGCTGTGTTCCTTTGTCTTCATGATGCATTTATTCTCTAACAAAACTCTAAGGTCCTCTTAGAACAGCTGAATTTATACTGTAAATAAATTACACTCAGATGGATTCTAGTATGTTGGTCTTTTTGCGTACAGTAGTTAGTTGCACTGGGTATTTTGTAAGGCACTGTTCAACACTAAAGAGTGAAGAGTTGTGAAAGGAGATCCTTTATCGCTTATAAAAAAAAAAAAAACATTTTAATGGTATCTTGTGTGAATTGAACTTGACATTGGGGTTGTTGAGACTCCCCAGAGATCGCATCAATTTTGCAAATTACTGAGCAAATTACTTACTTGTAATGAATAGATTGCCTAACAGTAATCCATTATGTATCCATTCTTATATACAGTAATTTCAACAGTATATATATGAACCAAAATGTGAAACATTAAATGTGTCTTTGTGAACTTTGGAAACAGAAGTTTGTTCTTCAGGAAGGCCTGCTGCTCCATTAGGAAGCCTCAAGGCAAACTAGTTTCAAGAAAAGAGCTGGGGGAAAAAAAGTCTTTACAAGCCAACCCTCTTTTAGAAATTGCTGCAGTGAAAGTACTTTGTGGCTCAGTTTGCACTTTCAGAGGCTTTTAAGAGATGTAATTAAAATATCCTAAAGGGTTTTTGTTTCTGAAAACATTACGGCAGTGAAGGCGATAGACTGCACCCGTATGGTTTTGCTTTTCATACAAGGTTTTGACCTTTCCAGATGCCATTCACTTTTGGTGGAGAGTGAACAAAATTTCCCCTTATTTTACAATAGTGAGAAAAAAGTAGATGACTCAGGTAAAGGTTTATTAATAGGAGAATGCCAGCTTTGTGATCACTTTTAAATGATTGCCCATAACCAAAACTGTATTGCTTTTTGCTTCTATTCTTAAGAACATGAGTTAGAAAACATCCATTTTCCAGAAAAAAATAAGAATTGATTTTACGTCATAAGCATGAATCAGGAAACACAGTGAAGGTGGTCCACGCAAGATCCTCCAGGAAATTCAATGACAAATAGTACTAAAACAATATAACATCCTGTTTGCCCCGACCAGGTACTGATAGCTTATTCATCACTGCGATGTTTTCTATCTGCTAAGTTAGCAGTTCCCTCCTTCTAACCGTTCATTATGATTAATATCTTGATTTTCATTGACACAGTATTTAAATCTTTAATTTTCCACTGTTGTTTAACATTTTAACTTCAGATAAGTTACCCTCACATAGACATGCTTATGAGAAATTTAACACCAGAGCAAATGTCTTAAATTAATAAACAGATGTGAACTTTGGACACTGTAATCTAGGTATGACATCTTGTGTTTGTTTTTTTTGCATACCTATATAAAAAAATAAATGAATTATTTGAATTATTCAGATTCAGAGTAGCTTTGTCGCAACTCTTTTTTTATTTTTTTTTATTAGTCTAGGCACCAAATTTGACCTTTCATGACCTTCCACACCAAAGAGCGACCATTCTGAAGACGTGTAGAGAGTGTTAAAATAGTTTTCTATTCCAGTTAATAAAACCAGTTCTTAATGTATGTATTACGTATTCTAACAGCGGAATGTTTTTACAAAATCATTAGATGCTGATGAAAATTATACACTCAGGGAAATTCCCCTATAACAGAATCTGGTTAGATGCTTGAAAATGGAGGTAAACTTGTCTGGATGACCTACTCTAAGTGATGTCAATTTCACTCTTATTGCACTGTCAGTTAACCCTCATGTATCAAAAATGACAGGGGATATCATGTCAACACAACAGTAACACAGCATGGATTAAATAAGGCTGGAAATACACTGTACGATATTTTCAATCTTTTTACTCGGCTACAGCTCAAACGATAAAATCACAGGGTTTAAAAGTTCACAGCTAACGATGTAAGTTCTTACACTGTATGACCCTCTGATGCGACCTACCTGCTCACACTGTACATCATAAAACCACACGTCGGACTCAGTGCCAAGAGATGGCACTGGTCAAACTCGTCAGTCTGGAAGAAGAAAAAGAACTCCCTTGTTTGCACATGCGTTGTGCTCGAGATTATGGTAAATCGGGTCGTAGACACGTGTAGCTCTGCTTCAACAGCAGGATTTACCCATTAACACGTCACAAGGGCCGACTGAATTTCAAACATGTTTGATTTACTCCTGACCCTACAATTCCTGATCAGGAGGTGGTCGGGAGAGGCTGATTGCCCCAGGACGCACAAGGAGGCTGAATCTCTGACCGATGAAAAACATTCTCGCACTACTGCAGAATCGGCCTGAAAAGGGGAAACAATTTTACCGTGTATGCCTAGCCTAAGCTCGGCAACAGGTGGCAGGGCTTTTATATTTTTTCTTCACAAAATCAGCTTAATTTTCTCACTTACCATAAAAAATTAGAAACAGTTTGAAAAGATTGTACTTAATATCATCTAACACCATGCAAACCCTCTACCTGTGCAGACAGACATTAAGTCTCTTTAGGTTGCCTAATGGCAGAAGTTAAAAGCATGACCACATTTTTCATTAATTTAGCTGTGAGTCATCTGACCACTTGAAGTAACTCTGAGTTTTAAGATATTATTTCCAGATAATTAATTGAAATCACTGAGGAAGTAGCATGAGAGGTGCAGGAAAATATTACCAGAGATATCCTAGTTTTTTCTGCATATTTAGAGGAAGCCGGAATGACATCTTCCTTGTGGACGTCTATAAGATGCTCAGAGGAAACATTATTCACTGGTCTTGAAGTGGAACATAGCTCGCTGTCACCCAGGGACAGAAACAGGCAGGTTCAGATTTATCCCCTGTGAATCAGTGGAAATGTGCATGCCCTGCTTCTTCTATGGCCACAGGCAAGCCAGCAGCTTTGATAGTTTTCATATCTCAGCATCCTCCAGGCCGCTGCAACTGCTGTAAAATTTTACTTTACTGGTGCTTTGAAACCTTGCACTATTGATCTTTGTTGTCACAAACTGAACATTACCGTTGTGGCTTGGTTAAATACTGCCGCTAAAGGCTTTCTTTTTTGCTGTGCGGCCATTTTAGGTCATTATACTTGTGCCTCACAAGAGTTATTAGATGTGCTCCTCTTACATCAGCTAGGCTGTTTCTCCCTTTGTAACCCTTCCAATGTCTTCTCTACATCTGTAGAACAAGTTCGGAACAGCTACTTTATTGGTTTGGACGGCTCGTTGCGGCTTGTTCTGGCCAATGGTATGGAGGTTTCCCTGTACACTGAACCTCACCTGCTGGCCGGGACAGTCAATCCCACGGTAAGCAAGAGGAACATCACCCTAGCCATTGACAACGGCCTCAACCTTGTGGAGTGGAGGCAGAGGAAGGAGCAGGCTCGCGGCCAAGTCACCGTGTACGGACGTAGATTGCGGGTAAGACAATAGCTTCTCAAAAATTTGAGATGTGACACATTAGATTAACTGCTGGTTTCATGTTCTGTAGAAATGGTCTGATAACTATTAGCAGATATTAACCTAAAGTAGTGATGCTTAAACCAGTCTAGAGAGAAAAGTCTCAGCTCAGAATGAGGTGACTGAATAGTCCCCTCCTGAGATATTTTCCTTTTTATGTACATATGGAAACAAAAACACTCTTAAACAACATACATTAATCTTTAAGAACTGCATGTTTGGTTGAAATACACAGTTTATTTGAATTTAAACTCAAAAGTTGACATTTTTACAAGTAAAACTAATATAACATACTCTGATATAAAAAGTCAATATGGCTGCTGTTTGCGCAAGTATTATGGTGATATGACTTAAACACATTTCAGGTATTTGAGTATAAGTTAGTCTATCATTAAACCATTTGTGATTTACTGATGTTTTCGGTTTAATGAAGTCTTGTGTTTTGTTTTTGAAAGTGTTTTGTTATTAAACCAAATAAGTCCAAAAAAATTTAAGAGATTAGTTTATAAACTTCGTAAAATTGTTGTCATAAGTATGGTATCTTTCACCCAGTAAATTCTAGTTAATATCTCCTTTGTCAGTATTAGTGAAATAAAAGTCAATAGGAACTAAACAATTACTGATGTTCCTCTTTTGTTGAATTGTCTATAAGTTTTTAAAGGATGAGAGACCCCAAAAAATACAGTAAACCCTCAGTATTTCGTTGCAGTTACAATTAAACACACTCATTTAATATGTTCCCTTACTGACATTTTTTAATCTATAGAAAACTAGCAATGCCCTCCCGCTCTGCTCATAAAGCCACCATCACTGAGCTGCTGCACAGAATGAGCCGTTTCAGATGCCAACAGTATTTTCTAAAAAGCATTAACTGGGAGCTGTAATTGGCAACAATTCTTTAGTTGGGACACTCTGATGTCCAACAGCTTACTTTCTTTACTGTTAATAAGATTAATGTGTAAAAGTGATGGGTAGAGCATAGAGACAGGACTGTAAGGAGCAGAATAATGCAGTTCTCCTTGCTTACCCAGAGGTTTTGAAACCAAAAGTGGCTTTGTAAAGTCTTGGAACACCTAGACTAGGGGGTGGTAACTGGTCTATGGCTTAGTGAAAGTTTCTAAATGTTCCACCAAAGGCATGACTCTGTTTTACTCTGGGTATCTGTTTTATTTTTTTTAATATACACTTATTCAGTCTATTTTTGATCCCTCTGGAATATTGAACTACATTTTGATCAGTGGTATAGCCCTAGTGAAGTAAAACGTTGCAACAAAAGGAATCACTCAAAAAAGATTAAAATGTAACATGGAAAAAGTTGACAGTTTGGCTCTCCTTGTTTGGAATATCTGACAATTAGTCCCTGCCTTGCCCATCAGCAAATTGTCATGGGGCAGGAGGAAGCTGGAATCAAGCCTGCAACCTTTTGATTAAAAGATGACTTCTGTACCCACTGGCATAAGGTGGCATCTAGCCTTGTGTCTTTTATGTTTCTCTTTAAGGTAGTGGCCAATTAGTTGATCACATTCATGTAGGTTCCTTCAGTACAGATCCATATTAACCCATTATTAAAAACAACAAAGCCCAAAAACCTTCTTATTTCATTTTTAAAGTAAGTTTCTTAAGTCAGTTTACCTAATAGTGTTGAATATATTATACTGTAACAAGCCAACACACTGTCATGCAAAAACATTCATTGTATTGTTAACTACTGTTCTAACATGATGAGCAGCTAATTCTCCGTCGGTAGGATGTTGGGAAATGAATTAGGAAAAAACAGCTCCAAGAAGAACAGTATTATGCTGTGCTATGGAGTGGAAAAAGTGCCTTGAATGTGCTTTTCTGTGTTGTGACATTCAAACCGGATAAGGACCATTTGAAGCTGCTGAACAAATCTGGCCATGTAAGAACGAGCAGCTGCCAAAGTCCCCCTGTTGTTATTTACTCTCCAAAACCACTCCAGCAAACTCTAATATTAAAATTTCATCCCCGAGCAATACAAGGCAGCAGCTCTCATCATAGCTGTAGGAGGAAACACAAAAGTTAGCCTGTGCTACAGGCATGGAGACCTTGTAATTTCCATTCATTCTTTTATAAATGTCCTCCTTTAAGAAAAAATAAATAAATCCTCAGTCTCTGCTTTGTTTTTCTCCTGCTCCCATCGTCCACACACTTTAGAGTATAAGCTCAATTCAGTTTTGTATTTATACAAATGGACACAAAGCCCTGCTTATTTGAGCCTTTTTTATTATCATTCTTTTGAGATCTTAAATGGGTCTGAAATTGTGTCTAAAGTCTGGGAGCACCTTAAATAACATTTGTAAGATTAGTATGACGAAAACATAATAAAAACTGAGTTAATAATTGTTTTACCCCCGTCACATATCATGTGAATTCTGTCATATGGATCATGTCATATGGATGTGATGTTAAAGCAAATAAACAGAGGCAAAATGATGGGCATCATAATCGTGGCTTAACAACCTGTATGGTAGCTTTTTATTGCTGTTTGCTGCAAAGGTTGGCTACATTGAATCATGCTTCGGGGATTTCTTACGTCTAATATTCGAGCAAAGCATCAAAGCATAGTTCAGAGTGTAATCGAATTAGTTTCAGTAAATATGTATATATTTTTGTTGTATCCCCTTAAAAACTCACAGATTTGTCAAGTAAAACCTCCCTTCGTAATGTCTTAAGTATGCACACCTAAATTTTCCACATTTTCTTTTGACTGCAAATTGCAATGTAGTTTATAGTAATTTTATTTGATTAAAAGTATAATGGAAAATTCTTGAAAAGACCCACCCTCTTCACTTTAAAAAAAATGCACATGCACAACCCCGTACCTTTCTCCTGAGTGGGAATGCTTATTAAATGTGTGCGAGAGCATGCAGGAGCCCATTTCTCCTCTTGCACGCTCTGTATAAAAGTTGCTGTTTGAATTGCTCATGCAAGCAATCTTTCCAATTAAAGATTTGCAATTTTTTCAACAATGTCAGACTCAACACCAGTAAGTGAAAATGGGGAAGAGCACGTAGGACGACCTTACGTAAAAATACCACCAGAAGGATTGACAATTAGGAGGACCACTTATTTTGATGATCCACCCGCAAGAACATCCTCCACTATACCTTTAATTACTGAACGTGATGGATAAATCCAAGATAATGTTTACAATGTTTTTAACAAAATAATCTAAAGTGTGCTGTATGCCTTTGCATTTGGATCACCATGCCTCATCGAACCACCATTCTCTGGGGGGGAAATGTACATATGCATTTACAAGTCTTGCCACTGATCTTCAGTTGAATTTAGGTCGTGACTTTGACTGGGCCATTCTTGCACATGTGTTTGGCACCTCCTATGGTCCAGAAATGCATCCCCTTTTAGGCTGTGTGACTTGAAGCAGATTGTTTGTTTTGCTGTCCAAGGAGGAGGAGTGGCAGGTTTCTTGTGATTGGCTATCATCAGCTGCACATACTCTATAAGAAGTATCGAGGAGAAAATGTAGGTTTGTTAAACTCAAACTGAGATGTTGAAGCTTGTTTTGTTTTATTTAACTCTACTGGATATGTATTAGGAGATGAATAATTAGATAATATTCGTATGCTTGCAGCCATGTTACAACTGCTCCAGTTGTTCAAAGATTACAAAACAAAACAGAGCACATTTTTTTATCCAACCAGAAATTTTTAATTGATCCTTGATATTGTTGATTAAAATTCATCAACATTCATAAATCAAATTGTTCTTGCCAAATAACTACTACATAATCCTTAGTTTTTTTGATAATTTCCCAGAGCGTATATTTTCCAGAAGATATTTTTTTTTCCCTTAACTCTTTAAGAGTATTATATGTTGTAATTTGCACTGCCTTTTTTTAATTAGTAAGACCAATTATAGAAAATAATTCCATATTTCTGCATTGTCTCAGATTATATTTTCCTTTATATAAATAAATATATGTATTCCTAAATATAAAATATTTAGGAATAGGGTTACAATAGTTTTATAGATCTATGCCTCATGTTGTCACGGTTGCTAGGTGACAGAAGTGATGCTGAGGCGAGGGTGAGGACAGATGCTGAGGGACGGACTTCATTTTTTTTTTTGCAATCGTTGAAGGATGTGGTCTAAGTGGGCAGGGTTGTTTGAAGGATGCAATGCCTGAATGGAGACATACCGAATGAATCTGACTCTTATTTTTCAAAACAATCTGAGAAAAATATAACATCTTCACAGAGAACCAACAGGTTTGTTTTATAATGTAATAAATAGAGCCAAACGGTGAAGAATAATGCTCTGCTGGCATGGTGTGCTTGGCTGTGTAGAGCCAATAGCAACTTAGTTTAGGTTGTCTCCTCTGTTCTCTGGGAGGCAACACTGCTAATGGGAAGGTGCCGCTTTGTCTGTCATCGGCTGTTCATTTAATAGCTCTGTCGTCCCCTTTGGAAGTGAACACGTCTAATGTACGTTACAGACAACGGCCCCCAGGGGTGAGATGGGAAATGGGAGCAGGCCTAATGGCAAGAACAGGGGGGGATGAACAAAGCTGGAATCATTGAGCGACCTTGAGTGACATGTCAAGTGATATTATGTGGGCAGCTGGGTGAGAGTGTCGCAGCGTGCGGCTGGAGTAGTGCAGGGTGGGGTGTTGGAATACAAAACAGATATGCAGCTGTGTAGCATTGACTTCACAGATATCTGTTATGTTTTGTTGTGAGCAGAGGCAACAGGGGAAAGCAGGTTCCTGCTGTCTGAGTTCCAGTTTGTTCCCCTGACCATTTTTGTTGAGCTGTTGAACTATGCTAATTTTTGCACATCTAAAGGCTAAATAGGTTGCTGGTTTTTACCTTTTCTGTGGTCCTACATTCTGTAGGTCTTCAGCTTTCCATCTCCTCCTAAGCCTTCTTTTCTGATTTACATTCAATAGGAACAGGGACCATATCCCTCAACGATAACAAACCCTCCTCTTAGTTTGGGCAGGTTGTTAATTTACAATGATGAGAGTACCCTTGGGGATGCTACTGCATCACTGAAGCGCTCTTTATCCTCTTCATCACTGAATACAAGACAGCAACGGAGGTGAGATCTGTGTAGTAACAGTTTAGTATAATCTTAATGCTTTATCAGGTGGACCTTTTGTTTAAAAGAGTTAAACATCAGAAAAATGCATTTGTTTATCGCAGTGAAAAACATCAAAACTTGTGATGGTAAGGAAAAAAAACACAGACTAGATAAATTCCTAGAATTTAGTGAAGGTAGATTTGTAAAATAGCAAATTAAGACTCACTTGACACAAAAATCTTTCCCATTAATTTGAAGATTTGATGTCTCTGTAATGTGTTGTTCACAGAACAGTTAGAAATCCACCATTATGAGTGCAGTGAGCTGCAACCATCTCCTTTCTTTTTCCACACTCCTACTTCTTTTGAGATATTCCCTAAAGAGACGGCATCCAATTTGAAAATTATTCCCCATGAGTGGGTTTCTGTTCTCATGGGATCTTTGGATCACTGCTGTCAGATGCTTTTCTTCCTTTTTCCACCTTTACAAGATGAGTCTGTTGGAAATCAGCTCACACGGCATGATCAACTTTTCCTTACAAAAAGCAGAGCTCTGTTGCCTTGGAAATATTCTGAGACACTGAGTATTGAAATGTCTCGGTAGATGGGGAACAGTCCTTTTCTTTCCCATTAAAAAACAGCATAAGGCACATAGTACATTGTCCTTGAAGAGATTTGTTTCTTCAAATTAAATGTGTTGCAGTTTGATTTATTGGACTTCAACCATCGTAAACTACGGTCTCAATTTGCCACCTTACAGCCAAGGTGCCATATGTGCACACTAATAACTTGCTATCATTGGTTCTAATAGAAGGGTCCACACCCTCGTAGCGGATCACGGCGGTACACCAAGGTGTTGTGAATTTTGCAATACTTCTTAAATTACAAAAAATGTCTGACAATCGTGCATTTAAATATGTTTGATTTTAAACCCTTTTAGTATAACAGGTGAAATCTTTGTCGCCACAACCATGCCCACATGTATCTACCGTTTGTTAACACCCCTCAGCCAGCTGGTAACACCCATTCTGGCTTCTGTTTCTCCATAAATCTGGAGGGTCCCAGACTAAGACAAAAAAAAAACAACAAAAAAAACTCTGGAGGGAAAAAATGCTCTGGAGTTTAAGTGAGAATAGTAATCCTAAAGACATCTTCCTGAATGCTCCAGTCTTGTGAAATATTACAATTAAAGACTAAGTTCTACGCTCTCCACCACCATCTCTACCATTAACCTAAATTCACTTAAAGGCTGAACTTTCCAGATATGTTTTTGTGATAGATTATATCTCAATATCACATATATCTATGTTATATTTTGCATATTTGGCAAAGGTGTCAATTAAGAATTTCCCGATCCGATTTTGATATCGGATATCGGTCCTATATTAGCCAAAAAATAAATGTCAGATGATAGAAACTCTCTGCTTTTGTTAAAACTTTCTGTAAAAGAATTGTTAATTTTACATGAATCAGTTGTTTTCATACCTTTTGTTGTTGACCTTAGTTCCCTGTTTTAGTAATATTACTTGATCAAGCCATTTCTAACATCCTACAGTATAAAATAAATAATAAAAGCTGTAATGATTAATGCTAATATCGTATCTGTTTAATATCGGTATCTGGTAACTCTGAAAGCGAAAATATCGGTATTGCATTGAAAATAAAAACATTTTATCGCGGCACCCCCAGTGTATATATCCCTCTAAATAGGTCAGTTAGATACCAATTCCCACTGCTTTTTAAAAATGAAAAAGATACCCTCCCAGACCCACTTCTCATTCCTGGAGTTGGATGTCTCTGAACTCCTCTAAATGTCCATGGATTGCTTCTACTCTCTCGACTCTCTTGGTTTTACTTAAAGTAATCCTCTCAATTGGGTATCAATTGCATTAATTGCCGTTGCTGTAATTGTCCCTTCACAGATGAAGGACTTAAGCATGCATTCCTTAAAGTGAGATTGAAAAAAGGGAGGGTTTCTTAGCCCTTGCCTGGCTTGCTCTGTGGGATGAATCAGGATACTAGCCATAAGCAGGCTTCTAAGCCTTTGACATTTCTAAAACACACCATGCATTTTGATTAATCCAGGAAAAAGCATGCTGTAAGCTTAAGAGGAGAAAAATCATATATTAAGCAGTAATGGCCATTTTTGCTTTGATCGCTTCTGACCGGAGATGGTCAGGTCAAATGTTGAAAAGTTAGGATTTATTTTTCCTTTTCATTAAATGCATCAAAACTAAAACTTCAAACCTTTTAAGTCGTTACATACATCAGCGAACAGCTCAGTCCTGCGTGTATATATGAATAGGAAAAAGAAGTGAGGAGAACTTGTCTAAGAGTAGTTTGGATACATGAGAAAAAAACAAAAATAGTTTGGGTTTAGGTTGGGTTCAGGCCAAGATAGTTCACAGAGTAGTCAAACCATTGTCCCTCTAAAAATTTGAATAAAGGAAATGCAGCGGGGTTTTATTTCTTAACTTGGAAGTCACTTACTAAACTTTCATTTTTCAAATGATGAGGTCTTGATCTTTTCTCCAATAACAAAAAAAAAAAAGAACAGTGTGTCAGAATCATTACTACTTGGTCATCCAGACAAGCGCCTATAAGGGGAATCTTCTAAGTCTCTATTTTTGGACAATTTAATTGCATACATCAATAAATCGCCTGATCACTTTCATGTCTACAGAAATGTTTCTTGTCTTGCTCTGCCAATGTGCTCTCATTGTCTTTTTTATTTTTAATAAATACCAAACAGAAAGAAAGGAGTCCTGTACATGTACTTTCATTTATAGGTGTTGCTTTAAATTTGCATCCAAAACTTGACAGACCTAAAAGATTATGCAATACTGTCAAAACAGATCTAAATAGTTTTCACTTAATTAGACATCACATACTTTGTAAGGCAGCACAGGAGGTAATGCATGCAGTGACATTTTCTCATTTGTACAGTGTAACTGAGGCCAAGCTGATAAAACAACCACAACACACTTCAGTCCTTATAAACAGTCACAAACAAACTGGAGCAAAAACCCACCGACAGTGCAACAAAAAAAAAATTTAACTTTATTGTCATTACAGTCAGAAGTACAAAGCAACGAAATGTAGTTTGCATCTATCCAAAAATACTATACAAGATATACATATTTATTTACATGTGCACAGAGACAATGTATCTATTGACAATAAAAGGTATATATAAACAGAGGGTAATTAAATAAATATGGAAACTAGATACAGATAATACAGGAAAGTTAGAATATGGATTATATATACATTAGTGGGCTTATAATACAGGATGACAGATTATAGCAGATAAATGATTTGCAGATTTTATACAGCTAAGTATTTTTTTTCCAAATTATCTGTTTTTAATTTAAAAAAAAGTTTTCTGTGAATTGCATTAGACAGTATAGGGGTGATAAAGCCGACAGATATTTATATCTTTAATGTTTTCAATATTAAGTTTTCTTCCTGGCTCTAAAATATATTGTGTCTGATATTTTATTTATTTATTTGCTTGTTTGTTTTTTTCATAATTATGTGTGTTAAAGCACCTAGAAATTACATAGGAATCAATAAACTTAGAATGCACAATCAAAGTTGTTAAAATATGAAAGATAATTGGTTTGTACATTTTTCTCGCAATTTATTTTCTGGTTTTAGTAAAGAGAAGCTAGAGCTCAATTTTTTTATCTAAGCTGACAGATCGCCTAAACTAGGATTTGAACATGCACATTTGTTCTTACTAACTTACTTAAAAACGATGTCAAAGTTAAAATAAAGGGGAAAAAAATCTGTGCCTGATAATAATATTTTACTTTGCATAGAAAGGGATTTTTAATGATCAATGCGACTCTCATGTCTAATTCGAAAAAAGACTTACTCCTGCTCTGACTGTGAGTCTTAACACAAACAAAGAATAGAAATGGAAATTCTTCATTACTCGAACCGCTTCTGCTCTCTTGAGATAGTGCTCTTCTATTATAATTAAAAGCTATATTAACAATAAAAGAATAAACCTTTTATGATTAAATACTTCTGTTAAAATGTTCTTATTTAAAAGAAATGAAACAGTTTATTCTCCATAACTTTAAACCTTTAAACATGTATTCCAAAACATTTTTTCTCCTCATCAGTAGACATTGCTGTTTACCAATAACTGTCTACATTCCTGCTTCTTGTCCAACAGGTTCATAACAGGAATTTGCTATCGCTGGACTTTGATCGCATCACCCGGACAGAAAAGGTCTACGATGATCACAGGAAGTTCACCTTACGGATCCATTATGATCAAGCCGGTCGGCCTACCCTGTGGGCTCCAAGCAGTCGTCTTAATGGGGTTAACGTCACTTACTCCCCCGGGGGGCATGTGGCAGGAATCCAGAGAGGCACCATGTCCGTCCGCATGGAGTATGACCTGAATGGCAGAATCACATCCCAAATATTTGCTGATGGCAAATCGTGGAGCTACACTTACCTCGAAAAGGTATCCACCTTTTAAACTTTGATTACAAATACACGGTTTTGATATAAAACTGTTATACATACTGTTGAAAGTTGCAAATAAAGGCGTGTTTATATAGGAAATTTGATAGACGTTATTAGACAAGTTAAAAAAAATGACTTGAAGCTTTCTAAGGTGCTATCTGTAGCACATTGAAAGACTTGCTCAAATATCAGCCAAAACATAATTAAAAGTGTCTGGTGCGTTGCAGACATGAATCTTTGTTACCGCACTCTGACAGCAAAGTTCAACCAGAAATAGCTCAGATGAAAAGAACTGCAAGATGTGTCGCTTTCTGCTCTCTAATTAAAGGTATGATCATAGGGGAAGGTAAAGAGCTGCTGTTCTCTACCTTAGAAATGTATGATTTAAAAAAATGAGCCTTATCATAACGTTTTAAAGCAGCACAGTGAATCTAAAAATAGACATGATGGGTTGAGAAATATTCATTTACTTCATACTGTCCAGATTACAAGAGTTTAGCAACAAGAGATAATGAAAAGCATTTTTATAACGTTATGTAAAAGACAAAATCTTATAGACTGGGGAATAGGGACTCCTTAAGCTTTAATGGTTTTCATTAATTAGATGTCCAGGAAGTGCATGACTTCATAGGTCTTATCCTGTCAACAACAAATTCCTCTTTCTGTGGATCTCTGCAGAGTCAACACTGATCTCTTCTTTTCTGGCTACTTCTCTAGTTAACGCTGCCCTTGCTCAGGATGATCACATAAACATAACATTTGTGGTTATAACTAGAAAATATGAAAAGGCTAATCTAAACATGAAATTGTTTAGGGTTTGTTAAAAAAAAGGTGTCTTATAACCTTTTTCTTCTCTTTATCTCATTACAGTCCATGGTACTGCTTCTGTACAGTCAGAGACAGTACATCTTTGAATTTGACAAAAATGATCGACTGTCTTCCGTTACCATGCCCAACATCGCCCGGCATTCGCTGGAAACATCCCGCTCAATTGGTTACTACAGGAACACCTACCGCCCCCCTGAAGGGAATGCATCGGTGCTCCAGGACTACAGCGAAAACGGACAGCTGCTGCAGACCACCCACCTAGGCACAGGCCGGAGGGTGATCTATAAGTACGGGAAACTTTCCAAGCTGCTGGAGATCCTGTACGACACCACACGCATTGGTTTCACCTATGACGAGGTAGCGGGAATGTTGAAAACCGTCAACCTGCAAAGTGAAGGGTTCACTTGCACGATCCGCTACAGACAAATTGGCCCGCTGATCGACAGGCAGATCTTCCGATTCAGCGAGGAGGGCATGGTCAATGCAAGATTTGATTATGTCTACGACAACAGCTTCCGAGTCACGAGCATGCAGGCAGTCATCAATGAAACTCCACTACCGATCGACCTGTATCGTTATGACGACGTGTCGGGCAAAACAGAACAGTTTGGCAAGTTTGGAGTAATTTATTATGACATAAACCAAATTATAACCACTGCGGTGATGACCCATACCAAACACTTTGATGCCTATGGTCGGGTAAAGGAGGTCCAGTATGAAATTTTTCGTTCTCTCATGTACTGGATGATGGTGCAGTATGACAACATGGGCCGTGTGGTGGCTAAGGAGCTGAAGGTTGGCCCTTATGCCAACACCACACGCTACACCTATGAGTATGACGCTGATGGCCAGCTCCAGGTGGTCTCCATCAATGACAAACCTTTGTGGAGGTACAGCTATGACCTGAATGGCAACCTTCACCTCCTCAGTCCCGGAAACAGCGCAAGGCTCACCCCGCTTCGCTATGACATCAGAGACCGCATCACGCGCCTGGGTGATGTGACATACAGGATGGATGAGGATGGTTTCTTGAGACAGCGAGGAAATGACTACTTTGAGTATAACTCAGCCGGCCTGCTGACTAAGGTGTACAATAAAGTTAGTGGGTGGAGCATCAAGTATCGCTATGATGGCGTGGGGAGGAGGGTTTCAAGCAGAAGCAGCATGGGCCACCACCTACAGTTCTTCTATGCCGACTTGTCCAGCCCCACCCGGGTCACCCATATGTACAACCACTCCAGCTCTGAGATCGCCTCGCTCTACTATGATCTGCAGGGACACCTGTTTGCCATGGAACTGAGCAGTGGGGATGAGTTTTATGTCGCGTGTGACAACATTGGCACGCCTCTCGCTGTGTTCAGTGGTTCCGGCATCATGATCAAGCAAATCCTCCACACAGCATTCGGAGAAATCTACCTGGACACAAATCCAAGCTTCCAACTTATAATTGGCTACCAAGGAGGACTATATGAGCCCCTGAGTAAATTGGTCCACATGGGAAAACGGGATTATGATGTCCTCGCCGGCCGCTGGACAACACCAGACCTCGAGATCTGGAGTCGCCTGAACAACAATCACATTGTGCCATTCAACTTGTACATGTTCAAGAATAACAATCCACTCAGCAATAATGAGGAGACAAAGTGCTACATGACAGGTAATTTATAAAATATTAACTTTAATAGATAAGGACTACTTTCAGTTGTGAATGAAACAATAGTGATAATTACTGTCATCTTTATTGGTCTTTACAACTTTGCACATTCTAATAAAATTCAATTTATCCTATTTATAAACTGCAAGACATTTAGCTCCATATTTCAGTGACTGGGAAGCAATCTTTGTATAAGGTTTGTCCTCAGGGACCCAAGAAACTTGCAGCCTTACCAGTAGACATGCACCCAGCTCTACCAGTGGTTTATCTCTTCCACCCAAAATTATGTTAACTAAACTTTACAATATTAGATGCTTTGAAGTATGGCGGATATATTATTTCTTTAAATTTTGCAGTACAAAAAAAAAACAACAAAAAGACATTTTTGGAATAATGTAGAAGTGTTGCATTAATTAGTTTTTCTCATTGGTATAAGGATTTAAACTGTGACAAAAATATTTTCTTTTGCAATACATTTACTAAAACCTTTGCACAAACTGGTAAAGATTTATGCTAAACTTTTTTCGTATATGAAATTGTTTAATAATTATTCATTTTTGTTGCACAGATTTGCTGCATGAAATTTGTTTGTGAAAAAAGAGGGATGTTCAGCGCAAGCTAATTTGACAAAATGACACCAAAGTCTAATTTTAGCTAACCAGGGAAATAAATGATATCTTCGTAAACAGGAGGCACCCTAAGAAAACGTTACCGTGGTAACAATTTGCAGGTTTTTATTTTTATTTTAACGAGATGAAACTTTGGATTCTGGCAAAACAGATGTGATAGCAGCAGCTATGTGTGCATCCTCCTGCGTTGCTCAGTCTTTTATAGTTCAGCTGTGGGTTTGCCACCTCGTGCTTTCATTACAGCTGTATGTCTTGCCTTGAACATAAAACTGCAACATAACTTCCCAACCCATCTGCTTGCTAGTGAAATAACTAATAAAGGTCATAAACAGTATTTACAAGAAATTAATTTTAATTTTTGCTTCCTGAAAGCAATTTTTTTAAATCAAAATTTATTTATTTTTTTAACATTTATATTCCAGAAATCAAAGCTTAACTAGTAATTTGATATGTTCAAAAATAATAAGTAATAATAAGTATTGGGCTTACTAGATGTTTCAGAGCTGAATAGCTAGTGTTAGAGTTCTGTGTTTTTTATGTGCTTACATGCATTTATGCCTCTGCATGCACCCAGCGGCTATCATTTTGAAAGTGCTCAACAGGAGCTGTGCTTTACGGCCAAGCCCTCTCTACTGTTCAACACTCAGATCCTTCACAGAAATACCCTCTGTTTCTTTGTGTTATGGGGAGGAAAAATGACAGAGAAAGCACGGCGGTGGATAACAGGAGGGATTCATAGAACTCATAGCCATGGCTAGTTACATCAACCTCAGAGGCTGGAAGGAAAACTATATTTACAATAAAATCCTCAGCAGTTAAAGGAATCAACCATAGTCATTCATGAATTTGTAATTGTGCATTAATTTTTGTTACACGTGCATAAGATTCTTTTATGAATTATTATTGAAGTATGTGTCTTTTACTATTTATTCTACTTTAATTTTTATGCACCATGTCAAAGGTTAAATTAAGCCTGTTTTGCTCAATTGCAATCTAGCTTTCAACTTCTTCCACTTTAACAAAGTCATTCAACTTCCTTCCAATGAGAGCAGTGTTTAGCTTCACAGTTCTCCATGAGGGGCTCTGAATACTAAACAAACCAGTAGATATACTGCAGTGGGTCTGCTTCAGCTGTGATTGATGGCACTGACATTTAAATTCCATTCACTGAATGACTCTGGTCCTTTCATTGTTCCCAAACAAATTCTTGTTTAAAAAAGCTTTGTTGTGCGCCGCAGTGGTACATTGGCAATCTGTTGCCACCCATGTGCTGTGGCAGTGCTTCTGCTGTCAATAACAGGAGCTGGACACAAATGGCTTCGACTGAACGGGTTTTGCTCCCCGACATGTTTCTCTTTGATTCTAAAATGATCATGTTTACGGTTCCTTGGAAAGGTATTATTACCCAGTGGACTAGTTCACATTTTTCACTTTTACTTTAATGTGTTTTATTTGACCAACATGTAGCAAAGAATTCTGAAATGGAAGTAAAAGGATATTTTTTTCACCTTTTTTTTCTCTTTTTTTGTCCAAAATCAAAAGTGAAAATATACCAATGCCTTAATAGGTTTAATGACCTGCAAAATTTAATTACAGTTTAATTACAGCTATTACTCACAGTTAAACACGGTGGCAGCAGTATCATGGTGTAGGCTATGTCAAAATGTATTGTGAGGATTCACGGAGCTAAATTCAGGGGAAAAAGCAAACTTGGAAGTATCATACTATGGTGGTGCTTTTTTTTAATAGCAGTTGTAGGGCAGCTGTTGAGGTTAGTAGAAGATGAATTATATAAATGCAGGGAAACCATTTTTTAAAATCTTATACGTGCTGCAAAAAATGTAAGGCTGTTAAACAAAAACTTTAACCAAGATAATGACTCTAAACATTGTGACTAGGTTTCCAAGTCAAGACGAGGCCTTAATGCAATCAAGAATTTATGGCAAGGATCAACACCTTTATTTTTACTGACATACATTTTCCAACTTGGGGACTGCTAAATCCAATGTTTGCCCCCATTTTTATTCAGGGACACCAGAATAAAGGCCTAAAATGAAAAACAACCCTTTTACTTTACAAGTACTGTTTGATGTTCAGTCATTCAAATTTCTAATAATAAAACTTATTAAAGTAGTTGGTTCTTAACTTGAAGAGTTTGAAAAAGTTCAAGGGGAGGGAGTACTTTAGCAAATAACATCAAAAGTGGATTGCAGCAGCACTAATAACTGCTGCGATGGCTGCCGTTCTTAGATGGATCGCATTATCCTGATTGCACCGAGTTAAATCTTGCAAATGTCACTTGCCTCCCCACGCATCTCATTAGAGAGATAGTACTGAGAAATCCTCTGGGTGTTCAAAATATCTTTCTGTTGAAGTTTCTGGTGACATGAAATTGCAGTCCATAATTAGAGCAGGCGTGCTCAGATGTTGTTTCTGAAATCCAGCTGTGTGTCATTAGCGGGGCATCTGCAGGAGTGGACATGAATCACTCACATCATCTTGAGTGTTCAGGATAGCTCATCCACTCTTCCAAACAAATCAAGTGCTCTTCCAGCCTGAGGAGCATTTTCACGAGGCAGCCACTTAACCACAAAATGCCAACTGATCAGATTCAACAAATTAATCATGTTTCTTTATTTGTCTAAACCCTGAATATTTCCGCAAAAGTGAATCTTTTTTTAACCTTCCCTCCACAGATGTAAACAGCTGGCTGGTGACCTTTGGCTTCCAGCTGTATAATGTTATCCCTGGCTATCGTAAACCAAGCACAGAGAGCATGGAGCCCTCCTACGAGTTAGTCCGCACCCAGATCAAGACACAGGAATGGGACAGCACCAAGGTAGCCACTCATCTATCTCAGCTTTCACCCTAAAGTATCGTCTTCTGCTTCTGTCCCATTTCTTTTCCCCATCATTAGTAAATGAGCATGCTCTTTGTAGCCACATTCCCAGAGGAGCTGCTAACTACCAGGGCAAACATGGCCTGGTGAGCCAGGTCTCTGCCCCTTCATCCCCATCTTGGGGAATGGGGTCAGGCTAAACAGTTCTTGTAATTGTCCTGCCATTAGGGAAATTCACTCTCCATTCCCCTCCACCAACGACCATCGATTTCATCTCGGTGTTACTCTGCTGGCCAAGGTCTCAGAAGGAGCAGACATGTTCTGATTCTCACTTGTATCAGTCCTTTTTAGGTTGCCCCCTACTCACCTGAATAATTGAAGAGGCCATTGTTGTTTTCATGGTTTTGGTTACAGCCAGACAAGTGAGTGGCACCCCACCGGAGGAATGGATTTCTGTTGCATGACACTCAGGCTGTTAACTAAACAAAAAATGCTTGTCGGTGTGAAAGACAGACATCTTAAAGCTGCTGCAATGATATTTAAATAAGGTTATTAGGTTTGACCTCTAGTCTGACTAAACATAAATACCATCACACTAACATTGCATAATAATACAGAACCACACCTGTTTCTTCAGATGTCTGATGAATAAATGACTGTTCTCATGTCTTTTAATGGTATGAATGTATTTGCTTTCTTACCTACCAAACCTCACTATTTATATGTTTACATTATATCATTTAAAATATATATTAAAATGTTATTATAATCTATACATTACCTTTTTATTTGTGTTTAGGGCTTTTTTATGTCAAAAGCAAAACTGATAGTAGAGAACTATCCCGGATGACAAAAGTGTAGAACAATGGCCTTTCTAGAAACAAATAGTGTATTACAATAATGGATAGACCAGTTGTGGTTATTTCTGGCTTTAATTTGTGAAAGCACCAATATTTAATCTGTCTAATATATAAGAGTTATACCAGGATGGTGGAAACATTGATGGTGTCCTCTTTCGTAGGCTGTAAAAGCTCCTAGGATTTACTACAAAGAAGACGTAACAGCACTCTAAAAGCAGTAAATTATAAACAATGCATAAAACTTTATTTTAGACGTATGCCTTCTTGTGCCACTCTCAATAAGATTAAAACTGAAATTTCATATTTACTTAGTTTGTTTTGAGAATACATTTGGCTACCTTTTGTCAGGAAACAGAATATCTATTATTATAAATTAAAGATTTTCCTATAAATGTAGCGCCTCAATTACTTTTTGGTAATATCCATTAGAGACCTAAATAAGTCGTGCAGTAACTGAGGATTTGAATTGCTAGGTTAGCCTCATTTTGAAGATTTTCTTCATGTTTCTGAGGTTTTTTGCCTTCAGCACACCTCCGGATCCAGATAATTATTCCTCATCCTGTTCATGAGCTGAGGTGTGATATTTTTATCCAGAATCCTTTTTTCTGAAAGGATGCCCTGAGATGGTTAATACCAGGTTGATCCTCACTGCCAATTGCCAGATAAGCCCAGCAAGGTAATGGGTCTTTCAAGAATCAATATAACTTTAAAAGTACATGCTGTACAACTATACCTTGGCATTTGATTGTATTTTATTCAGACAAAAAAAAAGAAAAGAAAAGAGCGGTACCCTTTCTATCTCTGTCTGCTTAAGCCCCTGTTTTGTGATGCAGCTCGATCCATGCAGAGATTGAAAAGTGCCGTGAGCAGCCAGACAGATGAGGTTTGCGATGCGCAGGGCTCTATCTCTCATTCGGGGTTTTGCTGGGGGCTCATTGCACCCCCTGCTATGTGACTGATGCCTCTCTTGGAGTTTCCCCTTGAGGCTGTTTCAGTAAACTAGAGGACATTGCACTTTGCCCCCACCCAAAGCTTGGAACAGCTGAACAGGTCACATGGTGGCACGGTAAACTAACATGGAGTGGCACTCTGTGAAGTCTCCCAACCCCCACTGCAATGCCAGTGCTTCCAAGGACCCCGATTGGCACAAGCGCCCTCTCGCCTCCTCCATTTGACATGCGTTCATCCAGGATCTGGTGTAGTTTTCTGTCAGCCAGTGGTCAGACATGCTGCTCGTAGCACAGAGCTGTGCTCCCATCATTCCCTCTGCCCACAGCCACAATTTGAGCAAGACACAGAGTCAGAAATAGAAAACTGTCAGGAAGGCTTTGCATGTTACTGCCTGGCAAGAACTCCTCACGATGCCAAGAGGCTCATATATTGGGTGATGACTTGAAGGCACAGCAGTTTTCAGAGCCGCTTGGTTGTCGCTCACATGCACCCCAGCGACTGCCTCATTGTTTTCTGTCCAACTACAATATCACATCGTCCTCTCTGTTTTTCGTCTTTCTTTCATTTTGAGGAATATCCCTTGTCAAGTAATATTAGGAAAAAGCATAAACATTGGCTGGAGGGGATGTGGTATCTCCTTTGTTCCTTCACAGAATGAGTTGTGTTGCATACTTTAGTAACCAACAAACTCCTGCTTTATATCTGGCTCAGCAGTACTATAGGAAGACTGCAGTTTGAAAATATTATGATCAGAGAGATTCTCTGTCACGGATTAAAAATCTCAACAGCTACCTCGACTAAATAGTGATGCTTTGCAGATCCATGCTGCAAAGCATCATGGTTCTGTTTTGAGGGGATTAAAAAAGCTGCATTATTATTTTTGATAGAATATGCAAATAAAAATTCATAAAATTTAGAGTGAAAAATTCAAATGTGATATAAATGTTGCACTTAGATTTAAAGAAATACTATATTGATTTTTGTAGTTCATTCTATAATTTAGAGGTTCTTATCTCTGTTTTCATATCAGTACAAAAAAGATCCCTCTAATTTATCTTTGCATGCAAGTACTTGACATTTTGAAAAAGGAGCAGCAGCTTTTGTAAATAACTCCTCCAACTCCCATTGTCATTGTGACACAGCACACCCAAGTGAACACTGCACACTGTGAAATTGCATTTATGCCTCACCCGTGCAAGGGGGCAGCCCTCAATGGCGCCCCAAGGGAGCAGTGTGGCGGGACGGTACCATGCTCAGGGTACCTCAGTCATGGAGGAGGATGGGGGAGAGCGCTGGTTAATTACTCCCCCCACCAACCTGGCGGGTCGGGAGTCGAACCGGTAACCTTTGGGATCCAAGTCTGACACCCTAACCGCTCACCCACGACTGCCCATCTGTAAGCTAAAATTACATTTTTACAGATGTAAACGTTGCAACAGCTAATTATCTTGAGACATTGTGAATAAAGTAATACACTTTACATTGGCTTGCCATGTTATCCATAGCATTTGAGCTTTACCTTTTCACCTTTAGTAACAAATGTATTATTGCAGTTTTATAACATTGTTATATGACAAACCAACACAAAGTAGTACATGACTATGAAATAGATAAAATGATTAATTAAAAAGTATATGATACATATCAATAACAAGTGCGCCTAACCTGACATAACCTGAGGAAACAAGAGCTCAATTCAGAGGCTACTGGTAAGTAAACACAGAGATTTACAGCTCAAATGGGACAATTTGTTGACTATACATCTATCGCTCATGTGTCCATCTACATGAATTCTCTAACAAAAGTTTATGTCACAACTCTGGGGAATTCTGGGGTGTTGGTGTCTATATATTCCTGCAGACGATCGAGCCACTTGTTTCATGTCACTCCACGATAGGGAAGCGCCTTAGATGCCACCCTTGAAGACTCAGCTTTTCAAAGAGCATTTCCTACACAAACACCTGTGAGGCTTCTTGGTTTCTCACTTTAGGAGTCACCTCAGCATGTACATCTTGCACAAAGTCTTTATGCTTTTTAACTGGATGCCCTTTCTGCTGCTGTTGGGGTTCAAACTGAGTCCCTTGTATCAAGAGGTTACTTGGTTAAACGGCATTTTGTTTAGAACTATCAGAGTAAAGAGAGCTAAAATTAAATACATGTTAAACTTAGCTAAAAATAATCACTTGTACGGGTCTGCCTCATAATTCAGACACTTCCCTCTGGCAGGAGGCAGCGGTCGATCAGGACCAAAACCTCACGCCACAAGAACTATTTCTTCCCACCCGCTACAGCCCTACCAACAAGCCCTACCAGAAACCCCTGTGACACTGACACTGCCTCTCTGCTTCCACCGTTCAGCACCTAGAAGCTACATCCACATAGCATCTAGAGACCTCCTGCTTTACATTAACATACAGTCTACTGTGTATATAGAATATATCTATATACTAGATATTGTTTGTCTGCATCATCAACACTAAGTAAAATTCCTTGTAATTGCAAACCTATTTGGTTATAAACTTTATTCTGATTCCAATAAAGAATGTCCAATTTGGGAAACAGTATAACAAAATGCACAAAATGGTCAAGTAAGAATATTATTTCAAAGAAGTTTTATTCTATATCATATATTTAAAATTGCTGCTGGAATAAATGAAGACATTAGACCTCTCTGCTGCCGCTGTTGCTGATGCTGCAGGGGCCATGACTAACCAGTGCTGTCTTTGTTTTGCAGTCACTGCTGGGCGTTCAGTGTGAGGTTCAGAGGCAGCTCAAGGCCTTTGTCAAGCTGGAACGCTTTGGTCAAATCTACAAAGCCAAAAGTGCTGGATGTCCTCAGACTGAGGGGAACAAGATCTTTGCTTCTGGCGGCTCTATCTTCGGAAAGGGGGTAAAGTTTGCCATCCGAGATGGTCGCATCAACACCGACATCATCAGCCTGGCTAATGAGGATGGACGCCGTATGGCCGCTGTTCTAAATAACGCTGTCTATCTCGAAAATCTACACTTCACCATTGCAGGGATGGACACCCACTACTTTGTCAAACTGGGCTCAGTGGAGGGAGACCTAGCCCTGATAGGAATGACAGTGGGTCGCCGCACGTTAGAAAACGGGGTCAACGTCACTGTTTCTCAGGTCAACACTGTGCTGAACGGCAGGACTAGGCGCATCACTGACATCCAGCTGCAGTATGGAGCACTGCTTCTGAATACGCGGTATGGCAGCAGCGTGGATGAAGAGAAAGCCCGTGTGTTGGAGCTGGCCCGGCAGAGAGCCGTCGGGCAGGCCTGGGCACGTGAACGCCAGAGACTGAGGGATGGGGAGGAAGGCTCAAGAACCTGGACTGAGGGAGAGAAGCAGCAGCTTCTTGGCTCAGGGAAGGTGCAAGGCTATGATGGGTACTATGTAGTTTCCGTTGACCAGTACCCTGAGCTGGCAGACAGTGTCAACAACATTCACTTCATGAGACAGAGTGAAATGGGCCGAAGGTGACATGAACACGAGGCTTCTGAGTGACGGACTCAGATGTAGGAAATGGGACTTCTTGCCAAAGACAGTTGTGTACATGACCACGAGTTTTTTTGTTTTTGTTTTTTTGACTGTGCTCAACTTGGTTTTCTAATATGCTGTAAACAAGCAACAGTTGCAAACAGCTGCACTGTACTGACAGAGGAGTACCCTTCCCCTGAGGATTCTTTAACAGTCTTTGCCCTCCAAGTGCGGCTGCTAGAGGATGAGAAATTGTGATGTCTAATGGCGTATTTTTGTGACTCCATTTCCTCGTGGCTCTTTGTGGTTCTGTTCAAAGGAATCCGAGGAGTTTTGGTAATGCATTATGTTTTCTCAGCTTCCTCTCTTCTGCCAGACTTTTGCAGATTGTAATTCACTAGCCTGCTCCATTCTGCCTTTTTCTGCGCCTCAGCCAAGGAGATTCCATCTCTTTTAATCACTTCTTTTTTTAATACTTGAAACCCTCATAGCCCCTGTCATCCATAAATAATGAGAGAGAGATTCCCGTTGCCCGTAATACCCTTAATCAAAACCACTGCTGAACTTGTCAAAGCACCTCCATTTGTATGATGTCTTGGAGTTTTATGAGAGGAGGCTTTGTGCTCATTTGTGGTCTTGGGTCCGAAGTTCCCTGTGCAGCTGAAATCTGCATGTGGGGCATTTTTATCAAGTACACAATCTGTAAAAATGCTCACTGATGGTGCCTTACAAAAGGATTCATACCTATTGGGCTTTTTCACATTTTCTCCAGTTACGACCAAAAACAGGAGTGTATTAATTGGACTCATATTACAGGTCTATGAAAGGTAATGTTTTAAATATAAAAGTAGAAATATAACAAGTTGAAACCTAATAAGAATCTGCATTCTATATTTATTCAGCCTAATTTTCTCTGATATCCTTAAACAAAACCTTCCACAGCAAAGTCCAACAGTCTGAAATTGTATTTAACATCTTATTTCAGATAATATTAATGAATTTGGCATAAAATATCATTGAACACATACATTTATTTTTTTTGTAATGTGACAAAATTAGTGGGAAAGCTCAACAGATAGGATCATTTTGCAAGGCTCTATAGGCCTACATTTCAAAATGGTGCAATCTCAGTTAATTAAAATGTAACTGAAAAAACTTATTTGATTGAATCAATTTCAAGTTGGAACTCATACATTATACGGGTTTGTGACGCTGAGTTTAACTTCTTTATGTTTTGTCATTTCTGATAATTATGTTTTACAGCTAATGAAAACCAAGTGTTATCAGAAAATTAGAAATTGCAATAGGTCCAATTCAGGCAGATGTTTTAATCCAGAAATATTATGTTATGATTACTTTATTTCTTCTTATGACTTCTGACTTGACAATTTTCCAGTAGTCATTGACAAGCTCATCAAACCTCTGCTTTAACACATTGATAATTTCCTGCTTTCCATATGGATCAGTCCTGAGGGGAAATGAAGTTACAATGGCAACATTATAAAGAAAAGTCGTTGCAAGAGTTTGTGGAGGAGTCACAATGTATAGACCGTGGCCTCAGCCATCATTGAAGGAAAATCCACTAAAGACTTTGGTTATCCCTGTTGCTTTGTGCACCTTATGGTATCACAAATTTTCCTTCCAATCAAATTTCTCTGAAATGCTTGGATAAAGATCTCCCTGGAGAGTTAGATTCCTTATCAATGGCCTTTTTTGGACAAATATGTGAGGTTTTTTTATGTGCCACAAGGCATTATTGAAATTATTTAAAAAAAAAACTTCCTACCTGTGTGTAACTAAATTTTCTTTTACATTCTAATTGATTGAGATGCACCAAAAAAAAAGAAAAATATTTAATTTATAACTGTGTTTTATTCCAACAGGATTTTTCCAAAAGAGAAATACAGGATAGATATTTGTTTTTAGTCTGTGGTCAGGCAACTCAATCATAAAACTACATTAAGAGCCAACTCTGTAAAACAATACTGTGGAATTATTGTGTGTATTAAAGAACAAAAAGGTATTTTATGGGACTGGTTTTGAATTATATTTTCAGTTTTTTTTATATAAATAGCTATATGAATTAACAGTATAACAAATGTGAATTAAAGAAAATGTGAATTATTGTCCCTTTTATTGTTGATTGTTGTACTTGAACAATACTTGGGGGTGTTTGAGCACATGGATTAAAACAATGAGAATGGTTTAGTTAAATCCCTTACTGTGTATTTAATTAGACTGACTGTTTTTTATGGACCTCCTTGTCGGCTGCACTAAGTCAGTATTCCACAACACAGTGTCCAATTAATTTAAGCTTTGGATGAAAATGGTTTTAAATAGCGTGAGGCTAAGGAGAAGGTCAAGGAAAGCAGTTAATTCAGTCATACATGCTCCATTAGCATATTGGCTGCAGAGTTAAATGAGCTTTGGGTTGTACCATGGGTCTGATGAAAGATACAAATTGCCTTTGCCCTAAGGGCTGCCTGCAGGTCAGCGTAGAAAGTGCTTTTATTCTTCAGAATAGCGCTCCCTTATTTAGAGGAAATGCATTTGACCTGCAGGTGTTGTGGTTCCCATTTCCAGACTAATTGTTGTCTATACACACCAACTTTTGTAAAGAACCCACATGAACCCCCTGCACACAGAAATCCCTTCTGTTTTTGTCCCTCTCCCAGTGGATTCTGAAAAAGGACAATTCGCTTGTGCTCGTTTTAGAATGTCATGATGTGAAAACTCATAAGGTGACAATTTTGACAGTTGAGACATAGATTTGACTTTTGGTACCATTTTGAACTATGCCGAGCCTCTTCACACTCTTGGCTGTCATCTTCCCATCAAGCATATAGACTTCTCTGTGTGTCTATTACTGGTGAGAGCATGACTGAGTGTCTCTGTACAAACGATAAAGAAAACTGGACTTTTTTTTTTTTTTTTTTTGCTGTTTATTTTTTTATATGTTGGTTGATTCAGTGGCATTTTGTTCCTGAAAAACAATATGTATGTTCAGCATAATATGAATGAAGGATATTTGCATTGTGGAATATTGCACTGATAACTGTTGCGTCATAAGACTGTATCTTTTTCTAAAAGTTTTTGGACTCATTTTGAGTTTTGGTTTGTTCTCAACACTGTGTTTTTAGCGCTTCTTCTGACTGTGTAAATATGAGGACATCCAAGTAAGCTGTAAATAAAATGCAAATGTAGATACCTCTTAGAGCTACATTGGTGACCCTGTGTAGTCTTAAGGTAGAAAAAAAATAAAGGGAATATTTTGTGTTTATGTTTTGTGTTAATCTCAAATATTTTTTTCTTGCATCACATCATAAAAGTATCCATTTTTTTTTATCTTGCAAAGTGAGTCATTCCCTTGGAAATGTTTCTTATTGTGATTTGTTACAACCACAGATTTAACCAATATTATCTGATCAACCAGCACAAAGTAGTGACTAATTACAAAATATTTAGACATCCCTTCAAATTTGAAAGAAAATACAAATCTGAATAGTCTTTGAAAACTGTAAAAGTAGATATTCTGCACCCTGAGGTTTGTATTTTGTAGGACTCCCTTTAAATGAAATAATTGCTGCAAGTGTTTTGGTGGAGATCATCTGCGAAAACTATCCTTTTGAATCTTAAGAGTCTGTTCCTGTGTTTTGATTGGACGGATGGATATGCTTTGTTGAACCATTTCACTGCAAAATACCTAAAACTCAGACATGTGGACTGAAGCACGCCTGTGAAGAACACTGTTCAAAAATTATGTTTAAAGTACCACCAAGTGTCACTGCCTGGATGATGTTTTTTTAGACGAATGTGACATGTTAGTTTTCTACCAGGTGTAATATTTTCTAACTAAGGAGGCCAATAAGTTTTGTTTTGGTCTCTCCTTACCAGAGCATCATTTTCCAGCTGGAATATATGTCAATTTTAAGGCCCACGGCCTGAATCAACCTGCCTTAGCAATTTATCCGGCCCTTAAGAGGCATATGATGTCATAAAACTTTGTCATATATACTATTAAAAAGTTATGCGTGTAAAAAGAGGCTCAAACTGCCAAAAAAATTTGAGTAACTTCATGGCAGCAGGGCAATGTGCTGCATGCAATAAAAATGTTGAAATTGAAAGTTTAATTTATATAGCTGCAACTGACCCATTTAAAGACTGAATAACACCGAAGTGGCTCGATATATAAATAAGTTTGATACCCCTGAACTAGAGTTTCTTCTACATCACTAACTGCAATCGGGAATTCATATGGCTGTTATCTAATGACTTTTTGTCTCTGGTCCCTTTTATGGCATAGTGGGGTAATTCTGCATTGTCTAGGCAGTGAACACAGGTTTGAATCAGTAATAATAGTCGACATAAACATTCAGGGTAGTCTTTTGTGCAAGTTTTAATTACATACTATGGCCTATTATTTTGAGTTATACTATCATAAAAGTAAGCACATTTTATATAAATATATTTTTAGACAGCAGTCACAAAGTTCTTCCCATTAGTAATACAGTTATAAAGACATTAAAAAAGAATAACAATATAGATTATCATAGCTACCTGCAACTAGTGAGGCTAAAGAGTTGAGAAAAAATAAGTTGCTTTTTAAAAGTCAGCAGTAGTATTAACTTGTGAATTTAAATACTTTTTCAAGGCAAAGTATAACCATACTGTTTCCTGCATAGAGATTAGATTGTACTGTTCACTTTCATCTCTGGTCTGTTACCGCTACTATAATTCTCTCCCTAGGATACAAACTTTAACAAGCATCCTATCCATGTGTTCCTATCGATTGCACAAAGGACCATTGTAATGTAACAGAATATTAATCAAAACAAAGCAAAATAACCCAGAAATTTCTAATTAGATTCTTAAAAATATTCATGTAATTTTTTTCATGGTTTCTGTATAGAAGCAAATACATGCCAAAATTTGATAAATTAATAGATCATTAAATCATTCTATATGTCATTAGAAAAATAAAAATGTTTTTATAATATTCATTAGCTTTCTATATGCACATACCGGTATTATTGTGAAACTATTGAACGATATAAAGAAATATGAAAAGTGATTAAGTACAAGTAATCTAAAAAAAACTAACCAAGCTGCTTGAAAAAAAAAAAAAGTGCCATCCCCAACTACATAAGTAAGCACACCCCTAAAACGGGACTTTTTAAAATACATAGGATGATACAATTTTATGATTTAGTCTTCTGCGGTAGAAATCTAGCAGATTTTTTACCTGTAAATATTTAGCAACTTTACCTTTTGAATATTTTTCAAAGCTGCCATATTTTGTCTCCACAGGTTTAGTTTGAACCACTGCTGTGGATATTACAAAACTGCTATTCTCCTGTGATTGTGATTTTCTTTTGTTAAATTTCAAATTAATTCTTGAACTTAAAATCATGCTTAAAAATTTTTATCTATTGTCATCTTTGGCTTTATCCTACACATCTAAATTTGCTGGGTAGTAGTTAAACTATTAGAAATTTTATCTTCCTCTATAGTCACGTTTGTTGCATGTTAGGATATCATGAGTTTGGTTTTCCTCTGGAGAAGAGCAATATTTATTATGTTCGTGGGCTTAGCTTTCACCTAAACAACACCGCACCAAGAGGGGCAGCCACCCCCCCATTGCCTAGCCCCTCCCCAGCCAACACAAGCATTGGGAGCAAGTAGACTGTGCACACAATGCCTGCAAGGTCCATCATCTCACACATCAAGGATCTACTGATGTGTGGTGTTACATATGTTAGGGAGGAGGAGACAGGCAGCACAAACACCCATGGGCTATGGTCCCTTATTGGTCCCCTTAATGTCCCGCCTGCACCCACACCAATATAGTGCTAGTCTAATTGAAGTTATTTTAGGTTAAGACGTAATTTTAATTGCAGACACCCTCCTTCAGTGAGAAAGACAGCATCCTCCACTGCATTATATTGTCTTCTGTTAATTTGAGTAATGGGATATAGTTCAATAGTTGCAGCTCATTCAGCCTAGTAGAACTATTGATTCCAGGTGGTTAAGGTTTCCAATCTCTAAAGGAATTTATAGACAGAGATGAATTTTAGGAGAGACAGGAAAGGTCTTAGAATTGTTCTAGTTAAAAGAATAGTCTGAAGTTGTTTAAAACAAATTAACTACAGTTATTGTCGCAATACCAATAAGGTATGAGTTTTCTAGAAGGAGCAAAAAAAAAAAAAAATCAGCATATAATAAAGGTTTATAGGTTCTATTAAGCGTTTCAATTCCTTAGATATTTTTTCTTTCCGCTTTGAAAAAAAAATGCGAGTGCGAGAGCCCTTTTTTTTCTACAGTGTCCTGTCTGGCAATGTGGCAATAAGAATAATTGTCTTGATGCCAAAAAGAGCCCAACAGATTTTACTTTCACAAGTGGAGCAGTATGGCAATTGCCATAGTGTTCCACTTGTTTCATGCATATAAATTGCTTTATTATAATTATGCAGGGAGTTCTAAAGATTATATGGACACTGCAATGTAAGTAGTATTATTTAATCTGACATGTACTCTGTGTTAACTGAAGATGAGAATGTGGGCTTTCTGTATGGAAGTGAATCTCTAAGTACCTGGAACCAAGCACCTGTAGTTGTTTGTGAAAGACCCCATTTTTTACTCGAGCACACTCTGCTTAGAAGTTGTAGTTCTCATAGCTCATACAAGCTTACTGTGCCCCAACATCAGCCCCAACCCATAAAACCTCAATCACTACATATGCAGGGAACGTTATAGTGAACTTTATAGCAAACTCAGTTAACTGACCGTTCGGACAGACGATAACTTCTTTATGCGCCGTTTGTCATGTAACTCCTCCTCCACTGCGCAGTACCTGCGCCATCTTTTTTGTAAATTGCTGCTGTCGGGTACCGACAGCAAATCCCATATTGGGTGGGGGGGCTCTCCATGCAAAGCATTCTGGGATATATCTGCCTCTTCTGAGGCTAGACACTTTTTCTCTTATGACCCTCGGCCATTTTCAAAGTACCGCGGTGAGACAGGTGAGCTTCAATGACTGTCTGAAACCGTAGCTCACCACAGGTATACGTCTGAAAGTGCGCATGTGCAGAAAAAATAGCTAACTGGACGAGTACGTAGGACAGCCTTCGGTATCACCAGAATTATTGACAATTAGGAGGACCACTTATTTAGATGATCCAAAAGACAAAAAGAACCAAAAGATCGTCCTCTATACCTTTAAATCATCGATTTATTTCTCTGCTGAAATGTGGTACTTAATGGATGTAAAATATAAACAATGTTAACTTTGATGACAGAGTCACATTTCTGGTTAGCTTATCTATGTTTGCTTAAAGGAATAGTACACCCAAAACATGATTAGCCTTCATTTTCTACTCACCCCCATGCTGAACAACACTCTGGAGTACTTTTTTTATATCTCAAATGCATCTGGAGATCTGAGAGGCTTCTTGCTGTCTGCTGACATTCAAATAATGGAGGTCTATGGTGCCCGAGGCAGAAAGGTCCATAAAAGTCCACAAAAAACGTGTCAATATTCCTCCATACTGCTCGTCCAATGTATTCCAAGTGTCCTGAGTGGGTAGCATCCAGAATTTACTCGAAACGAAGTAATTTAGAATGTTTTTAGAGCATAAACAGTAGTGTATAGGATTTCCTGAAAGAGCGTTCACGAGTCTACGGAAGCCGCAGCAGACCAAACCAAACGAAAGTGCGCATTCAGCTCGGCAAAGAACTCATGCTCTTCCTCAACACTGAAGTCCTCAGACATTTTTCTTTTGTTGTTTCTTTCTTTGCACAGGTAAACAGCACATTTCTTCTTCTATGCTTGCATTATCGGCAGAGCAGACGCTGAATGCGCACTTTCGTCTGGTTTGGTCTGCCGCGGTTTCCGTAGACTTGTGAACGCGCTTTTAGGAAATCCTATACACTACTGTTAATGCTCTAAAAACAATCTAAATGACTTTGTTTCGAGTAAATTATGGACGCTACCCACTCAGGACACTTGGAATACATTGGACGAGTAGTATGGAGGAATATTGACACGTTTTTTGTGGACTTTTATGGACCTTTCTGCCTCGGGCGCCATAGACCTCCATTATTTGAATGTCAGCAGACAGCAAGAAGCCTCCCAGATTTCCAGATGCATTTGAGATATCAAAAAAGTACTCCAGAGTGTTGTTCAGCATGGGGGTGAGTAGAAAATGAAGGCTAATCATGTTTTGGGTGTACTATTCCTTTAAGGGTTGTAGGCATCAATCTAATTCATGGATAGAAAATACTGGATTGAGAAAATGTTCTGATAATCTGCTTATTTGTCTTTTTATATCCTCCAGACAGATATTAGCTTTATTAATGCTGCAGTGTGGTCACTTTGATTAATTAAAACGTAACCTTTCGATTATGAATTTTACTGTGAAAAGAAGAAAATTATTCTTTAGCCTGAACTTCTGTTAGGCAGCAGAAGGCAAACCTTTCCCTTTGAAAAGCATGCATGAACTATTTCTCATTACCTGCTCTGCGTCTGATGTGAAGAGATAACTTTGCATTGCTTTCACACTTGAGCTGTTTCCTCTCACTGATAACTCTGGGTCCAAGTGTTGGATAAACACAGAGAAAGGTTTTAGCCATAGAAATGAGCAAAAGGTTGCTTCCTGCTCAGGTTTAACCATCCGTTTCTTCAATGAATCATGTACAAAGGTGTTGAAATGAAACACCTGCTGTCCCCTGCCTTCTCTGTCAATCTCAAGGAAGTACATGATGTTTATTTTCATGAAGGCAGGTAATGTCATCTGGGAAGGGCAGCACCTTGACAGAGCTGACTGCAGTTGTTAACTTGCGTCAACATCTCAAAAATATTCTACATTGCAAAAGTATTTCTTCGTTTTATTTTTTCACAATAAAACCATAATCAACTATATATATATATATATATATTTTTTTTTTTTATCAGTATTTAAAATGATAAGCATAAAGTGGTGCTTATTAATAGTGGATGAAACATAACTCATGTTTGATCTTTGTTAAATAGATAAAATTTGAAATGTGTGGCAGCTCTGGCTGAGTCGTTTCTTTGTTAAAAACTCCATTTACTGCAGTTACAGCTGTCAGTCTTTTGATTTATATAGCTTCCATAGACATTAAAAGCCCTAGCTCTTTACCTGTGTTCTGTGATAAAGGAAAAATGAAACAGCATGTAATTTTTCTCATTAGTTTCCCCACCTAATGACATAATTAGATCTAAAATAACCAAGTTCTATTGTTTGTACAGTTGTTTAATCTATTGTATACTTTTAAAAGCTTATAAACACTTTATCGCCTACCACTACCTTTTTTGGTAACTTAGATATAAACACCACTTTGCTGCAAGCAATGCAAAATTGTGAGGTTAAATGCGGCCTGCAGGATCCACCTGTGTCTTAGAGCTGATTGTAACTGCTTCAAAAAATACCACCTGTAATTTATTATTGCTTACTGTGTGTGATATGTTAAACTTCTGTAAACTAAATTAAAAAAGCTAATCATGTAAATTAAGTTTAAATTCAGTTAAAAACGTAATAAGCTAATTAAAAAAGTGAAACTGCCCATTTAAACTAAGGTCCTGTATCACCAGTAATACTCTGAGGGTTATGCTATATAACAAAAAGTGCGTTTCCTTGTTCCTTTAAGTGTTTTTCAGGAATTTATTAAATAAGCACTCTATATAAAAAAAAATCCTTACCTTATGAAGGTAAATGATAATTTTTGGTTACTACATTGACCTCGGTTTTTGCCATATTTTTTTAATATTACAAAAGTAATATATAATATTACTGCTGATTTGAAGTTTAGGATTTCAAAGTATTTCACTAAGTGCCTAAATGTGTTAAATAGTTTTAATGTTTGCACTGTTTTTCCCCAGTAACTTAGTTCACGTTCATCCACAGCTGCAATGCATGATGTTGATTGGAATCACCTGATTCTAATTCAGGTAACCATCCTTCACAATATAAAAAGGTCCTTTTCTCAGTGACCCTTGTCTCAGTTTATTATTTACCATTTTCTGGTGTCAGTGGAGTGATCTTTATTACTGAAGTAGTATTTGTACAGTCTTGCTATTCTTCTGTTAAAGTGTCCTACTTGCTAACCGTGTTCTTCTTGGGTTCCAATGTATTTACCTCACTCCATCATTCCATCACCTCTGACCAACTTCTCTGTTCCCGCTACAGAAAAGCATCCCTGCTAGCTTTGTTTAAGCATAAGAAGTGTGTTTAGGGTCATACGCAGGGATAGTTTTAACCAAACCTACATTTTTGCATGCATCCCCAAAAAGTTGATCTGATCTGTCTTAAACACCCTCTATGTTCTGTATATTGCTTGTGACATACAGTACTACTATTTCCTGTTTTCTATCAACAATTTGTTATTTTCTTGTTAACATTCCTGCTTCTGGATTCTCTTCAACTTTATCCCTCCTTATCTCCTGAGTTTTAACTAATGTTCTCTAACAAACCTCTAAGGCTTCAATAAAACTTTTTCAAAGTACATTGAGATTAAATCACATGACTGCATCCTCTGATTTTTCTCTTTGTTTTTATAGTAATATGGCCGATTAGATGAACTGAAACTGCATGTAAATGGTTTTCCTCTGCATTATTTCTTTTAACAGTTAAGTTCTTACTGGGAGTTTCTCTTTTAGTATTATTTATAATCCAGTTTTCCATCATCCATTCAATCAGACAAACCAACTGGGTAAGCAATAATAACCCCACTAGCCAAACTGAAAGGTGGCAGATTTTATCCTATTTGGAATCCCAACTGCATGAAAGCTTCTGATGCATTCAGTAAAGCCTGAGCTTTGGGGAGGAAAAAAACAATGTGATGGTTTCCTGAAGTGCAGTATTTCCATGGGTCAAGGAAAGGCCAGTGTTGCCTCTCAGAAAAACTGACCTGCACTATGAAAATAGAAAATGCGCATCAGTAACACCTTAGGCGGTGCAATGCTGTTTGCTTGTATTATATGAGGCATTATCTCCCCCTAAAAATGGAGGTGTAAGAGCCTTGTAAAAAGCCTCCCTCTTACTGCAACATAATGTAGCAGTTTTGACCTCTCTGGAAAAATAAGCTCATTACAATGGTTTTCAGCACCAAAGTGATTTTCTCTGACATGAACAATTCAAAGATTATCAATAATCTGGGAAGTGGAGTCACATTAAATCTGGCCTCAGCTATCTGAGGGCTTCTCACCTTTAAGCTTGCAGCTGGAGGAAGCGGTCCCACTGAAACTTGAGGAAAAAAAATTCATTTGAATCTCTGTAAAATATCTTCCTCAGTATTGTGCAACTAAAAAACATATTTTTGTGTTTTATTTGGGGGAAATTTATATTTTAAAAGGTTTTGATGCTAAAAATGGGTTCATCTGCCGGACTCCAGTTGGCCCCTGATGGATTTAGCGAAGTTGGTGGACTCAGCTAAGGTGGAGGTCACAGCTGTTGTTGAACACCCCCATCCCCCATTTGACTCTAAACAGGTGTTAACAAAAGGCCACAAAAATTATCACTGCAGCAACTCTATAAGTTGCACCAACCCCTTTTGCTCTCTGAAAAGAAACTGCCTTTGCACATTATGCAAATCATATTGACAGCATATCTAATGCTTTTATTAGGCTAACTGTGTCTGAGGTCATCTCTGTGGCGAGGGATCAGAGCCCACTCTGGAAGCAGACATACTGCAAGGTTACTGAATGCCTAATCTCTTTGGACAGCTTATCATGTAACTTTATGACCATGAAAAGAAAAAAACATTATTGATTTTTGTTTAATGACTTAAAGTTACTTTTCTGAAGTTACTATTATGCTGATATGTTCTGTATTTCATTTTAAAAGAACATATATATGTATCCTGTGCAAGGAGTGAAAAGCATATTCTTTTCATAAAAAAAAAAACAGCTAAGAAACTTCATGTAGTTCCTGAGTAGTGAAGCATGTGTCAGTTCACTTGAAGATGTCCTATTTTGTAGAAAACAGATCAAAACATGTTATTAAATGACAAACTTTTCAAAAATACTGATATGCACCTATTATACAAATAGTGTCAAGTACTATTTCTCATGACTACTCTGGTTGGTGGTTCTGTTGTTTCCAGCAATAATCTCAAAATAGGCCTTTATGGGTTGTGCAGCTTCTACCTGTGCCTGTCTAATTTTCTTTTTTTTTTTCCTAGGTACCCCAGCCTTATTCCCATATAGTCCAAAAAGATTGAAGCTAAATTAATTGGTTATTCAGAAGAGTGTGGGTGTGCACTGCTGTGTGACTGAAATGAGCCAATGACCCATTCTACTTTTCTCACCTCTTCAAACAGGATAAGGAGGGTGCACAACAGGAGTGAGTTAAAGTGAGCTGTGGCAGTACCACACAGTTCCAATATGTCTCATTCTTTCTCTGTCAAAGTTTTGTTCCTTTTTGCTCTCAGTTGTTTCTATATTGTTATTCCCAAACTGCCTTCACCCATGTGCATGCATGTCATGTTTGTTCTCCTATTGTGCCATGAAAGCTCATGCCCACAGGCGTGCTTCCTTATTCGTGATTGCATCTTAAACACAGTGCATGCTTTTTAAGGCAATACTTAAGCTGCATAAATCTTACAGTAAGGCAAGAGGCTTTTAACAAAGCAAAAGAGTTAGTAATAATGTTTCCTTCTGTTTTTCATATACATTAAATCTTATGTGACAATGTTTAAGGAGGCCCTATGAGAAACTTGACCTACCAAGGTTGGCTCAGCTCTCTGTTGCAAGACCAGAAGGTACTCATATTCTTTTTCTTTTTTTTTCTTTTTTTTTTTTACAAAAAATCAGAAAAATGCTAACTGCATTTATATTAATGCTAATTTGCCCCTAACTGGCTGCAAACCTAACAAGAAATATCAAAAGGAGAGTTGATAACAGTATCAGCTGTTGGTCCATTGTTAAAGGAAGAACTGCAGACCTGCACAGCTCAGGAAAGGAAACCTAACGACAGAAGCAGTCCTTCTTTTCATCACTATAAATCTAACCTTTACCGTTCTCCTTGGATCACGAAGAGCATACCGAATACATGTGGGAGTAGGTCCTCAGCTTGAATTAGACAAAATGACAGTTTGTGCTACTGTACATGCAAAGTGCTACAATGTGTGGAGAAAACCTACTACTGAAAATCACTTCAACACGCTTGACGCTACTGTGTCACATTGTGTTGCCAGAATCAGAAAATGCTTTATTACCAAATAGTGCTTTTACACTTTGTCTATATGATGCACATAGATAAGTAAACATGCAGTTCAAATTAAATAAATACAATTTAAAGTTTTAGTATTAACAACTGAGGTTACTGTACATTCTTAACCAGCACCTGAGATTTTTTGTTTGTTTGTTTGTTGTTGTTTTTTGTGTTGATTTTTATGGAAAAGTGTCAGTGTGGGACCCATGCCTTGTTGTTAAGTGTAGTAGCAGATTACAAGAAGCTGTTTTTGCACCCGTTTCAGATGTGATCAAACATTAAATGGCCGTTATTAGCGGTTATCATTCCCCTAGAATGACTTCAGACTGCGCCTCCTCGACCCTCGCTTCTAGTTGATATAAGCTACTTTGGTTGCATCTAAAACTGTACGCTTTATTTACAATTGACCTACTTTTAGTTTTAATCTTTTTATTTACTTATTTACCACTACATCTTAAATTCTCAATTTTTCAGTCTATACACTTTTAATTTGGTGATTAAATACAACTCAGGTGACAGGATATGAAATTTGAAGAACTACTAAAATTATGTTCAGATTACACATAAATTGATTAATTTCTCAGGCAGAAAAAGAACTACCTTAGGATCTAGCCTACTGATAGGTAGGAGGCACAATCTGATAAAAATTAATAACAGCAATTTATTGAAATGATCTAACATCCAAAGCGGTTGGTTTCAGTGGTGGGATGTTGTTCCCTGATTGACGGCAGCCTTCTGTGGTCAATCAGGACCAGATCAGCACCAGAGGATGGATGGATGGATGGATGGATGGATGGATGGATGGATGGATGGTGATTTAAAAACACCAAGGTATGATTAATGTTTATCATAAAAGGACAAAACAACATAAAAGAACTCCTATGTCACCTAGAAAAACAAAATAATAATTTTCCTTCCAATTATGGGATAAAAAAGCCACTAAATTTAGGAATTAATACAAATAACAGATTGTATTTCCAAACTTGAGAGGTTGTCTGCTCATTTTTAGGGTTTTTGGGGATTACACAACAAAATTATATAATAACATTAAGAAAGATCAGAATTAGGCCAAAAATAGGTTTTCTTTTACTGCCTTTGTCACATGTGGCTGACATACAACTGTTCTTCGGAAAAGCTAAATGTCAGTGTAATTATAGGTCATTACTTTTTCCAAGCACACCACCAAGTTGTTTTTAAAGGTGAATAAAATAATGAAAGGGAAAAAAAACAACAAAGCTTGTTCCCTTTGACCTCTCTGTGTCTGCTGCTTTGGATTTTCAGTATGAAGTGTAAAGCCTGTAGTCAGTCTGACAGAATTATTTCAGTTACAGAACCTTTGGGCTCAACATGAATAGTGTTATGCAGATCTGCCTTAGGGAATTTATTTTTACACTGGGCATTCGGCATCTAAATCCTTCATCCAAAGCATGAAAACACAAAGCCTTTTGTAGCCGAGAAACATGTTTTAGCCCGAGGTTTTCATATTCTCAGCCTTCTTGAAAAATCATTTTGGATAAATTAGAACGCTGGGATTATATGACACATTGAACATCTTGCCGCCAACAGTATGTTGTCCTTTGCAGGGTTGTTCCATGTTGATCACTCAAATTTTATTTTGAGGAACCATCAGAGCATTTCCACTTTTTATTTTTATTGACATATATATTTAGACAAGTGTATATATATTATATAATTGCAACTGTAGTTTATATTACATTGTGGTTTAATGACTCGTTTGTAACTGGAAGGATTTGATAACATGTGACCTTGAAACATCAACTCAATGTGAAGGTGCATATTGATTTGGAGTTTTATACTCTCTTTGAGCTTTATTTGTACAGTGGACAGATTTAGCTTCATAAATTGTTGAGGAGCTCCATCATACATGGTAGCTTTAAGTTGGCTGGTCCACTGCTCTTCTCCATGGAAGACAAACATTGGAGGTGGTGTTGGCATACGTTCAGAAAACCTCCTGTGTGTCTTTTATTAGTGTATACCTCCTAGTTTAACTAATCCCAGAAAGACACACAAAAAAAAACATCAGAGGGGTTTCAAATCTTTGTTTTGAAACTTCTTGGAATCCATCGAGTTGAGCTGGATAGTGTCCATATATTTAGCTCTTCTTCTCATCAGAAGTAAATCTTGTTTGGGGTGACTGTATCCACATTGGGCAAGGCACCTGCACCTCTGGGAGCTAAACAGCCCCAGTGTCACGATCTTGGCATTGATGTCTGGTCTGATTACTCATTTCACACACCTGCTTAGGTCCACCCAGTTCTCATTACCTGCTTATCGTTTTTGGGGACCAGAGACAGAGATTTTCTGATCCTGATCTGTCTCTTATCCATTGAGTGTGCCTGTTCCTGTCTTGGTTTAGTGGAGAGAGTGGTTTTTAATATTCCGTAGTGCTCCTGATTTCCTGATCCTCATCTACGTCTTATCCACCGAGTGTGCCTGTTCCCATCAGAACGTTCTGCCTGAACTGTCTGTGGACTCCTGGAACTTTGGACCAGCCTGTTCCTATTCTGATCGGTATCCCTGAATGGGCTTCGGACTCCTAGACTTCTGAGCCTTCTTGCTCTGATCTGTTCCTCTAACTTTGTTCGGATCCATACACGTTCTCTGGAGCTGCAGCATCTGGGACACTCTGGGCAGCGCCCGCAGCATCTCGATGGAGTGAACGATTAAATCAGGTTAGTGACTCACATGAATAATCATCCTCTGTCAGATTATCAGGCTCCCTAATCTGTGTGTTTTTATCTAAGCAGAGTTTCCAGTGATGGGCAGCACCCCGCCCTAGCCGCTGTTACTGCGGATCCACAACCCGCTTCTGTTTAATAAATGTGTTGAATTATCCCACTTCCTGTCTCGCCTTGAATGCTGGGTCCCTCTGTCCTGTGTCATGACATGTTTAGTTGAAGCTTTGGCATAAACCCGAGTGTTCCAAAGGAACAACCTTTTGAAAAACTTTAATACTGTGTGTAAAACTTGACCAACACTTCATATTAACATATCAAAGCTGTTGCAGTAAAATGTTCCACATTATTTGCTGAAGTTCAACCAATGTAAGTAAAATAATAGACACTCCAGTATCTTAAAAATCTTATATACAGAATTTGTGATGCTGTCAGGAAAATAATAACATCCACTTTAAAAAGAAATCTAGCTTGAGAGAAAAATATCTAGATATAGATGAATATTTAAATGTGAAGCTGCTTCTTAGAAAGTCTCATTTGTTGTTAGCAGGGTTTTGCTGGATATACAACACATTTCTTTCTGTCATAACATAAAATGCAGCTCAGCTATTTTGCCAAGATCGAGGTTGCACAATGCTTTTGTTTCATCCGATAAATAATGATGACATTTTAGCATGTTTGCTGATTTTCAGCAATAGTATTTTAAGAGCAATTGTCTGTATGGATAGAATTAATTTAAAATCCAGAGCAGCAGTGTTGTGTTCTGCTAAATAATATATATATATATATATATATATATATATATATATATATATATATAATTAGTTTTCTTTAGGTTGTTATTTTGTTTGATCATTGGTCATTCTATAAAAAGAAATCTCGCCCCTCTGTAATAGCCTGCAGTTAATGTGATTTGCCAGCTCCCTTAAGTTTGATGGATAGTTCACACAAGACCTAACTGTTATAATTATAAACAACATATGGGCACACTACATTGTTTTGTAGAAATGCGCTGAAAAATAGAAAATAATTTGCTTGAATACCCACATTTACAGAATGATGCAGTAAGCCCGACTCAAAGGCCCACATGGAAGCCCAAGACATTACCACTCATTGTTTTGCTAATTAGAGGGTTGCTGCTGTGTCTGGAGAAACTGAAGTAATTAGTCATCGATTTATGATTGGACGTACACTGGGGGAGCATTTCGAGGGAGGAGAATGATTGCTATTTTGATCTGCTAAAATACGTGTTGCCAGATCTCCAAAGCAGAACTGCTGGACAGAGACGTGTTCTAAAACCCACTGTTTGACTTTGAACAGCCACTGGCAAATATATTACATTGTCTCAAGTGTAGGGTTGGGAATTGAAAAGATTTTCACGATTCCGATTCCCTTTTCGATTCTATGAAATGATTCGATTCTTTATCGATTCTTTTTTCGATTCCAATTTGGGGGAAAAAGGAGAACAAACAGTTTGATTATCAGAATCAACTTTGTTTACTTAACTATTGCACAATCTTACAAACTCAACAAGATCAAGATGTCCACAGGAAATGTGAAACTGGAGTAACATCTGTGTTTAAATGAAAAATAAATATACAAGAACAAACTTAATAACCAACAATGTCTAATAACAAATGATGGGATAATAACCTATTTTAAATAACAAAAAATACTAATTATAAAACAGTAGTAGGAAAAATTAACAGTTCTTTTGCAGAAAGATGAGCATATCTGCTTTTTCTGGAAGGATACAGGATCTTTCAGGGCTTATGGTGTCTCCAGCCGTGGAGAACACCCTCTCAGATGGGGTGGAGGAAGCCTGCACACAGAGGTAGTTTTCAGCCAGTCAGATAGCAAGGGCAGCGTATCTTGCTTGTTCCACCACCACAGTGTGGCGCTATCCCTGCAGGGGATGGAGGGCAAGCTTTTATAGAGCTGGATTTCCTGATCTACCGTCTGGGCTAAGGAAAGACGGGGCTTTGATTCACAAAGTGACCGCAGCTCGTTGTCTTCCTCCTCGAATAGTTCTTCCAACTTGCGTAACTTGCGTAACTTGCGTAACTTACGTAACTTACGTAAAAAACGTGACGTAAGTCGTAAGGCTCTGGTGCTCTGGTGCTGCGGGAATCGAAAAAAGAATCGTTCAGTGAGCTGCCAAACGATGCCATGGAATCGGAAAATACGGAACCGGTTCTTAACAGGAACCGGTTTTCGATTCCCATCCCTACTCAAGTGTTTCACATAATTTACTGAAGATCCCTGACCTTTGTGATTATATGTCCGTCCGATATAGAACATACTTGCTAGAGAGGGGCTGATGTCAAACCAGACCTCTATGCATTTAATGGTGTGTTGACTCTAATCATCTGTTCCTGTTATAAGAAGCAATATCATTTCGCTCAAAGCATTGAAGCCAGTTATCATTCATGTTCTCAGAATCTTTTAGCCTCAGTGGTAAGAGGGGTAGATGAAATGTACAGCAGGGAACATACACCCCTGTGATTAGGCTGTGGAGGAATGCTTCTTCATGAGCAAAGGAAAAAGCTTTCTGTGCTCATTTGTAGTTGTCTGCCGGTAAGCTGTTGATCATTTTACTGGTGCTACTCTTGAAATGGGACATTGTGTTTGCCCTGGAAAACAAAGTGCTCATTGAACAAAAAGCCACTCAGTGTGGAGAGCAGAATCTGCCCAAAAGGCCTCTAGTTTGTGGTAAATGTCAAACAATTGTGCGGTACAGATTAGAAAACTGTTGTGAAACTGTGACACGTGCAGAGTGCAGCAAACAAGATACACAGAGTTCCTGGAATGGGTAAAGGTTTTAAAAGGTTTTGTTTAAATCAGTAAGGCTCATAATATGTGTGATTACTGTACTGATAATAATACGAAGGTTAAGATCTACACACCACCAATGGGAAGTTAATATACGGCCTTACATATGTTTTTTTTTCCACAAAGGGTCAAGATATACAAATAAACACATACATCCCTGTGGATATTTAAAAAACATAATTTGTTTGCACTTTGCTGGTAAACCACACCTTTCTGGAGCTTTCTAATATATTTCTGGCTGAAAATTTCACCACTCCTCTTAGTAGATTAAGTATGATAATTTGAACCGGTTGGTTTCTTTGAAAAGACTTGGGGTTAAAACACAGGCCCCTAAATTAATTAGGGTTAAGGTCAGAGGCACTGGACTTGTTATCATAGACTGATGACTGGCTTAATTACTCATTTCATTCACCTGTCCAATTCTGTCCAATTTTAATTATCACTCATCAGATCCACTTTTTCCAGTTCCTATTTAAACTGGTTGGTCCCAGCCATCAGTACCAGATTATTTTTGTTCTCTCACGCCTTTGGTTATTGTTTTTAGCATACTTGAATGTTTCTGGTTACCTGATCCTGACCTGTTCTGCCTCTCAACCACTTAGCCTGCCTGTTTCCTGTGTGATCTCAATGGTGAGTGTTTTAGCTTACCTGTGTATTTCTAATTACCTGATCCTGTCCTGCCTCTCAACCACTGAGCCTGCCTGTTCCTGTTCTGATCTGTTTCCCTGACCGGGCGTCGGATTCTGTTGGATTCTACTGTGGACTGAATCCGGATCTGCCTCTAGACTTCGCCCTCTGGATTATCCTGCCTTCCTCCTTCATCTGCTTGGATCTGATCTCCTGTCTGTTTTCTGTCCTTCAAGCCTTGGCCGTCTTGAACTCTGTGTGCAGCGAGCGCTGTGTTTTGTCAGCTGTCCGGCTGGTATCAACCTTGTTCTCTGGGCACGGACTAAACTCTCATCCAGGTTAGTGACTCACGCGTTGAGATCATCTGCCATCAGGTTTTCGTGGTCACTAACCTGTGTTTCCTCTTGCCAGAGATGCCTGCCTCAGACGCCCTAGCCGTGGCTGCTGCAGATCCGCAAACTGTTCGTTGTTTCTTTAATAAACTCTTTTAAGTGATCCCACTGTCTGTCTTGCCTGAACACCGGATCCCTCCATTCTGAGTCATTACACTTATATTAGCTTGCTTAAACTCTTCCTAAACCAGTTCTGATATGTGATGCTTTCAGTCAATGCTGAAAAAAATAAAGGAAGAATTCCTCTTGAACTTTACATTCAGCAATGCATTAGTAACACTAATAGTGAAAAAGAGTGCTACATCATGATGCCACCACCATGCCAGTAACTGCGATTGGTTGGATTCGAAACTTCCCTTGACCCCTAATAATATTATTCCTATTGTGGACAACCAGCTGATATTCTTTAACCAGAAGAACATTTGACTTGATAATGTATGCATCTGCAGATTTCAGTTCTGCTTTAAAAGTGTTCATTCTAAACAGTGGCCTTTGTCTCTTAGCTTCCTCAGCACTTTCTCAGTCTACTATTATGTTAAATTGGCTTACAGCAGTAAGTAACAGCAGTGATTTCATTTCAGTTTATGATGGTATTTATCCTTGTTGCTTACTGGGTTGCTTGACAACAGCAATTGATTTCCTTCTGTTGGAATATGACTACTTGGTCTTACAGATGGTTAAAATGTTCACAGCTAGGTTTTCCAGCAGTCTAAAATCAGGCTTCTGTACAGTCTCTGACCACCAGAGGCTTATGAAAATGTATGGACTGTGCTGAAAAGCCTGGTTTGTGTCAAAAAACTAACCATCATAAAGAAACTCAACCATTTCTGAAAAAAAAAAGACTCAACTTCAACCAGTTTTGCCAGAAACTTGCTAAAGGCTGGTAAATATCTCTGGTTTCTCTCTAACCAAATACATATATTTTAAATGAGAAATCTTGTGCCTGTGATCCAAAAGAGATGCAGTTTAATTTTGTTTTATCTACAATGTGAGAACCAACAGAGAAAAAAAAATCAACATTATGGAATTTGATTTAAACTTAAAAATATTACAGTAAATATTACAGTTTTATATATAGTGATAAGTGCAAACATTTCCTTTTTTTCTTGGCAGCTCAACCCAAGCTGACATATTGAAATTAGAATAATTTTGATATTTACCTATGCTCATATTGCAATGTCTGCAACCATTGCTGCATGAATAGCAATCATTCTTAAGTAGTTTTTTTTATACTTTTGGATTTAACACAAAAAAGGTTTTTAATTATTATAAAAGTAAACCCCTGTAATTGGGATTTAGAATTTGTTCCCTTTGTGCTAATTGTTCTAAAAAAGAAGATTAGCGAAATAAGCTCGATACTGCATTCTGAGGAGCAATGCTGCTGTAGAAACTCGGATAATTCAAAGAAATAAATAGTTTAATTTTGCTGTGGCCTGCATTTCTACAGTACACAGGAAGATAACACTGAGCGATGAGATGCAATATCTGAATATTACCTTTTTTTTTATTTCTCCTTTTCTATTCTCAGCCATCTCAGGAGAGTCTTGTCTTTTACTTCTTCCACTGAAAGAAAAAGTTTCAGTGCTGAACCAATACGACACTTTTAGGGAGGTTGTAAATATTGGTAATGGCAGAACCCGCCTGCCTGCCCTGCTGTCTCATATCTGCATTATGGGCTTTTTCTTGAAGTATAAAAAAATGCTCCAAATGTGTATGTGTTAAGAAGTCAAACATACCATCCTCACTTTTACTTCCAAGAATAATTGTGAGATGTGGTGTACATTAATGTTTGGCATTGATTTGGAAGAAAAAAAATCCCCTCTTTGCACTAATATGTAATATGAGTCTTTCCATTAAACAAAGCAGTCATCATTTGACACACAAGATGAGAGAGTGGAGTAATCAGGGAAGCAGTTACAGCATCCTTCATCACCAAGTGTCAGTATCAGACTAAATTATATCTAGCCTTGATAGCAGAATCAACTCATCTTAACTGCAGTTTCTTAAACCTGACCCAAAATGTGCAACAGTACTTTCAGCAGTGCAGGAGATCTTTCTTTCTTTCTTTCTAAAGACAAGCTTAAAAAAATGATTTCAGTTCTTGCAAAGTGATAAGACATTAAGATAAGGTAAGTAAGGCTATATTATTATTTATACATAGTTTGACGTACACGGAAAGAATGAACTTGGTTGTGGGTGGGCCGGTCAAATCAGGATTCAAAGAAAATAAAAAGAAAAGCCTGAGCATTATGTAGGACTGAAACAACTAATCACATTAATCGGTTATTTAAATAATCTTTAACTAATTTAGTAATCAATTAATCGTTAACTGGAGTGTAGACTGTAAAACAGGGGTCTGCAACCTTCCATATCCAAAGGGCCATTTTGCCCTGACTCCAGCTAAATAAAAATCGTTTAGAGCCACAAAATATTACATGATTACAGCACTATTGGCTCGTTTTTCTGACAGTAGGCTGACAGGAAAGGGGGTATGAGAGGGGGGAAGAGACATGCGGCGAAAGACCACAAGCCAGATTCGAACCCGGGTCAGCCACGTTGACGACTAAGGCCTCCATACATGGGTTGTGCGCACTAACCACTGCGTCACCTGCACACCCATGATTTTTTTAATTAAAAAAAACTATTATTTTTGTTAAATATCTGCTATAAGGAATATGTCGCCATTTGAAATAACCAAGAACTTCTTAGGATTATTTGCTTTCAAAATAAGGGAAAACATTCATAAAACTGAAGCATAAATATATTGTTTACTGTAGGATATTATTTGATGTAGAGAAAGAACAAAAAAACAATAAAACACCTAGTTTCCAAGCTAACTGAAGCAAAAAACGGCTCTAAAAACATATTTCTGGTGCTTTCCAGTCTAAGGTATTTGTTCTTATAGTACATTATTTAGTTCTTTACATCATTTTTAGCCACTATTAAGAGCTATTGTAGAGGGTCCAAAGAGCCACATGAGGCTCTGGAGCTGCAAGTTGCAGACCAATGCTCTAGAACATGCCTTTAGCTGACAGAGGAACCTGCTTTGAGCAGCAATTGTACCAAAAAAAAAAAAAAAAACATTTATAAAAAAAAAAGAACATTGCATTTAAGATAAAACAAAATTAGTTATAATGCTTTATCCAGAAATGCCCAAGTAGAAAATATTGTAAAAAGTGTTCTTTAAGGAACCTTTTGCTATCCGATTATGAATCGATTACACAAAAAATAATCAACAGATTAATCGATTTTCTAAATAATCCTTCTACTGTGCATCCTAAATCAACCCTACAGTTCTGTGCAACTTGTATCAGCTTTTATGTCAAATTCTATTAAATATATTTGCCTTTTGTGGTTTTAACTTAACATAAGCAAGGCAAATCTTTTTGTCACATGAATATTTAAAAAAAAACATGAACCTAAATGGCACTTCACTTCTAAAAGTAAAAATTAAAAGTTCAACTCTTCTATTCAGAAATTCACTTTGATTTTATAAGCATGTTGGACCTTTTACTCAGTGAGGACTAACAGCATCATTTCTAAAGGCTGAAAGTGTTGCGCACTGTTGATAATAGATATTTTGTGTCAGCCTGAGACTTCTGAGACTGGTCCATTAGATTCAAACCTACACGAGCACAGCATTGTGGTAGTAACTGAGGGGCTGTGGGTGAAGCACTGTAGCAGCCCAAATCTCTTTTAGAAAGGGTTATTAGTTCCTTTTGATTTGTGTTTGGCCGCCTGTCACCCAAACCCATTCCCTGATATCACATCACTATAATGGTCTAATCAGCACTTAACGAGCCGTGTTACATAAAATCAATGCGGCTTTCCATTTGTGAATGCAGAATATTTGGAGGAGCTGATGAAGCCTCGTGGCGGGCGGTGCTGTCGATAGAGCTCTGCACTCGTTGGACAAGCAGGCCTGCAAAGAGCAGAGGGCGCGCTTACTCTCTGAGTTTAGCAGTCTTCCTGAGATCCAAGCTTTTACAGCAAAATCCTTTGTTTTGCTGACTCATCTTATATTGATTTTAGCAAGTTGTTAAGACCAAATAAGGTTGTCAGGCCACTGCCAAACAACTCCTCTTCTAGAGGAAGCTCGAAAGGCAACTGTTAAAGCCATCATCCTGATCTATTATAAAGGGGGGAGAGGATTTTACTTTAGGAGACGTGCAACAATCCTGTAGACAGCAAAGCTTTTCTCATTGTTTCATGCATACATTGCCTTGTGTTTCCTGTGTGAGGATATGGGTCTGTGAAAACTGTACAACATGCCGTCAGACGTCTCTTCCACATGAAAGCTGTCATATGCAAAGCCTGCAAAATAAGTGAAAATTATAAATCAAGTCAGCTAAACACTGTGGACACATTTGTCTTCATGTTCCCAGTGCAGGAGAACAGCCCAGGAGGAAATCTGAGGTGACTGGTGTGCTGGACAGTCTGCTGCCAACCAATGTAAGCAAGTCCTTTGCATTGTGTTTAATGGAACTGCATAGAGAACATAACAATGGCAGCTTGTTTTCATTTCAGAAGACCTTGGGGCGACAAATAAATAATATATTGCTGGCAACTTGAGGGTAAATGAATAAATCTGCAGTTGGTGGGGATTTGGAAAGATATTCGGAAGTGTCATGGAGCTTCAGCACCTCCTTGTGGGAGAGTTAAAAATTTAACATGATGACTCTGGAGACAGTTTTTCCTGCAGTTTAATAAATTAATGAATGTATAATTTCCACTTTATTTTAGGTTGCGAATATTAGCCGTTTTTAAGCACCTTTAGAGGTCAGCACCCTCTCTATTAATCAGTAAATGTCCCCATTTATGTTAAAATGAGAAAGCATGCTTAATGGCTTCATCCATGCTGGAGATAATTAATATCAATGACTTTGCAGACATTTTAAATGGATCTTGTTGGGTTTAATGGTTATATTTCATAAGCAGCCGGAGGTGAAGGGAGCTGGCACTCTGTATGCTGGCAGAGCCAATGGCAGGGGGGTCTCCGGTGCTGACAGGCGAGACCAGGTGAATAATTGTCTGGGCATCTTATTATATTGCTGGCATGATCTGATTTACTTCAGCAGCAAATGGTGGGAAGAGACCCCAGTGTCGTGGAGGGGACTGAATTAACGAGGTTTACGCACAAATGAACCCCATGCTGACGGCAGATACATCATGCCAGATGAATGAGATTTTCCTTGAGGATGTAATGACTTCTCTTACTCCATTTCTAAATCGATCCATGTGTATGTCTAAGGTGATGAAACTGTAGTAAATATCACATTTCATTTTGCATTCAAAACCTAATTTGGGAAATTTGGCTAACCTAATCCTTGGTCAAACATTGAATGATGGAGGCTGATCCTGACCTGAGTTCTTTTCACGCACCAGGAAATGTGAAAATCTGATTAAAGTGTCAAATGTCTGCAGTAAAAATGTGTAATAATGTGTAATAAAAAAGCCTGAACATCTTATGTTTGACTTAAAAGTAAAATATCAGTTTTTCCTGGGTTATTTCTGGAATAGGAATTATTCAATTACAAAATGAATACAAGAACATTATTATTTCTAACCAGACTTTTTATGATTCAAACTCAATAAAATTCATTCTTAATGTAAAGCAATGCAATCTGTACATTTTCTCTCTGCTGACTTTATAAACACTCTTTTGGTCAAATTGGGAAAGTTGAGATTACACCAAAGCAAATAAAACATAAAAAATGGCTGAGCATTTAATTCAAAAAGGTCAATTGATTTTATTGTTATAATTTGTGTAACCAATGTTTTGCCTTAATGTAGTTAGAGTTGAAGTAGATTAATTTTGATCAAACATTAATTCAGAAATGAAAAGGTTTGATTAATTAGAGAACAGCAGGAGCCTTGTTGTTGTTCAAAAACCCCCACTTTTAATCCAACACCTTGATCCAACTGTAGTTAACTTCTGTCAAAGCATGAAATAGGAGATTTCAATTGATAAAATTATTTCATGTAATCAGGTTAATGTTTGTGGGTTTTGTTGATAACTTTAGCAAACACAAGATAATAACTTTGTTCTCATTAAAAACTCTGCTTTTACCTGCTAAGTAACAAGCATTAGCGAATGCTTTATTTAATCTTTTTCTGATGCAGTATGTTTATCAAGTTAAATTAATTGCTGAAATGCATGACTGAGTTCAGTTCATTACTTTATTTGATACTAGAAAACAAGTTAAGATAAAATGCTTATGATGATCAGATTTGACACAAATTAGTCATAAAGCCAATTAAGACAGCATGCACTATGGCAATGCATATAAAAAAAAAACAACAACAAAAAATGCAATAATTACTGCTGGGTTATTTCTATAACAAAAAGTGTGGATTTATGCTCTAACGATGTTGTCTTCGTTTGAATTAAAGCAAACCCAAAAGAATTGGACTGAGTTTGATCGGTTAGAAAACCTACAAGGAGCCTTATCATTCTCTATTGATATCAATTTTAACAAGATCTACAGTAACCAGGCATTTTGAGATAATCCTAAACACTCAGTGCTGGTCTGTCAATCAAAGTCTCAGCCGCTCCCTTTGAAACTGGGATGTTGTAGTAAAGAAACCTGCACTGATGCTCCTATTAATGTTATTTTCATACTTTAATTTAACATTAAAATAATATCCCACAGAGCCGGTTTTTGCAGTTTAAATATAAAAAAAAACTGTACTTTGGAGAGTTTGACTTTAAAGATGACTAGCTTTAATACTCTTTTAGTTTTTTTTTAACCTTTAATTTAATTCAGTTCAGTTTTTTAATGTAGCGCCAATTGACAACACATCATAGGCAGGGCACTTTACAGAGAGAATCCAAGCAGATCATCCAGTCAAATTGATTCAAAGTTTTATATCTAAGGAAAACCAGTTGATTGCATCGACTCATTGACTCAAAGGCAATCCCTCAAACCAAACATGCTTGTAGCAACAATGGAGAGGAAAACCTCACTTTTAACAGGAAAAAACCTCCAGCAGAACCAGACTCAGTGTTAGCGGCCACCTGCTGAAGCCGACCGGGTTTCAAGGAGACAAAAGCAGACATACAACAAGAAACAGAGATACAAAGGAACTTCTCAACCTGCTCCACAGGCAGCCCCTGGCCGGGAAACACACAGCCAGGCAGACGAGCTCCGAACCCACTTCCACGTCAGAGGACCAAGAGATCACAACCAGCCAGTCACAGCCAGGGAAACAGGACTACACTGAAAAATGGGCCCAGCTCAAACAACTATAAACAAAGGTGGTGATGGGACCTATCATCTGGCTAATAGGTCAGATGAAGTTACTATGAGAAAAAGCAGAGAGAGTATAACGTTAGAGATTGAAGAAGAGTGGGAGAATAGAGATAGAATGAAGCAGAGTGATGAAAAGGGAGTCCCTATGTCCTCCACAAATCTAAGCATATAGCAGCATTACTATTGAGATATGGTAACCTGAGCCCCTCTAACTATAAGCTTTATCAAAAAGGAAAGTTTTAAGCCTACCCTTAAAAGTAGACAGGGTGTCTACCTCATGGACTAAAACTGGTAGTTGGTTCCACAGGAGAGGAGCCTGATAACTAAAAGCTCTGCCTCCAATTCTGTTTTAATAAATTCTAGGAACCACTAATAAACCTGCAGATTGAGAGCGAAGTTCTCTGTAAGGAACATAAGGAACATTCATAGCTCTGATATAAGATGGAGCTTGGCCATTTAAGGCTTTATATGTGAGAAGGAGGATTTTAAATTCTAGTGGGGATTTAACAGGTAGCCAATGAAGAGAGGCTAGGATAGGTCAGACATTATCTCTCTTTTTAATTTTCATCAGAACTCTGGCTGCAGCATTTTGGATCAGCTGAAGGCTTTTAATTACAGTTTGTGGACTTCCTGATAGTAAAGACTTACAATAGTCCAGCCTTGAAGTAACAAATGCATGGACTAGTTTCTCAGCATCACCCCTGGACAGGATATTTCTAATTTTTGCAATATTCCCCAGATGAAAGAAGGACATTCTAGAAACCTCTTTGATATGGGATTAAAATGACAGGTCCTGATAAAAAATAACACCAAGATTTTTTACTTTATTGTCTGAGCTCAATGTAATCCCATCCAAATGAAGTGCCTGACTAATCAGCTCCAAAGACTATAACTTCGGTTTTGTCTGTATTCAGAATTATAAAGTTAAGAGTCATCCAGGTTTTTATGTCTTCAAGGCATGCCTGTAATCTATGTAATGGATTAGTTTCATCTGAATGTATAGACAGATATAGCTGACATCAGATATAGCTGAGATAGCATAACAGTGAAAATTAATCCCATGCTGTCTAATAATTCTACCGATTGGGAGCTTATATATAGTAGAGAGAATTGGTCCTACCACTGATCCCTGTGGTCAGTGTTGGGAAAGTTCTCTTTCTACGTGAACTAGTTCAAAGTTCAGTTCACACATTTTAAAATGAACTAGTTCAGTTCATAGTTCACAATTCCAAAAAACGAACTAGTTCATAGTTCTTTTTTTTTTTTCTTGATATATTGCTCAATTACACCATAGCCTACTGTAGAACCACAGACAGCGATTATTTTATCAGTTGTAACTCTGAAACTGTGCGTCAGATTTCATCTTCATATCCAGTTTTGAATCCTTATCCAACCAGGGTTTACATTAGCATTGAGGGGACAGCATTTCCCCATTGTTGCTTTAATGCTTTGTTGCTGTCCATTCACTTCACACTAGTAGCAGCTGCAGCTTTCACCCCTACAGTATATTCTCAAAAACATCAGGAAAATGTGCTGCTTGAATGGTCTTTTTTATGAGGAATTATTAAAAGAAAAATAGGAAAGTAGTCTTTAAGGTGCAAATGTTTTTTTTTATTTTAATAATTTTTTCCATTTGAAATTCCATTTCAATACATACTAAAAAGGAATACTGGAATCCTGGAAAATTATACCAGGCAGGTTTAACAAACAAGTTACATGGATAGTAAAACCCTCAAGAACAGGTGTCTTCTATGTTTTCCAGACCAAGGACCCCCAAACTGATGGTGAGATGGAGCGGGGACCCCCTAACTATATATATTGTATGAAATTGTGTCCTATAGTCACTCTATTACAGATGGAGTAATGTAAAGAAATTAATTTCTCCCTGGGATTATTAAAGTTTTTCCAGTTCTGATTCCTGGTTGATGGGACAGGTGTTGTGAAGGAAACGGTGCCCAGCTTGAAAGAGCTCCTGTGTGTCGCTGAATGTGTGCATTGATGACTGAAATACATCTTCTGCCTCCATTTATCTGTTTACTACAGTGTGTTGATTTCATGTTAATGAGTATTTAAAGACATTTCAATAAGTGGGAAAAAAAATTGCAGGGGGGGAATATAAAAATATCAACTAACCATGCAGATCCACATGCAGTAACTCCGTAGACCCCCTAGGGGTCGCGGATCCCCTGTTGAAGACCTCCGCTCAAGAAGATTTTACTAACACAAACTGAGGGACCAGGCTGAGGTAGGAATTTAAGGTTACTGAAGTGCGGATTTTTTTACTGAAAGCCAGCGGGCAAACTTGTTGCCATCATCCTCACCGACCACCTGGTCATAAAACAGTTTTAAGTCGCCTCCATGCTGCTGTTGCTTCCACGCATTTTGTTTTGATGACGCACGCGGCTGTAGGCTACGACGCTGGTAGCTGCTGTTGCCAGATTGGGTGTTTTTCCCGCTACATATTAAGGCCTGTTTACGGTGTGATTTAGCCGGGGTTTCGCCTGGAGGGCTCTATAGAAATCTGGCAACCTATTGAACGGAGCTGAACTGAGAGCGTGCCGTTCACAGACACCAGAATGAACGAGTTCACAATAACGTTCATCAGGCAATAATGCAGTACGTTCAGTTCACGTTCGCCCAAAATATGAACGAGTTCATGAACTTTCGTTCAATGAACGCGTTCAGGCACAACACTGCCTGTGGTACTCCACAGGTAACCCTGGAGCATGAGGAAGATTTATCATTAATGTGAAAAGACTGAAATCGGTCAGATAGATACGATTTAAACCAGTCCAGTGTTGTTCCTTCAATTCCTACAAAATATTCAAGTCTTTCCAAAAGTATATTATGATCAATTGTATCAAATTAAGCACTGAGATCTAACAGGGCAATTTCAGGTACAAGTCCATTATCTGAGGTCATGAGAATATCATTAGTGACTTTCACCAGAGCTGTTTCGGTGCTATGATGAGCTCTAAAGCCAGACTAAAACTCTTCAAAAAGTTAATTATGGTGTAAGTGATCGCAAACTTGTTTGGCAACAATTTTCTCATAATTCTAGATAAGAAAGGGAGATTAGATAGAGGTCTATAATTGACCAAGTCATCTGGGTCAAGAGACAGTTTATTAAGTAACGGTTTAATTACATCTACCTTAAAATACCTCCCGGAATAACCTGGTAGGAACTGGATCCAACATGCAAGCCGAAGCCTTGATGAAGACAATAGTTTTGCTAACTCTGAAAGTTCAACTGGATCAAAGCAGTCTAAACCCGGTTAAGATACTATGGCTACCTCAGATGCTACCTCACCTTCCAGAGCTAAACCAATCATAGTTAGAGGAGTGCTAATGATCTTATTTTTAATAAAATCAATCTTATTTATAAAGAATCCCATAAAATCATTACTGATAAGAGCAGTTGGGATGGACGGTTCAACAGAGCTATGGCTCTGGGTGAGTTTGGCAACTGTATTAAAAAGATATCTAGGATTATTCTTATTCTCCTCTAATAATGAGGAAAATATGCTGCTCTTGTTTTATAAAGGGTCCTCTTATAAAGCAGTAAACAATTTTTTCAGACCAGGTAGGATTCCCGTAGGCATGTAGAGCGCCATTTTCTCTTCAGTTTCCTAGCATTTTGCTTCAGAGTGTGCAGCTCTGCATTAAACTAGGGAGCCAGCTTTCTATTTTTAAAGTTTTTCTTTTCCAAAAGGTCTGCGTTGTCTAAGGCAGTACGCAGAGAATTAGCAACCCCATCAGCAAAATCATCAATCTGTGAAGGGGAAAAAACTAAACATTTTGTTACTTTTAATAAGAAATATATATATACAGTAGGGGACTCATCTTTAATCAGCTGCTATGTGCGCCAAACACATTATATAGATGATTTTCAACGTAGCATTAATCTAAAATTTCTCCTGTAGTTAGCCAGATAACATTGAGTAACAGGTATACATACACAGGGCTGTCAACTCTCACCCATTGGGTGTGAAACTCACACATCTCAATGTCCTCACACGCTCTCACTCCATATCCGCAATTTTTCACTCAAACAAAAACATCAAAACTCAACTCCATTCCACTTATTTATTTATAAAAAATATCATGCTGATAAAAATCCACTAATTTAGTAATCCATTCATCCTTAACTGGAATAAAGAGACTCTAAAACATGTCTTTAGCTGATAGAGTGACCCATCTTGAGCAGCAGTTATACCAAAATTGTAAAACAAATATGTAAACGTTTTATATTTTGACACATATATATATATATCATCTTTCATTATGCTCTATACTCCCCAAGTGAAAAAAATTACATTCACCTGATTTGATTTAATCAAAAAATATAGATTTTTAAGGAAGCTTTGGCTATCCAATATTTAACTGATTAATTGAAAAAAATAATCGACAGGTAAGTCTATTTGCAAAAAATCGTTCGTGGCAGCCATCTACAGCCTCCTACAAGAAAAACTAATAAGATAATGAGTTAAGATTTTTTAATCCTCAGCCTACTATCAAATATTCATACAATAGTTTGCACAGGATTTGGTTGCACTGGTTCTTGTATTAGTGCCAGAAATCCAGTAATTGCCTATTAGTTCCCCATCGTTTATTTTACTTGAACTGCATAGAATAATTAAAAAACACAGTTGTGAAATTCTTAATTTACAGTATATTTAAGATGCATTATTTTATTAGGGCCTATACTTCTTTACTTAAATTCTCTAAAAATCCCCTGAATATAAAAAATAATGTATATATTTTTTTAAAATGTTACATATAACTACAGATAATTTATTATTATTAAGTAACATTTACTGTTCTTAAAAAAATCCAAATTTTGCCACTTTGTTTCAGTTAAATCCTCTGAAAACCGACAACTACTGCACCTGTCCTCAGAGCCTTTCACTCTAACCCTGACAAGGCTGACCTATCTAAACTATTTCAAAATCTCACTCCAAGGTTAAAAGCTGGCATCCCTGCTTACATTTAGAAAATGATATACGTGCAAAACAGCATTATCCTTATTTTTAGTAGTATTGTAGTTGTAGTGGTAAAAAAATATATACCGGTAATCCTAAAACTACAGCTCCCTGCAATAGCTGAAGGGTGGAGAAATCTGATTGGTCCGCTGACACCCACCTGACGCAGTTGGACGTATCGCGAGAGACGTAAACAGGAAGTGAACAGCAGCGTGAGAGCTGAAAGTCAACTGAAGGCAAGATGTTAAGAAAATAAGAACATACAATCTTTTCTTTTTTCCTTGTTCCTGATGTTATATGTTTGGTTTTAGGAGTTTTATTCCGTGGGAAGTTTCCAAGCTTGTAGCGATGTTTCAGGCTGCAGCACAGACAGTCTTCGTTTCATCAGCAGCAGCATCAGTATATCGAAGTGTTTTCTTGGTGGGCTGTCGGCGGTACTGTAAGAAGATCCCAACAAAACTTAGAATATCCGAGGCACTGTCAGGAGCTGAGCTGGGAGCAGAGGTGAAAGTTCAGGTATTAACATCATATTTTTTATTGGTTTAGTTGTAGGCAGAGAGGTCTTCAACAGGGGGTCCGCGCCCCCTAGGGGATCCATGGACGTACTGCATGGGGGTCGTGAAAGTTTTGGTTGATTAGACTTTTTTTTATATTCCCCCTGCAATTTTTTTCTCCCAAATTGAAACGTCTTTAAATCCACTTTAACATGAATTCAACACATTGTAGTAAACAGATAAATGGAGGCAGAAGATGTCTTTCAGTCATCAATGCAAACATTCAGCGACACACAGGAGCTCTTTCAAGCTGAGCACTGTTTCATTCACAACACCTGTCCCATCAACCAGGAATCAGAATCAGAAATACTTTAATAATCCCAGGGCGAAATTACTTTCGTTAAATGACTCCATCTGTAAAAGAGTGACTATAGGACCAGTTTGATATAACACAATTTCATACAATATATATAATTAGGGGTCCCCACTCCATCTCGCCATCAGTTTAGGGGTCCCTGGCCTGGAAAACATTGAAGACCCCTGCTGTAAGCAAAGATTTAGATTATCTCAGCTTGAATGTTTGTTCTTCTTCTTTTTTTTTCAATATTACAATAGTTAGGAATAAATGGGCCCAATTGGGTTTAACTACATTTGTTTGCTCTATCTTTTAAATTTCTTTGTATTGATCTGATGTCAGTACCTTCGTTTGAAGAATCAAAATGTATATCCCCCATAATTTAGATTCATAGAGTAGCCAGTTTCTATTTTGCTCAATAAATCATGGTATTTTTTCCTTGTCAAAGAGATTTAAAAGTGGATCGTCTCTGTTGCAGGGATGGGTACGGTCTGTCAGACCTCAGAAGAACAACATCTTTCTCCACGTCAATGATGGAAGTTCTTTGCAGTCTCTGCAAATTGTTGGTCAAGCAAAACTGAATGATCCGTAAGCAGTTCAGATTTACACTTAGAACATACTGTATTTCAGCTGGACTCCTTATTACTGTTAGTCATTAGACTCCTGTTAGTATTTGTGAATGTCTGAACGTGACCTGAATTTAAAATCCCATAGTCTGTTTCTTTGTCGATTAAGGTACATAAATGATTCATTGTCTAATTTCTGTGGTTTGTCCCCAAAATGTTCAATTTTTTCCCCTCAAATTTCAGGTTGCTAACCTTTGGCAGTGCTGTTGAAGTCACTGGTATCCTGAAGAAGAGTCCTCATCAAAAGCAGCCAGTTGAACTAGAGGCAGAACAAATCCGAGTAGTTGGAGAATGTAACCCTGTTGTAAGAATAAAAAAAACACCACAGCCCCAAACTGAGTTTTATGTTTTAAATAACCTTGTGTTTTATAGTTTTTTAATCCTATATTTTTAATTTGCCCAGGATTTTCCATTTAAAATCAAGGACAGACACAGTCTTGAATATACGCGCCAGCTTCCTCATCTCAGGTGTCGAACGAACGCCTTCAGTTCCCTGTTGAGGATACGAAGTGAGGCCACCGCAGCAATCCATTCATACTTTAAAGTAAGTACCTGGTGCTGTGATTTTTTTCCTGATTGCATATCATATGCCAATACGCTGTTTGATTGTTTTGCTTGCCATCAGAATAATGGGTTTGTACAGATTCACACCCCTATCATCACCTCAAATGATTGTGAAGGAGCGGGAGAACTCTTTAAAGTGGAGGTGAGTACCTTAATGCAATTATTTGCATTTTTATCATCCTTGTTTAAAATGTGAAACACATTTTAACTGATAATGGTTTATTGGTTAAAGAGAAAAATGCACTTCTATCACAGCCATCAGGTCCAGATTTTTCGGACGATGAGGAATTTTTCTCTGTACCTGCGTTTCTGACTGTATCAGGACAGCTTCATTTAGAGGTGATGTCAGGGTGAGTAAAACTGAACTATCTCTATGTTTGTACGTTAGGCCGCTATAACATACTTAGGTATGTTTAACTATGAGGATTAGAATCTGTTGCTTATATGTCTGCAGGGCTTTTTCCAGAGTCTACACATTCGGGCCAACCTTTCGAGCCGAGAACTCCCAAAGCAGGCGCCACCTGGCTGAGTTTTTTATGGTTGAGGCAGAAATCTCCTTCACTGAGTCTTTGGATGATCTCACCAAGGTACTTTATGTTTCTCCCTAGAAACTTCCCTCTTTGTCAAGTAGATTCATATACTATGTCCTTATATGTCAAATATCCAGTATATTGCAGTCAATTACATCTAGTGGGTCGACTCACAGAGGAGGCAAAGTGCAGGGTTATAGCCTCCAGAAGCTACTTTAGGGTCACCATTGGAGAACAGAATGTTAACAAATCACAGTAACTCACAAAATAGGCAGTAAATTTGTTTCCTATATAAGTAGAAGATAAACAAACTCGGTTTATCATTGGAAGATAAAAAAAACTCCTAATTTACAACAAGACAATATATATAGACAATATGAAAGATGCAGCTGTTCCAGTCTAAAGGTAAACAAATGAGGGTCATGATCAGTAGTTCCACTCTGATAACAGAAAATATGGGAATTAAAAAAGGTTTAAAAAAAAAAGTCATACTAAAACTAAAATATATTCTGCTTCTTTAACTATTGGTGTACTACTCCTCATTTATTAAATGAGGCAGGCCAAAACGTTGTAAAAAAGCAACACTCTTTGCTCTGATCTTAGGAAATTAACAAACAAACGGGGAACACAGCCACTGGCATTTATCATTTAGTGCTAGTAGTAGCAGATGTTTGACAACAGATCATTGTCCTGTTTAATAATGCTGCTGAGTTTAAGAACAAACCTGGGCAGTTTATTTCCTTTGATAAAATCATTTGCAAGCTGTAATTTCTACTTATTTTGCTCATCCTGGTCTGATATTCATATATTTTTTTTATTCCTTCCTGAATATCATTATCTCTGTCTTTTATCCAAGGAAAACAGATTGAAATCCTGTACACCAGGGTTTCCCAACTGGGGGTACTCATACCCCTTGTGATCCACGAGTACATTGCAAGGGGTACATGAAAATATTTTTTTTCTTAGTTAATAAAATAAAATAGGGCTTGGATCTGATTTGCTTTGTAATTGAAAAATTAAACAAGCTTTTATCAACCAAAAAGTACATTATTCTTATATGTTTGAGTTCACCTTCAGCTGTGACACATAAAAACCAATTAGAGGAACAGACTGGATGTAGAGAACAGCCTGTTTTTCAGACTGAGCTATCGGAGCTCATCAAAGCAGCTCAGGTGTCTTAAAGAAAACAAAGTAAAACTTTTTAAAGCTACAGTGTGTAATAATTACAGGGATATACAGTCAGAAATGTAATATATTATACATAACTATGTTATTTATCTTCATCTACGAGCTCAGCCTCTTAACCTTAATATTTGCGTTGCCTTAGAATTCGTTATTTATAATTACATAGGAGCGGGTCTCGCAGCCATGGAGGCAGACATCTTTGCGCTACGGCAGCGCAGAGCCAACAAACTAGTGATTGCGAGATCGCCAAAATGTCTCAACGATGTAGAAAAAATAACGGGTATATTTATTATCTTAAGTCTACATGAAATCTATACCCTACACAGACTAATGAAATACTATCTTTAAAATTATCTATGTAAACAAACCTCATCACTTGAGAAGGTAGGTGATGCGGACGTCGTGGAAGACATTTTGTCCCATAACGCTCACCGTACTGTTGGGGGGGAGAAGCGGTGGGGGGGAGATGTTCATGTTGCTGCGGTCTGCAGTCTGACCGCTAGATGTCGCTAAAAGTTACACACTGTAGCTTTAAGTAAAATAGTCACGCAAGTCAAAAAGAGTTGGGAAACATTGACGTACAGAATCCCAACTGGACTGGAAAAATCAGCCAGAGCTACTTTTGCAAGGCGGCCTAACTGCTCAAAGCCCTGATTACAATCCTATGAATCCAAATGAACTTGGTTCATTGAAAAGCTTTTAAAAAATCGCTTCGATGGCCGCAACGATCTGAGGTTTGCTTTCACCTACATGATGCATATAATTTAAATTTTCTGTATAAAGTGGAAACGCACTAGATCAAAGTTGCATTAAGCTTCATGTTGTGAACCAAATGAATGTTTTGAATAATATTTGAAGTTGTACGGATCATCCATCCACCCTGAACTAAGAACACTTTAAAATGCATGGATGGAAAAGTTTTCACATTTTGTCTAAAAACTTTTAAATTCTATAAAGTTTAGAAGCAAGGTTAAAAATTCTTGTCAATTAAACACCTCCTCTGAAGAAAAGCAGAATAACATGCATTTAAAAAGAAAAAAATGCCCGGCATGACTTTTAAAGTTACCCTTGTTAACAGTCACACATGCAAACTTTAATTATTAAACCCGGCCTGGTGTTTAGGTCATGGAGGACATGTTCAGGTCTGCCACCGAGCATGTGATGGCCCGCTGTGTAGAGGACGTGGATTTGTTTCACCGACATGTGACTCCAGGACACAGGGTGAGTCCTGGAGGGCGTTCATAACCTGGATCTTTACTCCAAACTGTTTTGGCTCCACCTGACCTTATAATAACTTCTGATAACATTTTGTTTTTGCTGAATCCATCTAATTCAAGGACGCCGTAGAGGCCATGCTGAACAAGAGCTTCCCTGTGTGAGTGTTTTTGTTTCAGATAAAACTGAATCATCGGAAAATAAAGTCAAGGCCCCAAGGTTGACTGTGTGATACTGTCTTCTTAAAGGATTACTTATACTGAGGCTATAGACATCCTAAACCGCAGCTCGGAGAGATTTACCTTCCCCACAGATGTAAGTGGAATAGTTTATATAAAGCGTCTTTGCAGCTTCTATCTGCTGCCACAGATGTCCTCACTCACCTTAGCGCTTTTCTACAGTGGGGCTGTGACCTAATGACGGAGCATGAGAAGCATCTGGTAAAACATTGTGGAAATCTTCCGGTCTTCGTCACAGATTATCCCTATGACCTGAAGCCTTTTTATGCAAGAGATAATCAGGACCATCCCAGGCACACAGTAAGAAGTGGTTTTATATTGTATTTTTTTTCTCCAGATGTTTTTTTTATTGTCATTACACTGTCACAAGTACAGAGCAACGAAATCAACTCTCTGCATTTAACCTTTTCCCTTGGGGAGCAGAGGGCTGCCATTGTGCGGCACTGAGGAGCATGGTTAGCACCGTGGTTATGCAGCTAATTTTCTCCCCTTGTATTCCCAGTTAGGCCGCAGCAAGGATTGGCATATTTTAGTAGAGTTTTTCCTGTTTGTGTGCAGGCAGCTGCAGTGGACCTTCTTGTGCCAGGAGTTGGAGAGCTCTGCGGGGGCTCGCTAAGAGAGGAGAGGCTGAATCTGCTCATGGCTCGGCTGAAACAGTAAGAATGCATAAAGAAAGGAAAATCTGCTGGTTAATGCATATAAATGTTTTAAAAGCAGAGTAGACTAAGGAGCAGATCACAGAGAGAAAGGGATGCACCCATCAGAAGTTTCTGCTGATATTTCATCTAATGTGGCAGTTCTCTTTAGCAACTACGATCCAACAGCAATAAAAAATAGTTTTCTGCCCTTTTTAGTCATGTTAATGTGACTTTATCATGTGAAGTCAGAGGCAATTGTGACAAACATAGAAATAACATAATGTAGATTATGACATTTAATCTGACATTTCAAAAAGGCTGCTTAGATTTACAAACCCAGCCTGTTTCATCACAGAGACTGAAAGTTGAGGCATAGAATAGAGTATATAATGCATTTATCCTTCATGTCATATACTGATCTCTTACGCTCTTGCAATCTGAATAAAACTCAGATAAAATGATTATTAAGTTTGTTTTTTTATCAAAAAAAAAATTTTTTTATATATATATCTTAGCTTCCTCTGACCTTTCTTCAGATCCGTTACCAATACTGAAACTGGTTACCACCGTGTTCTTGCTTTAGTTACAGTGTAAAAAGCAAAGTGTTGGTGTTTATTTAGCTTGCACAAACTAAATAATGCTGTTTATGGTGTGTTCAGTTTACCCTTGATAAAAACCAACCAAGTTGGGCATGACCAACAAAACTGTATCTTGGCCAGTTTTGTTTTACAATTTGTATTCCTGCAAAGTTTTTTTTATTCCTATAATGCTTGGAGCCACATGTTTAAAATGTATTATTTGCAGTGCTGATATTATTATATATATATTTTTTATACATGATAATTAAGGTCTTTTTTTTTTTTTTACTTTTTAGGGCTGGATTAGAGGACACCTACAGCTGGTAAAAGCACAATATAATGGCAGTATATTTGTATTACCAGTATTAAAGATGGATGTTTTAGTGATGTTTTTATGTGTCTTTTATTTTGTAGGTATCTGGACTTAAGACGTTTCGGTTCCGTCCCCCATGGAGGTTTTGGACTGGGATTTGAACGATACCTGCAGTGCATTCTAGGAGTTGACAATATAAAAGATGTGATTCCTTTCCCAAGATTTTCACATTCATGCATGCTATAGAGGTATATTAAAACATCAGAGTCACTTTGTGTTTTGTTTATTTTTACATTAACAATTTCAGATTTTTTCCTAAATTGTCCAATGCCAATATTTTCCTTTCTATTAAACATTTTTTGTTTAATATTTTGGTCGGTTTCTCATTTATTTTTGATACCCAACAGTAAAGCATACCTTTAAAATATGCTTACCCTTTACGTTCTTCTACAGTACCTAAATGTTTCGCTTAAGTTTTAGATACAATGTTTTTAGGATGCTACAGAACTGAATTTATTTGAAGTTTAAAGTGATTAAAATAAATAAAGATTTCTAAATATGTGTTTTTCTATTGTCTTCAAACATGAACCTGTTTAAAATCTTTGCACAAGTATATTCTAAAATGTATTCAAAGTTTCTTGGTCTACATCAGGGGTCTTCAAAGTTTTCCAGGCCAAGGACCCCCAAACTGATGACGAGATGGAGCGAGGACCCCCCAATTGTATATATATTGTATGAAATTGTGTTATATCACACTAGTCCTATAGTGACTCTATTAGATATAGGGTAATGTAACGAAAGTAATTTTGCCCTGGGGTTATTAAAGTATTTCTGATTCCTTGTTGATGGGACAGGTGTTGTGAATGAAACGGTGCCCAGCTTGAAAGAGCTCCTGTGTGTCACTGAATGCGTGCATTGATGACTGAAAGACATCTTCTGCCTCCATTTATCTGTTTACTACAGTGTGCTGAATTCATGTTGATGTATATTTAAGACATTTCAATTAGTGGAAAAAATTGCTGGAGGGAATATAAAAAAAAAAGTCTAATGAACCAAAACTTTCACAACCCCCCATGCAGTACTTCTGGTCTACATGATGCATTTTGAGCCTATAAGGTCTTTACGACTTTATAGAAAAAGTTGCACTCAAAATTAGAATAAAATATTTTAAAATTAGCAGCACTGGATTTTATTTCCGGGTATCGGAGAAAAGGAACCTGCTTAGCCTTACTCTGTGTTCTGATCTAAAAGATCTCCCTAAAAACACACCTAAGATGGAGGTTTTAAAGTGAAAAAAGTAAAAGTTGAAGGATTATGATGTGTGGGGCTCTTCAAGCAGCTTCATCCACCACAAGGTGGTGCTTTTTCCCTATTTATCTAATAAAAGCGTGACATGCTATATTCAATAAGTAGGTTACTGATAAAAATCCAAACTTTAGTGTTATTTAGGATGTTAAGAAACTCAATGGTGAAGTTGGTGGAGGGTTTACAGCAACCTCTATGAAACCTATAAATATTTTTGAAATATGCTTAATCTTAAGTTTTATTTAAAGTGTTTTATTATTATTTCAGTTATTGTGATGTAAGGTTTTATTTTATGCAGATGAGCTTCCTATTTTTTAATTATTGTCTGCAAGCTATAGTCCCATCCCAGCAGCCCATCCCTCTCCCTGAGTGGGCGTGGCATGAGTTGGGAAAACAAACTGCAGACGCCCACAGATACTTCCTCGCCCCGCATCAGTTCTCTACCTCTCCTCCTGCGGATTACCGTCACCCGGCCGGGTCGTGCCTACTTTCCATTTCTTCTTGCCATTGCTTCTTTTTATTTATTTATTTTTGTGCGGCATATTATTTGGGACAGGGAGCGACCTTGTCCCATGCTCTGATTTGAAATGAGGGGAGCGGAGAGCAGCAGAGAAGCCGCAGCAGCGCTTTGAACCATCATGTATCCCTGGCTGACTGCACTCTGAGAGCCACTCTAAAGGAAGGAGCGACAGCAGCGCAACCATGAGCGGAGGAGAAATCATCTTTCAGGGCTGGCTGAGGAAATCACCCCCGGAGAAAAAGCTGAGGAGATATGTGAGTGGAGCAAACTTCCGCTTTACTTTTTAGTCTGTGTAGAAGTTTGGCACAGAGGTAACCCACCTGTTTTCTTTGGGCCAAACAGTGTTTTTGTTTTCACCTGCATCTTAGATGAGTGGAGCAGGTGCATCAAACTAGATCTCCTACTGCACAGGGGCGGAGCTGGATGGGGGGGTCAGGGGTGCCCCCACCCCTCTAATAATCAAGTGGAATATTCAAAACATTTACATTTTTTCATCTATTACTTACTATTTTTTTTATATATTTATAATTACCTGATAAAAAAAACACTGCGGTTAATTATGCACATCAATATACTAACATTAAAGATGCTGAGTACAGAATTCCTGCTCTTTTCAGAACTAGATTTTGTGTTTTATGGGGTAAAGAGAAATTTATGTGTCTTTGCATTCATCTAGGAGTCTTTTTTTCCTACTTGCTTTGATTCTGTTTTATTTTCCTATATTTTAATTATTTAAATGACTTTTCATTGTCTTTGTACTGAATTGTGATATACAAATACATTTGCCTTGCCTTGCCTTGCCTTGCCTGGGAGTCTTCAGTGAAATCATAGATAAATCACTATTTTTAATAAAAACTTATTAAGTAATCAATTTATGTAGATAATAGTACTTGTAACTTTCAATTTTATGCAGGATGATTATTGATAAACGTAGATAAGTAATGACAATGGAAAAGATTGATCCACTTTAACATCTATCTAGAAAGCATGGATATTTAAATGTATGCATCTATTTGGCTAAAGGAAATTAAGGCTGTAGGAAAGTATAGTTTGTCTTTATTTAGAAAATATGGATGTTTTGCTAAATAATTTTCCTGTTGGAACGGCGTAGATTGACCCTCAGGTTCTGGTGCCTGTCAATTTTCGGCCCCCCTCTCGGTGGTTACTGGTTATTGCCTGGCCACCCTTATAAAGATTTTCTGGCTACGCCTCTGCTTCTGCATATTTATTCTTACAAAGCAGAGGTCCTATCATTATTTTGGATTAGATCTGATTAATGCAAGACAGCTATGACTGAAAAGCTTTCTGATGCTCATTTTGCATTATCAGGCTTTAATGATGTAATGTCTAATCAAGCAAATATGTGATGGTTTTTCTTAGCCAAGACATTACAGGGGTGATAAATGCACACAGTCTGAGTGTTTTGACCACACCAAGCTGTTCCTCCTGTTGGGTGCTGGGCAGCCGAATGGCTGCAAATCAGATAATAGGATTTATGGAGGCAGATAGAACCATGAGACAATCTCCTATAAATACAGCTGCCTGTTGTTTATGTATGGTGTTGCATTACTGGGCCCACCTCCATATTCCCCGCTAGATGACTTCACAATGATGTCACCTCTGTTTCATTTGGAAATCCATCCTTGAATATCTTCAAATGCAGCCCGGCTATCCTGTCCTTTACTCATTGTTTTTCACTAAGAGCAAAGGCCCGTGTTTACACAGAGACCCGTGTGGATGTATGATCAGCAGCTGCAATATTAAGGGAGTAAAGAGTGGGGTTTGGTTACAGAACTTTATATAAACAACAAGAGGGAGGGAAAAATTGGCCTGTAGGCAAGAGAGGAGCGCTGTGAGCCTTTCTCACCCTGTGTCTCACCCTGTGAACCAACCTAAAAACAACCAGACAAACACTTTTTCAGCCAGAAAACAGAGTCATGAGATGGTGTCCAGAACAGGCAGACTTGTGAATGTGATAATCTGTCTATCTGAAATTCCTTCCACTTAAAGCCAAGCCGTGGACAATCGGGGCCATTTACTCACTAGTATTACTATCATCTGACGTAGTTAGGTTAATGCACTGGGATATTTTCGGGTATCTCAGACATTCCAGCCTGGAGGTGTGTTGTGTTGCAAGTTTTATCGGCCTAGAAAACCTCCAGGATGAAATGTCAAGAATTCCTTTTTATTTTCAAAGCTGCAACAGCTTCTAATATGCAACTTGTAGATTACTTGCTACAGTGGAAATGGTTTTTAATCTGTAACACCTTCTTTGTAAATACGCAACTCCTTTCCCCCTGAGCAAGACTAGACCAGTGTTTGTTAATAAGTAGTTAGAGAAATGCTTGGCTACTGAATAAGTTGCGTGTTACCTCCCATGGCCATAACCAAAACACAAAGACATGCAAGTTCAGAGCTGCTGATAGTAAAAACTGGCCATCACTGCTTCAGGTTGGGTATGCAAATTGCATGCAAAACACCAACCCTTGCTGGTTGCTTCTGGGAAAGATAGGGCTCAATGTTTTCATACACATGCATGCCTGGTCTGTTCTTGTTAAATGCTGCCTAATTGTTTACAAACACGATTAGGTCTCAGCAGTGACTCAATCACTCTGCAGCATCCAGCTTGCAAGCATAAACACATGATGAGCGTAAACTGTTGCCCACCCCCCACATCAAGCATGTGACAGCACCACAAGGGACATATGTAGTCAATGTTCACTCATCCTGCTTTTCCACAATGGGAAAAGAGAAAAAGAAAATGGTCTAAACGAAACGCTGGGCTGAGGTTTATCTCGTCTTCATGGGCTGATTAATGTTCCAGTGATGGGAGTGTTTTTTAAGTGCTTGGTGGGAGTGGCCTGCTTGCTTTTTTTGAACAATGGCCAGAGAAAGCACAAGTAACACGAAAACAACTGAGGAATAAAGCACTTCTACCCAGTAGCTCATTCATAGTTCATTAAAGGTCATTTTGCTCATCTGTCAGTGGTCGGACAGTATCATTACTGCTTCATTAAAACTCTTAAAGTGTTTTTTGCTGTGCATAACGGACAAATATGTTTTTGATTTAAAATCGCAAATGTTTAACTTTTGCACATTTTGTCATGTTAAATAAAAGTTTTCATTTTTTTTATGCAATCCAAATAACTAAAATCAACAGTCCTTCAAACGGACTCCAGAAATCACTTAATTGGTAAAGTGAATCCACCTGTTTTTTTATGGATCATTCGCACACGCCGTTGCATTTAGGGACTTCTTTCAAAGTGATTTTTTTCTGGTGTGTTGTCTTATGGAGCAGGGTTCACTTTAGGAATGGGAGGTTGTGGGTGTGTTTTCCTTGCTTTGCTACAGGTCTGTGTTTTTGAAAGGGAAATAATTCATGTAACATGCTGCAGAACTCCCCAATATGAAGGCGCACATTTTCCGCTGAGGAGTGGAAATGTCTCTGTGTGACAAAATTTGTTTTTTCATAATGGAATAAATGGCTTCTCTCTTCATGTCACAATTCTCTAGATGTTGTAAATCAGAAAATAACATGATACACAGCAGGTACTTTCTCTTCTTTTCTTGTTATTTATGTTATACATTAGGAATTATCATTCATAAAGAGGAATATAATAAATACTTTGGCTTCTGTCTTTATCAGTTTGCAGTTTTTTTTATTTAAATTTGGAGAGCCATGTCCAATAAACAACATTTTGAAGAGCCTCTGTACTGTTTTTTTTAAATAACAAAAAATAAAAAAAGAATACCCCAAAAATAGCATATTCTGCATTAATTTAAGAAAAAAAAAATTAAGCTACCTGGATGTTTGGAAAGATGATGAGAGGGATGTTTCTCAGAAGAAATACTTTCACAAGTTAAAATATGACATTTACTGACTGCATCAATTACAATAATCTTGATGCCAGAGGCCATTTGTTCATGCTTGTGCTTTAAAAGCTATCTTCAAGGCAATAGGTCCCGCTTTATTTTGTATTTCACACAATAAGAAAGGTTGCATTCTCTTCCTCTCGACTTGGAATTTCTCTAAAAAGCTAGCATACTTGTCATCTGTGTGCAGTGCTGTTGCAAACTGAGACTGCCTTTAGCACCCGTAATACTGTATGTTTCCACTCTGCTCTCTGTGGCCCAATCCCTAACCGCCCCCTAAACACTAACCTTTAACCAGTGGCAGCTGGTCAATAGAGGTCGCTAGGGCACCGCCCTACTCACCCATTGACCTCGATTAAGAAATAATAAAACAAACAAAAAGAAATTACGAAATAAAAATACTTTTTAAATATATTAATATATTTTTTTTAGATGTGCAGGATAAATTAATCTTTAATGTCTAGTAAAGCTGTTTAGTTCGTTGTCGGATTGCTAACGCATTTCCGCCCTGGGGCGCAAAAAGCATTGCCCATAGACTCGTTTAAAGTTGTACCTGCGTTCCTGTTTAATGCAAACGATAGTACCATTACCAGCTAAAAGCAACTTTATACTTACGGTAATTTGCATACCACCTCTCACCACAACGTGGGATTGCAGACTGAAAACACTTTTCAGAAAGTTTTAAAATATTTTTGTTGGTATTCATGTAAATACACCGGTGTGATATCTTAGCATACATTTGATTGGTTTTTGGTATACGTTTCTTTTGAAGTTATAGCTTCCCCCCGGAGAAGAATCCTCCACTCCGGCCCTTCCTTTGACTATCAAATGTTACCCCCGATGAAGTCACAAAATGAATATAGTCAAATAAAGCAATTTGAAAGAGGATCATCCATTTTGGGATCAATGAGGAGTTGTTTTTCTTTTTGCTAACTTGTAATTTTCTGTCAGTGTAACAAAGATGCAGCAAATCAAAGGAACTTACATTTGAATGCATGCGTTTCTTTCACCAATTGGTCGCCGTTACACCTGCTGCCAAATTCCAGCGAGTGCACTGATGCAAACTCGCTTTTTAATATCTGAACGGTCCACTCACGCTACCTGCATGATTTGGGACGGTCCTTAATATGGCTGACGAAGGCTTTGTGCTTTGGGTTAGTGTTTTGGGGCCGATTTGGATTTCAGTCTGTTTCTAGTGCACCAAATCCAGTTTGGAATAGGATGGGCCACACCACTTTTGCAGGTGGTGGAGGCTTTGCCTTACACCAACCCTAAGCATACAGCTTGAGCTACAATGCAATGTTCATGTAAAAGCATATTCATATTTCAATGACCAAGTCAAAGTCCAGCCCTAAATGAAACTAAGAATCTATGGCAAGACTTTATTTTTCAGGTTCTTCCTATTCATCTAACTGAGCTCTGGTAATGTTTCATTAAGAGCAGAGCAGTAATTTTTAGTCAATATTTGAGCAAAACTGATAGAAACCCTCACAGAAAACCTGCTGCTATAACTAAAGCAAAAAGTGGTCCATAGAAAAAAGAAAAAAAAAAATGGCACAGGAGGCTATATACAAATTTACTGCACACTAAAACATGTAGAAAATCCTGTGATATTCTCATTCCTTTACTGCTTCTTTTTTATGTTGGTCTCACATTAGATTCCAATATTATCCAATTAGTTTTAGGGTTGTGCAAATTGACAAAAGCAAAAGGTGAGTGTAAGGTCTGTACTGTACTACTTTGCTAACTCTCCCATTAATCTGTTCTCATGTCTGACATTAGAAACATGTCTGTTCAAATTCAGTAAGGCACTGCCACATTCCAGACAGATCATATTGGCAAGGTAATATCTGCTCCTTAGTCTTCTTTCTCACCGCTCACACGGTTTCAATTTCTTGCCTTGGTTGGTGGGGCTCAGGATGAAGATGAAATGGGGGAGATGGTGACTTTTGAAGGCAGGCAGGGGAGAGCGGCAACAGTGGTCTGCGTCCCTCTGTCAGCTGCCGGGTCGGCAGTTGTTTTGCAGAGGGGCTTTGGGAAGTCCTTGCCCTCAGAGGTCAGCCCCGAACGCCTCCCAGTTCCTGCTTTGACAGACAACCAACGTTCACACAGGCATTTTCCTTGTTCCATTTCATCTGGAGGGCTTTTTCCCCCATCAGCTGCAAAAATGCATTGCTTAATGTGACACCAGTGACTTTGAGGACCATGGAAAAAGTATGTGCACCCCCGTATAGATTCCTTTTTTCCACCCTTAAAGGTCCTTTATCCTGTTCCTTTTATACTGTCCAAAGTCAACTCTATGCACTTATATGATGAAACATTGCTTTTCACACTGCATAATGTTAATTTATCATGAAATGTTACTTATTTTCTGGTGTTGTTTTTTCCAAGCCAGAAGAAAAATGCTTGGTTTCACTGTGACACACTCTACATGCCATTGAAATCCATGGCATAAGCTACATGAGGCGGCTTGCACGCCATCGCATAGCTTTCACAACTGCTTGCATCAAACACATATTTAATTGTAAAGTAAAGAGGAACAAAGCCTTTGCAAGGCTGTTATCTGCAAGTAAAGAACACACGAAACAGTATTTAACCTTTCCGTGAGTAGCCGACTTTAAACGATTAGTCCAGGAGTTCGTCATCATCTCCTCTGGAAGGCCCCTTAATATTTAATATCATCATTTAAAGCACTGCAGGCCTCACTTTTATCAGGTCAGATTTCCTGATTTAACAACCAGAAAGTTATGTTCTGGTGATTCCGAAGGTCACAATCTTTTTTGAGCCTCGGTGTCACAAAGGCATGTCTCAAATTTCCTAAAACGATCGTAATCGCTTAAACTTTTCGGAAGATGTTTGGTGCACTGACAAAAAGGTAACAAGGGAAAAGAAATTGTACGAACAGTCAAACAAGGTAATGATGATGATGTGATTGTCTGTTTTTTTTTCTTTTTTTTACTGCTAAAGACCTGGATGTTTCGCCATAACTGATAGATTTGAATTCGGTTCTCTACCAAAAATCCTTGATGCACATCTGTCCATCAGGGTTGTTAAGCTCAAGGTCTTATGCGGTTATGCAACAGGACATGATCCATCGGACACCTACAAATCAGTGGCGGCTGGTGAAAAATATTTTTGGTGGGGCTGATATAGCCTAGTGTATGTCTCCAACTAATCCGGAATAAGAATTCAAATAAACATTTGGACAATACATACAATTTAACAGTAATGATTTAATTTACTATATAATAACAGTAACAGGAATGATTTGGGTCACTGTGACGGGGTTCTTTGGCCTCCAAGAATCCAGGCTCAGTCGGGTTACCGGTGTTGGTGATTTATTGTGCTCAAAAACTCAAAACAGGGTGCAAAAGAAACTAAACATGTACAAGATACTCTGGGCCTCAGCCTCCCTCCAGTTACCAGCAATGTAACAAAGAAACAGAAAACAAAAATTGCCGCTTTTCTTCCCACAGCCCTCATTAAATAGTTTAAGCCCCTACAGGCTCTCTTATTTCTGATTTCTTCTCATAAATCAGTTTTGTCCATATATTACCTCCACAAACAATTGATGTACAAAAACAAATAATTTTTACAACTTAATTCTTTTACACAGATTCATTGACTTATTCAATTACACCAAACTGGGTTTGAACCCAGCAAAGACGCAGCCAGACTGAAGATGACAAGTCCCCGTAGCATAAACACGTACACACACACACACACACACACACACACACACACACACACACACACACACACACACACACACACACACACACGGCTAACCCCACTGAAATATTAAGTGTGCACCCTCAATACGCCAGCAGGTAACCAGGAACAGCTTGTGTGTTTTAAGTTCATGGAGCTACTGGGCTCAGCGCGAGTGTATTGGTCCTCACAAACACAGTATAACAGGAATGTGTGTGTGGCGCGCAAAGTTAGAGAGGTTGTTTTAAGCGACGAGGTGGATTCCTCACAGTCACAATAACCATGACATGAAATGTTCATATCCTACAACAGGGATGTTCTTCTGGCAAACGGGTAGATAAATAAGGATCTCACCGAATTTGGTGGAAGCTGCATCTCGTTCGTTACATTCGCCATCTTCCCTCTAACTGTCTGCACCTGCGCTTGGGTTCAGAAGCCTGTTAAAGCACAGTATTTTCAGCGCCCCAAGACCATAAAGTTCCGAGACGCTGATTGGCCATTAAATTCACCTAGCAATAGTACATGATTGACAGATTCTCTGCAAATGTGGGGCTGTCTGATCACAGCCCCCAGAACAGAGACGGTAGGAGTCTGTCTGTGGAAATCCACAAATTAATGACAGTAGATAGGGAAATGTAGTTTATATAATTTGTTTTGCTTATAGGTACACACTCTAGAGAGTAAAACTGACATTTATGAGTTAATTTCTAAAAATATATTTTACGTTTCTCTCTTCTTATCAGGGAGGGCGGTGCCCCAGCGCCCCCTATGGGCCGGCCGCCACTGCTACAAATCCACCTCTAAGTGGGTGAGTAAAGCAAATGTATAAGTGAGAAATGGCCAAAGTTTAAGTCCAGGTCAAAACGAATTGTCATTGTTCAAACTGGAACAGCATAAATCATGATTAAAAATGAAATTCCCTATCTCTGATATGAAATACTTAAAAGTATGAAAGTAGATTTTTCTCAGAAATTAAGCGTCCAGATTCATCAAAAATGACTTAATTGATGGCTGGCATTCTTGCACTTATGGTTCCCCAAAAAGATAAAATTAAATCCATAAACTCTGGCTGTGGTGGTGCCTGCAAAACATTAGCCAATTCACTTAGCCTACAGTCAAAACATTTTATGCTCGTGCCCCCAGTACATTATTTATGTAGGCTCCAAGCATAATTCATACGCTGTTTGGCTATTAGTCCGGCAATACGCCGAAGGAAGAAGAAGTACTTCTATGCTTGTTTGCTGCTAGGGCTTTTTTTTTAACCATTTGTTCACTCTTTTGTGTAAACTGGAGCATTAATGGCCAAATAGAAAATCCTGACAAACCTAACTGAAAAAAAAAGCCTTTTTTCGATGTATTTGAAAAGAGGAGAGTAAGTGGGAGAGTACGGAGCCGGCTGAATGTGTGTTTAGGAGATTCTTGCAAAGATGGCGTGAACTGAAGGAGAGTCTGAAAACGGATGCTTTAGTAGCAAAACTTCGTCTGAATTAAATGTTATTTGGTATATTACATTTAATTCTCTAGTAGGTACTGTATTTTTTCAAATTCTGAAACATGTACAGTGATAACGCCGGTCGACACATCTTGTTCTTGTGGAGATTTCCTGCTAACTAGGTGAATCCTGGGACTTTGCTGCCTCTCTGTGAAATACAAAATTACCGGCAGAGGCGTTTCCAGCATAGAGGTGGCACTGACGCATGCGCACCATTCAAAAATACACAAACAGCCATTGGACATATCTTCCACCACAAAATCCTCTTTCCTGCCTTTAAGTGTGACCAAAATAGTGTAAACTGGCACAGGTAAGGAGGTTGATACTTTTTAAGGGAAACTTTTATTTTAATGAAACAAAATAGAATAACAGTAGGGAAATAAACTAAAACTAAAGCTTTTCAGTGTTCTCAATCATTTGTTTTTTTAGATGAAAAAGACTTTTATCTTCTTATTTGGCAGGAAGCTCCAGTTTGTTTGGATCTGCTTTCCCAACCTCCTTTACACAGTTCTCTCTTATTTATTTCTTTTTTCAAAAGCGTCATATGTTGCCCTATTTTTACTTTGTACCCTTTGCCACAAACTCTTTTGGTTGGAAATGTAATTATTTCACCAACAACAGATGCCAGACTTCCTTTCAACGTTACCGACAGGAAGTTGTTTTTTTTGTGTGTGTGTGTGTTTTTTAACAGAGGTCCCATGACAGGGAAAGAAATCAAATTGGCCTGCAAGTATATAAATGCACTTCTTTCTATCAGGACCATATCAGTTGATCCAAAAATAGAGCAGCTCTGAAGGAAATTAGATCCCGCTGATTTCAAATGTTCCCCTTGCTATCTCTCGTGATTTGAAGCAGGAGTAAGAATGTTCTGCTTATTTGCCAAACTCTCCAAACGTAAAGCAACACCACGGTAATGGCTTTGTAAGATGGTGCTAAGAATATAAATTTGCCAACAGCAACAACATGATATACACTTTATTATACCAGAGAGACTGTTCTTTGTACATCCAGCAGGGAAAGAATAAACACACTGATGCGGATCACGACATTCGCTACTCACATCTCCTATGTAAACAGTATACTGAGCAAACAAAGCAAACTGCCTCAGACAGTTGAGACAAGACTATGGAAGCTGAGAGAGACGTTTTTTTTTTCTCTTAACCTTTGTTTATCTTGCATCTTGGCAGAATATGTCTGACCAGCCGGGAGAAGTCAGCACTCACATCACCAGAGTGTGTGGGTGCGACTTTCCAGGATCTGAACCCGCCTAACTAGCCTGCAAAAGTGCAGAGCATTTCTTTCAATCAATGGCTTCACTTTCTCTAAATGATTTTGACAGCTAATGGTAGCTTCCTCTTCATGTTTAATATTCAACCTCATACTGATGCTAACTCAGCTGAATAGAGGTCAAAGTTATTTTTATCAAAATAACTGACAAGTATTATTAATGAGGGCCTTTTTTTCCCTCTTCTTAGATAAGCTGCATGATGAGGTTGAACCTTTTTAAAAACGATGACAAAAATATATATTTTTTTGCAAATTCTTGTTTAAAGACTAAAACAAAATACAAATAACACATTTACAATATTAAAAATTCAGGCAAACTAAGCACTTCTCCAATTCCATTTTTTTTAAATACAATATATTAAACCAACCCTTACAGTTGGAGATGTGATGTTTGAACAAGGTTTAATGACAGTATCTAATATTTACTGTACATTAGCTTTAAATGGCACTGGAGCCTCTCCAGATAGAAAACATTAAAGCAGCAGAGCTTGTATGCAAACCTACCTCACCTTAATATTACATGTGTCTGATGCTTTTCTGGTTTAATTATGTCTGCTCTTGATTCCTTGAAGTTATTTATTGTGGGTACATTACACAGAAATTTGTCTCATGTAAGAGTGAAACTTCAAAAGAAAAATATTCAAATAAAAATGAAGTACATTTTGTGTTATTTAACTTATTTGACACTATATCAATAAACTTTCCTGAATTTAAGAGTTATGATGCAGTAAATTTACTCCTAGATGGACACTTTTTTCTAAACGTAAATGTTAGTGAGTGAATCTAGTTATTTACTTAGGAAATTAGTCAGTTTGTTAAGCGGCTAAGAGGACAAACTCAAGTTAAAATGTATGCATTTTAATGAACATGACACAATGGACCCCATCTTTACAAGGTTTGCACATTTTATAACGTGTGCAAACTAGGGATGCACGATATTGGGATTTTGGCCGATATCCGATATGCCGATATTTTAAAACTCATGTAGCCGATAACCGATATCGATACCGATGTTAAAACTGGACAAAAAGAAGTAGTCATTGAAAATAGCAGTTTTGTTATCCATTTCTGACACTATGAAAAATATTATACTCAAATATATTTTCATATGTTGATATCAAATTGATTTTTAAAAACGCGGTATTGATCTATTTTACTTTCAAAATCTCGTGAAATTTCAACGTTCTGTTACAAACTCTCGTGATATTTTGCAAATTTTTGTGAGATTTTGTTAGTAAAATAGATCGATACCACGTCAATATATCAACATATAAAAATATGGCAAAATTTCATGAATTTTTGGGGGATTTCGTAGCATAACGATGACATGTAGCAATATTTCATTAGTAAAAGAGATTGATATGGTGTTTTTAAATGGCAATATATCAGCATATGAAGATATTGGGATATTTTAATGTATCAATATTTTTTCCCTCGTCTTTAGAAATTTTTAAGTCTGTAAAAAAAGTTTTTGAGGAAGAAGAACAAGTTATATTTTGTTGTTTTTTTTTAGACTTTAGAAACTCAGAAGCTGATCAAATATCGGGTTAAATATCGTTGGGGCGGCCGATGTCCGATATTCAGTTTTAAGGCCGATACAGGCCGATACCGATAGGGGGCCGATTATATTGTGCATCCCTAGTGCAAACGTGTTTGCATGCACAGAGCAGATCTATTAAGAAGGTGCAAAGAGATATGGATGTTGAATTCAACAGGCAGCACATGCGTACCTTTTTTTGTGCATGTTGTTTATTTAAATGCAGGTCTTGTGTTAATGACCAAACCACAGAAATTAATTGTTGGAGAATATAAAAATGTAAATATTAACCACCTGTAAATGGATGTTTCAAATCTGGAACCAAACTGTTCGAACAGCTTTTCACCTTTATAGCACTTATGAAAGTCTGGCTCAAACTCAGCCACGAAAAGTTTAGCTTTTATTGTGACCACAAGGAAGTCATTGAGAGAGAGTCTGTGCATATGTAAACATATTTAGACCTTCAAAAATAACACTAGTAAAATTATATAAAGCCTGAATTAATGCACGCCAGGCAATCTTTATACAATTAAACCAAAACAAAGCAGCTTTCTAAAAATTTGGAACAAAAGGGGCCCATAAAGAATTACAGATTTTAGCATTAAGGTCCCATAAACTGGTAAAATTGCAAATGAATGAGGGAAAATTAGAACTTTCATGGTAACTGATTTTGTTATCATTATGAATAAATAAGTGGCTTTTGCATGTTTTTTTTTTTGTTTTTTATCTTGAGATCTAAGGTATGATGCTTTTTTATTTATTTATTTATTTTTTTTTGATAAATCATGTTTGATCCAAAAATGCAATACAATAAAGGAAAAAAAGGAAGTAGACAAACTATATGACATGCCACATGTCAACATATGTGGGAGCTTTCCTACTCCTCATGTAAGTCAGTAAAAAGCTATTTTGGCTTCCCATTCAAATCAATCTCCACTTCAAATTAAAGCAATACATATAAAATGATAAATGGTATTCTTAGTAAATGCAACACATTTTTATTTAATGCATTATTTTAAGTAAATGCCACTACTAAGGAATTATGTTTAAGTGGGAAATATTTTCTGTGGTTATTCGTGTCTGTTTGTGGAGAAAAAACACATTGGTTCCAGGAAGTGGGTTCTTTTTACTGACAACTTGGTAATGTTTGTTATTTTAAGGTTCCCCACACTGTCCAATCACCAAAGTGTGACTTACCAATCTGTAATAAAGGGCAAATAAGCAGGGAAACTAATAATAGCAGAAAACAAACCATATTTACATGGATACAAAGAAATGTCTATAACGGTCAAATATGAGATACCCTGCTCAAAGAAATAAAGAGAACACTCAAATAACTCATCCTAAATCTAAATGAATTAAATTGTATTACCGTATTTTCACGACTATAAGGCGCACTTAAACGTCTTTTTTTTCCCTCAAAATGTGCGGTGCGCCCTATGGTGCGGTGCGCCCTATGTGTGTTGTAACTGCGACTTTTGAGACCACCTCATTGAGGAGATGATGAAAGAGTGGCTGAATGTAAGGAGACCAGGTGTTTTTTTTCCACCCCTCACCATCGCTGTTAATATGTAACTCCATGCGTGCCCGTCTCACAGCTGATGTGAAAAACATGGGGAAACAAATTAACGCTGTGCTCGCTGTTCAACCGCTCGACATCGGTGTGAACCGGACTCAGCAGGTGCAGCAGAAGCAGCGAGTTTACATGCAAAGTCAATGGTTGACGCGCGTATAGGTGCAGCAAAAGGTCCCGCAGCGCGTTTTGGTGCAGCACGTCGGGAGCGTTTAAGCATCTGACGCACCGCCAACGCGCTGCTATGTTTTAAGTTAATTTATGCCTCAATAAACTGTATCAGAGGAGTAATCACAGCCCTGTGTCATCAGCGATGTGTCTCTCACGGCTGGTTCCCAGGTTTGAATAATACTTTGTAATAAATACACCTTGCAGCTTTATTTGCTGTGATCAGTGGGAATAAAGTAGTTTTAATATGTTTTTAAGTGAGAAAATCCACCTGAGAGGACATGTACCTGTATATAAAAAACGCGCCCTATAGTCCGGTGCGCCTTATGTGTGTGTTAAATACAGAAATGGCACACATAACTGAGAGTGCGCCTTTTAGTCCGGTGCGCCTTATGGTCGTGAAAATACGGTATTGAATATTTTGTTCTGTACAAATGTGAATGTGCTGACAACAAAATCACTCAAAATTTATCAATGGGAATCAATTTTTTACAACCAATGAAGGCCTGTTGCACACAATTTTTAAAGTGGAAAAACTAACTAGAGGATGATCTAGCTTTGGTGTAATTTCTTTAAAACAGGTCAAAATGAGGCTCAGTGTGACCTCCCTACTATGTTTTGGCATGCTCCTGATGAGGTGGTAAATGGGAACTCCTCCCAAACCAGGACTAAAGCATTCACCAACTCCTGGGCAGTCTGTGGTGCAATGTGACGTTGGTGGATGGATAGAGACAGATGTGTTCAAGCGGATTCAGTTCTATGGAACAGGCGGTCCAGTCCATTGCTTCAATACCTTCATCTTGCAGGAAAATATTGTCCTGCATTAAGAGGAATCCAGGGCCAGCCTCACCAGCCCATAGTCTCCCAAAGGGTCTGAGACTCTACATATTGTAGAGTCGTCTCATGCTACCATGACTGTAAAAGCACCGCTTAGGTTACGCTCACACTGGCCTTGATGCTCAATTCCGATTTTTTTGTGAAATCCGATTTTTTTGCGTTGCTGTTCATATTTCCGACTTGTATGTGATCTCCTATGTGAACTGCAGTCATACATCGCAAGTCTCCCGAATGCGCAGTAGAGGACGCAATGACGTCACAGGCCACGGTGCTCCATGTTTACGGAAGTAAACATGGATGGTAGTGCCGGCACGCATCTAGCTGTCTTTCCCAACCATAAAAACTCAATCTTTTCAGTATGTTTAAACACAAACGCTGCTCTCCACATCATCATCTGCCATGGTTGTTGTTTTTCTTGCCGCTTCTGCGTAGCAAGATGCCGAATGGTGACCTTTGTCGGGTATTAATGACGTTCAGGTCGGATGAATGCGACCTGGCCGTTCAGACACAGGTCGCATTTGAAAAGATCAGATTCATGATCAGGACCACATAGCCAGGTGGCCTGGGTCAGATTGGAAAAAAATCGGATCTGTGTTGTTCAGATTGCCATGAAAAGATCAGATCCAGGTCGAATATGGGCAAAAAAATCGGATTTGTGTTACTTCAGGCTGCAGTGTAAACGTAGCCTTAGATTCAAAAGTGATCAAATCATCAGCCAGAAAGAATAGGTACTGAGAAGTGGTCTGTGGTTCCCACCTGTAGATCCACTCCTTTGAGTGTGTCTTGCTAATTGCCAATCATTTCCACCTGTTGTCTATTCCATTTGCACAACAGCATGTGAAACTGATTGTCAATCGGTGTTGCTTCCTAAGTGGAGAGTTTGATTTCACAGAAGTTTGATTTGATTGAAGTTATGTGTTGCCTTCATCTTCCCTTTATTTTTTTTAGCAGTATATAAATCTGCTACTAAATTTGTTGTTATATGCAGTTTGCAGTTGAATGTTAATTTTCCTGCCGTCCATAAAACTTTATTTAACATCAGTAGCTCCTTCTATGGGGCCAGTATGATGAGTTTCCATTTCACGTCAAACCTCACTGTGATTATTCGTGGGAGTTGGAAATGTGTGAGCACAGGGCCTTGTGGCTGTGGTTGCTGTAGCAAGGGTGTTAACAACAATCTGAGATGGAACAAACGATCAATAAGGTGAAAAACAATTTAGTTCTGCACCCCTCCTAATTAAGCTGTAAAAAAAACAAAACAAGAACAGCGAGTTAACGATGTGCTGCATGGATGATCTAAACTGGATGTTGGATGTTTAACTGGAATTAAAGAACTTTTGTAAAAGAATGATTAAGGCAAAGGGGTCTCAATATTTGTAAGTGCTCAGTTATGAAGATTTCAGCACTGTGGTCGCATACCAACCAATAGCTCCTTTAACTGGATTTAGATAAGGTCTAAAATACAATTGAAACGAAACTGGATTTGACAACCGGAAATCTTCCCTCGACATGCTGATGAGACATTGTATTTTAACTGAGGTGACACAAATTTGCCAAGTTGCTTAAAATAAAAATTGTTGTGTGGATGGTTTCCAAAATTAGATTTCAAGTTAAATCCCTTTTTATTTTGGCTTCAAAGATGTCATTCTTTTAGGAACGAAAGACAAATGTAGCCATGTGATGTTTTGTACCAAGTGTTTTTTTTTTTTTTTTGTCGATGTGCTTTTAAGAATAAAGCGAAATTACCCATTTCACTTTTTTCTTCAAAATTATATAACTTAAATTAAATAGTTGGCTTATTTACTAGGTTCATTCTGCCAGAATTAGTAAAAAATAAGAAACAACTAAATGTTTCTTCTTTTGGTGCAAATTTTATTATGTGTTCTTTTTTCAAATGTTCTTTAAAATAAAAACAATATATAAGACAATGCTTAACCTATTAATAAGAATATTTCTGAATGGAGCAACAGTTAAAATTCTTTATTTATTTAAATTAGAAATAAAATGAACTGATTAATTCATATCTATTTAAATAGTCTTTACATTTGATTATCTAAGGGCATCGTGATAGACTGGCAACCTATTCAGCGTGAAATCTATAGATGCTGGAGATATATTAGGTGCAACAAAGAAAACATAAGGGCAACCATATTTATATAGAACCAAACACTGTTTTTGCCATGTTGTTTTTTGATGGATTCAAAGTTTAAATGCTTATTGAGTAGAATGTTACACTTTGAGCTGTTTTGCTCCTTTTTTTAGAGTAAAACTCTGAAAACAATCTATCTATAAGCTGGCTGATTATAAGCGTTATCTGCTCATTTAACTAGCCTGCAGTTGGATTCTTACAAATTTCAAAAAAACAATTTGATTTTTGATTTATTTTCTGCTTTGCAAACCGAAATAAACTCAGGTGGCTTCATCTGATTAACAAGGGTGCTCAGCATCAAGTGGGGGAGGGGCAGCACTGTGCTGTCCTTCATAAAGTTAACATTGTGCAGGATAGTTACACTGGCTTTGAAAGTTTATTTATTTATTGATGATGACAAACCTCGAAAATGTTCAAGTCCTGACCTGGAAAGTGATTACGTTGCGTTCCTGCTTTCCTTGATTTTTTTTTTTCTTAAATTCTCAAATACTGTACATTACTTTAAGTCTAATGGGTGGCTGCTGTATTTTTACAGCTTGTAGGACTATGAAGTATACAAGTCATTTCCAATGATAACACACAGCCAGTTCAGGTAATATGGATGAATATATGTTATCTTTAAGCAGGAGTGATACTCCAACAGGTGGGTTACTGTTTCTGTCCTATGATACCTTGCTGTTAGAATTAGGTGTGACTCTTTTCTGCATTTCTAAAGCCCCTCTCTACTCTACCAGGAGATGCTCACAGAATGACTTCTGCACTGTAGCATATAGGAACTGACGCTGATGGCGGAGGCAGGGGGAAGCAGCACAAAGACTTCTGATTGAAGATAATGCTTCCCGTTAGTTAAGCTGTCAGAGTGAGCTCCTGCTAAATAAGCCCAGCCTTCTGCTGAAATCGACACATGGCGAGAGATTGCTCATTTTTATAATAATGGAAGCATTCAGCTGCAAATTGGGGCTGATTATATCTGCTGAGAGCTTTTTAGAGGTTGCTTTTATGTGATGCGCAGCAGACTCTGCAAATCAGCACCCCAACCCTCCCCCAGCCGACCCAAGCTGGAACTGCACGAGAAACTGGAGCTGACAATTGTAACAAGCTTCTCCATCACCCTCACACCTTTAGAATAGAGCTCTGGAGGCATGATAACGTGACTTATAAATAGGTACCCTTTATTTGTTAGAACCTGCCTCTGTTTTCAAATAATGGTGGCCTTACAATTGTAAAAATAAAGGTGGGAATCATAAAGAAGGCTATTAAGTTTCATAGCGGAAATCCCACATTTACACAGATGGAGTCATAAACTTGCTTCAGACTTCACATTGTTTAATAGGTATAGCATGAGTTATTTTTGTTTGAGTTACAGCTGCAACCTGAGGCTTTTACTTTAGAGTATTTACCATTTTATCTTTATTAACTTTTCTTTTTAAAATCTTGTGAGGGTTGTAGGACACAGCTGTTATATTCATTCCCTCTCCAAATCCTGAAATTATGTGACAGTAAAAAAAAAAAGCTTGTAAGAAAATATCTGAGGGAAACGGCATAAGGAGGATTGTATATTACTGATAAAGTTTGTTGCCAGGCATACACTGTGTGATATTTTCAATCGTTGCACGCAGCTAAAGCTCAGTTTCTACGATGAAACTGCAGGGTTTAAAAGTTCACAGGTGTTCTCGCACTGTGCGGCCCGATGCTCTGATGCAATCTTATGATATCCGACTAAATTTCAAACATGTTTGATTTTCTCCGGACCTCACGATTCCTGATCAGGAGGTGGTCGTGAGAAGCTAATCGGCCCTCATTACCCCCTTTATACAACACGACGCACGACTAAGCTGAAAGTTGGCCCGATCGAAAAATTTTCACATGACTTGAGAATCGACCCGAAAAAGGCAAAACATTGTACAGTGTATTCCCGGCTTAAGAAGAGGAGGTCTCCGGTGTGTTCTCGCTACTGCTGCCACAACTTACTACAGAATCAAATGTAATTTACCTGTCCAGCAGAAGTTTTGTGACCAAAGCATCCATTTTCAGTCTATTTTGCTCCTTCAGGGCACGCCATCTCTCAAAAGAATCTCCTAAACACACATTTAGCTGGCTCCGTTCTCTCCCACTTTCTCTCCCTTCTTCAACTGCATCGAAGAAAGCCTTTCTTTTCCAGTTAGGTTTGTCAGGATTCTTTTCGGCCGTTGATGCTCCAATTTACACAAACGAGTGAACAAATGACTCAAAAAAACAGCAGCAGTATACAAGCATAGGGGTACTTCTTCATGCTTCAGCGTAATAGCGTTACCTTTGGAGCCTACATAAATAACATACCGGGGGCATGTACGCAAAATGTTTGATTGACAAACATGTAGCCAATCCACTTACGACAGTAGGCAAAGTGAATTGGCTCATTTTTTGTGGGCCCCTCCATGGCCAGAGATAATGGATTTTCTGGAGGAAGGGTGGAAGTGTAAGAATGCCATCCATCAATTAAGTCATGTTGATGAATCTGGACACATAATTTCTGAGAAATTATACCTTTTAATGTAGAATCAGCAAGCTGGTCCTTTGGTCGATTGAGATACATTTCGTTCATCTCAAAAGCTCTGGTCAAGCTGGTGGTAGAAATATGATCCTAATCATAAATCATAAGCTAAAATGTAAAACAATTCGGGAACACAAAACAGATCTATTCAGGTATTAGTACCAAATAAATATTCCAGTTTTTCTTCATTGGTTAGATAGTTAAACCATCAGTCTGATACTCTCTAACCCTGTTTAACATCTTTTCATGTTTACTCTCCTGGGTACATGGGTGGGACAAATCACCCTCCAACTGTGGAGCTTCTGGATCTCCTCATCTGTCAAGACAAATAATAGGTTAGAGCTTCAGAGGATACACACTGCTGGCACAGTTCTGTTTGTGGCTGTATTTTTTTAAGCGTCAAAAAAGGTTTATTATAAACCTTGAAGTGGGACAGCTGTCTGGTTAATGTCTCACGCAGAGCGGAGATGTAAAAACCCTGTGTGAACACTAATCTAACTTAGAAGGAAGCATTTGTGGTTTATTTAGGCATCCGTAAACTGTTGCTTGACGGCTGTATACAGACACATGACACCTGTAGAGCACATAAAAGAAGTCGCTAGCTCTTGGATTATTAGTGGCCTATCCGGCTTTTGTAATGCAGCTTTGTAGAGCTTTTGAATGCACCACTGACATTATGCCAAATAAGCTTGGAAAGCATTGGAATACTGATTTCAAATATGTATTTTTGGTTTTGTAAAGGAAAAAAAAATCAAGATTATCCTTCCTAACTGTAGTTGCATTGCTCTTTTATTAATTTATATTGTCTTCCTGAAACTAACATCTGTTTCTGGCATGTGGTGACCCACTATTGATTAGAGTCATATATAATCAAGCCTCTGTTGCTATTGTCTATCCAGCTTTGTCTCCTGTTGCCACATTAACCGGATTCACCATTGTTTATGCATCTAGTTATTCGGTGCTGGCCTTTCTAGCTGTCCAATGCTTTAATCGATGCATTGCAAAACGGCGTCATTCTCTATCATTGTGAGCCACTCTTTGGAAAGATATGGCTCACAATGCCATATATATATATATATATATATAGAGTGTTGGGAAAGTTCTCTTTCTACGTGAACTAGTTCAAAGTTCAGTTCACACATTTTAAAATGAACTAGTTCAGTTCATAGTTCATAATTCAAAACCAAAAAATGAACTAGTTCATAGTTCTTTTTTTTTTTTTTTCATATATTGCTCAATTACACCATAGCCTACTGTAGAACCACAGACAGCAATTATTTTATCAGTTGTAACACTGAAACTGTGCGTCAGATTTAATCTTCATATCCAGTTTTGAATCCTTATCCAACCAGGGTTTACATTAGCATTGAGGGGACAGATTTCCCCATTGTTGCTTTAACGCTTTGTTGCTGTCCATTCACTTCACACTAGTAGCAGCTGCAGCTTTCACCCCTACAGTATATTCTCAAAAACATCAGGAAAATGTGCTGCTTGAATGGTCTTTTTTATGAGTAATTATTAAAAGAAAAATAGGAAAGTAGTCTTTAAGGTGCAAATGTTTTTTTTTATTTTAATAATTTTTTTCCATTTGAAATTCCATTTCAATACATACTAAAAAGGAATACTGGAATCCTGGAAAATTATACCAGGCAGGTTTAACAAACAAGTTACATGGATAGTAAAACCCTCAAGAACAGGGGTCTTCTATGTTTTCCAGACAAGGACCCCCAAACTGATGGCGAGATGGAGCGGGGACCCCCTAACTATATATATTGTATGAAATTGTGTCATATAGTCACTCTATTACAGATGGAGTAATGTAAAGAAATTAATTTCTCCCTGGGATTATTAAAGTTTTTCTGATTCTGATTCCTGGTTGTTGTGAAGGAAACGGTGCCCAGCTTGAAAGAGCTCCTGTGTGTCGCTGAATGTGTGCATTGATGACTGAAAGACATCTTTTGTCTCCATTTATCTGTTTACTACAGTGTTTTGATTTCATGTTAATGAGTATTTAAAGACATTTCAATTAGTGGGGGAAAAAATTGCAGGGGGGGAATATAAAAATATCAACTAACCATGCAGACCCTCATGCAGTACCTCCGTAGACCCCCTAGGGGTCGCGGATCCCCTGTTGAAGACCTCCGCTCAAGAAGATTTTACTAACACAAACTGAGGGACCAAGCTGAGGTAGGAATTTAAGGTTACTGAAGTGCGGATTTTTTTACTGAAAGCCGGCGGGCAAACTTGTTGCCATCATCCTCACCGACCACCTGGTCATAAAACTGTTTTAAGTGATCATACTGCTGCTTTGTCGCCTCCACGCTGCTGTGGCTTCCACGCGGCATTTTGTTTAGATGACGCATGCGGCTGTAGGCTACGACGCTGGTAGCTGGTGTTGCCAGATTGGGTGTTTTTCCCGCTACATATTAAGGCCTGCTTACGGTTTGATTTAGCCGGGGTTTCGCCTGGAGGACTCTATAGAAATTTGGCAACCTATTAAACGGAGTTGAACTGAGAGAGCGTGCCGTTCACAGACACCAGAATGAACGAGTTCACAATAACGTTCATCAGGCAGTAATGCAGTATGTTCAGTTCACGTTCGCCCAAAATATGAACGAGTTCATGAACTTTCGTTCAATGAACGCGTTCAGGCACAACACTATATATATATATATTTCTTGGGGGGGGGGGGATGCAGCATTTTTAAACAACACGGGATATTTAAATAAGTATTTATTTGAAGCGGATGGATTGAATTTGCTCTCCTTATAATAAATCTCTGACGGTTTAAACAAAATAAAATGTAAATTGTATATAATTGGTAATATTTCGTAATCAGCAACTTATTGTAATACTATTAAAGTATAGTTACTAAATTACAACATACTAAATAATGACACCAGTTGGAAAGATTTTTGATCTTTAGATACATATTTGATAGTTTATATTGAAATATAATAAATAGGCTACTTATTACCTCAAATTTCTAATTTGATGTTGTTTTGAAGAAAATTAAACAAATAAATGCCTTTTTTGTACTGGGTAAATGTCACCTTACCACAAATATCCTACTGCAGATCTTTCTCAGTGACTTAATTTTTAAAAATTTACGAATGTCACTTCATCTCTGTATAACTGTATAATGTTAGCTATGCAATGTATGTTATCCAAAGAGCCATTTATTTTGGATACATTCATCAGAATCAAGTTCAGTTAAAAGTGTGTAAAATACATACAGGTGTTAGCTCCTTATGAGAATGTCTCTTTGAAGGCATGAGAATATTTCAAGCCTTATTTTAATGCAGATTAATATGAAAGTTAAGTCAACATCATGGAAGGAAAAGCCTATCGAAGTAGCCTATAACAAGCCTAAGATGTAATCATGTTTTTAAAACAGCACTAAGCAATTAATTGCTTTTGCAATATAATTGCGATTTAGCGAAGCTCAATTTGACGAGCAGACACCGACCAACGAAGACGCTGACTTTTTCACTCCAGCTTTTTAGGTGGTGATGATGCTCTTTAAGTGGGGAAGACAGGGTTGCAGCTTGCATGCAGATCAGTGCATGGGAGTAGAAGTAAGCACTTTATCAACCAACGGTTACAGTAAAGCCCTGTGAAAATGGACTCTGGGCAAGAAAGCTTTGAAGGTCATGAAAACAGTAAAACACCAAAATCTACATCTGCTAGTCATCAGTCCAAATAAAAGAAAATTAAATCGCAATCACATTATTGGTTGAAAGAAAAATTACAACTTAGATTTTTGGCTAAATCATTCAGCAGTTCAGTAGAACTTTGTGGGTATTAATGAATGAATATTTTGCTTCCAAGCACATAGACAAATATTTGTAAAGTAAAGCCACCTCTCTTATCTGGGTGCAGCGCATTTCATTCGCTTGCCAGATCAGACCATAGTCTGCAACGTCATGCTTCTGTCAGTGAGCCCCAGGGCAGCTGTGGCTACAATGTAGCTTGGCACCATCAGTGTGTGCGTGAATGGGTGAATGACTGAATGTAGTATAAAGTGCTTTGGTCAAGTCTCCTGACTTGAAAAAGCGCTATATAAGTACAGGCCATTTACCATTTACCATGCGGCCAAAATACAGGTTGTCTCGACTTGGATAATAGATTAAAAGATCTGCCCTGTGCAGATTAGCTGCTAGAACAGCCTCTTTTTTTAACTTGATTTGAATCATCATGCTCTGCCTCACATCTCCCCTCCCTGATCAGAGAAAGAAGGCATTTGTTTACAGTGCAGACACAACCTGGTTAAGGTAGCTGCTTCCTGGACGTAGCCTTCTTGCATAGTTGTTCTCCAACTGCTCCAAAAATTGTTTTAAAAGGTCAGCGATAGGTTGCTGCTCAGACACCAACTCATGAGGATTATTTAGATCTTTACTCATGTTTTGCTCTGTATTGAAAAAGGTATAATATAAACCAACCAAGTATAGTAGTAGCTCTGGTTTTCAAGTGTCTACGGAGCAGAATCCTCTACTTTGTTGTCATCCACCTTCTTTTAACCCCTTTAAAAGTACCAACAATCATATGTTATATGTTTAGTAGATGACAGAGGTTCAGTTCTTTTAAAAACATCACAGGTTTGACAAGCTGACATTGGCTGGTCAGTCTGGGTAGAGACTTTAGTTAATTGTTTAATATTGAAGGTTTAAAAAAAGTTCTGAATTTGATATCCGTTTTAGACATTAAGAAGTCTTAGATGTTTCAAATTTTTCTAAATAGGCTCTACAGGGATTTTACAGTGAGTGGTTTTGGAAGGGTAGCTTTTCACAAATGTGATTCACCTGTTGTGAGCAGCCGGCCAAAGCCTAGATTAGTACCTGTTGACCTATTGATTAAAGGTCAAGCAGGAGGAGGGATGTATCATTGCAAAGGATTAAGCAAGTGTCAGGTTCAAGAGATGTTCATCATTTAGTGCTAATGTGACCAAAACAAAAGTTGGCCACTTAGGGTAGCAGATGTCCACAGGTGAAGTGGTTACATGGCATAGATATACTCCCTGCCAGTTTTTGTGCAGCTGTATAGTGTGTGTGTACCTGTCTAACCATCAGAGTGAGGATCACTTTTTCAATTTCCCCATCAGATTGAGGACCAGTTGTTTCAAAGTGAGGAAATTTTGCTGTCCTCACAAGCTATTTTGCTAATGGTGAGTTTTAGGGCTAGGGTGTAAATTAGGGTGAGGTATGCATTGGTAATGGTTAGGTTTAGGGCATAGAAAGGGTTGAAAATGACCGAAAATCAATGGAAGCCAATGGGAGTCAGCACATGGTCCTCACTACATATAGCAGAACAAGTATTGTAGTTTGTGTGTGTGTGTGTGTGTGTGTGTGTGTGTGTGTGTGTGTGTGTGTGTGTGTGTGTGTGTGTGTGTGTGTGTGTGTGTGTGTGTGTGTGTGTGTGTGTGTGATCTAGGGGAGGCAGATTCAACGACAACAACCTGCTAACTCCTCTGCTTTAATAGGACCCGAGGTAAACAAGACTGTTCTATCCTGTAGCCTGAATAACACTCTTGTTTAACTTGGATGTTTGCTGATAGCCATTTAAAAAACATGTTGACTGATTCCCATCATTCCGCCTGTTGACACAGCCTACTATTAAACACACATTTCTCCATTCCTGTAAAAGGGCACACCTTGGTTAATTGTTTATTCCACGACTAACTTGATTGGTCTGAGCTATTGCGGTGGTAGAGTGATAAATTTGATGCAAATAAACAAGACTCTTAGAATCTCCCTGTGGTGAGTTTTTTTTTTTTTTTTTAGCTCTGTGTTCTTTGAAGTCTTGCAAAACTGTTAAGAAAAACACTTATGTCATTTTTAGGAAGCTTTTCTGTGAATCGTTGATTTCCTCCAACAGAATGGTTGTTCTGTCATTCTCCAAAAAATAAAAAAAAACATCAACATGTTAGAGAAACAAAAGAATCCTTCCAGATGAGACAGTTTTTGATTCTATTTTTAGTCAGCAGCCCTCTCAGAAGGGAAGTTGTCTATAGTTTTGTTGTTACTTGCTTTCCTTCCCCATAATCTACAATAGATGCAGATGTGTTATCCTTTGTGCTGTGAGGCCGTCTCTGTGTTTCTGGATCTCGGTATAGGACAAATCAATAAAAAAAAAAGTCAACTCAAGCCTTCCTGGGATACAGTAGTTATACAAGACAGGGACTGAATCCTTCTCACCATAGATGTGTATGGCTGCTCTCTCTCATGGAGAACTCTGAGGGCTGGCAGGCAATCTTTCTCTCTTTTATTATGACTTAAGACCTTTACAACCGGCAACGCGTTAGATTTTTAACTCCATTCTTAGGTGGCACTTTTCACAGATCTTGTCTGGCTCATTTTCATAGCGATTGGTGTTAGTTTCAAACACTGTGTTGTTTTCAGCTTGGATTTAACCTTTTATTTGACTTTGATCTCTCCTGCAAAAAATAAAGGATGTAATATGATGAGCAAGCACTGTTATATGAGAGTTGCAACATATCCCTTGTGGTTTGTAATATGTATTCTAGCTACTACATAGTTTTTTTGTGTAATTTGTGGGCTGGTTCAAAGCTTTGTGTTCCTGAGGACTGTCCAGTCCAGTTGTTATCAAGGGCAGTGTTTCTGCCTCCTACTACCCTCCCCTACACACTATTTTTTTCCCTGTTCTGAGCTGTGAGATGGGGGGAGGGGAGAGACCGGAGAGTTCAGCCTAGTTCTACAGCTTCAGCTCCTACTTTCCAGTGCTTAGACAGTGATCGATATGTTCAGACATGCTCTGTAGGACAGGCTGTGGGTTGGCTGTCTAATTTTCTTGTCCTCCTCCCTCGTGATCCATTTTGTTAGGGAAGTTTTGCTCAAATTTGAGTCATGGATGGCACAGGATGCACATGCAGGCTGATACGGCAATTGATTAGACTGAGGCCATAGAAACTGTGGCTAAGGATAAGACCAGTCCTGTAATGTTACATCATTTCTTTAAAATTTTTTGCTTTGTGTCTACCACCCTGACCAAAGCTGTTAGATATCAGGACTAACCAAACTTTAAAATGTGCAGTGGTCCAGTTTTCAATTAAGTGAAGTACTACTTTTTCTTTTTAAGAAAAGTAAGACAAAATTAAAATTGACACCTACGTTTCTCCAACTATTTAAGATAGGAATCAAAACATCAATGTTTGGTCTTGTGTGTTGCTGTGACTCAATTTCAACAGAAGAAAGGCGGAAAACTAAGGAGTATTTCTTCTTTGGAATCAGTGGTACTACGACATTTACCATTACATTTACTCATGTCCTTATAACCCTCCCATATTTGTGCTTATTACATAGTTCCTGGAAATTAATTATTTATTTTTGATTCCCTGACATAAACGGTTTTGGCTGTTACCAGTAAATCAGGCTGACTGGAAATAAATCAACAAGCTGTGTACCCCGCTACCTTGGTTCGCATTAGCTACACACAGTGAAGATAAGATCATAACCTCCACTTCCTGGAGACAAAGATGTATGCAGCTAAAACATTACTGTCAGTATGTGAAAAACCAAAGGAAATGTATAATTATGATAGGGTCTACATAGATAAAGTAGGAGGTTTGAATAAAGATACTTTTTTGGGGGAAGGTGTTTATATGTTAGTGAATCATTATTAGTTGTCTATAATTAGCCAAAAAAAGTAACAACATTCACTTTTAAAATAATTTAAAACAGCTAAAGTTGTCCCAATTTGTTTCTTTTTCTATAATGACACTGATCCAAGTGCTTCATGATTAGTTCTTTGCCCAATTAAGTTAACGTCATGCGTATGCCTTAAAATCCTTAAGATTACAGTAGGGCTGAAACAATTAATCGGATTAATAGTGATTAATCGATTATTGAAATAAGCGTCAACTAGTTTAGTAATCGATTAATCATTAACTGAAGTTTAGAGACTGTAAAATATATTTTTGGCTGACATTGTGACCCACTTAGAGCAGTAATTATATCAAAATAAAATAAAAAAATATATGAACGTTTTAAATTTAAGATAAAAATATGTTTTGCCTGTCATTTTCTCTATCCAGAACCCCTCAAGCTGGGCGTACACTGTGCGATTTTCGGGGCGATTTTCCAGTCATGTGAGAATTTTTTTCGCTCGGGCCGACGTTCAGCCTGATTGTGAGTCATGTAGTGTACAGGGGGTTACGAGGGGCGATCAGCCTCTCACGACCACACCTCCTGATCAGGAATCGTGAGTTCGGACGAAAATCAAACATATTTGTTTTTCTCCCGAACTTACGACCGTCATGGGCAAATCGCTCAGTGCGCATGCACAAACAAGGATTCTTCTTTTTATCCGTCCTCTCAGATGTAAACCACGAAGCATGGCGGGGTGCGAGTGAAATGGAATTCTTTCTGCAAAATTGACAGACCATAGGAGCCATGTTTGCTCAGCCATGTCTTTGTCAAAATATGTCATCACCTTTTCTTTTTAGGGCTTTCAGCACAGAATTGGACAAATGCCAAGGCAGCGCGTTTCACTATAGTGAGCTTCATATTCCCCTTCTATTTGTTTGGCTTCCGGATAGACAATTCAAATCAGCTCCATCTCACTGCGGAGCTGAGTCCGACGTGCTTTTTAGTCGTGCAGTGTGAGCAGTTAGATCGCATCAGAGCGTCGGGCCGAACATACTTCGTGAGCTGTGAACTCACACTGTACGACGAAACCCGTCGTAAGTGTCGTACAGTGTGAATTCACAGTGAGTTCATGCAGGTACTGATCAAACTGTATGACGAAACCCCAGCTGTGTGCAACGATTGAAAAAATCGCACAGTGTATGCCCGGCTTTAGGTGGAAAAGTTTTAGTTTCAACTGGTTTAATTTCGTAAAAAGTCTTCTTTAAGGAAGCTTTGGCTATCGGATTATTAATCGATTTGCAAATAGTCGTTAGTCGCAGCCCTAAAGTACAGTAAAAACCTTTCTGCATTTTTACCAGTATTAGTTGATCTAAATCAATTTCATGATAGTTTTCACCTTAAAACATTCAATATTGTCATTCGGCTTGCCACAGAAGAACTAGAGGGCCCTTCTCTTTTGTCCCGCCTTCCTTAAAGGACCCAGCTCTTGCTCCTCCCACATTAATCTTTGCTTTGTACCATCTTCAGCCTTTAGTTTAAGCTTTAGGTGTTGCTTCAAATGTATTTTAATCAACCCTTTGAAAAACAGCCAAACCGTGAATTACATCTTTCTCTGCTGTAGGCACCTTGCCTGTTCCACTACACCCCTTTACTAGAGGCAGCTTTTTCCTCACCAGTGCCTCACGATACTGCAGAGCTTCTGCAGTTTCCACAAGACAGCATTAATATACTTAGTACTTAAAGTAATAAAATGTTTAACAAACAGCCATTTATTCTTAAATACAAATCTGACTTAATATAGCCGCAGTGGTCAATAAACTCACGTGTCTCCTGTTAACAATATTCACTTTGTTTGCTAAGTCTAAGCTAACCTGAGCATATTTGCTTGTTTTATGACTCCTTTGTAATTCAAACTCATTCATGTTTCCATCTGGTTCCAAGTAATTGTTTGTAGTTAAAACATGATTTTTTTTTCCTATCCTGCTATTATTATTTAATTTTTTTTAAAAATACAGTTAAAACTGTGCATAACAAGGTCACTTTAACGGTGGAGTTTTCTTATATGTTTGCAGTAATTGCAGTGAACTGGATGTTTAGTCAGAAATTCTGAAACCAATTATTATTTGGTATTTCTTAAAATACGATGTGTCCATTATGGACACAGCTTCTGAAAATACGCTATTATTTAGATTAAAATAAAAATAAATACAAATGCCTAGATTTGTATTTTTTCATTTCAGGCCTTTAAAATAGCGCATAAACAGAAACAAAAAAAGTAAACACATAAAACCCGATTATAAACCACCCCGCTCTTTTTACCCTGGTTTAACCCCCCCCCCCCATGCTGCAACAAATAACACAACAGTCATTATGGCAACATCCCCTAATCTGAAAAAAAAAATGATGACAGTGTCTGAGAATACTTTTCAGTACATCCCTTGAATGCATACTTTTTATTCTCGAATTTTAGGAAAACTAATTCATACATGAGGGGGGTTCTGGGACTTCAACTCGACAGGGAATTCAACATCTGGCCAGCAGAGAATATAGGCAAAAGAGACACTTTATAGACCATTAGCAGTTATTTCCCAAGCTGTGTGTAACTTTAGGACTGTAGAATGTTTATCTTTGTAGGAGGAACCTCTGGCATAAGTTGTGGAGCAGTATCGTTCCTCTGGTCACATGATCTTGATACATTAAATCCACAGAAACACAAATAGATAAAAAAAAAATATAGTGTTACACATACAAACTAAATATAAAAGACTAACTGCTCAATAAGTTATACAGAACAACTTTATATGCATGCAGAGCGATCTACTACTGTAGAAATTTGTAAGGTCCCTTGGTCACTTTAAGACAGACGGTGATGGAGCTACTAGTGTTTTTGTTTTGTTTTTCTTTGTTGAATTTTAGGGGGAAAAATGTTAAATGGGCAAAGCATTAAAAAAAAAACTATTCCTGTCCCTCTAGCTTTTTTAAGTCTGAATAAAAATAGTAAACATTAAAATTTCAGGTTAAATTTGAACTACTCAGGTTCTCTGTTTGATATCAGTATTGCATCAATGGAAAAGGTCAAAAGAGTTTTCTTAAGAAAGTTCATAGTACTTTGGTAAAAACACATATATTTATGACTTTCTATATTTCTACATCGAGATAAATTATATTATTAGCATCCGCTTATTCTGTCTTTCCTGTCTATCACCCTGTTCATTCCTGTTACACTTAGGTATTCTAGATATTGTTTAAGTCTCTTTGGGCCAGTTGGTTGCATCCCATTTCTGTTTAAGCCAGATTGAAGTAAACCTGCATACTAATGCAGAGGATCCAGGTAGACACCCAAGCTTTGAAATTAGGTCCTTAGTTTTACTATTTTCTCCTTCTCTCTTGTGTTTTCAGACTCGCTGATACACCTGCTGAGTTCACTCATATTCCCTCTGTAACTTTTCCATTTTTCCTATCAGAAGATAGATAGGAAAGGTTTCCACTCTCCATCCTAATGTCCCTGTGAGCCGCTACAGATGGTGACAGGTTGCCAATACACACATTACCAGGGCAGTGAAGCCAAGGAAGCTTTGTCAGCCATCACTCATTTCATCTCTGTATCTTGAGGTTAATGGCCCCCAAAATAGAAAAAAAAAATGTTCGTACCTCCAGAAGAGATTAAGAAGATCGTATTTGTAGGGTGATTTTTTTTCTTTTTTTGGGAGAGGAAGCATTAGCCTTGCGGCAGTGTCTGTGCTCATGGAGGGGGAGGGGGCCAGCAGGATCCTGTGTGTCAGCAGCCTGCATGTGAGACGTTGCCTGCTGGAAGTGCATCCCTGGCACATGTCCAAAAGCCCAGCCCACACTCTTTTATGCCCCCTTTCCCTTCCTGGTCTATCTTCCTCTTTTGTGTCACAGTACAGAGAACAGAGTCTTTACAATGACTACTGCCTAACCATGTGGAGATGAATCATGGAAGGCTGCTGTTCATAAAAAACAAATACATAGATGTTATTGTATTCATCGAGGTGAAGCTCTATACAATATATTGTTAATAAAATGACATTGTGTTTTAGTTATATTATAACAAAAGATTAGATTGAATAAATAATAGAATGATATATTTATTCCTGCTTATATAGAGCAATATGGTTCCCAGTTAACCAAAGCCCAACATTTACTATCTCCAATCATTTTTATATAAAGTAAGACCAATAAAAAAGGATCATTATAAGGATACCGAAGACTATGTGTATTCTATAAAGTTGATGCTATAAACAGCTCTCATTGCAGAGGCTTCTATGGCATGCATTTCTCCATCAGTGTGGTATATGTGGGCCATCCACCCATGCTTCTACTTAATAGTGACAGACTTCATAGATTTGCTTTTGGGTTTTGGTCATGCAGTTCCAAGAACAAACAATGCTGTGGTTATTGAAACGACTTTTGGTACTTTTGAGTGTTGTGAACCGGCACTAAGTTTACTTGGAAATGAAATCAGCATATTTATAAAGCTGTTAAGTAAAGGGGAGCATGAAATGTTCTGTAACTGACCTAGCAGACAGCTTCACTGACTTTGGTCTAGACTTTGGATTTGCCTCACAATCCCCAGAGGGCTGCAGCTCTCCCTGTCACATGTATGTGTTACTATTTCTACCAAAGTTGTTTCCCCACTAAGCCCTTGTTTAGTATGCCAAGGTAATTAGCCAAGATCATCAAGTGAATAGAAGTAGACACCTACCATAATAAGTCAGAGTATAATGGATCTACATAACAGATTGACACTTTTTTTGTTGAATTCTTTAAAACGAATACAATTTTTTACAATCTTCTAATGTATATAGTTGCACCTGTATAAGCAGCGGTTTGTTTTTTTCTCAGATAAACCTTCAGTGACTATATGCTGATTTGACTTGATTTGAATGGAGCAGAAAATTGCCTTTTGTCCTGTTCTTGTAGCGGAAGGAGTCTGCAGTCTTTCAGTGAAGCTGTCATGGAGGAGCGCTGCTTCTCTTCGCTCAGTGAGGGATATCTGCACAGGAAATACGTTGGGAGGGAGTAAACACCTGCTAGTCCCCCCCTTCCCCTCGCAGTCACTAAGATATACACGAACCACACTCAACCACATGTGTGCTTAAAAAGGCAGACTTTTCTCTTTGGTGTTTTTGATCAACAGTAAACAACAGATCAAGCGTCCAGCTGTTGAGACTGCCACCATTGCAACACTTTCCCTTTTTGCACAGTGAGATTTAAACCTATACAAACGTGTTTTGTTTTTTTCCTTGGAAAAAAGCATGGTGTTGCTTCCAATGACAGATGCTTCTTCAATGTAATATTATTGTAAATGCATTGTTTTTGGACATTAAGCTCACATTCATACCCTTTTTCTTTCATTTCAGGCATGGAAGAAACGCTGGTTTATGCTTCGGAGTGGCCGAATGAGCGGTGACCCCGATGTTCTGGAGTATTACAAAAACGACCACTCGAAGAAGCCCATCCGGGTCATCGACCTGCACTGCTGTGAGCAGGTGGACGCTGGCCTGACCTTCAAGAGGAAGGAATTCCAGGACAGCTTTGTCTTCGACATCAAGACCTCAGATCGCACTTTTTATCTCGTAGCTGAGACGGAGGAAGAGATGAACAAGTGGGTCCGCTCCATCTGTCAGCTGTGTGGTTTTAACCAGTCCGACGACACTCATGGTAAAGGACGTTTTTGTGTTTCTGACCTTCTTCTAATTGTCCTCTTAGGATGAATGTATTTTGTTTTCCATTTTTATATTGGGCCACTTCACTGTCGTAATTTCTTTTGAAAGGGATGCTTGCAGGTGTAAAAATCAAACTTTGGACTTATTCACTGAGTTAACAAAGAGCACTGCTCTGGCATTATAACTGTATTCCCATTTATTGAGTATTTTCAGCCTTTTATACACATTAACAGAACATATACCCTTAATTTATGACAATATGGCCTTTTTTTGGCTCTTGACGGCTAGATAAATTACTATGCTGGGCCGCATCCAGCCTGAGGTAGATTCTAATGGAGCACCATACATCACTCTGAATAAAGTAAGGCAGTTTTAAATCACCAGTTTATTGGAGTATAACATGTAAGTATAAGGATGTTGTTGGTTTTTAAATAATAGAAACTTGATTATGTTAGGAAACTGTCTTATGTTGGTCAAGATTGTCCTAAAGTGAGAGTGTCATGTAAGGTCATGCCTGCTGACACATCTGTAGACCTTAAACTAAGGTATAGTCTATAACTCTATCTAAAATAATATGTATCTTTTAATGTAATATTTAGCTTATGAACTTATTTATAATAATCCAGCAAGATCTATTTAATAATACTTTGGTATTTCTTATTTTTTGCCAAATATTGATGATCTTTTCAAATAGTTTAGCATCACACTTGAGCAGTTTTATCTCAGTTATTTGAGAGAAAAATAATGATAAAATATTTGTGTCACAGAGTTTTCTTATGATTTTTCTCTTTTTGATTGATTCTTTCTCTCATCCTGGTTGCTTCTATACAAGGTTTGGCATTATTAGTGTGGGCATTTGCCTGATGATGCACGTTTTTGGTTTTATCTTTTTGTCATCATTTCACCTTTCACTTAGGGTGCAGTAGTGTTCTACTTAAGCAACTCTTTAGCTCTGCAGCAGATTCATGCATGAGTAGGATATATTATCCAGCAAGGATTTTTACCTTTGATAGTGTGTTTTTTTTTCTCAGTTGGTCAAATAGTACACCATTCGCCCTAACCCTTCTGGGTGAGCTTATCAAAGTAAATTCTCAGTTTTAGATAAGGTGCTTCTCTAACACACAAAATCTTATAAGATGGCCACAGAAGAGTAAACAAAGAGTCATAATAAGTGCTTCCTGAGGCCCATGAGTTTTCAGCCTTCTTAGAATTTGGATACAAAAATTTCAAACATGATATCATTATCCAAGAAAATATAAAATTTCTTAATACCACAGGGATAAAAATGAAAAGTAATTACAAGCATAAACGTATTTTTCTGAACGTAAAAAATCTACTTCTACCTCTGAGTAGAATCACAGAATCTACATATGCAAAAAGATGCAAAATAACCAAAACATAACCTCTTCTGAAAACTTTTTAACATTGTCTGATGTAATATTCTTTTAAACTGCAAATAATCAAATAATCTAAAATCAACAATAGTAAAAATATGCAAACACCACTTGTCTTTAGTATCTGTACAAAGACAAATTGTCTGGATACAGTGTTAGAGTATCAATACTTTTCAGAGTAACCTTAGCTCTGATCCAACCTGTAAATAATATGAGTGTTATTACTCCTGTACAGTTTACTGTGAATATCCAGGTACTTATTCATGATAATGGATTTTTGCCCATCATATCAGGCCTCCTAATGCTTAGAGGTCCATGTAAGAATGTATTTAAGTAATGCTCAAATGAGAAATTGCCATACAGAACTCTGATTTTATGAGCATCAATAAATGAGCTTTTTACTCTCATTATCTTTTATTATGCTTACCGCCTTTTATGACTGAATAATTCCATTGCCATAAATGCTAACTAATTCATTGTAGTCATTTGCATAGATTTCACAATTTTCTTTTTAGATCAGCCCCATTTCTCTAGTTTTTTCCTTGCCATCTAGTTTGTATTCATGCTGTTGTTTTCCCGCCGTTGACAGCTGGTGGACGTTAATTTCGGTGCACATGGTCGATCATCCGAAGCAGGCAGTGTGTCCAGGTGTAGAACTGGAAAATAAAACTATTATGAAGTGTTTAATGATCCTCATGTCACATAAACATCCCCATGTCCATATGGGGCAAATAGCATAGTCTTGCTCCCCTTCTTTTAACATGAATTGTAGTTTGCAAGGTTATGGCTGGATGGAGGAAATATTTCAATATAAAGACAATTGTACCTTTAGTCTGAAAATGGAATAGGCTTTTTTTTCACTAAGGTCTGTTTTTACAGAAGTGTCTAGTTCCTTTTCTAGTTCAGTTTTGTCTGAGTTTTTTCACTATCTAAATGCATTTTCAATCTTGTTTTTAGCACATCTAAAATCCAAATAGAGAAGTTGAGAACATGCATCTCTTGAAACGCATCCATTTTCAGAAAAACCTGTCTGTGCTTTCTCAGAAAGCAAAATTTAAGATAGAAAAAAGTAACACATTTTTCAACAGCATAATACACCAGACCTAGCAGCTTGTTAGTGAGACACATTTTAAAATAATAATAATAATAAAAAAACGTATCAGTCATTTCCAGTTAAAGAGTAATAAATAAATCCTTAATGGAATTTTGTGCAGCAGCTATAAAAAGCAAGGAAGTTTAAACAGACATGGAGAAAACTAACTTTTAGTTGCTCTTGTTGCTGTTAAATCCACAACCTAAAGAAATGCCATAGACAGGTTGTCAGGCCAGCAGCATGGCTATTAAGAGGTTACTGCCCAGATAGATTAAAAGGCTAGACTAGGAGAACATTGTTTAGAAAATCAGTTAAAAGACTGTGGAGCAGCTGTAGGAATCAGCAGCTCAGGTGGTAATGTTGTTAACTACTTTGTGTATTCTCACTGATTCTGACCTTTTATGGTGGAGTTACAAAAAAAAAAAAAACACTGTTAAAACAGGATATAAAAAACATAGTATAAAGCCTTGAAGGGAATATGGCAGAAATGTGGGAGGTCAGGAGCTAACCAAGTTACCAGAAATACAACAGAATGGCTTTGATTAATATATTTATGTAATAGAATGGCCCAGTTATAGATAAGACCTATATCCAGTTAAAGAAAAACAATGTGGCAAGACTTAAAAACAGCGTTTTATTAAATGCTCTACACATAAAGTTATTATTACTGTATGTCTCCGTGAGCCGTCAGTTTAACATTGTTCTAATGTAGGCACCATGTGTAAAACTATATCCTTTGAAAAAGGTTTACATCAATCGATCAAAGAAACTGGTTGACACTATAGCGTTCTTGAAAAGCTATGCGTGTTCTTCCTGTTTTTCTGTTCCATTTTTTTTTTTGCTTTCCGTTGCCATGCGAAAGACCAACACATTATTAAAGTAGCCTAAATAACAAGCATTTTCTTTCACAAACTTGCGTTGCACAACAGGCTGTTTTTTTTCTTTTTTTTTTTTTTTGGGGTGGGGGGTCAGATTTTGGAGATATTTATGGTGCTATAGCCAAAAAAAAATACCTGCTTTAGAATCTTTAACCCTTTATAGGGCACCCAGTGAAATACTTTAAAAATCAAAATTGGAAACCAATAGTGAATCCAGGACACAGACATGGGCAATATGGAGTCAACAAGTCATCTCCATGTCATGTATTTGTTCTACCCAGCAACTGAAGCAGGTGAGTCCAATATTCACCGTGAATTAACCTGTGCAGATTGGACTCACCTGGTTAATTGGCTGGGTAGATTAAATACATGATATGGAGATGACTTGTTGACTCCACATTCCCCATGTCTGCCAGGACAAGAACTTATTACCTTTGTAACATTCATAAAATATGGATATTTTGATGGCAAAAAGTACTGTCAAGATAATAACAAGAAACGCCAACTTTCCCGAATATATTAGGAAAAATAACAAAAGTACTTCAATAAGAAATTCATGAAAAACACTCTGAGAGTGAAAGAAACACATTTTTTTTGGTACAACATAACCTTCGAGGCATTAATGCTGATACTGTCACCTATATTTTTTTAGTTTATAAACCTAAATATCATTATTAACTGGGCTTAATAACTTTTTATCTTTGCTTTTTAGCTTTTTACCTTTTTTGCTGGACTTGTTAATTTTTTTCCAACTTAATTTACAGCAGGTAATATATCACTCAAGGGCTCATCTGATCAATCACATGCCGAAATAAGTTGCACAACCATGTAGCAGTATGTTTGCCGGACGGCTGGATATAGACCTTGTGCTTCTAGACCTCACTGAGGGACGGGGGGGGGTTGGATCCATTTGTAAGGGGTATGCAAGTGATGACAAACTTGCCCTATAAAGGGTTAATGATGTTTTGTTAAGACCCCAGGCTCAGACTGTTTTACTGATTGTTTTAAATATCACACATGCACTGGTATAATTGGGCAGTTTCATCATTAGTTTTTGATTATTTTGATCAATACAAAAGAAATACAGACATAAAAGATTGATCAGCTTCTATAGATAAAAGTAGGCCAAATAGTTATATTTATATGTTTAGTCCAAACTTCTCAAAGTTGTGCATATTTGTTGAATCGAACAACTGATAAGGCAGATCTTAAGGGAGGGAAAATTCTCAGTACTTTTAAAAAAAAAGGTCTCTTCCCACTCTAGTTGACACTATCTGTTCAAAACGCAGTGAACGTGCAAAGGATTCTCTATCTGATGAACTCTAGCTGTGCTTCGTCTTTAAACAGCAGCACCTAAACCGGTTTTCGCAGCATTTTCTCAGCTGATGCAGAATCCTTGGCTTGTTTTTCTTCAACCCGGTCCTTCTGGTATGCGCATGTTATTTACACAAACAAAAACAAGAAAAGGCTAACTTATTAGGAGCTAAAGGATCCAGCAGTCGGTTGTAGATCGGAGCGATTGTGTCATCAAACTGTCTGGGAATTCCCTCTCTGAAAGAAAAACAAGCAAGACTTTAAAAACCTGTGAAGTTAGTTCCTCTTATGGAAATTCTGCATGTTGACACAGATAGCAGGATGGCTAAGCAGGTAATGTTTGTTCTCACATAAAAAGTGTTAACCAGCTTAAAGTTTGCTGATCAGGATTATGCAGATGTGGAAGGTTGATGAAGAGATAGCAGCAGTGGAGTTGTTTCTTGGATTAGGTAACTTTGAATAGTCATGTTAAACACTTTTCACAAAGTGTATTGTAACAGGCTATTAAAAAGAGCCTATTTAAATACAGTGAACTCAACCAAGTGTTACCACATCCCAAACACAAATATATTTATTTTTGTTTGTTTTTGCTATAAACCAATAAAAAGTAGCAGTGATCCTTGTTTTACTTTTTTTTTCTTCAATCAAGTTTGGAAAAAGTTTGCATGCATCTTATTTAGCTCCTTTTATTGGTTTTACCCCTAAATAAAATATCTGCGTGACTCAGTCCACCCTTTGGAAACATTAGTAAAGACGCGAGGAAACAGGAGCAGACTAGAGTGGTCAGCTTCAAGCACAGTTAGGGTACAAATCCTTAGATTCAATCATCTCTTAACACTTTAGTCAATCATCTACAAATTGAAAGACGAAAGTAAAACTCTAAACTTTCCAAGACATGAACATCCTCCTAAAGAGATCATTAATCAGAGAAGATCCACTGCTTAGAATATATAAATACAATAATATTTTGGTGAAGCACTTTTAGCCATGCACTCTATAAACATCATTTATTTTAAGAAATGTAATCACTGTTAAATTTATAGGGATCTAATCTGCAGTTTGCCATAAGCCATATAATGATCACAGCAAATATATGGAAGAGGGAAATCAGTTCAGATTTAGCTAAGATGTAACTTTTTGGTCTGGATGTTAAAGGCTAGGTGTGGTGAGAAATAAGTCCTCCAAAATATCGTCCTCAACGGGACGCTGTTCTTTAGAGAGGGCAAAGAAACTGGTCAGAAAATTTAGGAAAAGAGAAGTGGAGGTAAAAACCTGGTGCCGGAAAAGATGAGAAACCAAAGGTTTACTTTACAAGAACTAAACCGTACCAAAATAATCACAAATATATGAAGGTGAAATTCCTAGAAAATTCTGTGATCTAAAAAGTGTTTAATGAAGTTTAATTTCAAATGCTTGAAAAATGTTTGACACTTTCTATTAGGGCTGCAACTAATGATTATTTTGCAAATAATCAATTATTTTTTCGATTAATCGATTGATTGATAAGGGCTGGTCAGTGGCGCAGTGGATAGTAATGCCGGCTTTCAACAATGAGTATTGTGGGTTCGATTAACGGCCTGGGGTCTTTCTGCATGGAGTTTGCATGTTCTCCCTGAGCATGCGTGGGTTCCCTTCGGGTACTCTTCTTCCCACAGTCCAAAAACATGACTGTTAGGTTAATTGGCTTCTCTAAATTCTCCTTAGGTGTTGTTTGTCTTGTGTGTCTCTGTGTTGCCCTGCGATGGACTGCTGACCTGTCCAGGGTGTACCCCACCTCTTGCCCGTAGACGGCACCCCTCGTGATCCCACTGTCAGAAAATGGATGGATAGATGGAATCGACTGATAATTAGATAGCCAAAGATTCCTTAAAAAAGGTTTTTCACTACATTAAACCCAGTGAAAATGATGAGTTCTGTATACAGCATATTGAGAGACAAAAAAGTTTTGCTTTCTAAAATGCAAAATGTTTATGTATTTTATTACAATTTTGATATAATTACTGCTCTAATAGGGTTGCTCTGTCAACTAAAGGCACGTTTTAGAGTCTCTATACTCCAGTTTTAATCAATTGCTAAATTAGTTGATGATTATTTCAGTAATCGATTAATCCTATTAAATGTTTCAGCCCTACATTCTATTAGTAATCTTTTTTTTTAACATGCTATTTTCTTTTACAATTTAGTGCTCAGTAGGCGCGACTACATCAAGCCAGGTGTAAGTAATCAAGCTAAAGGCACACGGATATGATTTATCACTTCTTTATGTGTGTGTTGCATATCCAGTCAATATTCAGGGTATCTAAAAAAATCACTGATTAATTATCTACCTTGGTTTGTGAAAAATCTGTCATCTGTCTTTTAAGCTCCCAACAAAATTCATTATAAATTAAGAAATTAAAAGTTCAATGGGCCTTAATACTTTAGCATTGCATTATATATTGTCATTGTTTCCAGCTGTAAAACCAGTTGGACTTTTAGATATGCTGTCATTAGGCTCAGGTAGACAGCAGCATGTTTAAATTCTTTGAGGATTTTTCTGGGATTTTTTCGCAGCAGCAGTTATATAAGCACCTTGATCTGAACCTCTCCTGTCATTCAGTTGTCTAATCTGCATTAGAAAGCTTTATCTTCGGCGGTGAGAAAGGATGGCCAAGGGCGGCATGTGTTAATTGTTACACAATTGACTCTCTGTCATCCTGTCCTTTTGTTGTGCTTCGTTTCATTTTCAGCCCTCCATGTACCGGCCTTCCCACGACACACAAGAACTTCGCAGCCATTTAAGTCACCTGTTTTTAAAAATCCACCAATCTTATTGTGAAAATCCAAAGGTCTCTTCTCTGAAACTGAATTTTCGGTCGTTTAACTGTTCGGCTGTAGGACAAAGAAAGGACATAAGGACAGAGCCTTTAGTTGTTGGCCTTTATAAACACATACTTATTTAAGTATCATTTCTGCAATTATTTTGAGTGACACAACCGTATTATTCATATCAGTTCTAAGAAGCCAGTGTCTCACACTGATAACACGTTAAAACCACTAAACCCCAGAACTCTGTCATGACTTAGAAATTCATAATAATGTCCTCTTGCTTTGTTTTATAAAAAAAAGTTTCCAGTAATCAGATTTTTATCTTGGTTTTTACCTCTTTATGTGACATGCTGCAGTGATCCTCTATTTAACATTCTGAAATACCTAATCATAGATTTGAGGCATATAAATAATCATATTTAAATCGATAATATATTTAAATCTTATATCCATGTCTGCATTTACTTTCTTCCTTACCTGCTTAATAGTTTTACCTTCTTGCACTTTCTTATTTAAGTATCAAGTCTTATGTGTTTCACTTTTATTTATCACTTATATTGACTTTGTAACTTAAGATTAATTTACTTGTTATGTATTTACTAACTGAGGCACTTCTCTTTTCTTGCACATTTATTTCACGTTTGTTCATTCAGTAGCTAGTTATTCAATGTACTAATTGGTTTTTGCTCTTTACCATTACCTCATCCTTTTTTATTGGTTAGCAATGTACTGATTCACTCACTACTTTCCTATTTAATTACTTTCCTACATACGTATTTCCTATTTATCAACTTACTTGATAGATATTTGCTGTTTAGTTACTGTTTTAGTTATTTACTCACTTCTTTATTATTTAGTTACTTCCCTGTTGACATATATGTTTTGTCTTGCATATTTACTAATTATTGCCTTAGTTACTTGCTAATTATTTGGGTAATTTTAAACAGTCTGATGTTTTAAAAATAAAGATGCCAACTTATTTGAGGGGCCTCCAAAGCACAGTAAGAGCAAAATAAGTTCTTAAGTCCACCCATCTTAAATATGTCTGATACATAGGGTGGCAAAGTTTATCAGCATTGGCTTTTGTTTAAATTTAGACTAAAATCTTTTTAACTCTCTGTTATTTCTATCATTCATATAAATAAAGAGCAATACCATTTTGGCCTAAAGAAACGGCTCCAAAAAATTCTGCAGCACATATTTGGGATCGGTTAAACTGTTGTCAAAATAATCGCCGTCAGCCCTAAAAAAAACCTTTAGCAGTCGAACTCTTGTGCCATATTTTGTCTGGGTCACAGAGGCTGTTGTCCATCTCTAGGGCAAAAGATGGCTACACCCTGAAAAGGTTGCCAGTCAATCCCCAATAAATAGGGATGCACGATATTGGGATTTTGGCCAATATCCAATATGCCGATATTTTAAAACTCATGTAGCCGATAACCGATATCAGACTGATGTTAAAGCTGGACAAAAATAAGTAGTCATTGAAAATAGCAGTTTTGTTATCCATTTCTGACACTTTGAAAAATAATATACTCAAATATATTTTCATATGCTGATATCAAATTGATTTTTAAAAACGCGGTATCGATCTATTTTACTTTTTAAAATCTCGGGAAATTTCATCGTTCTGTTATAAACTCTCGTGATATTTTTCTAATTCTTGTGAGATTTTGTTAGCAAAATAGATCGATACTGCGTCAATATATCAACATATAGAAATATGGCACAATTTTGTGAATTTTCGTGGGATTTCGTAGCATAACGATGACAATTTCATTAGTAAAAGAGATTGATATGGTGTTTTTAAATGGCAATATATCAGCATATGAAGATATTGTGATATTTTAATGTATCAATATTTTTTCCCTCGTCTTTAGAAGTTTTTAAGTCTTTAGAAGTTTTTGAGGAAGAAGAAGAATTAGTATTTTATTTTTTTTTTAGACTATAGAAACTCAGAAGCTGATCAAATATCGGGTTAAATATCGGTGGGGTGGCCGATGTCCGATATTCAGTTTTAAGGCCGATACCGATAGAGGGCCGATTATATTGTGCATTCCTACCAATAAACCATCATGATTTTTTGGACTATAAGAGGAAGCCAGAGAGAAAATGTAAACTCCATGCACAAAGCTACCTTGGATCAAATTCAAGACTTTCTCGCTTTAAGGGAATAGTGCTACAATCTGTAAACTAAGTGAAATTACAAAACGTAGGAATATTTATAAATAAAAAGGAATATTTTTGTATAAAGCCAAAACTGAATACATGTGGAGCTTCTATTAAGCTCAGCATTGAAATATTGACTCGGTAAAATCCTGACCTGAATCTCAATGAGAATCAATTTATAATTAAAAGGAGCTATGATAATCACATCTCTTTTTAAACTGGTCAAAAAGGCTTTAACATAAATTCTAATAGAAATTATTTTTAGTCAGCGTTCACTCAAAGGGATCAGGACTAAACTAAATGAAGTCACATATACAAGAGATGCACCAATTTGAATACTGCGCCCAGTTTCTAGCTTCTTTATACTTAAACTTGTTTAGTTAGTTCTAGTTTCTTTAAGACAGATTGTCATTCTAGATTTATTTCAAAAGAAATGCTAAATTCTTACACAATTTCTTTTCAGGCAATCTTTAACATTTATTTACAATTAGTACAGTTAGCAGCCTTAGTATAATCAGCTGTTACTAATGATTTTTTTGTGTATTATATAAAGATGTAGCTCCTGACTTAATCCACGGACCTATAAAAATTGTATGATAAGTTCACTTTTAGCATTTTAAACAGCCCAGCTTTAAAAAGCTAAAAAGATTTAAACGGAGCAGATCTGCTATAGAACGTTTAGTCTCTCCTGTGTCTCCTGGAGTCTAGATCCTTCTTTAGTTGTAGTAGTTTAAAGGAACGGCCATTATGCCTCTTAAGGCAGTATTTTGCTTCTATATCTCGTCATATCTCAAATTCTTTCTCTGACTTTTAAACAAATTATAAGGGGAAGATTAGAAAAACTGTAATTTTCAAACTTAGGAGAGCTTGAAGCCCAACCACTTTATTCTTTGGGTATCTTGATTTCACAGCAAAAACTAATATAACAAGTTAACAATCAAGGCTACTGGAGCTGGAAATAATTTGAGTGAAAAAATTTAATCTGAAATGTTTTACTTCTTAATAGTTCCTTCTATGTCTAAAAAAAACAAAAGAAATCTAGTCAAATTAGCTGAAATACATTGTATTTGCCATATACTGTAAACCAAAATTCCTTTAATGCAACAGTTTTATGATTTTTTTAATGGCTTGTCATCGTCTCTGCTATTTTTTTGTCTCTGTGAAAGCTTCTGTTCCATGTTTACAATAACCAGCAACACAAATATCTTATATAACACAAGTCTTTATGGAGAAAATGTCTCAAAGTTCTAATTTAGATGCAAATGTGTGGGAGATTCACTGCACTTATTGTGACCATGAATGACAGGGAAGCTGAAATAACACCCAGAACTGCTGATGTTCTGCTAACATGGATGGAATAAATATGTGCATGTTCTATGTTAATATGGATAAATGTCATACAAATACATTATACATTTGTTCACAACAAGCTGCTTATTCTATCTTTAACGGAGAGGCTGCTTTCTCTCCTACCAAAATGCCCTTTAACCGCATTGATTTTTGTTGAAATAATGCCTCCATGGCACTGGAAGGTCAGGTTTCTACGGCTGTGGAGCTGTCTGAGGACAGCTGTTTTATTGTTGCAACTGCCAGCCATCCAACCAAAGGAAAAAAAAAAAAAGAAAACAGCTTTAAATGTTAGTCACTCCATGTATAGGTTTAGTTATATATTTTGTTCCCAACTTCTTTGATTTGATTTATTCTTTTTTATATATATATTTATAATTAATTTGCAACTAGTTTTGGTGTTTAACACATACTGGACCGCTTAAGTAATTATTTTTCAATGTTTAATGATTTTTGGAAACATCCAGTTACATGCTTTTTTTTGTTTGTTTCTCCTAATCTGGTGTTCAGTGTTAGTACTGTTGTTATCAGACACCGATAGCTGTCTGTGTGGCGTGTGTCTGCGCCCAGAGAGACCCAGCCCCGAGCACAATCTAATGAATGGAGCTTCGTTTCGTCAATCATAGGCTTTGTTCTGCTTTCTGCTTGCTGTTTGAACTCAGAGACAAGGATCATCCTCGCTAAGGGACCAGGATTTTACTTGTCAGCAGTCCTTCTGCTGTGCAGCTCCCACTGTTTGATTTTGTTCTTTAGTTTGTCAGTTTTTCCTGTCTGGGCTTTACAAAAGGAAATGAAAAAAAAAAAAAAAATATATATATATATATATATATATATATATATATATATATATATATATATATATATATATATATATATATATATATATATATATATATATATATTGTCCCAACTAACCCTTGATCTGTAAGATAATTGCAATGATTAAAAAAAAAATACAAACGGCTAAAGAAGAATAATTTGCAGGTTTTCTTGTCTGCTCAATGCGTCTTTCTTTTGGATATTTCTAAGGATATTGTAGGAATTTGTATAACTTTCTACCAATTTTGGTAAAGAGGAACTGGTCTTGGTAATCCGAAAGCTGTGGTCACAATTGGCTCACTTTCCAACGGTGGCTGCACCTGAGGTCTGTCAGTTAAGTTGCGATCTTCACTTGCAACACAAATATCAGTAATAATGAATGAAACAGGAATTAAAAAAAATCCGGATCAATGCATGTTTTGTCTGCCTATTATTCATAAATAAATGTACAGTACCTTTATTAAGTATTCACGTACTTAAGCCTTTTTAACATTTGGTTACACTGAAATCATTCATTTTCCCACTCTTAGACTCTCAGCATCACAACAGTATTAAAAGGAAAATGGTTTCAAGTTTTCTGAATTGAAAAAAAAGGATGTTTGTTTTCAAGGACGCTCATAGATTTACAAAGGCAAAAAAAGTAGGCGTTTTTATATGGTCAGAAACTCATAATTATGAAAAAAAAATGTCACTCTTACAAGATAAGATGTCACATTAACGAGAAAATATGCAATAAAAACAAGAAAACAGAATCATTACAAAAAAGTCATAATAATGTGATCTGGATCTCTTTATGTGATGCTTCATTGCTATAATTTATTATATCAGAAAAGGATTCTTTGTCATTTTAACCATTTTAACCATGGTCAAAATGTTCCTGTGGGAAGAGAACAACTTGGGGTTTTCACCTAAAAACCCAAAGGCCATAAGATACCTGCACAGTGTCATCCATATTAAGTATCCTCAATATTTCTCAGTGTCGCATTTGGAATGAAAGCACATCAGCGCCAGTGATGCAGTCATTACCCCCTTATGCTGTAGCCACAAAATCTTTTCCTAGCAATATAAGATCTCGATCTTCTGAATGCAACATCTTTTCAGGTAATATCGACATCTTCGCATAATTATCACATCAGGATCTTATATTATGTCATTTTATGTCATGATTATGACATTTTCATTCCTAGTTATGACATCTTATCTTGTACTTTTGACAGCTTTGGACATGATTACAAGATTCAGATCTCGCTTGCAGTCTGCATCTGTACTTTTCTCCTTGTTTGTAAATATTTTGAGTATGTTTTTATCTTTTTTATATGTATATTTTACTGAATGTCTATTTCCTAATTATAAAAAAATCATGTTAAAAGACAAATCTATTTAGCTGCTGGCAGCTCTCTCTGCAAAACATTTTGAACAGTTATATTTTGTTTTAAACCCAAATAATTGTTTTTACGGTGTAACTTTTCATGTATTTGAACCCCACAGCTTTATTTGATTAGATTTTTTTTTTGTTTGTTTCTTTTATCTCCTTGTTTGTACATTACAGTAATGAGGTCAGGCCAATATAAATGAGCTGCTGTACATTTTGCCCCTGAGTCTGTAATTCATCGTCCCAGAGACAAGCCTGTTTTCGGGTGATGGATTAATTTGGCGTATCGAGGTAAACGGATGTCGTGGTGTGGTCGAGCGTCGGAGCTCATATGATGCTGTGAGGCGGGCACATGGAGAGCAATGCTATCAGGCAATTCCCCTGTAAATCATGCTGTTTTCACAGCGTATGGTGAAGCTTTCTTGGCTTCTTATATCCCAGTGTTGGTCTGAACCATCTTAGCAGAAGTCTTTTTATGTGAACCTAAAACCCCTGCAAATGGAGTTGCTCTTTTGGGACGCTGATATATAGGGAAATAGGCCTGGCAGGTCCATTTAGGAATACTAATAATGTATGTATACACTTGGGATCACCAGTGAAAACAGTTTCGTGCTCTACTCATTAGGGTAGCACACAGTTCGAGAATCCTATGTTTTTCTTCTAAGGATACTTTAATGTAAATTGCATGACCCTTATCCTGGCCTCCCCCAACCTAAGGTCACACAATAGAGACATGAAAGGACTGATGCTTATTTGCAGGATTCACTGTAGCTGTTTGAACTCTGAGTCTTTATCGTTAAGGGAGCATTAAGACGATTAAACTTTAGTAGAATTTCTTCTGACAGCCGACTGACTGAATGTATCTTCTTGATTTAAGTTTTAATGGAATATTTAAGGAATGGCGATTTGAGGAAATTTTAAAGCTTCTTTTCAACAGGTCCGTGGAATTTTTCTATTTTTACATACACTTTGAGATCAAATTAGGACATGTTCTCATCCAATTCAGACCGGGAGGAAATGAGCCCCCTACAAAGATGTTCTTGTCATGAGTGATGCAGCATACTTCTAATTTTGGCCCTTGAGACCAGCAGCTTGCTTTTATTAGATTAAAGCCGCAGATCCAATGAGACAGAAGGTGATGTATTATGGAGCATGATTGTAAAATTGCTCATGAACTTTGGAGCTCTTTGACCTAGAATAGCTGTGTCTTTTTTGCCAACCAGGGTCTGTTAGGGTGCTGCCACTAATGCCCGATGTCGCCTTAAATCTCAGCTATGAGTTGAAAAAAACCTTTCCTTCAAACTGTCGGGCTACTTCAGTGTGAAAACAGTTCCTTATAAAAAAAATATGGATGCCACTTGAACACTCAACACGGTTGTGTCATGTTACATCCCCACAGGATTTCAGTTCGGTTTTAACTAAAAGATCAACACAAGGTTGTGTGTTATTTTGAGGTGGAGGATTAAAAAGAAACATAAAATTTAGTGTTTTTTTTTTTTTTTTGCTTAAGCGTCCTGAATCAATACTTTTTTTTATTTTATTTTTTTACCTTTTTTAGTTATAATTTTAGCTGCCAATTCGATTCTCAATTGCCTTTAGAACTGGGCTTTAACTGGGTCAGTCTAACAATTTAATATTTTTTGACCAAACTATTATGGTATATAAGTGAGTTATTGTTTAAAGGTATAGTGTAGGATTTTCGCAAATTTTTGAAAAGAAAAAAAAAAAATGCACATGCATAACCCTGTACCCGCTCCTGAGAGGGAACGCCTATTAGCCTATTAAACCTGTATGAGAGCATGCATGAGCCCATTTCTCCTTGTGCATGTTCTGTTTAAAACTTGCTGTTTGCATGTTCATACAAGCTTACTTTCCTAAAGAAGATTTGCAATTTCTCCGCTATGTCAGACTCACAACCGGTTAAGTTAAAATGGGACGGCTTTCCATAAAAATATCACCAGAATGATTGAAAATTAGGAGAACCACGTATTTAGATGATCCACCTGGAAAAAGATCATGCTCCACTACACCTTTAGGTTTGTTGTCCTGCTAGAAGTCTTTTCACTACCTCTGCAACTAAAATAAATGTATTGGTCTCAGTAAGGTTTCTTACACTGTTCGTTTCATTAAGCTCTCACCAGCTTCTCTCTCTGACAAAAAAATAGAAAAATCCTAAGCATGAAGCTGCCATAACCATGTTTTATGACATGGATGGTATGCTCAGGTAGATGTGCAATATTGGTTTTCCACCATAAAATGCACTTTTCTCTTAGACCAGACATTTTCTTTCAGTCTGTAGCGAACAATGAACAGGAATATCAGGGTTGTTCTTTAAATGAGGACTTTGTTTCTGTCCCCCACAAATAAAAGCCCAATTTCTTGGCTGTATGAGTGGTTATCCTGTCAACAGATTCTCCCAAATGTGCTCCCCCAGAGTCACCAATGGTTCCCTCGCTTGATTCTCAGATTCATTTTCTCTTTTTTTTTTTGCCTTTTTTTTTCAGTTTATCTGGACAGCCAGTTTCCATTCTGTTTCTATACGATGAACTGAACTTGCTCTGTAAATGTTTTATTTTTTATAAACCTGCTTTACACCACACCCAATTTCCCCTTAACCTGTCTGACGTGTTCCTCGTTTTTTCTGGATGCTTCCTGCAAACTGATGTTCTCACGAACTGGAGTTTCTCAGCCTCAATAGAATGTCTTTATTTGATTAAATTACGACCAGATTAATTGTATTTACCCATTAAGGGACTTTTGAAAGCTAATAATTTGTACTGGATGTTTTAAATGGGTGGCACAGAAAATGGATTTTAATAGAAAATGTGAATACTTATTTGCTTCCTTCTAGTTCCCGATTACATAACCATTGGTCTATCACAGAGAATCCCAACAAAATAAAGCCAAGTTGGTGGTTTTAATGGGATTACTTTCAGAAGTAAAACTAGTAGGAATACAAAAAATAGAGTAAATATCTTTAGTGTTTGTTTTTTTTCTTTCTTTTTATCCTTTTGAGTTCCAGTGTTTTATTTATAAAGAGTTCATTGAATGCCTCCCAGAGGTGACATAAATCATCAGGCCCATTAGTCTCAGTAATGGGCCCAGGACGTTGCCTATTCCATCAGCAAACAGGACCAGTAATCTTTCATCTTGCTCTATTTCTGACAGCCATTCTGTAGCTAATCAGGCCCAGAAAAAATATTATCTTTTGCACACAATCAACATGTAAAACTAAAAGATTACATGCAAGGAGTTTTCTAGGTCAATTTTATTCTGCTCAGTAATACAAACAGCTTTTGTTTTGCAAAGCGGCTCTCCATATCAGCAGGGGCGGGGGAGTCTGTCTTTTGACAACAAATCAATATATCTACCCATGTTAGAGGGGCCAACGCTCACCACGCTGGATGAAAGCTTTTGCAAAGCTTTTTGTGGAGAAAGGAGATGATGCCTAACCAGCCCAGGGAGAATGGAATCACTCAGGACAATGGTTCAATTGAGGACCATTATGAGTGGGGGAGTCCCTGCCTGTGTGGCTATGGGCCGGGGCATCTCGCGGGTGTCCACTGGCCTGGAGACCTCATAACAGAGGCTTTTTTTCCCCCCCTCTCCAGCCCTGAATGTGGCCTCATTTAGCAACTGGACTCCAGAACACCGCCACAGCCTCACAGAAAATGTAGATATCAATGCAACATGTTCATGTTCTGCACCTGAAATCACAACCCGCTGGTTCGTCTTAGTGTGTTGACTTTTTTCTATCAGGGCATATATAATTTAAAGTTGGTCTAGATTGTAGAATATGATTTAAATGACTTTCTTTTTTTTAGAAGAGGCTGGGATTCCTCTTTTTTTTTCTTATTTGTTTTTGTCCGAACAATGTTGTGTGCTTTCTCCTTGGGTTTGAGTAATTTTTATCCTACCCCCCATTAAGTAACAAACCTGTACTTGGCTGCTTTTATTTGCAATGTTTGCTAATGCTAATTGTTAGTATTGACAAATATTTTTACTATCCTGTCCAGAAGTAAAGTGTTAACCTCTGTATGGCTTCTGAGTCCCTTTGATTCATTTAGTCAGAATCAGAACCATGACCAATGTTTGCCCTCATTTTGCTTCTTTTTCGTATGTTTTTATTGGCTTGATTCCTGTGTCAACAACACAACACTTGACCACGTAGCCTATTGTTTTTAAGCAAATCACGCTTTTTCTTGAAATTTCTAAACAAAATGTAGTAAAATATGGCTTTTGTTTAACCATTGTAACAGTTAAACCTGTTATTAATGTGCAGTAACTTCCTATTCTAGCTATCTTTTAACACACCACCAGCATACTCATGCTTAGGCAGAAATTTGACACAAAGATGATGCAGAGCAGAGCTGAAAATGAGCATAAGGGTTTTTAGCAAACATCCAGGAATAGCGTTGAGTTTGAGGTTTTATACAGTCGCCCAACAAAGCCTTGTTTTTGTTTTGAAAACGTACAAATTGGAACAAACGAAGGGGTCCACCCATTTGGAAAGGTGGTTGTTTGGCTTTTGTTAGACTGCAATACCCCATACCCATCTAAGTGTCTGAAAGGGGGCTTGTTAAAGGGGATTGTTGGACTCTCTGAGCAGACGAGGTCCTCCACTCTCCTGTAAAGGGGGTGGGACTGCAATGATAACGGGAAGGGATTAACTCAATAGCTGCATTGTAAGTTTTTGAAAGCTGGAACCTGAATCCATCCCCTCTGTTTAAAGTTGTTTTTTCTTTCTTAACATAGATGGCTTCCTTCACCCCCCTCTCAAACCACCTATTTTCTTAATCCATAATGTGAACATTCTGGTCCTCCAAAGAATGTCCTTTGTCCATAAGGTGTAGATTTACCGCAGTCTTGACTCAGAGGAGGTGTTGGACCATGCGTTTGTGGAGAGGTTGTTTGGATTCTCCAATATCAGAGCATTCCTCACTGCACTTTGGGTGTTTTGTCATTAGGATGCACTAGCCTCTGTCTAAGGGTCTTGTTAGGTTTGAAATGTACTGGTATTTTGTGTTTGGAGAAAAGCCTCTTAAGTTTTTCAGAGACTCCAACAACATATGGGATGGCAATGTTTTTTTTGTGTTTAATCTTCTCACCATTATTTTCTGCTGCGTTTCTTTTGGATTTCCTTGGTGATTTGACAAATGCCCAATTTGGGTATCCACAAGTTTGAAGAGCATCTTTGATGTGTTTGTGTTCTTTTTGAAAGCTTGTCAATCATTTAACAGGTTACTACCTCTGTGACATTAGCTAGTTAGTTTATCCTGGAATAAACCCAATCCTCTTTATGAGTTGTGAGTTTGTGCTCACAATTTATCTTCACATATTTAAAGTATTTTGGTCACAATATAGGGTAGAGAGCAGGGAAGAGATAAAAAAAAAATCTTTGGCATAAAAGTGACTTAAATGCCTCAGAACTTTTTACTGCTTCTCTTTCCAATTCTCAAAAAAAATTTCTTTCCAAATGTTTTTTTTAAGTGTATTGTCATAACAGAAAGAAAATGGGACCAGAGGCCAGCAGCAGGGAGAATGATGTAGTTTCTTTACAGGTAAAGAGGGATTATAACTTCCTTAGAATATCTATCGCAGGGAGAAACCATGCAGGTATGAGGAAAATGTTTTCACGGATATTTCACAGGAAAGTTGAAACTGAATGCGAGAGAGACTGATACAGTAAATCACTGGGGTATACCCAGAAATGATGGTTATGACCCTGGAATTATGGTTTGGATTCTGTCAATTCACTTATTGTTGGTATTTATCTAAATGTTGTTCAATCAAAATATTTGTCTTGTCTTGAAAATGACAATACACTTATAACATGTACAAAGTTAGAAATCCTATTTTTATATTAATTTAATGTAAAAATAACACAAAAAATAGAGTTGACCTGGATGCAAACAGTGAGAACGAATCAGTTATTCAGTTAAAGGTATAGAGGACGGTCTTTCATTTCTGAGTGGATCATCTAAATAAGTGGTTCTTATAATTGTCAATCATTCTGGTGATATGTTTACGTAAGTCAGTTTTTCTGCGCATGCGCACTTTCAGCCACATATTTGTTGTGAGCTACGATTTTACAGTCATTGAAGCTCACCTTTCTCACAGCTGTTCTTTGAAAATGGCCGAGGGTCGTAAGAGAAAAAGTATTTACGAAGTCTATGAGAAGAAAAGAATGAAGAGCTCTCCTCGCAAATCATTATCGAATTTCCTGTCACAGGGACCCGCTGTTGCCATAGGCTGACACTGCCCAATGGCGCCGAATAATAACGAAGATAGCGAATGCACCACAGGAAGGAGGAGGAGTTACGTGACCAATCGAAAAAAGCTATGATCATTTGACCAAACGGTCAGTTAACTGAGTTTGCTATAAAGTCCACTATATAGTCCCCACTGTATGTGGACACAGTAAGCTTGTATGAACTATGAGAACAGCACATTTTAAAAAAGGCGTGCACGAGAAGAAATGAGCTCGTACATGCTCTTGCACACACATTTTTTGCATGTGGAGAGGACGGGTCTTTTAAAAAAATCCTCCACAATACCTTTAATTAGATCTGTAGCTGGGTGTAAACTAAATAAATAAGACCATCAGTGAGATGATTGGTTGTTTGTATTTCTGTCATTTATTATTCTAGATGCTAGTCAAATCAGTTACGTCACAGTGCTCGTTATTTAGCACTAGTCATAAATGAGATTTACGGTAAGTTAAATAATAATAATTAGACAGCACTTTAATGTTTGTTCTGTACACTGTGGCAGGTGGATGTCACAATTCACCTGCCACAATGGTTGGCAGGCTAGTATATTTAATGCCCTGGATTGTGGCTTTGACCTTTTTAGATCTGAAAAATCTGTTATTTCACGTTTCTGGGTCAGATGTTTCAGGAATGCTTTTGTTGGTAGATTTGAGAGAAATACATCCTCTTCACTTATTTGTTACACATCTGTTTTGTGCTTGGATGATCTTTGTACCAAATAACCAATAACATTAATTTAACATATTCCCATAACAAAAACTCTTTAGTGTGATCACCCACACATGTTTCTCTTCTCTTGTGTTTATTTTTAGGCAGACCTGTTGCTTGGAGGCTTTTTTTTTTGTCAGAAACTGCTTTTAAAATGACCTTTGAAAATGATAAAAAAGCAGATTCAGATATATTTATGACTCATATATTAAATGCATCACATCCGTGTTTCTGAAACTTATTTTAACCTCTCAAAAGAGAAAAAGGTGTTCTATTAGACATTGTAATTAAATGTAACCAGTTAACCAATAGGTTCTTAAAATAATAGCAGATATTTTTCTTCTTTATTTTTATTTTTCATATATTGCATGGTTAAAGTGATAGAATAATGCTGCGATCAGTTTTAATCCCAACATATTTAGGCTGCAGCAATTCAGTGGCATTGCATTAATATTCTTGTGCAGTTTGTACATTTACTGGAGAGTGAAGGAGAAAAATTATCTTCAGCAGCAGCAGCTGAGTTTTTTTTTTCCATGTGTCCCTCAGCTCTTGTTGCGCACAGCACCATCGGTCGATGGATCAGTAGACCACCCACTCTACATACTGAGCATCCCCTCATTCTGGCCTCCCGCCCAGTTCGTTTCCAACATCCCTATCTCGGATTTGTCTTTTCTTTGTAGTCGGTGGAAAAAAAAAAGAAAAAATCTGGTACACCAAGCCGAAACAATGAGACTGCAGGACACTGCCCCCCTTCAAGATTCCCCCCCCCCCCCCCCCCCCCCCCCCCCCCTTCACAAAACAAGGGTTGGCTCAATAAAATCAAACAAAGCACATTGACCCTGATTTTAAAAGTGTAACTTGGATCATGTGCTGCTCAGTCGATGGCTCTGTGCAGCTCTAAAAGCAGAGGGCTGCTGTTTTCTGTTCTCCCCTGAGACAGATCTCTCTCTCCTTTATCGATTAGAGTGCAGACTAAAGGGTAATGAGTACAAGAAAACACCAGACCCCAAACTCTTTGGTAGATTAAAAAAATACTCCTTTTAATTAAAAGATTGATACATTTTACAAGCAAAATGAGGAGCCATAACTTGGCTGTTTGGTTTATAGCATGTTTCAGTAAAAAAAAAAAAAAAAATCAATGATTCCAATTTCTGTCTGCCTGCAGAGAGTAGATTACACCATATGCCTCGATCTGTTGGAGCAGATGTCACCAGCTCGATGGCTCCTATAAGCGGAGAACGGAAGTCGTCGGCGCCTGTCCACTCCAGCCAGCCAGTGCTCTTCACCTTCGATGTGCCTGTGCGCCACTCGCACCATGGCTCACTGTCCAACAGTGCTCCTCAGGACTACCTCCTCCTCCACCAGTGCATGAGCAGGAAGACTGAGAGTGCACGGTAAATGTCCTGATGCTCAGACGTCCTGTGTCGGTTTCCTGTTTTCCATTGATGCAGGTCAACATGCAGGTTTGCAGCTCTTCCTTTGCTCAGAGCCCTCTAAGGGTTTCTACCTACCGCTGCAGGGGAAGAGTTATCCAGCTGTATGTGTGTGTGTGTGTGTGTGTGTGTGTGTGTGTGTGTGTGTGTGTGTGTGTGTGTGTGTGTGTGTTTGCGTGTGTGCATGTGAGATAGCAGGATGAAACTATGAGAGATCATTCAACACTGAATCTTAATGCTAAAAATAGAAAGGGAGGATGTTGTGGTTTATTGTATGATCTCTATTGTTTGTTCTTCAAAGTATTCATTAATCAGATATTTATATTTTGAGGGGAATCTCCTATGTACAGATTATTTAGTTGGTTGAATTTAAGTTGTACTTCATTTGTAAGAATGGTATTAAAATGTTCAAAGTTAAGTGGCTTAAGAAATACAAAATCTCCAGTTTGCTGTGCATTTTTATTCAACCCTCTTAGCTTTGTTAACCTCCAATAATGCTGATACATGCAGTTATCTTAAGCTTTAAAGATCTACAGCTCAGGTAGGAGAATGTGTTAACAGGAAAACATTATAGAAAACTATGAGAGCTACATTGATAAATGCACAGTAAAGCATGGTGGTGGCGCTGTTATGCTGGGAGAACAGATAAGAAGGGCTACATTGTAATGTTTGCAGGAGTTTGGGTAACAATAGACAGTTTGTACATGTGCAAAGCTGATGCTGAGATTCCTCGAAATACTAGCAGCCATAATTGGACTGCATGCTAAATGCAAAGAAATGCTTCACTTTTCAGAGCAGTAACTGTTAAAAAAGTTAGAAAACATATGATTTTCCCCTCACTTCACTAAGGAGTAGTAATGTCACAGAGATCAGCCACGTTTAAAATCTAAAAAGACATTTTTCCCTCTATGTAACATCATTAAGTTTGTTAAAAGGCACAAAACCAACCTGAGCCTTAAAAAAAGACAATTTAATGTTTTTTTTAATAGTATTCAGTTCATGAGCTACACATTATTTTACTTATATTTATTTATTATTATATTTATTATTCTAAATTAATAAAAAAAATCCTTAAAAAACATTTTTAGTAGATTTTTTTCCTACTATACAGATTGAATAACTACTACAACTAAACTTTCCTATTTTATTTATTAATCACGTTGCTCTTTTCCACATCACAAAAGCTAAAAGTTATGAAGAGGCAAAAGAGACAAGGTTGTAGAGCCCTGCCCTATCACATACCTTGGTTGTAACATAATAATAGTAATAATTTAAAAAAAAAACAGACTCAAATAGTGTTAATATATCTTCAAGAGTTAAATCTGTATGTTCTGAGTCTGATAGCAAAGGAAACAACTGTTTAAAGGAAGTTGGTTCTGCGTTTTCCATTTAGGGCCACCTCACCTCCCCCCATCCTTCATGCTTCTGAGGCAGCTTTAATCACAGCGCCACTCAGCAGAAAGGCGGTACGCTGCATGATCAATGAGTCTGAGGTGGCAATTCATCTCTTCTGTACGTTTTACAATCACACAGGGTAGAGCAACACTCAGCTGCAAAATTTACACGCAAATCCGCTGCACTGGGATTTGGCGAAACCCCGAAAATCCCATCCCATCATCCATCTAATTAGCTGGATGAACATATTTCTGTCATCCGGTTCTGCATCAAGAGGCTGCTGATTAAGAGAAGCATCTGGTGGAAGGGTGTGATACACAGCAAGAATGGAAGTCCCAGGGTCTCCTGGCCATCCAACCGTTCTCTATACCTGCTTAAGCAGAGTTACCTGGGGAGTGACATTCATATACACCACAGTCAACAGATTTCAGAGGGGCTGCCAGTTCAATTTGGGTCAACATGAATCCTTTAGTTTGATATTAACATGAAAAAGAACTATAAATGCAAAGACCAGCTACATTAGAGCGCTGCAGAACTGAATGTTCAGAAATGTCATGTTCTTTCCAACGCTCAAGGTAAGCATGCAGTCGAGGAACTGTACATAAGGCATGTCCTCAGGGTGTCCTATTAGTGAACTCTGGGAAACTTGTAGAATTTGCATTTGTTTTTCTATCTGCAAACTCTCTCCTCTTCATAGCATGTTGGAAATGTGTGAAAATACAAATAGCTTTTCAGGAAATGCAAAAGACAGACAAAAAGTATAAATCAATCAATTCTAGGCATCAAATATAGTTGATCTTAATGCAGCCGAGTCCCAAATTATTCCTACATCTGTTAATTTAGATTTAAAACACATTTTGTTTTAGTTCTTTTTGAGACCTAACTCCCAAAGGATATAATTCATATATAATTCAACAGGACTATAGATTTCCTTGTTCTAAAGGTATGTTTTTACTTATTTCCTATAAAAAATGTCACCTTTGAAATTATTTTCACCCTTCTTGGTTATTATAGAAAGTATCTTTATTGTATTGCAGCAAATAAACCCCTTTTTTTCTTATTAGCTCTAAGTCTTAAACCTACCTACATTTGGCAGGGGTAAGAGATAATATTAGTCAGCAGAGCATTATTGCTAAACATTATAGTGCTTGTTTGCTTAGAAGATCTTGGCTGCCATCTGTTGGCTTTCTGTGTTATTACACTTAGATCCGAATAGAACAGAACAGAATGGAATAAAATAGAAATATCTATTATTGTCTCTTAGTGGGTGAATTAGATGTATCATCAGCTAAGTAAGTAACAAAGGGAAGGATGCAGATTCCCAAAAGAGAAAAGTATAAAACACCAAATATGAATCAATATCTCAGTTATGGATGAAAACTTGCTTGAGATATTTTTTTTCCTCCATGTTTTCATTTACTGGGTGTCAGTTATGTATTTGGCTATCAGATGGACAGATGAAGCCTAAAACCTATTCTATGACTCAGAGGCTGAAGCTCATGAAAAACTGATGATGGAAAGGGGAGAGATGTGTGGATAAACGGGGGATCATGCAGTCATTCTTGCCATAGCAACATTTAATAATAATATTGTGTAGCTTTATCTGGTAGTTTGTATTTTAATTGTTATTGGCATATAATGTTATGTATATGAGGATATGTTTGGGCACAGAAAATCAACTAGGATTTTAAAAAAAGCCTGAGCTATGTGTGTTTGTTTTGTTGCAGGAGTGCCAGTTTCTCCCAATCTACGCGAAGCAATGTGTTACTGGGGAGTAACTCTCCGGTGCAGAAATTCTCCTACGGCTTTTCGAACTGTTTAAATGGCACGGGGGCTCAGCTGCATGGTTTTTACAGCCTGCCCAAACCTGGGAAGCATCAACTGTCCGTGCACGATGATTCACAGGAGGCCTGTTATGTCCTTCCACGGGGTTACAGCTCGGAGGCCCCGCCTCACAGCAGTCTGGGAGATACTGACTTTGAGAACGAGGAGGTGTATACCTTCAAAACCCCCTGCAACACCCTCGCCACGTTGCACAACAATGAGCGGTCACCAGACAACTACGACTTCCCCACTACGCCCGGCTCCTTCTATCAGATCCCAAGGACATTTGACAAGAACCATAACTCCCTGACACCTTCCAGCTCTGAATCTTCCTGCGCTCCTCCACCGAGGCCCCCTAAACCTAACCAGGGCTCTGAGGGGAACTGGGGTAGTCCCCACTCAGCTGGGAGTCAGAATGGGGATATGACATCTGCTGTGTCAGCCCTCCCTCGCAGAAACACTCTCCCTGCTGTTGAGAATATCAGGCTCCACAGAGGTAAGTCGGCAAATCAACAGAAATCTACAAGCATTCAGTTTCTCTTTCATGTTTTCGAATCCAAGTCTCAATTGATCAGCTTTAACGCAGTGACTTGGTGACGTCCTCCTCTTCCTCCCTTCCCTTCCTCTCTCACTTTCCTGATTTAAGTGAAACTGCTGAGCAGAAACAAAGGACCCAGTGTAGCAGACAATGCTCTGCTAAGACACTAATGAAATTCAAGTCATACCATCTGATCCAGAATGTCTCGTTCCAGACTGATAAGCAATTAGAGGGAAAAAAAGACACTCTTAGCTACAATGCTTGGCTTCTTAGCCTGTCATGTATGCGGCCCTGCACGTTTTAAAAGGTCGCAAATAGATCCAACCACCATGTGACAAAAATAGATTTAAATCTGGCCAAGCATCACACCACATGTCTGTTTATTTTAGATCTATAACCTGCCTTCTCAAAAAGTACAGTTACTTTTGAAATAAACACCTTTTATTTCAGTATAAGCTAGGATTTGCAATTTTGTTGCTTAATGTAAGCATTCCTTTTCTTCTTTGAATCATTTTCGGACATACTAAGGAATGATTAACCTCCCTTCCTATTCCTCCACAGGCTCCTCCTTTGAAATCAACAACCACCATCGTTTGTTCCACTTTAACAACTCGGGCCAGTCTGTCGAGTCTGTTAACGACGGCTTCAGCTCATACCTGGTGAGCATTCAGATGATTATCAAAGTTTGCTTGTATTCTCATGTGCGAAAGTGTTCGATCAGTGTTTTGTATTGCAAAACAAACTGCAAAAGGTAAATATCAGTATAAAAAAGGCATAAGAAGAGCTGACTGGTACAACATTGACACTGTTCATCAACCAGGAACAACTACTGTGGGGATGTTTTGGGTTTTTTTTGTTTGTTTTTCGAATTGTAGACAGAGTGGCTCCTGAAAGGAAAGCAAAAATATTCCTGTTTATATTTTGTCTCAAGCTTTGTTATGGATGGCAAACATTTTATAGTAGGTTCTCTGGTTAGAAGGAACCAGAATTGAACTTTAGGGCTGTCATGCAAAATACTGGTGTGGGGCTGGAAATCGATTACCCTCACCACAACATCTGCTATAGAAATGTAGAGATGATCCCAGATGTTAATATTACATCAAAAAACCTTGGAAGGGGGTTCATGTTTTAGCAGAAAAATTGCCATAAGCATGAAGCAAAGGTTACAAATGAAGGCCTTAGATCTGAGCTTGTTCATGTGTTTAATGGCCTTGAGTTATTGGGGGTAATAAAAGTCGGGAAAACTTCCAGTCTTTAGATTTACAAGCATTGACAAAGTGGGGTTTCTTAAACACAAATTAAATAGTATTTTTTCCATGACCTTCTAAAATAATGGGTGGTCTCATTAAGTCCTTAGAAATGTTTGTTGATGATGACGAAGCTGGATTGATAGTTTTGTGGAGGAAGTGTTCCTTACCTTTTACTGTTTTCTTTCCTCCACCAGAGAAGCCAGACTCCTTTGACTCGCTCGGACAGCGGTAACTCGGATGACAACTATGTCCCCATGAATCCTGGCTCCTCGCCGCTCAGCGCTGCCCAGGCTGACAGTCCGAAGAATGTCTACATTCCTATGAGTCCTGGACCGCATCACTTTGATTTCCCAGGGTTCTCTGCGACATTACCTGCCCGAAAGGGGAGCAGTGCATCCTTGTGTCACAGGCCTGGTCGTCTAAGTGATGTCACACCTCCTCCCATCAACCGCAATCTTAAACCTAACAGAAAATGTGAGTTTGTGAGAATCTGTTGTTTTTTTTCCCCCAGTCTGTACATCTGCGTACTTATGAAATTGATATAAAAGCTGTTTTCTGGTTCGATGACGTCTGCTTTTGTTTTCTTCAGCTAAGCCAACACCACTTGATTTAAAGAACAATGGGATCATAGATGAGCTGCCGTATAAGAGCCCCGTCACCATGTCATGGACACGGCCCATGTGAGTCTTACACTCACTGATGACGCCTTTTCTTTCTCGCTAAGGTCACTTAGAGCCGTATCTGTTTTTGTTCCAGGCAGGAGATGAACTCCTCCCACCACTGTCGACCCATTTCCACGCAGAGCATCACCAGCACTGACTCTGGAGACAGCGAGGAGAATTATGTGGCTATGGTAAGTTCCATTAGCTGGAGGGCAGAGAGATCAGCAGAGTACGCTCTGTTCAGTTTGATTGAATTGTTTGTGTGCTTCAGTGACGCACTAAACCATGTGTGACTGAAACCTCCCTCTTGTCCCGTTAGCAGAACCCAGCATCTACCTCCCCAACTGTGAGCGGCACCAGCAGCCCGGCTCCTCGGAAGTCTGGGAACGTGGACTACCTGGCACTGGATTTCCAGCCTGGCTCACCCAGCCCACACAGAAAAGTAAACACATGGTCTTCAGCATTTTGGAAAAGTGAACTTTTCCACATTTTTTTAAAGTTAAGACCACAAACTTAAATGTATCCTGTTAGAATTATAGGGGATAAAACAATTTAAAGAATTTGAATATTTTGAAGGAAAAGGATTATGGTTTCCAGAATGAAAAATGTGTTTTACTCTATACAGCCCGTCTAGCTCTGCACCATGTAGCACCACCTTTTAGAGCAATTTCAGCAGTTAATATATTAAGATTCTGTTTCCACAAGCTTTGAATATTTTTATCAATTCTCCTTTGCAAAACATCTCAAGCTCAGTATAATTAGATGGGTGATAAACTTCTATAAACATCAGCTCCTGCTGCAGATTCTCTATTTGATTGTGTTCTGAACTGTTATTGGGTTCCACATGGTGCCGCCACCGTGTTTCTCTGGCGATGACCAGTGCAAGCCTCTGTTCAAAACAGCTGGTATTGAAATCCGTGCTAAGTGACCAAATCTCAGTTCCCTGCTTTAAAAGCAGCTAAACATGAAGGTTCCCAGCTCGGCCAATGGTTTTCAAAGGGGCCACTAAGTGGGTGCTCAGAAACTTGGAGGGAATATTATGAAAACAATTCATCCATCCATTTTCACACATGCTTATCCCAAGTGGAGTCGCAAGGGGTGCTGGTTCCTATCTCCAGCTGTCAACGGGCAAGAGGCGGGGTACACCCTCGACAGGTCGCCAGTCCATCGCTGGGCAACACAGAGACAAACAACCATTCACGCACACACTCACCTAACAGTCATGTTTTAAGACTGTGGAAGGAAGCCGGAGTACCCGGAGAGAACCCACGCATGCTCAGGGATACCATACAAACTCCATGCAGAAAGACCCCAGGCCGGGAATCGAACCCAGAACCTTATTGCTGCAAGGTAGCACTATCAGTCTGCCACTGAGCAGCCCTAAATAATACATATTTTTCATCATTAACACAAATATAATCTCATTCGCTTTTACCCATAAATATAAATTATAACCTATAGAATATCTTATACACATAACAAACCCATAGTAATCAAAAGCTGAATTTTGAAGAAAGGACTGTCCTACCCTGTCTGATAGGCTTTCAGTAACCATAAGAGTAAAGGTTAGAATATATCTGTTTTGGTTGCATCCAGAAATGCACCATGTTTACGGTGTATCAGTCAGACTGGCCAGGCTAGATCCGTCAGGCTGTTTCTCTGGTGAATGCTGCTTGTGCCCACCTTGAAAATAAAAGTAGATGATTGGCTACAGATAGAATGCAAAGAGCACTGTGAAACTTTTATACTGTTTTTTTTTTATATCTTAGCAATGCTTTAAACGTTTCCATAGATTCATCTCCAACCTGCCTGTTGCAGAAAATAATATAAGTATTATTATTATTATACAAAACATTTTTTATTTCTTTCCACTTTAGAATCATGGGTTACTTTGTGTTGGTTTTCCATTTAAATCTCAGTAAAATACATTAAAGTTTTTGGTTTTAAACAAAAAAAAAGTCTTAACTCACTATTAATACCATTAAAAGGCACTCGTAGACTAAATGAATACAAGAGTAAATAGATTTTCTATTAACCCTGCAAATAGAAATCCTAATCACAGGTTTTGAATCCCTCCCCAGCCCTCCACATCGTCTGTGACATCTGATGAGAAGGTGGACTACGTGCAAGTGGACAAGGAAAAGACCCAGGCACTTCAAAACACGATGCAGGAGTGGACTGACGTGCGGCAGTCAGCTGAACCTGTCAAGGGGGTCAAATCCTGACACTGACTTGTTAAAAAGAAACAAACGAGAACTGAGCTCAAGAGGATGCTTGGATTCAACAAAGAAAAACATTTGGACTTACTTAAGACTTATTTTTTGGAGGGCAAAAAAGCCATATATATATTCAATGCCTGTTGTCTCTGTGTTGATTACTGCTGAAGTACACTGCTAGCATGCAGGATGGGATATCAGGCTCTACAGGTAAAAGCAAGCTGCCAAAGCTTCAAAAACAGAATCTTGGAGTGTATAAAAATATCATTGTCTCTTCAGTCCTTTTAGATATATTCCATAATTAAACATGTCCCACCACGGCTTAGCAGATTTCCCTTTCAGTCGCATCCAGATGGTGGTTTGCTCCGGGCGGCAGCACTGGCTAACTGGTGGTTAACTATACTGTGACAGGACACACAGGTCTCAGGAATGACAAGATGTTCTCCAATTTGGGCACGCTTTCTCTTCTTTTTTTCAACTTCAAGCTGTCATTTGGGCTGAGTTTTGCCGTAGCAGTAAGGGGAAGATCATTTTCACTGCAGGCAATCATTTCAGCTTAGCAGTGCATGTCTGGCAGGAGGAAAGGGGAGACGGAAATACCGCCGTTCAAATATGCAAAGGCCTCGTGTCAAGATTGCCTATAATGATAACTGCACTGTTGCCTCAGTTTCAATTAGGTAGGAAACAGGACAAGATTAAGGAGCTGTCAGACTCACAATTGGATGACAGTCCAATTATTCCTATATTTCTATAGAGTTATTCATGTTCAAATGAAACGAATTATGAAAAGTAGGCGGAGTGAAAAGAATTATAGTTTTTTTAACATATTCCTTTAATTCAAAGGGGATATAAAACACATTTATACAGGATTTCCTTTCCAGCAAGATTCCGTCTAAGGCTAAATGCTGCATGAGAGCAGCAAACTGAAGAGCTAACGAACCGGCACCCTACAGAGAGAGATTAAAAAGACAGTATTTCAAATTTGCATTTGTATGTCAAAAACGAAGGCACTGGATTTAGATAGATATTACAATTTCTGCTCCAACTCTTCCCAGAACTGTAACTCTGATGTGCACGAGCATGCTTCGCTATATTCCTCCTAAAAGCTTTGTTTTCAGAGTAGGCTAATGCAGAGTCTGTAACCGTCTTACTTTTCTCCTAATAATCAGTCATTTTGAAGGTTAAACTCCACCACAGTAATATATCAAAAATGTCGAATTAATTAAATTCTCTGACATATAAGCCACAACTGAGGCTAAATATTGACTGCAAGTACACACGGTTGTTGTTTACAGTATGGTTTTTGGGGCGATGGGGGCTTTTACAAACTGATAAAACAAAAAGAAAACAAATAAAATATAAAAAAGCGTTATATTACCTAGAGAATCATCCTCGCAAACATTTATTTTATTTAACTTTACTCTCTGCCGAAGCTCTGTTACGGCACAGACACGAAATGTGATGTCTTATTTCTCCTAAGGTTTGTGTTGCTTCTTCCCTTTTAGAGTAAGTTTGCCCTTTAAAGAATATTTAAAAACAGCTCCGTATAACTATACACTTTACTCCCATCTACCTGAGCAGATAGGAGTAAAAATAAAGCAGGAGGTGCTCCATTTCACAAGGCTTGTAGATATGTCAAGCAGGTACTGCATTGTTAGGTTTAACCTTCCCACACTACGTCTCTTAGCATTAGTTATGTATAAATTATTGACATATTAAGTGCATCTTTGGTTTGAAATCCTTTGCACTCGTGTGGTTTAAAACAAGCTACATTGATTAACATGGAAACTCATCAGTAATGATAAAAGCTTAAAATGGAGAAGTGTATTTCAATGCTTCATTTTTTGTCTAATTTGCCTTATATTTTTATTTTTTTTATATAATATAGATTCTGAAATATTCAGGAGTTTAGATTAATCCTAATTCTCAAACAAGGACCACATTGTATTTAGAACAACTGAGTGATCAGGTTCTAACTGAAGTGAAGTCCAGTATTTCATTGTGGGCTGGAACCACCTAATAGGAATATTAGAGCCATGCAGTGCTGGGATGTGTTGTCAATTACTTCTGTTTTTTTACACTTGATGTTTTTTTCAAAAATCTTTTTAATCGTTTTTATTATTATTATTGATCAATGTAACCTAGTGTTGTGTGCAGCTGGAGAAGATCCGGCTAATTTAAGCAAAAAAAATGTATTTGATTCAGCTTTAAATTTCCACACCGGCTTTTGCTAGCTGTACGTATGCCATGCTGCAAAACCAGATGAACTGTGATTTACAAAGAGGGGAGAAAAGATTGAAGAAGAGGAGCCTCTTCTACCTGTCTGTTGAAGTGAAGGGGAGATGTAATTTATTATCTGGAGATGCTCGCTGCAAGCAGGAGAGCTGTGTACGTGTTGTGGTGGATTGCGAGCTGGGTTATATTCGGTGACAGCCTGGAAGGCTCGAGACTGAAAACGCTTTGATCTGCTGTCAGACTGATGACGTACTGTACTGATAAAGATCTTTTCTTTAAAACCACTGTCGTTGCTACTACTGTAAAGCATTCAGAGACTGCTTGTGTGTTAACTTATTAATTTATTGTGTGTTTTGCAGTTGGTAATTGTGGAAAAAAAGAAAAAAAAAAGTGGGGAAAAAAATGCCCTCTACTAACATTAATGAATATCTTCACCTTTTTTTTTTTTTTTTTTTTTTTTTACAGAGTTTGAGAAGTTATGCAAGTGTGATTGTAATGTGGTACAGTTTTTTTTGGGATACACAAGTACCTTGTACTTTGTCATTCCAATATTATGTAGACTTAAACTGTGGAAATAAAATAAATCAAAGATTTAAACTCCGGTGGTAAAGTTGTACCGTTTCGTTGAGTTTTTGATATTCAGAATCTGCTCACACATAATCTCCTCAGAAAATGTTGCTCAACCATAGTGTCACACTGCTTCATTCTGTTATTTGTTATTTCATTCATGAATATGCAACTATCTATCTATCTATATATATATATATTTATATATATATATATATATATATATATTTTTTTTTTTTTTTTTTTTCCCCTTTAAGCCATAAGTGCCACAATGATTACCTTCACTCCTTTGGTCTGCAAGCTGAGAAGGCTCTGAAGAAAAGTTAATTATATGTCTGATTATCAATTTCTCCCTTAGCTAGCGCAAATATTTTGGCTCATCAATCATTTTTCCAATAAAAAAACAAAAAATACACACTTTCATATTTTTTTCTGTTTACTAGATCTTTATTCAGGTTCCTGGCATTTAAAATCTGAGATATTTGTGCAGGAAAATTCAACCTTAGTTTCATCTGTTACCTTAAAGTACCAGTATTGCTTACCTACCTGTTCACATTTGTATTGAAAGGACAGAAAAGCATTTCTTTTCTATCCAGCGTAATTTCTATACAACAAATTGACATGCAGATTGTGTCTGACTGATGTTATTAAAGCTCTAACCTCCAGATGTCACTATTGCTTCCTTTTAACATTAGAGATTCTCTTTTTCTCTGTAAAAAGGCTGTATTGGTCTAGCCTATTGGCCAAAATGTCATGTCATATTCTTACACCCAGGAATCATCTTGACATATGTATTAAAATGTGATATAATCTTAATCAAATTAAAGAACATTTCGTTCCTATATCAATTGATTTCCTCCATGGATTGGAGGTATAATGGGTGCAGATATTATCGTATGAATCATATTATTACTGCAAAAGAGGCCAATTTTTTTAAGGATTATAAATATTTTTACAGATTTATCCCTGTCTGTTTCAGGTGGACTCTTTAGAATGACAGTAATTTTAAGAAACATATTTGCTGGGTTTTTTTTCCACATAAGTAAAATACTAATTTGAATTTACTTTTTTGTTTTTCCAAAAAAAAAAAAAAAAAAAGCATCAACTCCACTATGTGCTTAAACGACTTTTAGGAAATAAAATCATGCTAAAGTAAAAATGGTGTTAGAACAGTGTCATTTTGTCCCTGGTGCTTTTACTTTGTAAACTCCTATCAAGTGTTTGTATCTGGGAAGGAATCAGTTTTACATGGTTTGAATTTTTAAAAAACAACACCATTTATCTGTTATATGATTTCTAGCATACTCTCATTGGGGAACTTTCTAAATCTAAACCAACTGCACAACAAAATTTGAATCAGCTTCCCCTCTGTTATGGCATAGTGAAACTGCAAAATGTTAGTGTTGGCTAGTGTTTCATAATGACAAAGCTAGTTATGTTTTATTTAAATTTTTTAGGTGTTGCTCACTTAAAAAAATAACATAATATGTAGAATGGAATTAAAATAGAATAGAATAGAAAAGCCCTTTATTGTCCCACAATGGTTTCCCCCATTGTCGGACAATAAAGGTTATAGCAGAAGTGGTCACACAATGTGGACCTTAAAAAAGTGTATAAAAATAACAGATAAAATAATAACTGTATGGTGTTTATACAGTATGAATACTCTATATCTGGAGAATAAAAATCAATAACGGCTGAGGACATTTTTACAATAATGGATATGTGAAAAATAGCAGCAACACCAGAGATGTGCAAAATGACACTGACTGAGGTAGAAACTGTGCAAAATCAGCATTAATGTAACAACTTATTGAGGCTGTTGGGAACAGTGATGGTTATAACAGATGCTGGGAGGAAGGATCTGTGATAACGCTCCCTGATGCATTTAGGGTGCAGCAGTCTGTCACTGAAGGAGGTTTCCAGTTCTGCAACAGCTTCATGCATGGGGTGGACATAAGACATAATTTAGGGGACATAAAGCTGAAATCTATTCAGACTTTTTCAAAAGTTATTTTCCACAATCCAAATCTAATGTTAAGTTTTTCTTTGCATATTGCTATACTAGTTTTTTCTTCCTTTTTATTAGCTTCTTCGGTTAAATAATTCTTTATTTTGTTTCTGTTTTCTGGCTATGTTGCTGCACATATTTTCCTACAGATTCTGAATGCACAGATACTGCTGTATGTTTCTTGTGTAGACAGGTACATTGAGTGATTATAAAATTGTCTGTTTCTTGCAAGGTAACACAAAAGCGTTTGTTACTTTTTTACACTTTAACACATTTAAACAAATGAACAAAATTTCTGGTTATAGAGACAAAATCTGTGGTGCAACAATTGATGCAAATACACTGTTTAAAGCGTTGATCACATTTATAACTACCTGTCCCCTGCAAGATTTTTCTTCAACTGCAAAAATAGTGATAATAGTTTGAAATTAAAATAATTTAAGACACCTTTGATCACATAAAAAAAATCATTTCTATTGAGACCACAATAACTGATTTCTATTCCAGTTGAGGACAGTTTATAGTTGATAATGAAAGATGTTAGAAATAGTTGCAGCTGCTTAACGTCCTACATCAATAATAGAAATATGCAATAAATGCATTATGCTGATGGATAAATGTAATAAATATATGAGTCTTTAGAATATGTCCAGCGAATGGCATGTGACAAAATATGCACAAAAAATAAAAAAGTTAATTCTCCTGATCAGGGGTTAAGGGTCTTGCTCAGAGACCCAGAGTGGCTGTCTGTGGGAGTGGGGCTCAAACTCAAAACGTCAGGATTCCAAGCCCACGTCCTAATCACTCTTTTGTGTCTGGAGATCTTTAGACCCATGCTTTGCTTTGCCATATTGATCCTTTGTTAAAGTAATTCCCTGATTTCTGTGCTCTGGCAGTACCTAACACTCCTGATGACTGTCAGATCTCTATAACACAGATTCCGATTGCTTTTTTCTCCTGAAAAATACCATATTAGCTGGAAATACCTTTTGTATTAGGTTTTCTTTACCAGGTATTCAATTTAGATTTGTGATTTTGATCATCTAAAAAATATGAAGCAGTTCTTAAAAATGCATAACAAGATATTAGTTAGGGTAGAACCTATTTATTATAAGGATAGATGTCAGCAGTGGATTTTATTTAGTGAAGCACGACACACTTTTCAGAATTTATTTTAAATAATTTTGAAAACCCTGCATCTTTTTTTCGCTGCTTTGTTCAGATCCATCAAGCAGAGTTAGAAACCCAAGACGATTTCCCACCAAGCTGTACTTTTTCCATCAGCTACTGAATTAGTTATGTTTGAGGAACATTAATGAGATTAATTTCTCTCTGACATGGTGCATTCCTTGAAGGATAGTTCTCTTCTCCTCCACTAGAGTGTGCATTTGGCTTCATCCATAGGAGTGCATCATGTAAGAAGAGGAATATTCATACAATGAGGGTCTGTGTAAAGTAGCAGTGCTGCTGCCTCGCTCTGCCACACAAATGATTGTCAATGGACTATTGAGACGGTTACTATAGCTGCTCCACGCGTTTGATCCTCCTGGTTGTGTTGTGATCAGATTATTCCTCTGGATGGAGTCGGAGAAACAAAGAGAGAAAGGACTCATTTCCAAACAATGCCGTGAGTCTTGAAGTTTGCTGGATTTAATGTCTTTGTATGCTTCATTCTCTCGCTCTGGGGACCGACTGCTCAATCCCATATCATCAGGCTGCTCCAATAGTCGCACTCCTTGGGCCGCTGAGCGTCTGGAACGCACGCATTTGGGCCGACAATGGAGCAGGGATGGTTGAAGTGAAGTTGTGCGTGCCGTGGGTTTGAATCATCTGAGGGATTCATAGTGAATGCAGAGAGCATTCATTCCAATTGTGAGCCCCGCGACTCCTTTCATGTGTGGAAATCATTTTTATCCTTACAGATAATAGAACCGCGCAACTTGGAGACTTTTTCCTTTACGCACATTTGGATAACACCTTATTTAGGTATTTAACAAGCTGTCATCACATGGGGAGGAAAGTGTTAATTAGTTCAAATAAAATAAATGTTAAATAGAATATATAAAGACTTTGCATATTGTTTTCTTGTTCCTGCTGAGAGGATCTCAGCTTTTTCCAAACTTGGGAAGGAGCAGCGGGCATGGGAGAGGCGACTCCCGCTCAGTCTGCTGCTGCAGGAACCTTCGTGCCCATACTGGGTGTAGGGTTAGGAGCCATGCCCGGTGGGGTGGTGGGCAACGGCCCGATGCTGGCCACCTCCCGAGGAGGCTCCGCGGTCCCTCCGCTGCACAACGCCATCGTGGAGCGTCTGCGCGCCCGCATAGAGCTGTGCAGGAGGCATCACTCCACTTGTGAGAACCGCTACCAGAGGGGCCAGGCTGAGAGCTCCGACCGGGAGCACGAAAACACCCTGCACCTCCTCAACATCGTTCAACAGGGTCCAGGGAACCGAAAACCCAAAGGGAGCCGGGGATCGAACCAGCAACCTCCGGACTACAGCAGGGCCAATGGGGAGCAGAGGGGCGCAGAGGGCGAGCAGAAGATGTCCACCCGAATAGCGGTAAGTTGGCATCATCAGTGGGTTTGGATCCTAATTAAATAGTTCTGATTAACTTAGTCTACTCAGAGTGGGCTAGGGGCCAGATCCCTCCTCTGGGCCCCCAGCATAAATCTGCTTTTAGATCAGCTTTAAAAACGACTGCAAATCACAAATAAATCATGGCTGAAAAGCAGCTTTTAATGTATATTTATGCAGAGAAAATTATTATAAAAAAGAGTGTTTAAAGTCATTTCTGTGATTCAGATTAATCCACTTTTAGGGTGAATTATGAAATAAGAAAATGCAAGAGTGTAAACTTTTGCTTGGGGCAAAATTACAATTTGTACATGAAAACCTAACAAAAAATGAATAAAAATGTTTTCCAAAGTGCTTAGCACTAGGGGTGGGCATTGCCAAAGAAGTCACGATTCGATTCCAATCATGATTCACATGCCACGATGCGATTCTATCACGATGCATCACGATACGTGAAATATTGCGATGCATCGCGATGCATTGAGATATTTTCGCTGAACACTGTAAGAAAAAAATACAGCTATTACCAGTGGCTGACTGGCTGTGCATGATCTGGATAGTGACTTTAATTGATACATAACTGAGCGCAACTGAATTCATACATAGCTTTATTTATTGAAACAACTTTTGAAGGTATTGCCATGAAAACAAATTCTGGACACAAATTTTACTATTACTGGAGTGGACACACTGACAAAAAGTGATTAGGATTTATAAAATCTAAATTAACAGTGCTGTTAACATGGCCTCAGTGGTCCTTTAAACCAATGAAATGGAAACATTCAAATGTTTGACATTTCCCCTTTTGCAAATTACGTGCATCATATCAATTTCGTTTTTACATTCTTTGTTTTTAAAGCCAAAATGCATCCAAACATCTGACTTAGAATGTGATGGAGCTGGACAAATTTTTCAGTCTCCTCCATGTTTTGTTTATGAATGACTCGTCGCAGTATCCGCAGCGACATCTACTGGACTGAAAGTTGTATTCCACTTGTTTCTGGCTGATGTGTGTAAACCATTCATGTATTTTATTTATTCCTTTTTGTTAATTAAGAAAAGATACTTGGCATCAAGAATCAATGCAGCAGATCACAAAAATTTGAATCGTAACGCATTGCCATGACGATTATTATGCACACCCCTACTTAGCGCACACCCAGCCCATATCTCCCAGGTAAATGAGATGCCACCCATATTAAAGGCCACTTCCAAGCTTACCATCAAGGAAGGCCCCATTAGACACCAAGGGTCACATGAAGGTTTTGCTTCTCATACAAAGATCTCACAACTCTGTGTTTCTCTTTATGTTAATCTGAGTTAACTTGATGGCTAGGTGTGTTTAGATAATCAAAATTAGCTACCAAACATACGAAATGAATTGAAATGTTCAATTTTTTATATAAATGTTTAACTGTTCTTAGTTGTAGCAATTTTAGCCCAATTTCCATCATAAGACCTTATCATAGCAGAACTATTATAGGCAGGTTCCTAAAGGAGACTTGAAGCTGATAGCAACGTGGGATCTCAAAGCTGCTTTGCAGCCTAACCTATATTGTGTGAAACAGTTTTGGGGTCACTGGGCCGTGGAGACGTTTAGAGTTTCCTGCAGGGTGTCAGCATCTTCACCGCACAGTCGATCCAAACTGTAGGATGCAGCTGCATTTTGTGTCATGCAACAAACCTACTTAATATACAACCTTTAATATATGCTGTTGGTCCACTTTATAAAGCCTTGAACTCAACGCTAATTCAGACATTTTGAATTAAAAAAGCTTCCTGGATGGGACGCGAAACGTCTTCAAACATGAAAACAAAGTCCAGTTGGTTGTTTTTCAACTTTTTTGGAACAAACCTTTAATATAGATTTTCAATATTTGGTAAAGAAAGTTTGGTTTTCCTTTTTCTTACATGTTTATCAATAAACCAGATGTTATATATATTCCAAATAAACAACCAACAGCCCCGTTACCTGAGTTATGTCTTCTTCATTATACATTTATTTTTTTCCTGACAGCAGAACCCAAGAATATATAATAGGTGGGGCAAATATTCTCAGGAGTTGGTTGGCCTAACCTTTTTGCATAGAGCTAGGGAGCAGTCAGCCAAATGGTATTTTATTGCTTTGTTTTCTTTCATTGGGCATTCGGGAGTTCACCATTGAGACTATGAAATATTTCCCAAGCATCATTTCCATGTAGTGTCAAAAGGGTGAGAGTTTGCAGATGTTCTCTTTCCGAATGCTCTTGAGATGCTGGAGAGAAAAACAAACAATGAAACATATTTTTTTTCTCCATAAACCCATAAAGGCACTTTATATAGTTCTCTTCAGTATTTTTATCTGTGGAATAAAGTAAGGGGTGGCATCTCCCATTTATCAAACCGTATCGGCTCGGGACCTTACATTTATGGTTCGATTTTACTTGCTGTTAAGTTAAATACAGCTGTGAGACATGAAGGGAGGTAAGACAGCAGCATCATGGATTATACTGACGGTCTAAAAGAGGTCAGGGAACATCATTATCATGCACCGTTTCATTTTTACTGATGTTGACTTGGGACTAGTGTGTTCTATATAAAACTGATGAGTGCAGCAAGATGTGCAGAGGAAATGAAGTCCTGGCGTACATCTTCTTGAAAAGCCTGAGGTTAATTTTTCCTCCTTTTTTTTTTTTTTTTTCTCTCAGCTCATGATGATTTGGTGAAGCAGAACAGCAGTCGTAGCAGAAATCTCACATTAAGCGCTCTGCTTCTATCCATCACTGATGGAGCCAGTTAATATTTCAATTGATCAAAAATAAGTTTATCCTAAGAATAAAGCATCTATCCAAAACATTGAAGTATCTTGATTTTTACAGTTTCAGTAATGCTCTGATTAGGACTGAAACACAAAATTGATTAATCAATTATTGAAATAATTGTCAACTAATTCAGCAATCAATAAATTGTTAAATAGTGTATAGAGACTCTAAAACATGTCTTTAGCTGAGAGAGCAACCCACCTAGAGCAGTTATTATACCAAAATTGTAAAAAAAGATATTTAACATTTTGCATTTAAGGTTAAAAAGAAATTCGTAAATGAATATGCTCTATCCAGAACTCCTCAAGTGGAAAAGTTTTAGTTTCACCTGGTTTAATTTAGTAAAATATAATCTTTAAGGAACCAATTAATCAATTAATCTAAAAGATAATCGACAAATAAATTGATTTGCAAAATAATCGTTAGTTGCAGCCCTAGTTCCGACTGTAAGATGTGAATTTCTTTATTTCATGATAGATCAATACATAATACTTTATTATTTTGAGCTGTCTGTTATTCCTCTCTGCCCCCTTTTGATATAATGCCTCTAAATAAAAGTCAATATACTTTGTTTTAAAGCAACATCATGTAACTTGTAGCGAGTAGGGGTGCTAAACCTGTTACTTCCAGGTTTTACCAAAGTAACTGGCATCGAAAATTCACAAAATTAAACAGACTCCCTCTGTGTTTAAGAATCTGATAGCAGACCACCAGCGGATTAAGAAGTCATAGAGTTACTGGTAAAGCCAGGCCATTTCCACCACTCTAGATTAAATATGAGGGATTAGGGCTGTGCTATACGGCTTAAAAATCTCTTCTTCTTCATCCCAAATTCAATTAATCCTTTTATTTTCTTCATTTATATTTTAAAAATTACTTACTATACTTTCATAAACTATGTCTCATTCAGTGGCGAATCCAACCCCTTAAGTTATGTAGCCAATTTGTTTGGGAACTGCAGCCATTATGGAGCATCAATATGCACCAAATGCTAATAATATTTGAACTTAATTGATCTCACATTAGAGAAATTGACCTTTGCATTTAACCAATCCCCTTGGGGATCAGTGGACTGCCATCATGGGGTGCCAGGGGAGCAGTCGGGGGTTAAGGGTCTTGCTTGCTCAGAGATCCAGAGTAGCTGTCAGTGGGAGTGGGTTTTGAACTCACAACCCTAAGGTTTCAAAGCCCTATTTCCTAACCACTAGGCCGCCACACCCCTAATGCTGTATATTTACCAGAAAAAAAACCTGACATGTCAAATTAAGCTAAAAAAAAAAGCAAAACAAAACTAATAATGCATATTAATCTGAATACGCTATCCAAACTGTGAAACACAGTAGTAGCAGCATTATGCTATATGCACCTTTTTTCATCAGGGAAAGTAAAGTCAATGTAAAAAGAAAAACATCTGACAAAATGGTGAAAAAAAAACACAAATGCAACTATACTTTTGTAAGGTAATAGCAAAGTATAAGAAATGTGTCCTTTTCTAATTACCTCTATGAGTCAGTGAATCACTGATGCGGTTTATTATCATACGTTCTTGTCAGTTGGAAAGAACGGCGTCCATAAAGGCCAAATCTGTGGATGTTATTGACTGCTCACATAGAAATTAGCAACGAAAAGGCAAACAAAGTGAGGAGCAAACAAAACAACAGATTATGACTGGTATGGATTGCAGAGGGAGCAGCACTTAATAGCGCTGAGATGAGATTAGCAGAGGATATACCTTCTAGATGAATTTGGAGATACTACAAGGAAGAGATGAGCGCTTACTTATTGGCTCAGTGAAAAAAATCCCCTAATGCATAAAAAAAAAAAAAAAACTGAGTGAAAGCTTTTGTTTAGGCCATATTTTAGATGATCCTTTCTCTTTTTTATGCTCAGCCTCAGATTCTCATTCTTTCCACTCATACCTGTATCAGTGGATACAGCGCTAAACACAGAATTAGGTCACTCAGTAGAGCTTACGAAACGTCAGCCCCTGTATTACATCTTACAGACATTTGTTTTCATCAGATTGGGATCCAGCATTATCTTACGCTGTCTGTCAACGAGACAGATAGTGAGTATGGAAACTAAGAGCTCCATGATACAGCCCTGCTAGCATGCAATGCATTGTCATATCCTATTATCGTGTGTTTAACAAATGGCTCTCTAAGCACCTTCTTGAAATATTTGCTGACCATGAAACTGTTTGAACCACAAGGCCCCCATATAAATGTTTAGAGCCACTGAATACATTTCCTGCACATGTTTACTTAAAGTCAAACAGGCCTTGAAAAAGCAGTAGGCGAGGGATGTCTGGTGATTAACAGTTCTGTGTACACTGGGAGGATTTTGTTATTACCCAGTCAAAGATCTGGGAACTATGGTAGCAGAACAAAATTGACAAGATGTTTTTTTTCCTTCATCTTATCTTTTCCTCTAATGTTGTAAAAATAAAAATATGTGTTTTTTTTCTTCCTCTTGTTATTATTCTTCAATCCACAATAAAAGGAAGAATGGAAGCATGTGTCAAAGCTTCAGTTCTTATCTTTGTACAAATAGTGAAAATAGGCAAATCCAGTTGTTTGCTTCTTTTGGCAGATCAGATCTTCCCAACCAGGTCAAAACTGCGACAGTAGCAATCTCCAAGCTTTGACCTCAAAGTTTATTACCATTGACGTAAATGCAACTTCCAGCAGACCACTGGATTGACAGCTTAGTCAAATAGTGTAGAAAAGAAGTAAATCTCTCCTGGTCTCTATGGAACTAGAAGAGTTTTTTTTTTTTTTATTGTAACAAGCTTTGACCTTTTCCTGGCATGTCAAGCCTGAATCAGAGGCGCTGCTAGTCTGATTCCAACACTGGCTTTGATTTGAAACAATTAGCCCAGGTTCATGGCGGCTCCACCCAGTTCATGTCATGGATAAGCTGCAGATTATTTTCATGTAGAAGCAGCTGCTTGGAAGCTGATCTTTCGTGCTGTTGTTTTTTTTTTTTTTTTACATCATATGACCAAACTGTAAATCAGAATTTATTTGATTTAAAGAAATAAATCTTTGAGCTCATTTATTTTTTTCTCTTTGGGGCTTAATGTTTCTTCAAATATACTGTTCATTTCATTCTGTTTCTTTGCCTAATCTTTATAAATTTGCTTTTTTCATGGTTTTACTCTCTTAAGGAAAAATATCAGCAAACTTTATTCTATTTTTTGTTATCGTTTGAGACAGAACAACACAAGATGGTACAAATTTTTGAAGTAAAATGGAAATGGAAATAGTTTAAATATTTCTGCAAGATTTCAGAGAAGATTGGAGTCAGTCGAGGCACCACCACATCTGAAGTCTAAGATTTTTACCCAACTATTATTGAAAAAAGCTTCATGCAAGTCAGATTAAGTGCATATGTGATCAGTATTGTTGAAGTCTTTGCAAAGATTGGATTCAAACTAGTTGGAGTCTTAATTTCTAAGACATTTAAATAGGGCTGAAACAATTAATCTGATTAATCGTGATTAATCAATTATTTAAATAATCGTCAACTAATTCAGTAATCTATTAATAGTTATATGGAGTATAGAGACTGTAAAATGTGCCTTCAGCTGACTCACTTAGAGCAGTAAGTATATCAATATTGTAAAAAATATATATGAACAACTTTGCATTTAAGATAAAAAGATGTTTTCGTCTGTCAATATGCTCTATCCATAACTCCATAAAAGTTAAGTTTCATATGGTTTAATTTAATAAAAAGTATTCTTTAAGGAACCTTTGGCTATCCGATTATGAATTGATTAATCGAAAAAATAATCGACAGATTAATTGATTTGCAAAATCTGCATATATTTCTTTTTACACTTTTTTTCCATTCCTATTCCAGATTTTGGGATAATTTAACAGTAGTTTGTACATTATCTTTGGCCTACTGTGTCTAACAGCTTTCAACAAAGAGACAACGCATGTAATGGAATATTACTCATTTTTACTTTTTTAGCTCTCGCCTTTCAAAATAAATTCTGCATTTAGACGTAATTATAACTGGTAACACAAACCGTTACCGTGTAGATTTATGTGCCGACTCTCTAGATTGTTATCAGGGATTATAGGGACGTTGTGATAAAAAAGACATCAGACATCATTTTGTTTTAGCTTTTTTAAATTTTTTTCCACTGACCCGTGTTTTTAAAGTGAGATGTGTGTAATATTTCTCGCAGAGTTAATAAAAGAGGTCAGTTCAATTTGTTTCACCAAATAGTTTTAAGTTAGAAGGTTTGTCTTCATGGAACACAGATGGTGGTGCGTTGTTGTAATCGCACAAAAAAAGCGTTTGGTGTCCATTCCAAACTTACCTTAAATTATTTTATAGGTTTGGGCTTTCTGATCGTTTTTTTTCCTCTCATTTAATAGCAGTTACACATGTCTGTTGGCCGAATTAAATGTGAAGTGAATGTCTCTCTCATCAGTTATTATAGTTTTATGATAACATTGGCATAAATGTTCTGTAAACAACTTCACATCACATATTTTTTTAATCAAGACTGTTCAGTTCAGGGAGTCGGTTTTACAAGATTTAACAAGTTTCTCTTCTGGTAGCCAATACAGAAACATTTTTTAAAAAGGCAAACATCCAATTCTCCAGCCACCGGCATTTCTCAGTCAGGCTTTATTTTTCCAATCACTACAACTTTATGACTTTATTTACTAAATATGATGTAAAGTCTGGGGTTTTCACCCCAATAGATAGTTGTCTGATGTTATCCGATGTGATCCTGCTTTAGGGCAGATTTTTAGCCTCTGTTTGATGATGTCTGGAAAGGTCAGCCTTTGTCAACATGTACTCTTTTTTACCATTCAAATAGAGCTGTTTTCAAGGCCTAATAGATATTACAATGGGATTTTTTTTCATATACTGTAGTTATTGCCATCTCCATCTTTGATTTTGTCAAAGCAAAGCAAAAATGTGCAAAGGTTGGTTGTTACAGTGTGGTTCTGTGAAAAAAGGACTGTTCTCTCAAGCGAAAATGTCGCAAACACTTTCAGAATCTGATTACTCAAAAACAGCAGAAGTACTGTACTCCGAGTTGCTCTTTGCAATCAGTGTTTCATGCAAATAAAAATAGGTTCGAATATGTACAAGTGGCATTCACACCAGACTACAGTTAGGATTATAAATGGAAACTTGCTGATTGCACAATTTTAGTTTTATAACTGAGGAAAAACACTGCATGTATTTGATCAAAATCAATTTCTTGAAGTGTTAACTGTGGTCACGTTTTCAGTGCATTTTTTAAAGCTGTATTCAAAGGTAGTCCAAATGCCAAAAAAGCTGTAAGAAAATTAAAAAATAAACCCAATAAATCTGGTTTTGTATTGGTTACAGATTGTTTCAACATACTTTTTGATCTGTGAAACAAAAAATTCCAAAACAGAATTTGTGTCTTATTCTATTGAATAATCTTGTTTTCTTAGCTTAATCATTGTAGCACTAAATGAAACATATCAAGGTAAATACAACAGGTAGAATTTTTAATAAATTGATGCATTTGATGCCCTCATTATTAGAAAAAAAAGTGAGACATGTCGATAGCAAATGGAGAATCACACAGCACCTCCTCGTTAGAAATTAGTTGTGAATCTGGGACATTTCTGCACCTGGCAGGATTTGCGTAGCCTTCGCATCCTGAAATGAGCCCACTTTTACCCTAATTTTTTTCTCTACCATATTAAGATTTTGTTTACAGGATCCATCCCCCACTCCCCAACCCCTCCTTCAAAAAAGTAAAACACATGAATAGATAAAAACAAGTAAAGAAATTGAAAAAAAAATATAAAAAACAGCCAGACATAAGTTTCCAGACACCCAGTGGGGCATTGAGGATATGTGTTAAATCGAAAGCCTTTATTGGATCATGTTGTTGTACAGTATTTGCAGCAGCAGTGCCTAAGGAACCCCTCACCCACCTTTCCTCTTCTCATTCCTACAGTCTTACACCCTTCCACATACACAAGTGCACACAAAACCCACCCTGCTGCACACTCCTCATGTTTTATTCAGCAGCGTATGGGAAGGCTGTATTTGTCTTTGAAGAGTGCTGCAAAAATCATGTAGTAAATCCATCTCCTCCTCGCTTTTCAAGGAATGATACACTGTAAGTGGTATATGCTCAGAAAAACATGATCTTCTGACAGTCCAGGTGGGCTTGGTCTACCCTGCTGATTTATGAGCTGCTCTTCATAACAGCCAGACCTTTAGGGTAAATCTTGCTTTTGGTTTTACTGGAACCACTGCCTGCCTCGGATCTAAAGCCTTTTTTTTTTTTCTTCACCGACATTTCCCAGCTGGCCTTGGCTGTGGTCCCTGGCCACAAACAAAGCTTGCAAGGCAACTGCTTTACCTTGAGATACAACTTTAGAGAATTTACACGATCAGCACCCACTTTGCAAAATTGCCTCCCTTGTGGCGCAGCCTTATTTGTCTTTGTGCTGCAGTAGCCTGTTTAATTACGGGGAAATAAAAAAAATATGTGAGTTGAGTTAAATAAATGTGTATATTCTCATGTTATTAGAGCAGGTTTGATGGGTTCAATGTCCAAAAATGTTATGCTCAAAAGTAGCATATGAAAGATCGAATTATTATTTTAACCCTACATAATAATAATAATGACAATAATATTGCATGTTACTTTGGGGTTCCTTTCTTAAATCTAAGTTTACTTTACAGAGAAGATCAAATAAATAAACAGATAAATATATGTAGTGCACATGGCAGTAACTGGGAACTCGCAATCAATGCTTAACTTTTACACTATGATCATATAAAAATTCCTTACTGTGGATGGATGGATGGATGGATGGATGGATGGATGGATGGATGGATGGATGGATGGATGCATGGATGGATGGATGGATGGATGGATGGATGGATGGATGGATGGATGGATGGATGGATGGATGGATGGATGGATGGATGCATGGATGGATGGATGGATGGATGGATGAATGGATGGATGGATGGATGGATGGATGGATGGATGGATGGATGGATGGATGGATGGATGGATGGATTTTTCGATGTTGGGTGAATAGAAGGACATACAGACAGTTTCACAGTCACAGTTCTGTTTAGCTTTCCTGAATAAAAATAAAAATATATATTTACTTTTTTGTTATTCAGTCAGTAATAAGCTAATGATATTTGTCAATTTCCTTTTAGTTTCTTGGCACTAGGTGACTTTATTTGAAAGTACACAAGCATGGAGTAAAGGTCTCCAAGTCAGGATTCCACCATAATAATTTACAGTATTGTTAAGTTCAAAAAGTGGAAGTAAAGAACTAACGTTAAATTTGGGTGGAATTTATTCAATGAATGTAAGCAGGCATCAGTAGTATTAGTATAGAGAAAATATACAATAAACAGTTTTAGGGCAGAACTTTTTATAATCATTTAGTCAACCAGCCGTACCTGGATGCAGCAGAAAATCTCCTATTATGAACCAGGAGGCTGCTCTGATTGGGTGCTACAGATCACAAGATTTGGACGTCAGCTTTCTCCCGTATTTGTGACGTTTATATTTGACTTGAAGTTATTTAAGGTGAATAATTAATTTCATTGTTTAAAATTCTGCCCTCTTTTCTTTCTCCACTGTTGCTGCATGAGAAACCTTAATCTTTCCCAAAAGCAGAATCAAGTGATGGCCAAGAGTCCTTTCTGTTTTGCTTAGTTTCAATTTTAAAGTTTTCTTACAGGACATTGCGTTGCTCAGTTACACATATAAACATTCTGAATGTGTTGAGGTTTGAAACAACATCTCATATTTTCAATATACTGAAACGACAGAACCAGCTCCTTTTGCTATGAAAACAGGTGAAGTTACCTCCTAAAATAGCACTGACTTAGATATGGGTAACACAGGAAACTGTAAGATCAGCAGTCCTCAATTCTAACAGTAATTTACCTTATTTACCCTCATTTCTATACTAGTAGTTATTATTGTAGATTACTAATTTCTCCATAATAAACATTATTTTCACTCATTTTTACTTTTTTTTAGCGCACCTTCTACCTTAAATTATGCCTTGAATTCCCCAAAATTAATTACGCCCATAGTAAATAACATGGATCTTAAAATATTCATTTGAAGATATATTTTTTTCTCATTGATCAGCTCAAACTCCAAACTTTATTAACTGAACTCTACATTATATCCATTCTGTTTTAACTTTGTGTTTTGTTAATCCTATAATCAGGGGCGGAGCAAGCTGGGGGGCCAGGGGTGGCCATGGTTACCCTTAGCCAATCATTGGCCACCCCTGTGGCCACCCCTACCATTTTTTACCTCTAATACAGATGGTCAAGTGGAATATTCAAAACATTTTTTTTGTGGTTAATTATACACATCAATATACTAACATCAAAGATGATAAGTACCAAATTCATGCTCTTTTCAGAGCTAGATTTTGTGTTATATAGGGTAAAGAGAAAATGATGTGTCTCTGCAAGTCATCTGGGAGTCTTCAGTGAAATAAAAGTTAAATAACAATTTTAATATAAACTTAAATAATCAATTTATGTAGATATTAGTGGTTGTAAATATAAATTTTATGCAGAATGTTTATCGATACAAGTAGGTAAGTAATGACAATGGAAAAGATTTACACCCCAGAACTCAAAACTGAAAGAGTTTAATACACTATACCTTTTATTTAGAAATTACGGATGTTTAAATATATGCATCTATTTGTTAGTAAAGGCTGTAGGAAAGTATAGTTTGTCTTTATTTTTTAAAATATGGATGTTTTGCTTGTTAATGTTACTGTTGGAACAGTGTAGATTGACCCTGAGGTTCTGGTGCCTATCCACTTTTGGACACCCCCACCCTACCCCACCCCACCCACACCCATCAGTGTACACTGGTTATTCTCTGGCCACCCTTATAAAAACTTTCTGGTTACGCCTCTGCCTATAGTCTCTTTGGTAATTGAAGGAAAAAGGGAATTTCCATACTTGTTATTGCATACTGACAACATTAGATCAAGCATAAAATCTACTAAAGGGCTTAATAAGGCTTAAAGTAAAAACTGAAAATAAACAAAAACATGTTTTAAAAATTTAAAATAAGTGAAGTTGTGTATGATTTAATGGAAGCATACAAGCTTTGAAGTATTTTTTATATACAGTGATCCCAGACCCCTTCAACAGGCTGACTTAGTCCTTTAAATACCCTCTGAATTAGAAGCTAAGTCAGATGCAAACCTACAGTAAGCCTTCACTTAGTTACTTTATCATTGCTCCTGAAACATTAGAGGAATTGAGGGAAATGTAATCACTTAGCAATGCTGCTTCATTAACTAACACACTCAACCCATCGAAACATAAGGGTAGAACACATCACTATAATTCACATGAGAAATAAATGTTATTTTTAATTTTAACAACCCAATTTGAAAGGTGTCTGGCCACTGATTACCACTGCATGACACATCACCTAGCAATAATTTTGGCTTTTGTTCTATTCACCCGTTTGGTCTCAGCACAATTCAGCAATCCCCATCTAATAAGCATTACTGTTGGAAATTGACATAGTTCAAATTAAGCACAGCACTGTGGTGATCCGAATGAATGAATGTCTCTATCTATCCCATAAAAGGTTTCTGGGTGTGGAGTGTTATCTCTATAATGACATACATTGGAAAGCAGTGGTGTATTTTTCTTGAGGGTCCTTAAGGCATTATGAGTGTCCTCTTAAGGCCTTAAATTGAGCCTAAATTTGGGGTACAAGCACCAGACAATGTCTAGCCTATTGGTCACTGTGCAAGACAAACATTCATGTTCTTATACTTGTAAAGTCAGTAAGCAGTTTGCTGGTGAGAATAAGAAGCTTCATGAAGACATGCATGTAGATCACCATCAATGCAATAACCGTCACTGTTTATAAGCCAGGCGGAGGCACAAAGAATCGCAACCACTCATTTTCTTTTACAAAAATCTACAAAGCTTATTGCTGAATGGGCAATTGTTTACATTTTTTTAAAGCCACAGTGTTTAAGATTTATCGCCATTTATTGGGGGTACTGAATGAATTATAAAACACTGAAAAGCACGCTCTAGTGCCTTCTCTTCAAGCATATAAGGGCTACGGAAGCACAGAGTGACATTCTATGCTTTTTGAACAGAGGGGACACATCAACCTCCATTGCCATCATCAAACCCCCTCAAATAAACGTTGAAACTGAAATTTCTCTGAAAACATGACTGAAAGAAACCCTGGCTTAAGAGCTGATATGAATTCAGTGAAAAATAACAGCAGCTGATAACTGATGTATCGCAGCTCATCCATTTTATGCTAAAACTAGCTATTTCTGCCTGGTGAATAGACTACATTGCCCTGTTTATAATAAAATAAGCTTCACTGTTATATTTAAATAACTTACCTGTCCAGCAGAAAGCCAGCCTGAAACCGCCTCATTTATTTTGAAGCCCTGCTCCCTCATAAACTTTTTCCACATGGTAAAAGTTGGGCCGCTGTATACCCTTGTTTTCTCCCTTATTAATTTTATTTTATTTTTTGCATCTTGCTATAGCTTCTCACTGGCCAAAAATTACAGACATTCCTCTATCGCAATAGAAATGGGAAGATGGAATGATCTTTGATCTCCCTCGATGACATGTTTTCAGATACAGGTAAAACACATAAAACTGATAAGTTGGCCCTCTTTCTGCTTCTCCGATAAAAAAATGCTGGCGCAACATGGCGTCTCCCATCAGGTGCAGCGGCCCCCTATGTTTTTATGAACTAATAATTCTGAGCTATAGTAATGCTTTCATATTTCATTTGATTATTTTAGACTTTAGCAGAATATATATCAAGAAAAGCAATGCTTGCTTTTTTTAGATAAAGAGCCACATTTGTTATACACTGTCGCTTTAAATAAACCCATAAATGCCTATTTAACAATAAGCTCTGGATTGAGTGTAAGTCGTGCAGAATATGTGTAAGAACAACCATTGCAGGAAAGTACTGCTTTAAACTGATGAAGCTGCCTTGCTACATTGTAAGAGTGAGTTTAAAAATGTTGTGCAACCAACTGTAAATTAGATTCCGCAAACAGACTCTTGTGAATATGTGTAGACAGTTGTTCCATGGCTTGAATATAAATTACCCTTGCACACTATATTTCCATGCAAGCATATATTTCACAGGGTAAATCGCTGAAACTCTTCTTCAACCAAATGGTTTGAGATTATAGAATCTCTATTGTGTCCCTTTTTCAGTTATTTGTGCTTTAACCAACTTACCAGTTGCTGCAAATTGTTTAAATTTCAACTTTCATGCAATTATTTACAGATGAAAAAGCATTGGAATCGATGCCATTTATGTGCACAGTTATGAAAACCTATACTAGAGTCCATTGGCTGATTTGAAAATGCATGAACAAATCAAACAAATGTTTGTTTTATATCATTTGGAATTTGGGTCATTATGAATCCTGGCATTTTAATAAAGCAGAAAATATACATTGTTTTCCTATACTGATATTTTCAGAGCTGAGCTGTGGATGTATCTGTTCATGCCTGATGTGATCTGTTCTGCTGAGAGAGCTTTTGAGGTTTGTCAAGTTTTTCCTGCTTGACTCATTTGAAGCAAGGGCAGGACTGCTGTGAAGGTGGGAGGGCGGTAGCGTAGTGCCTTGGAGTGTCTGTCCGTGAGCACTGTGCTACCAGTGCTGAAACTGGAGCCCTGTGGGAACAGACATGTTCAGGTATTCATGCCCAATGTGCATAAGGTCGAAGGAAGGGACAAATGAAAGAATGCATTATAAGTGCTTGGTTTTATTCCATTGCCAATATCAAATATAAGTCACCCACAAGATTTTAGCTTGGAAATATAAATGGCTATCTGCTTTGGAAAAACCAAAAACTTGAAAGAACTACAGTTTAGTTCAGCAGTTGACAGCTGCTGCTGGATAAGCAGAACCTTATCTGGAGCTCTTCTCACATTTATCTGATAAAAAAGCCACCTGATATGTTAGAGTTTCCTGGACTTTATGTAGATACTGTTGTAAACAGATCAGATTATTACAGCTGCCACTGAGGAACTTATTAAGAATCCCTGTTTACAATGCCTCTCAAAAAGTAATCATACCCCTTTGAACTCATCCACTTTTTCTTATGCTACATTAACAAAGTCTTATTGTAATTTTGTATGACCGATGGTTACTAAGCAGAGTCAAATAATGGATAGTTTCTTTTCTAAATGCTTTTTAAATAATATTTTGATCTGGTGAGAGTAAAAGGGAAGATAGATAAGCTCAGTGCAGGGAAATACTGTGTTAGAGGTTTCAAAAGTCCTAAAACTGGAGAGGGGCATTAGCTTCAAGACAAACCCTTAACCAAAGCCAGAGCTAAATTGGAATAGTTACGTTTTTCTTTATTTGGTAGAATGGCCCAATCAAAGCTCACACCCAAGTCTAACTGAAAATCTTTACCATGGCTTGAAAATATATGTTTGCAGATGCTCTCCATTTCACGTAACTTTTAATTTAGTTAATTCAACCGTTTTCCAAACAAGAATTAATCAAATGTATAGTGTAGATGCCCAAAGTTTGTAAAGACCAACTGTGAGACTTTCAGACTGTACTGTAATTGCAGCTAAAAGTATTTATATGAACTCAGGGTCAATAAATTAATTAAACAATATCAATCAGACTTTTATTTTTATCTAAAAACACACTATTTGCCAGTTTTGCTATATTGTTAATCTATTGGATGAATACCCCATAAAATATATATTTATATTGTATTTATATTATAGGTTGTGATACAACAAAATGTGAAGCTTAAGGCTTCTGAATGCTCATATTCAAGGCACTTTATACAATATCGTTAAAAATAAGTAGTCAATCTGGAGCTAACTCAAAAGAAAAATGTTTCTTGTGCAGAGGTTCAGAGAAAAGTGGCTATATTTGCAGCAGAACTTCAAACAGCCTGTCCTCCCCAGGGTCATTACCCTCTTCAGGAAATGAGTAAGTGGGCTCCTGATGTCACCAGCGAACCCAATGAACAGAATACTAGGTTAATCTGGGAGGGGGGAGGGGAGGAGCCCTGCAAGATCAGAGTTCAGGCATGTTTACATTACAGCTCGGGATATTTCTCAGAGCCCAGCCAAGCTGCTGAATTTCCCAGGCTCCGAACTTGTAGAGTGCTGAAAAGAGGCACAAGTGTTCACTTATTCTTTTCTTCTCCTCCTTGCTCTCCTAGGCTCTGGGGTATAAGTCATAGTTCGACTCCATTTGCATTGTGGTAATGTTCCGTTCCTTAGAAAACTTATCCTTTGGGGTATGTTATAGATTTAAAGAAAGTGAAAGCCAATAAACCCCGTTGAAAGATATTTGTTTACATTTTTTAAATGATGTTGCTGCAGCTCTGAGAGTATGAATGGATATATCAAAGTATAGTAATACTAGATGTGACATTTGGGAGAATGAATGTATGAACTGTTTGTATCCAGCCCCTTTTTTCTTCCTGTTTCTGCAGGGAAATGGTTATTATAAATGGCTTCTCTTGTTTTACACTCATAAACAGTAAAAGTCAAGAGAAAAAAACCTGTCTAATCTTTAACACTAAAGTAACACACAAAACCAAATATTATGAGAGTATTTTAGATATTTTCTAGCCCACTTAAAGGATACATTTGAAGCTAAATGAAAGTAAACATTTAATTCTCATTGTTCAGTATGTGTTAGCTCAGTTTTTAGGTTTATTTTTTTTTTTGTTTATGTATGCATTTCTAACTAAAATCATTGGCTAAACTAAAAGAAAGCATAGTGACAATGATTAAAATCAGTTTGTTTTTTAATAATACATGCCAGCCACATGGGAGGCATGTTTAAACAATGCCTCGCATGTGGCTGACATAACCAATTAGAGTTTTGGGGATTATCCAGTATTGATTGTTTAAAAAAGAAATAGTAAAAAAAAAAAAGTGATGACTGGGGACCTTGTAGTGTGACTTGATTGCGAAATTCTTAAAAAGTTATTATTAGATCGTTTTCACATTTCCCTTTTTTGTGTTTTTTTTTGTGTTAAATGTTGAAATCTTTGTTGGGATAGAAGGGAACCTCAAAGTTTCAATCGCTGACTCTGTTTTAGTGCATTATGGGGATTTTAAAGCAGCATTTGCTTAATAACTTTATAAAACCTGACTTCTCTGCAGTTTTAAAAATAGAATCATGATCTCAGTGACTAAAGTAGGGAACTGTGTAGGCCTCCTCCAGATTTACCCAACTGGTCTGAAGTTTGTTCTTATTTGTTGTATTAAACTGTTGTGATTTTTTTTTTTTTTTGCTTTAGATTCATTGATGTTTTTCAGTAAATAACCATTAAAAAGCATTTAGAAAAAGGAGACACCCAAAGGCAGTTTCTTTCAGCCGTCTATCGACAAAAAAAAGATTGATTGTATTATCACAAAAGATTTGTTTGTTCTTGTAATCAGTGATTAATGAAATGCAGAATTGTATCTCCCTAATTCACCCATGCAAATTATTCTCCGTGTTTTGAATATTGATATGCACTAACTAGACAACAATCATCAGGAAGAGTACAAAGATTTTTGGACTAAGTGATATTTTACTCATAAAAAGACTCCTTTAGTCTGTGTTATGTTGCAGAGACGTTACCCACCGCATCTGTAGTGTGTTATTATTTTTTCCCCACATAGATGGTTTAGTTTTTTTAGTTCTTTTACGTAAACTTTTAAGTTGCAGGTGGAATGTTTGTATTAATGCTGCATGGAGGTTGGAAGTTGTGATACTCAGGTATGTTTTGGCGCCTGTTTTTTCTCCATCTAGCCTTGAGGCACACATGCACTGCTGTAGCATCTCCAGCATACATGGGACATGAAACCAGGGGGAATCTCTGCTTTCTATCTGCTCTGTTAAACAACCTTCAGCTTGGGTTTTAAACACAAACTGGCATTCATTAGGATGAGCGCGTGAACATTGAGTTTTTTTTTCTTTTTCTGGTGGGGTTTTCTAAATTTTTTGTGCTTACAGCATCTTGCCTGTTAAACCCTTTTATTTGTTTGTCACATTACAAATGAAAATGTTGCTGTATTATATGAGGATTTTTGGTGATAAGGCAACAACAAGATTGACTATTATACATGGTGTTTCATTTTATTAAACAACCTGAAAGGTGCTGTGTACAGTTGGAATTAGCTCTCTAATATTTTTTGGAACCAGCTTTACATTTCTAGAGACAGAAATTGTTCAGTTCTTAAGCCCATTTCGACATCTTTTAGCAGCAATTTTTAGAATGTGTGTGTGTACATTTAAGGGAACAGCGTGCACAAATGTCATTCCTTCATAAATAAGCAGGTCGTATCTTTTTAAGCAAACCACGCAAAAAATATTTACCACCTGATGAATGATTTATCAAACCTGAAATTGACTGTAGAGGCAGTTTTTGCATCTATATTTAGCATGGTTGAAAGTCAGTAGTAAACTTGCATACTATTTCTGCTGTCAGTTTTGTCCAACAGAGGATTGGTATAATGTCAGATAATGGAGAAAGATTCTGTGAGCATATTTGGACTGTCAGAAATAAAAATAGTAGAATAATAGGTCAAAAAAGACATTTGTTCAGGCCAGTACAAGTTAATGTAGCGGAATTACTATATTTCTCCAATTAATCCGCAGCTAAACAAACAATAAAAAACATAAATAAGCTTAATGTTGTAGCATGCTAATAACAAAAACTTTAAATGTAACCCTAACAGTCATCAGAGAAAAAAAAAATTTGCCAGCCTGAAATGTGCATCTCTAATTATTGGCTAAACAGATCCTTTTTCCTCCTTCAGTGTTCCTTTACAGGCTCTTTCCAAACCATGATTATGTTTTATGAAATTATAATTGGCCCACCTTAGTTTTCAATATTAAATCCAGCTGTTTAGAGGCTAATCTGGCTGCTGTGTGACCATAATCCTTCTCTGCCAGTGGGGGATCAAGGAACATTCATTTCTTTTTAATCGTTTATTATCAGAAGTTCTAAGCAGTTGGAGGTAATCCAAATCGTTAGAACTTCATTTTTCTCTTAGAACACTCTCAAACTTCCAGTAACAAATGCAGTTAGTTCATTTTTGGCAAACGGTGGGAACCTTGTGGATCATTGCTGCTCCACCAGTTATACCAAGGGTCCAACGTCACGTCGCACCACAGACTGTCCAGGAGTTGCTGGATGTTTTATTCTTAGTCTGGGAAGAGATCCCTCAGGAGATCATACAGGCTCGTTTAGGCCACACACAATACTTACCTTCATTCTGACCTGTTTTAAGGATATTACAGTTGGATCAGGCTTTAGTGGTTTTTTCCACTTTAATTTTGGGTGTGACTCCATATCTAGGCCTCCATCTGTTCATTGATTTGATTTCTGTAAAGTATTCAATGAGAACATTTAATTAATTCAGATCTAGGATGTGTTATTAGAATATTCTTTTTTTAAGCAGTGAATATAAGGGTGCTGGTTGCAGGAAAACCTGTTGCCTTTTAAAGAGGTTCAATTCCAGATCCCCTTGTATGGTTAAATATACCAGTTTGTAATAAGGGGAATTGTCTCAAGAGAAAGTACAAAGTGTTTTATCCATCTTTTAAAGCCATGCAGTTCATGTTTCCCCAGGAAGAGGAATGAGGAGAACTATGCCAATTAGATTTATACTGTCAATGAAAAGAGAGTGCCTTTTTAAACTAAACTGCTTAATAAGTTCACTTTGTTTTAAAATGTAGGCGGGGCTACAGAAATCCACAGGCCTACGAACCTCTAATACAAGTTTGATCAGTCACCAGAATTTGTCCTAATTAAATTCTAACTAAACTGGCCCATAATGTGTTTTAGAATCACTATATAGCATCTGTTTTAGTCTAAGCTGTTTAAAATTGCACAAATATTGTTTCATGTAGCTCACAGACACGTAACCCCCCCCCCCGAAGTCCATTATGTCTCTGCTGTCCCTTTTGATCGACAGTTGATCGTTAAGCAAGTATGGACCCATTCTTTGGCTTTGCAGAGAAAAATCATGATACTGCGTTCCTGTCATAGCTGTTAGTGAGAAAGTGGGGTTATTATGTGTGCATATGCATGATAACACGAAAGAGAGTGCAGAGAACATTCCTTTCTCACTCCTACTCTCCACCACCACCACACCCCCATTGCTACTCGCTGCCACCCCACCCCCAGTTTCCTTCCTGTGCTTTTTTTAGAGTCTATTGGATGTTTTTCCCACATCCGGCAACAAAGCCAGCCTTTTCATGCCATAATCTAACAGTGTGGTGTTCTGTGGTTCGACTGAACACAGCCACGGTCAGCTGTGATGAATGTGTTGACTGTAAATTATTCAATTGTTTCTTTCTTGCGTTCTTACCTAATATCAAATTCTAACTCAAATGTCTTACTTTGTCCAGACTTCTGCATGTATTTAGGAAATTTGTTTATATTTTGGCAAAAAATTTCAATTGTTTATTCTTTTTCAGTATTTACTATGGAATACAAGATTACAAAATATAATTTTAGTTTTTATTGCCTGATTATAATATGAAACATATTTTGGTATACTTTAGTTTTGCATAGGCCTGCTAGAAAAAAATAGTTGTAATTGCATTTCCTGAATTTTCATGTTTTATAAGCCACCTTGAAACATTTTTTTTTTTAAATTTTAGGAGTCCAATTATTTTTGATTAACTTCGTAGGCAACTATTATGAGAAGGCATTAACTGCTTGCTGCTAACAGCAGAGAAACTGATCTATTTTAGAGAATTTGTGGAGAAATAACCCAGGGAGAGTCCTGCTTCCCCAAGTTCGAAAAGAAAAATGATGACAACCAAGATTTTGCATGCCAATACCTCAGCCATTGCTCATCACTCAGCTTATTTGGTAACCCAGTCTCCACTTCGTGGGGAAGAGAAGTTTTGAAAAGACATGCAAAGAAGCACCGAACTTGTTTAGTGAGGAACTACCTGATACAGTTTAATGTTTTTTGTTTTTTTATTTGACTGCAATTGAAGCCACTTCAGGTCACACCCTGTAAGGGAAGCCATATCCTTAATGATAAAAAGCTACCAAAGAATGCGCTACAAGTCATCTTTGTTCAATTACTGATCTTTTATAAGTTGATTTTTACTGTTTTTCTTTTTTATGAATGTAGACAAAGAGTCAGTTAAAAAACTATATAATAATGTACATCAGTTAGATATGTCATAAACATCAATTCAAGAGGTTAAAACTTAATGTTTCTGAAATAAAATGATTGATTTTTATATTTTGGTCCTGTCTATGAATGAAAAGAACTCTGACATAAAAGTTAGTAATTTGTAAATCTTTTGTATCGTGCTGAGGTGCTATTGCTAACAAGGAAGGATTGCTTTGTTTACTTTAGATTGATAATTAGTGAAAGTAACTGGTATTATTTGCTGTATATTACCATCAATTCATCATTTGTTTCAATAGATATTTAAAACAGTTAGTGGTGCACATTTGACCAAAGATACAAGCAGAAATGTGCTTTCAGAAAGTTAGTATAATGAACTTTTCAAGCACTGAACTAAGTACTGATATTGTGTCAGTGTTTGTACCCAGAGTCATTCCCAGTGAATTAATTCTCCGTGTAAAGAGGGACTCCTCTCTCTATTATGCTGCCTTGGATGGGTTGGAATCATCAGGCTCATCTGTTTTGCCTGAAGTAGCCAAAGCTAGAGGGGGTGGAACAGCTGTCTAGTCAATGAAGGGATGCCTTGCCAGTTGAGCTGTGAAATTCACACAAGTAAAGATAATCTTTTCCAACCATGGCGAATATTAGATCCTGCAATGGAAATAGCAGTTTCCTTTGTGCAGCCTTGATGAAATGTAATTGCAGCATGAGGTCAAGAAAAATAAAGAAATTATGACCGTAACGGCCAATCTTAAACCATTAGTGAAGCTGTTTTCACTTGGAGAGGCTTTACTATATAACTGCATTATTAGTCATAAAAGGAGCATATTAACATTTTATGATACAAAATATTTAAATGTAGCTCTAATTGTTTATTTAGAGCAGGGGTCACCAACCATTTCAAGGCTGAGGGCTACTTCATGGCTATTGAATCATAGGAAGGGCTACCAATACTGACCTATGAACAAGAGGGGTCAGCGTTCACCTAAACTTCATCCAAATTAAACACATTTTTATTGTTAATTTTTCATTTCTAATTTTCCTTCAAACATTATAATTTTAAAATCTCTATAAATGCTAAAATGCCCTATATGATTACTATGATGAAATGCTCTATAAATGATTAAAAAGAAGAGTCACAGAACAAAATAAAATTTCAAACTCAGCCCACTGCTGAGTTGCTGTTTTCAGAGGGCGTTGAAGGCACCCCATGTGGTCCTTGAGAGCCCCTTGGTGCCCGCGGGCACCGCGTTGGCGACCCCTGTTTTAGAGTAACTGTCTTGGCCTCGTTTCAAATCAATTGGATTTTCCAACAGTGCTTTTTTTCCCCTTCAGGATTGACCTGCATGCAGTTCCAATCACCTTCTCATTATTCTGTTCCTCTGTTCCTGCTGACAGGATTTCATTTGGAAGTTTGAGTCTTTGGCTACGTTCACACCGCAGCCTGAAGTGACCGAAATCTGTTTTTTTTTTGCCCATGTGCGACCTGGATCTGATTTTTTTCATGGCAGTCTGAACAACACAGATCCGATTTTTTTACAATGCGACCCAGGCCACCTGACTATGTGATCCTGAATCCGATACGAATCTGATCTTTTCAAACGTGACCTGTGTCTGAACAGCCAGGTCGCATCCATCCGACCTGAACGCCATTAATACCAGACAGTGGTCACTCTTCTGGTTGTTGCTATGCAGAAGTGGCAAGAAAAACAATAGCAATGGTGGACGATAATGCATAGAGTAACGTTTATGTTTAACCATCTTTGAAAGATAGAATTTTTAAGGTTTAGAAAGATCGCTAGATGTTCTTCAGCACTACCATCCATGTTTACTTCTGTAAACATAGAGCACGATTGCTTGTGACATCATTGCGTCCTCTACTGCGTATCCGGGACACTTAGGTTGTATGAATGTAATTCACACAGGAGATCACATACAACTTCCATATACTTGGAAATGTGAATACCGGTAGCTTCGCAAAAAAATCGGATTTCACAAAAAAATCGGAGTTGAGCATCAAGGCCTGCAGTGTGAACGTAGCCATAGTGCTTTCAGAGACATAAACATTTAATTAAGATTATTTATTATGCAGCTGCATCTAAACCGTAAATAATATGAAATGGTTATAGAGTTAAGTTTGTTTTATTCTTTGTAATAATATCGTTCTTCTTCAAAGTAGGAACAAGATTTTTCTAAGATTACATGATTATGATCAGTCTTATGATCATGTTTTAGTGGCCCAAAAGAAGAGCATCACACGATTTCCCCCACCTTTATTGCTCACTCATTTCCTATGAATAGGAGTGTTGTAGTAATGTAACAAACAGCTAATATCTGTAGTGACACTCTGCAAGAAGTAGTTTAAGAATGCAAATGTCATTTATATTTCATATATATATATATATATATATATATATATATATATATATATATATATATATATATATATATATATATATATATATATATATATATATATATATGTATATCAAATTTCATATATATTTCATATATATCCCCCCCTGCTATTTTGCAAGATCTCCCACTCCCCATAGCCCTTACTAGCCTTATGAAGGTGTACAATTTTATCTCCAGTGTTTTTGGACATCTCTTTGGTTTCGGCCATGTTAGTAGTTGGATTCTTACTGATTGCATGGTGTGGACAGGTGTCCTAATGTAGCTAACAACCTCAAACAGGTGCATCAAATTTAGCATAATAAATGGAGTGAATCATTGTGAGATTGCTCCTCCCCAAATGCAGGACCAACAGACTGCTGATCTATTTTGTCCACAAGCCATCAAGCTGTACAACTCCTCAATAATCCAAGCCAACTACTGTGTAGTCTGTATCATTTTTACTCAGTTATATGGTCAGTACATGTCAGTGCAAATGCAATAATCCATGTCAACTACTGTGCAGATATTTTTATATCTAAAGAAAACATATTCCAGTACATTACAACTTTTTTGTACCTTATAAACTCTTTTTACATTGTCTGTTGTATTTTTATCTTTAATGGCGTCTTGCTTTAACTCTGCCCTTTGTACTCTATATAAGTCAAGGGAACCAGAATTTCCCTGAATATATATACCGGTATATAAATATATATATATATATATATATGTATCTCAAACATATTACCAGGGTAAAAGTGTACATCTTTGATGAATAGCAAGTGTTCACACCACAGGTAAATGCTTCTTAAAGTATTGTTACTTATTTATTCGCAACCCACGTGAGGTTTTTCATTGAATCTCAATGGCCATTATCTGAGCTTTTCATCTCCCCAAAAAATTAGAGGGAAATAGGTCAACACAACATTCTAAATAAAATATTTTTATATAGTTTTAAGTTTCCCTTTTTACCTCTAAAAAACATTTACGGGGTGAACTTATGGCCTTGCCTCCTGTTTTACCTCATAACTGTCTTTATCAGTGTAGATCTGCTTAATCAAAGTAATTCTAACAGTTGCTGCCTTTCCCCTCCCTAACTTTGTATGAAAGCCCGTGATCACATCATGGGAAAGTTGTTTTTTTCCACTTGAACGACTTACCTGAGAGCGTGCTCTGTGTCCCATTCTCACCAGCTGTAACATGTACTGTAAGACCTGAAGCCTGGTTTTACAAGGGCCAATAGACACACAGGGGCGACTTGCAAGCAGAAACTTGCAGAGAGATAGAAGCTTTCCTGCAAACCAGAACCTTGTAACTTTGATGCTTTCACCACCACAACATGCAAAACATAGCATCAGAAAGGTAAAATGGGAAGGAAAATGTGAAAACCCCAAAATATATTTGAATGCACCCAGAAATCGTTCTCTAATGCTGCTTTCTTTGGATTGAGGCATAGGCTTTTTACTTTCTTGTTTCTTAATCCATTAATTTTTGAACCCGTAGTGGACACTTAGTGAAATTATTATAGATATGTAGAGAAAAACTTTGAAGAGTCTGCTGCCATTAAAGCTATTAGTCACGTACATTGTGAAGAGTACCTTAAATAAGGAATTAATGCGTCCCTGTTAACGACCAAGTGAGGGACACAGTGAATATGTGGAATAAGGGGCTATACTCATGCCTAATTTAGTTCTTCTGCATTATATCTGTAATCTTTGGCTTGTAGTTATGATAAAATGAGAGTTACAGCCTCGAAAAGTTGCCTAAACTGAACAGTTCAATCTTGACCATGACCTGGATAACTGAGAATCTTAACAGAAATAAAAATTACAGAATATAAACAGTAACTATAGGAATCTTGAAAAAAAAAAGAACAGCTGTATTTTTTATTTTTATTTTAAGCTGTTTGAAATAAAATCAATCAGCTTATTGTCCAAACAACTGTCATAGAAAAAGCAGGATGTCCCCAGAACATGATGCTACCACCATCATGTTTCCATATTAGTTAGCTTTGCCAGTATAGCATTAAGCAAGGAACATCATTTTTTTAATAAATAAATATAAATTCATCCCAAAATTAATTACCATATCAATCAATGTCCCACCTTGGCTGTTTCTACTTGCCTTGCTGCTGACTCAGTGTAAAGGAAGTATTAATCGAAAGATGCCTCTGCAAATTCTCCCTCGTCTGGGTCATGATAACCACACAAAGGTTTCAATGGGAGGTAACCTGCCTTTTGCTCAATTTTTATTAGTACATTTTGCACTTATCCAGGAGTCTTTGTCAATTGTTGCAGCTCACACTTGATTCCTTGTGTCAAAACATGGTTATTAAACTGTTGTTGCAGCCTGAAGGCAACGACATTCAGATTTGGCAAAAAAAATTGGTTGGAAAGTAAGGTAGAGCTAATGTAGGCTTGCCCAGAAGACTTAAATGAACATAAGATGTTATTCAATTCCCTATACAGACATTTTGTCAGGTAAACCCTAAACAATAGATTCAATCCTCATTGGACTGTAGGCATAGTGGCTGAGGTGTAATGATACAGGGGTGATTATCATAATTAGGTATCATATCAGGGATCAGCTGAGTTCACCAGAACAATAGAACGCATTGTGTTGCCTTATGATGTTTGGAAAATGTCATTGAAAGCAGCAAAATAATCCAAACACACCAGTAAAGGGGCAGGATCTTTGTTCCAGACCAGCTCCGTTAACACGGAGTCCAAAAACTTTAACAATATATATAAAATATGCCTGGAAATGGCCTTTATTATTATTTTTTATTGGGTGACAATAAAAAAAAACATAAATTAATGAAATAACTTAAATGCAATCAATCAGATTTTTATTCTGCCTATCTGTTGTCTAAGATATACCACTTTCATATGATAGTTGTTGTCTTTCTGGGAAATGTCAGGCTGATGATAAATTTATATTAGAGGTCACATATTTTCTGCACGATGATCCCCCTCCCATTCCACTTGCTCCTCCTTCTCATCCAGTTTTTCCTTGGTTGGAGTCATTGAGCTCTGCAGTGCTTTGTTAGTCCGTTTCGACCAGAGCCAAACTACACAGACCTTATTTGGAATGTCAGGACTGATAGGAGTGGGAGTCAAAGCTTCCCACTCATTTTTTCTCTCTCTCTGTACTGTCTAACTGCAGTCGTCCCTTTTCAAGCTGAACCAGGAGGAGAATGGTTTCAGAGTGCAGATTCGTTCAGCTGCTCACTTTTGGATTTGTGTTACGTGAAAGCTGAGAGGGATGTCAAAACTCAACAAGTGTACTCTTTATACAACTGGTAGAGTTTTCAAAGCTTTCTCCACTGAAGCGGTTTAAAACACTAAATGTGTTTTCTCCTCTCTAAAAAGCACAGGGCTTACGAAGACCTGGCTAAGTGAGGCAGCATTAGCACAGCATTAACCACTCAGCCCAGATTTCCCACGGGATATAAAATGGATCCTTGTTTCACGAGGAAATTGCCACAGCAATGCCGCTGAAGAGCACTTTGCTGGGCCCACATCAGATATTGACAAATATTGTTTCCTGTTTAGGACCTGCAGTCTCTGCACTTTAAATTGAGCAGCAAGGAATTTATAATCCAAATAGTGGGGTAGAAATGATCTAAACAAGATAGAAAAGAACTAAATGTGGAATAATTGATCTTATCAAGATTTTTCTAAATATTTCCATCATGCCTTGTATTAGCTATTAAAGCTCCCTGATTGGATTTCTTTGTTGTGGCCAAAGTAATGTGTGGAATGGTTCAGGCCTGTGTTGCTCAACTCAGTGGTGGAGCTGTTGGCTTTCACCACGCTGCAGCTGCCTGCTGAAGAGCAGCCAGATGTTTGAGATGGTGAACTGAGGCTAGTGAGCAGGAAACTGTTCTGCATGCCATAGGATTCTTCTTTGAAAACAGGAAGGTAACTTGTTCCCTACTTATGTGCCGTTTCCTGTGGCATGACCGGAGGCAGGCCTTGTGTTTAACAGTTGCTGGGAAAACGGTACTTCTGGCTCCACAACAATGGACTTTGGAGGGTGCAAACACCTTTAAAGTTCCTTTCTTTTCTTTTTCTGAATAACACGGAATTTCAAATGCTAAATCTGTATATCTGTCTGAAAATAGAATTTAGATCTCATTATTTAGGCTACCAATTTTCTATGTTTACTTGTTTAACAGTGCCTAGCTGAAGCGTTCAAACCCCTTTAAATGCATGCACACAGTAGTAAATAAATGTCAAATAAAGCAGAGTAATGTTTGGTTTCAAATATTTCATTTTAAAGAATATTTAACATGTGAGGTCCAATTTTATTCAGTCACCCCTTGGTTATTACTTTGTAGAACTATCTTTAAGTCTTGTGGTATATCTACCAGCTTTAGATGTAGAAACAAAATATTTTGCCAATTCTTTGCAAAGATGCAGCCTGAATCTAGAATTTAAATTCTCAGAGATAAATATGTTTCAATCTAAGGTATTTGGTTGCTGCTCTGGCTGTATGGTTAAGATTTCCAAGCACCTAGAAAAAAACAATCTCTGTCTTAAATATTTTGCTGCCTCTTCCTCTGGATCTTGTGACCTCTGAATAAAAGCTTCATCACACCCTGATGCTACCACCACAGTCTTCATTTTGAAGTTGGTGTCTGTAGGATGCATTAGGTTTGTGCCACTTTTATTATTTTTATAAGTCGGTCAAAAGGTTACATTTTGGTGTCATTTTCTTCAACCTGTTTGCTTTGTAGCCTACTTTGCCTTTTACTAAACGCAAAAAAGAAATGTTTTTCCATATAGCTCAGATTATAGACCAACAATTATTATAAATTTTTTTTTGTGATGGGCGACTTGACTGCATCCCTGATGAAAGCTTTCTCTATAAATTGTTAGGTTAGGTAGACCACTATGTCTTGGTAGGTTTATAGGTTTGGGGTATGCTTCCTTTTCTGTTGATGGAGTGAAAAGTTCTCCTAGATACTCAAAGTTTGAATTGGCTTTATAATCTGAGCTCACTTTAAATGTCGTCCCATTTTTATCCCTAACCGTTCTGCTGTCTCCACTGGTCTCCACAATGCTGTTTTTTCATGAACATAACTAACAAAACTCCTGAGGCTCCATAAAAAGCTGGACTTGTACAGAATTTAAAATGCAAACAGGCTTATTATTTACTATCTAGGTGTTATTTGAATGATATCGCTTATATTTCCTCTAATTAAGACGCATCAAAATTGACTGGTTTGATTGCAAAGGTGTCTAAGCAATAAATAGACCAGCTGCGTAAAATCGTGTGAGCGCAATAAAATGACATGTGCGAGCGTTACGCGTGTCACAGCTTTCTGTTTTAAGAAGTAAAATTATTTACATCACACACGTAATAGGCTCGCTCAACGGCCATATTACAAGCATAGATAGGCAACGTTGTTCCTAATTTAGGATGAGTTTCTAATTTTGCTCCAGTTAGGGCTAGGAAGAAACAGAAACACAACATCTTGTTTCACAGTTCGCTTCAGGCCAAGGTGTGTCTTCTAATTGCTTTTTCTAAAGGGTAAAACCCAACGACAACAGTTATTAACATCCAAACAGCTGATGTTTGTATTTGTGACATGCTAATAAAATACATAACTGATTTCTCATCAAAATGGACAAGATTCTGAATTTTAGATGATCATATTGGAAGAAGCAAGTGGGTTGCTATGGCAATAGCCCGAAAGAAGAGTTTAATGGCTGCTTCTGCGCCCCATACACTTCACGACCCTGGAAGACATGCCTCTTTTAACTGAACAATCACAACTTGTTCTCCCACTGATGAGACCTCATTAATGTTGCTACAGTAAATCCTGGACTAATGGGATGGCAACCAAAACATCATATTATAACATTAACTTAGATGTTAGCCCTTAACAGATATACAGTAAGTACAGCAACAAATATAATTGTAAGATTATAACCTGCAATGATTGCCATTATTTGGCAACATGCGATTAATGTCCAACATGCTGCCCAGTGAATGCTGGGAAAACTAATTCCAGCTGTACCAACACACTACAATATATTACTTATAAGTTCATAACTTTCACACGTAGTATTGTCTTATTTACTTACCCTTGTCACAAAAGCTTGTCTTTGCTAAGAGCCCCGTTGCTGTGGAGCGTTCACCTCAGCGTCTGTCGTAAATTTCAGTTTTGACACTGTTATGCATCTGGTGTATTTGCTGCTTTAAACTTTTCCAAAATATAGATGTAAGGAAAAAATCTAAAACCTGGTACATTTTCCTTCAATTTATAATAATTTACTACTAGGTTTTGATACATCAAATCAGTACCTGTAAAATGGATTGATGTTTGTGGCGAAAAATGTGCAAATGTTCTAAGGGTTTATAGTGTTTGTATACTTTTCTTTCATCTTTTTGGTACTCATAAATCCAATAAGTGATAATGCTATGTTGCATAGTTTTGCAAGTAATATATTCCTGAGGTGTAACAGCTGATTTAATTTGACACTAAGCGGAAAATAAAATACATTTTAATTTGTGATTTACATCTGGGCAGTTAGGAATCTTTTCATGTTCTGATTTATGGCAGCCCTCTCACACCTTTATGTAGTTTCCCAGAATGAAAACGGTTTAGGACCCTTTAAGTTGGACAGATTGCTATACACCCACTAGAAAAAACATGCCACTGATGTATACTTTATGCCCTTTCATTTTTGGTGCGCAGCATGGAGCCTTTAATATGTGGCTTAAGGGTGTCTCCGGCACTCACAGCGCACCAAACCATATAAGCAGCATCACATTAAATGCTTTGATCTTAAACAGCTCTTTCTGCTGATAAAAAAAAAGTTGTCAGACAGTTTCAGGAGATGAATACAAGCTTTCTTTTATTTTTTGCAACAAAAACAAAACAAGACCCTGCAATAATGTGTGATCGGTATGAAAAGGTTAAACAAATTTTTTTAATGCTGAATTTTAACAGAATACTGCCCACAGTGTCAGGCTTTCAATAATTTATTGAAGGAAATCTTTTTGCTTTTCACTTAACTGGTTTGTTTTCTTGTTTTTCTGGAGTTTTTTTGTGCTTTTTTGGACAGTATTGTTCCTGAATCCAGGGGAGCCCTCAGACCTCCTCTGCAAATGTCTTTGTGGTTAAGAATGACATGTGGATGAGAGGCGACAGCAGCGTCAGGAGCTCTGTGAGCCGCATGGCCATGGGTGATGTGATGTGACAGGCTGTCGCTACGATGTTGGTGACCTGTGGTACATCTGCAGTGGTGAGGCCTGGCTGGTGCTGCCTTAATGCCCCGGCAGAGAAACAGCCCATAGACTCTCATCATTGTAGCTGTCAGGAGAAGATACTTAGTGAATCTAATCTGCAGACGGCCTTTAAAACAAGGGTATTCAGATTACCTCACCTAATTGAACTGTATCATTCATAAACAAGGTTATTAAGAGTGTTTTATAAGGAAATAAAGGATAGTAACATGTTGAAAACGAATAAAGAAGTGAGGCATTTAAGATGAACTGATGAAGTCATCTTTGACCTTTATGGGAAAGCAGCAGTAAAACATAATGTCCCCAGAACTGATTTAAAGACACAGAAACAGTTTCAGTACATCTGAAGTTTCCAGGGGCTCTTTTCCACTGCTTTTATACTCCATGCAGCTTTTCCCCTAGAAGGCCTACCTAATATTCTGTCTGTGTACAGGACAGACTACAAGAAGAAAACACGGCTGTGTGCGACATTTTAAAACCCTTTTTGTGTCATCTAAGAGTGCCAGTGATTTCTTCACAAGAGTTTTTTAAATCATAAGAAGTCTTTAGATGTTTATACTGTGAATGTTGGTCAGCAGGATCAGTTGCTTTTCCACCATGCTTTTCCTTGTGGACCTGTCCGTTACAAATTCTTCTAGGTGCACATTGTGGAAGGTTAGGCTGCATGGGCACAGAAAGGAGAGGGAAGGAGGCTAAAATGACACAATTTGGCTGTGTTGACCCTGCAGAGGCATTGATCATAAACCAGGTTAAACGATAATGCTTGTATTTGTTCAGTTGATGTCACAGGAACACTGAATAAGCAGGTCTCTATTGACGTCTACATGCAAGTAGACCCCTAACCATGGTTAATACCTGAAAGAAACCCTGAAATTAGTTTAAATTCAGTGCCTTATAAATAGGATTTTAAAAATCATACCTTTTAAAAAGAGGTGATTTAAGGGTGGCTTTACTTCTCTGGTTCTGCTCAACACTCTAGGGACACCAGTCCCTTCCAATTTCAACTCCTATTTATATTCAACTTCAACAATTCAACTTTTATTTATACTCTGCCAATTCAGAACATCTGAAAACACTTAACAGAGAACATTTAAATAGATCATCCATTCAGATAGCCACTGATATAATAGACAAAGTGACTTAATGATAGCATTCATTTTGGCGATGTAGTGTCACAGAAATAAAAAGCAGTCTGTCTTCAACATAAATTTGATAAAAGAAGAATCATATTGATATTAAATAAAAGTGTCCCAAGAATAAAGCCAAGGGGAACCCCACATATAATGTCTATATGCTCCAACAAAGTTCTAAATAAGATCTGATTCACCCACATACTACCAACCTTTTCCATTATATCACTGAACAGTCAGATGCAGCACTGAGTTCCAGTGATAAAATGAAAATTGTTTTAAATTACTGTTGGGTAAAGTTTAAAAAACATTTATTGATGTGTCTGTAATGTTGTCAATCAGTTTTACTTTACTGACAAAAAATATGTATTTGATCCATTTTTTTTTTTTTGCAATTGCCCATATTAAAAGTAATAAGACAGATCTGGGCCAGGATTTGACAGAACTTTAAAAGGTTTCAAAAACTGTATATGTCTACAAGATTTTCTAAAAATAAATGCATAATATCACGACTTGGTGTGTAGAAGGAGAAAAAAATTAACATTTTGGCCAGGTGACTTTTTTTTAAGGATGTAATTTAGGATGTTTTTTTGTTTTGTTTTGTTTTTACGGCAGTAGTGGCTCGTTTTTCTGACAGTAGGCTGAAAGGAAAGGGGGAATGAGAGAGGGGGACAGAAATGCGGGAAAGCACCACAGGCCGGATTCGAACTAGGGTCACCCACGTCGAGGCCTAAGGCCTCCATACATAGGTTGTGTGCCCTGCGCCACCAAAGCAAGCCCATAATTTAGGATGTTTGATTTGAAGATATACACAATAAGCTTTAGCATTTACAAAAAGGGGGTCGCATGTGTTTAATTTTTTTTCTATTGGGTTCCATCTAGTTTCTAAATTTAACAAATATCAGAATTAACAAAGGTTCTTACAACGTAAGCACCAACTGAATTCTTGCTATATAGTTATTTTTTCATAATGTTGTGAAACTAAAGCCTACTTACAAAAAAATAGTAAAATTTTTCTGAAAAAAAAATTACTGTTAGAGTAGGGAAACATTTAAAAATGGTTGATTTGTCTTCAAAAGAGCTTTTGTCATCTCTTACAATTTCCCAGAGGTAGCCATAAAGCTGCCTCACTTCATTTATCTATTTATTTATTTTTTTGCTGCTGTTCATCTTTTTCTCCTGTCTGCTCTCCGGAGGGAAGCCTCAATCTAATACAACTGTGTCAGGAAGTGTGGGGATGCAAAGTGCTGATGAGCCAGAAGTAGCCCACCTCTGCGGTGTGCTGCTTCGTCCCAGTACGCACAAAGCCTTATTAGTGAAGCATGCCATAAACCGGTAGTCACATCCCTGTGCAGCCTAATGGCATAGGCCCCACGGAAACTGATTAAATAGATTTTTTTTTTAGGTGTGTGGATGTTTGTGTGTGTGGGGGGTTAATAGAGACAGATATTAGTGTTAGTAAAGTGTTTGAAAATGAAGTTGCAAGAAGCACAGAGTTGTATGACACCACTTTAAAGGAAACTGTATTTTTTCTACAGAAATTGTAAAAAGGAGTGATGTGGCACCATCTCTCAATCAATCCAGGAGGCTTGGGAGTAACTGACCAATCAGCAGGCCTTTTTTTTCCCCCGAAGTTAGACAGCCCTCACCTGCAGGAACGCTCTCTAACATTTCCAGGAGTTTGCATCATAAAGGCATAGTGAACATTGGAATTTAGTTCAAATAATATTGAATACATGAGTAAATGTTGTTAGTGGGAAATGTGTAAATCAGACACTCTTACAGTAGAAGCCATTCAAAATGGCCCTTCCCAGTCAAACACCAGAGGAATGGCAGCACTCTTCCCTGCAGCTCCCAGCTAAATCCCCTCCAACTTCCAGCCACTGGCATTCTCCTGTGCGAGCATTTTTTTTTTACTCTGACTCCGACCTTTCACTGAATTACAGGGTCTGACCAGGAGATAACACTTCTCTTTAGATCTTAATGTCCACAAATCATGACAGAAAGAATATTTTAGTACAAAGATTGATGTTTAAAAAGGAATTGTAGAGGACCACCCAAGGACCCATCGAGGAAAGTGGGGACACCTTTAATGACTATTAATTCTATTCTATTTCCAAAACCCAAAAAGTTGTCTTGAAAAATCTGACAGATGGTTGATGACCTGCTGCTGACCCTTAGGAGAGACTGATTGCAACTACTGGTTGTTTTTCTGATCGAAGGCAACAAACAATTCTTCCAATTTTTTTGTCATATTTGAATGGGGAGCATTTCTTAATCAATCACGAACCAATTCGGAAATAAATCACATCCAAGGCAATGTGCTTGGAACACAGCCTCACTATATTCTTGATAAAAACATGCTTTAGATTCTTACCTTCTCCTTTACATAATATACTTTATACAATATATAAAGGCATTGGGCACAGCTTCACTCAGCCTCCTTGACTGTGTTACTTATTTTTCTTCTCCTGTCTGTGGAAAACGTGCGGTTTTAACGTCAAGTTTTCTTTGACGTAAGGTTTGCTGAAAAGAGAAAATTGCATTTCATTATGTCGCGGGTAAGACTTCCCTTTTATCGTTGTGGCTTTGTTCACAGAGGCTTTTATTTTGATCTTATCGTCAGTTAGTTAGTCTTTTGGATAGAAACGCTCATTAGTTTAGTCAAATTTTGCTCATTTCTATAAAGGATTGTTTTAGTCCAGTCTTAGTTGACAAAAACTCTATAGGTGTTTTATAGTTTGTAGAGTAGCAAAAAATAAATAAATCGTTTTTTTTTTTTTTTCAGTATATATCTATAGTAAAAGGTTTGAGCAAATCATAATGACTTGCTGTGGTGAAAAAAGCTGACAATGCAGCCAATCATGTGTTTAAATTCATCAATTTGACCAAATGTTACAATGTTACAGTTTTTTCTGTTGTCTTGGTGCATTTCTCACATGAATATTAACATTTTCCCAACAGTTAGTTCAACCTCCACGACATCTAGCCATTTGTGTTCATCATAGCAGCCTTTTTTTCTTCCAACAAACTGCAAATTCTAGTGGAAAAGCATCATTTGCTTTCATACTTTGCTTTCTGCTTTTTTATAACATAATTAGCGTATATTATTTCAGTCTAAATAAACAATCACATTCCATAAAAAACTAATAGTCTGCATTTCATTTCTGAAGTCATTACATATGAAAATGTTGAACTTGACACTATGAATTTCTAAATTCTAATGTCAAAATCAGTTGTTAGAGTGTGAACTGTTAAAGTGGAGATAATCTGAACAAGTATGTTTTTTTGGGGGGTATAATGAGAGTTTTTTAACCACTCCGATGCCATCAGACAGGGGGTTTGCAGCACATGATTAGGATTCTGGCAGAATGTCTCCCTTACTATATCCACTAGAGCTTTCTTTCTTCTCGTGGAGATGGGAGATATACTGGCATCCACATTCCCGAATGGCCCCTGCTAACTGCTTTGGATGAAGCATGTGATGACATCACTAAACAGTCTTGCAGAGGGTGGATTTGCCTTTTGTGGAGATTCTTTCCTCGTTGCTTTGCAATGGATGGTATTCACTGTAATGTAGGTGAAACTATGAGGCCAGACAGAAAGGAAAGTCTGGATGTGTCTGAATCATTTACAGTATGTATGGTATTTTCTTTTCCAATATGTCCTGCTATATTGTTTACAGTTTTACACAGCCCTGAGTTAAATGTGTTGTAATTTTGTCTTTTGAACAATGTATAATTAAAAAAGATCATACACAGTAAGTTTTAAAAGCAGACATATTCAGTGCTTTGTACTCAGTAATACTGAATAAGGTATTGGGTAACTTTACTGTAGTTTTCAAATGTCTGTGCAAATAGTCTTGTGAATTTTTCAGGTACTGTTTCCAAGATCTGATGTTTTTCCAATGGAGAACATTTACAGAGTAAAAGAAACATGACAAAGCTGTTTGACTAATTTGTTCCTATAGGCCTTTTTTCACTCTTTGTAGAAAAAGCACAGTTCCTCTTTTCAAGAAACTTCTTCTAAGTTGATTTCTAAGCACTTGACTCAAACTTAGCATTTTTGGCTGAAAACAAGATTTGTAGTTAGAAAGAAACTTGAAAAAGGCCATCCAATGGTAAGCCCTGGCTTTATTCTTAGCTATTTACTTATTATCAGCTTTATTCTTAAAGGGTTTTAAGAACTTACTTACAGAACTTGATATAGTTTCACTGATTTCAGCTTAAGACAGCTAATGCAAATATCCAAACTCAAATAACCTTCTGGCCTTTCCCCAATCCAATAAACTTTGTGTATTAGCTGATGATGAACAAAAGTTTTTGTGTCCCTCTTTCTTTTTGGGCAACAAACAAACATAAAAATGTACAACCTGCTTCAGCCTCATAAATATTATGTTTCCCTGGGAACAAAACAGTTGCATTTATTTTTTTGTTTTGAGACATTTCTCCATATTAAAGTGCTGAGAAGGAGTTCTCTAACTCTCCCAGGAGACCATTGCAAAATGTTCCAGTGAACAGATTAAAGACTTGTTGTGCTCAGTCTTTTGTTGAGCCATAGTTAAGCACAAAAACCTGCAAACGCTCTCCAAACTATACCCTTAAAGCACGCTTGTCTCTGAAGGCTGTGCCACTGGACTGACAGATGGTACCAAGAGATCTGGTGTTGCGTTCCCATGACGCCTCACCCAGAGCCCCATCCACAGCGCTCAGCATCACGACATTGCTTAGCTTGACACTGTCTTGCCCAGCCTCCCAGCTCCCATGAATAGTTTGACTCCTTCTATATGCTCAAGGTCATGTTCCTTGCTGGCATGGTGTAATGCAAACATAAGCATCACTGTTTAAAATGGAACCTCTTACTTTTCCTATGTGGAAACCAAAGCTTGTTAACATCATCCTCTTTAAACATATTTAAAATGCATGTTGTTATTCTATATTGGAACTCTGTGTGGGAGAGAAATTAAAGATGATCTGTATATCATATGTTTAAGCTTCTCGTGTTGCAGGAGTCACTTTCAAAGTGATTCAGAGCATCCAAGCTCATTAAATGTTAATCAAAAAATCTATTTTCAGATCACTTTGAGATCAGTCATGAGGATTTCAGGCCAGTTACAGTAGGAGGCCACTGCTTCTGAGAGCTGTGTGAACTGGACTAATGGATATGTTGAAAAACAGTTCAGCTTGTGTGTGTGTGTGTGTGTGTGTGTGTGTGTTTCAAAGTAAAATGCTTTCATTAAGACTGAAACTCTAACCTTGACATGTTATGTTAAAATCTTTTTCTTTTTTAAATCGCTCAAAGCAGGACAAAATCATCCTCCCTTATCACAATGATTTTTGCAACACATGTAGAGTCCTTTTCATTATTTATGATCTGTTTTCACAGAAACTGTCTTGAACCATGGGCAGTTCTAGTCTCTCTCTTCTTCAAAACAAGAGCAAACCTGAAATGCTTGTACCAAAGGGGCTGTTCACTTCAATGTCCGGTTATGCCTACTGTAGGAGTGGAGATCTCAATAAAGACAGGAAAAGTTACAATTTCATTTGAACTGTACACATCTCTATCAACCCTATAATAACTTAAACTTTATAGTAGCATAGAATAATTTATTCTCTTCTGGGAAATTTTAAAACAGGATTTGTACGTTTGTGGGGGGAAAAAAATATATTGCCGAAGCTGGAGCCCAGAAAGTACTGTATCCATCCTTTGTCTATTGACTATAAGTTAGTGAAGGTTTTATAATTTCTCTAATATGGTACTTTTATATAATGGACATTGAAGAACCAGCAGCTGTAGATGTTTGGATATTTCCATTTATCAAACACATATTATTGTGATACACAGTCATAATACAATAATACAAATAAGTTTTTATGTAAATATTTTATTTAAATAGCACTATTCTGGTTGCAGGGTGTCTTACAGGTGAGACTAGAAACAAAACATAAAAAAATACGTTATTACCTGCTGTATGGTGCCATTCATTACTTAATGCATCAAGTGCTCTGGAGACCCGTAAGTTTCCTGCCTTTTAGCCCGGATTTGCTTCCACTGTACTGATCTGAGGTTTTTTACTTAAGGGAGTTCAGGCAAGCTAAGCTAATGGACGGCTATAGATCAGTACAGCAGCTAATCAAGCTGCTCCCTCTGAATGAATCAGTGTCATTATTGTCACCGAGGCTCCCTGGCTCAGGGATTGTATGTTTGCACATGGAAGGGCGCAGGTTGTAAATAGAAAACCTTAATAAATAATTTTTTTGATCAGACTTATATTAAGTGGGGTTAAATAAAGTTTGATTTAGTTGAGATTAGGGCTGAACAATTTTGATATTCCTTTGCACTAACCCCAATTTTGTTCTTGCACAATAACTTTGTGCTTTATGTTGAATTAACTGTATGAAATTTATTTATTATTTCATATTTGCTTGAAATAGTTATCCCAGCTGATTTAGCAATTCACATGACACAAAGGAAACTGCAGCAACCGGTACCATTTTGCTTTCACTATGAGTGTCATTGTCCATCCGTCCATCTTCTCCCGGTTATTCCAGCAGGTTCGCAGTGGGGCTGGTGCCTATCTCCAGCAGCTGATGGGCAAAATAGACAGGTTGCAAGTCTATCGCAGGGAAACACAGAGACACACCACCATGCACACACAAAGGTCAAATTAGTTGCCAATTAACCTGACAGTTGTGTTTTGGGGTTTTTAGTTTAACTACCTAATCCACGCATGGGAGGGAGGACATGCAAACTCCATGCAGAAAGACCCTGCCTGGGAATCAAACCCAGAAACTTTGTCCTCTAAGGCAACACTGTTGCCCACTGTGCAACCCTGAATATTATTGTAAAATATGCCAGATGTTTTGACTGATATGGAGCACTCAGTGTCTTTAGACACAAAACATAATACGCAAGGATTTTGATGCAGTTTTGAATGCTGTTTGCAATATTTGAATAAACTGAATAACTGTATATTAATAATAAATTGTTTAGCCAGGGAACATAGTGGGAATAATGTGTTAAATTTAGTTATGTGAGAGCATTTAGCTAGTAAACTAAGACTTACATGTTTCCTATGTTATTTTGTATAACCAGATGCCTATAATCCGTTACATAACAGAGGCAGAGACTGAGCTGCAACATCTAATTCAAGTTCTTTTGTATTGTAGTTATTTTTAAATGGGTAAAAACGATTTATTTACTTATTTATTTTTTTGAAAACTATATATCGAGTGCTGCACGGTGGAGCTGTGGGTAGCGCTGTTGCCTTGTAGCAAAAGGGTTCTGAGTTCGATTCTTGTTCTCATGGTCTTTCTGCATGGTGTTTGCATGTTCTCCACATGCATGCTTGAGTTTTCTCCGGGTACCCGGCTTCCTTTCACAGCCCAACACATGACAGTTAGGTTAATTGGCTTCTGAAAATTGTCCTTAGGTGTGAGCGTGTGCGTGCATGGATGTGTGTCTCTGTGTGTTACCCTGTCCTGGTGACCTGTCCAGGGTGTACCCCGCCTCTCGACTGCAGGAGATAGGTACTGGCCCTATTCCGACCCTGACAAGGGCTAAGCGGGAGAAAACGGGTGGATAGAAATGTATATGCTTTTTAGAGCTAAAGATGTTGCTTTCAAAGTTCTGCAAATTGTAGATGCAAAAAAAAAAATTTTGTTTGTGTGTGTGTGTGTGTGTGGGGAGGGGTTGAACTAGATATACATATTGCAGCCTATGGGCTTTCTAGATTCTAGAGAGTATGCAAACATATTTGCATTTGATGACATCACTATACTTGGTTAGAAAACCAACTAAATCCTTTCAATTTAATTTCATTTTTCCCAGGTAACATCTTACTAATTTATTCATTTATCTAAATACTATGAAGTACAAGCTTGTGTTTTGTGTCCCTTTATATAATTTTTACTTTTTTAAGTACCAAAGATGTAGAATGTAATACACGGCTTAGTTAAGTTTAGTAACTATGCACAACACCAAGAGGTTTTTTAACTGCTTTCAAATATTGCAAATTTTTCGTTTTTAATAGCAAAAAAGGTTTTGTGAGGCATAGACCGCATAATACAAGCTTGAGGAGAGCAGAAATGAAGTGAAGTGTAGAATCCACACTCACCCTCAGGCAGTGAATCATCTTAATACAATGTTTGCCAGCAGGTTGAAATGACTCAAATTTGTTCCCACAGTAAAACAGACAACACACATTGATACTGCTCTCCTGTATGCATGCTGGACCCAAACCAGAGCCATTTTGTTTTCATGCAGCCGTAGCATTAAAACATGGCAAGACACGTCTTTTTGGTGTGTGTGTGTAAACACAAGCATGAGATTAATGCTTAAATGTTTAATTCCAACAGATTGTTTTCAGTGACTCACTGACTTAAGATGGAGAATGAGATTTATTAGTTTGAAAACAACTTCCTAAAAATATTTGGTTCTGTTCAGTGGGTTGCTTTGTGAACATGTAACAGTTTTGTGGAGTACAGCACAGCAGCTAAAGCTGTGAGTCATTGCCATGTTCATACCTAAATGAAGACATAGGCACGGCACAAAAGGAAATCAGATATCTGCACCAGCATGTTAAGCAGAATCTCAGCCACAAAGGAGAAACTCTGCTATCTAACCAAGCACAATGGTGGAAAATATAATGTATGCAAATGAGGGAAACAGACAAAGAAGCTATTCTTCCCCTTTCAGTCTGTATCAGATTCCTAACTATCTTCTCTTCCTATCCACTGCTTCAAACTACATTACAGCCAAGCCAGTTTTTTTATTGTCCGATTACTGCTTTTACAATATTCAAAAAAATGGGTATTTTCTGCATTTTTTTAAATGATCAAATTATGTAATTGTACAAACTAAAGTGAGCAGATAATTTAGAGTCAGTCATACGCCTGAGATCATCACTAATGAAACAATCCTGAGGTCGAAATAATGCAGATTCATGGAATGATTGTATTTACGTTAAATTGCATATGAAAATTTATTTCAAGATCTTGTTGCTACCATTTAAAAAAGAAAAACAGCAATTAATTATTCTAATACCAAAATGGTATTAAATATGTATTATACTTACAATGTTGACATTACTTCTTTTATATCCTATATTATCCTATAGAATAAACACAAAAATGGGTGTAGGTATTAAATTCTCAACGCATTCTTCTTCTCTTTAAATAAAAAGTAACAATGAAGTGTATGGTTTTAAAGCTGACCTTCAGATATTGTAAACCATTGTTACTGATTCATGTAAAACCACCAAACACCTAAGGTGCTGCAAGTAAAACACTTATGTTTGTTACTGTGTATTTAACCCTTATCAAAAATAAATTTGGAAACATTTTGCCACCACATTTTAGTCAGAGTTAAGACATATTAGAAGTAAATCAATGAAAAATGACTGAGAAGTTATTCCATATACAAAATATTTTTACATATGTCAGTTATATGGGCTATATATTTAAATCTTTGTTTATGTTTAATCTGTTTACAACCTTTAAAAAATATTTTTTATTTCTATTTTTTTCCCCTAAGTGAGTTCATACGGTGAGTAGTATTTTAGTAATTGTAGTTACTTTAGTTTCCACACTATGATCTTCAATAACCGAACTATTTGTTAACCTAGAAATGCTCCCTCTTTAAAGCCCCATTTACAGTACCCTTTTGAAACTGTGACAAGAATGGCAGCCGAGATAACTGTGACCATGCCAGACGCACCCGAACCACACCGAATCTAGCTCTAATTCTATTACTATTCTATGGCTTGGCACTGTTCAGTTGTGGCTCGGTTATCTGATAACAAAGAACCCACGAGCAGGCCACGTCATCTCCTGTTTACAGCCAGCTGACTCATTTTGCTGGGTTTCCGGCATGTCTGGCTTTACAATTCACAGATCTCTTCACCTGTTCACAACATGAACTTCTTCTCAGCCTATTAACAGTTAGTGTCATCAAAAGAGCGTGGAGCGACCTGGGATGATGCCGAGACTGAGGCTCTCATTGAAATTTGGGCAGACAACATTATCCAGGCACATATGTTCCTTAATGTTAAGAATGCCGCAATTTTGTTTGCACTATTCCTGCCTTGAGAGCTGTAGTATTGCAGACCGGAAATAGGAGGGCAGGAACCGTGCTAGGGTGATGTCTATTTGATTGTAAGAACCGAACTTGACACGGTTAAACTAATCCAAGCTCAGTCCGAACAAGGCATAGATCGGTTTCAGAGGGGGAGTGTAAATGGTACATAAGAGAGTAAACTAATTTAGGAGCCCCTTTTGAGCAATTTAAGTGACAGTGTACAAAAACAGGCGCAGGAGGGTCTGCATTCCTTTCAATTCCATTATTATGGTTCTTTCCCTTCCCCCTCATTTAAAACCCTTTAAATCAAGGAAAGGATATATAAGTAGAGGCCATTTACCATTATATATGTTATAAAAGTACATTGTAAAGTCCCTCCCTTTGTTAATTGTCTTGCGTTTAGAACAATTAGCTCAATTGGAAAGTCAAATATAAAATAGGTCATAGGTCAATAGGTTCAAACTACATACCAAGTGAATGGTAAACATGATGTAAAAGAATGTTAGAAAATGTTGGCTCGGTGCTCGTCTGCCTGGCTGTGTGTTTCCTGGACGGGGCCGCCTTTTACAGCTGTTTTTTGTATCTCTGCTTCTGTCTCCTTGAACCCCAGTCGGCCTCAGCAGATGGCCGCTCACACTGAGCCTGGTGCTGCTGGAGGTTTCTTCCTGTTAAAAGGGAGTTTTTCCTCTCCACTGTCGCTACAAGCATGCTTAGTGTCAATGAGTCAATGCAATCAACTGGTTTTCCTTAGATAGAAAACTTTGAATTAATTTGACTATGATCTGGTTGAACTGTAAAGTGCCTTGAGATGACTTGTGTTGTGAATTGGCGCAATATAAATGAACTGAATTGAATTGAATTGAAAAAAAAACTCTGTAACCATTTGTGTTGTGTTTTGCAGCTTGCGGGATCCCTGCGAAGGAAATTGGAAGGAAACAACCCTGGACACGTATCAAAGCAGAATGGCCTCTCTTGTGGATTCTCTGGATCAGACTTTAAGCGTGTCCGTTTGGACGCAGGTGGTCTGGGTCATGGTTCCTGCAACCAAAACTTAACCCATCCTCTGCAAGGGTCCTCACCCATTGGCGTGCAAAGAAAAAACTACATGATGCCCCATGGAATTGGGTCTGACATTTTTAACATGACTCTGAAAGAAATGAAAAAAGAGCCCCAAGAGATTCAGTCTTGTGGTCATTCAAGCTCTGAGATGATTTTTGACTTCAAAGATGAAGGTAGTGGGCAGATTGACCCAGAACTCCAGGATCTCTTCGATGAACTGACAAAGTCAGTGCCTCCACTCAATGATCTTGAGTTTGAGAAGATGCTAAAGCAGGATGACACGTTTGGTTTGGATCTTGGTCGACCAAATTCAGCTGGAGCAGCATCCACTCTGCTTTCTCCAGTGGAAAAGATGATAAAGACCGAGCAGTCGCAGGATTTTGGACAAGGTCCCAATGGTTCACCACAGCTTCGGCCTGCCTCAGCAGGTCCCTCATTCACATTGAGCAGCACATCTTCAACCAACTCTTCACAGAAAGCAAATACCCAGACAGGTCACACAAGAACCATGCCCTGCTGGCCTGAAATATCCCATGCTCAACAGCTTAAGCAGATGGCAGCAAACCAACAACAGCCAGGTTCCCTTCTCCATCACCAACAGCAGACCCAGCATGTAGGAATGACGACCTGGCCTCCATCTATGAGCACTCAACCCACCACCAGCAGCTTTCCCAAAGCAAAAGTCTCTAACCAGGCCACACTCAGTCAGCAAAAGATTGGGGCCCATAATAAAGGGATCAGCAACTGCCTCTTTAAGTCAAACGGTCACAATAGCTCCCATCAGTTAGACATGAAGGGTCACAGCTCTAAGCCCACATTGCACTTCAGCCCCAAAGCACCTCATTCTGCCAGCCAGCCCATGTCTATGTTGACAAATGCATTAAACAAAACAGAGCAACATCAACAGTCACCACCACCGAGCCAGAATCAGCCACATTCAGCCCTCCATTTCCAGAACCAACAGATCTCAGCGTCAGGACCCACCTGTTTACAGCAAAAAACAGTTCCTGTAGGATTACCATTCAGAATGAATCAGCAGCAACAGGTAAGACCTCTGACCAGGTAGTATTTCATCTAGGATTGAAAAATGTTAAATTATGCTTAAAAGTAAAAAAAAAAAAAAAAAAAAAAAAAGAATCTCCATAAGCGTTACATGGTGGTACGAAACATAAAAAACAATAAATGCTTAAAATAGTGCTGCACCAACTTGCAGTAAAAGGGAACATTTTTTTCTCTTTACAAAACTCTGTACTTTTTAATATGTTTTATAAAATTCTGATAGGCCTAACTTTGCTTTCATTCTTTTGAGTCAATCTGGTGTTGAGAGAAGCTGTTTAGAGCCTAATTATGCCATAAAGGTGACCATGGACTGTCAGACAGGGGTCCAAGAGAATGGCTGAGTCATCTTTTCTCAGTTTTATGATTTATATTTCCTCTTTTAACTTTGACTTCTATTGCTTCCAACTTTTAATGAAATCATTTTACTTTTGATCTTAGCTTTTAGTAGATCACCCACAACACACCCACTTTAGGCACATGTATTTTCTATTTTTTGCACAAGCAGTTTAAAGGTATGTATTAACTTCTTTGAAGATCAGGCTGTGAGTGATGTACAGGTGATTTGATAATTTCATCAAGCATTTTGTTTTTCGAATAAATCTGCTATAAATTTTTTAGGGTTTTTTTTTGTACAATAACAGATATAACCCCAGTTGGCCTTGGCAGATGGCCGCTCACACCGAGGCTGCTTTTACTGGAGGTTTCTTCCTGTTAAAGGGGAGTTTTCCTCTCCACTGTCGCTACAAGCATGCTTGGTGTGAAGAATTGCCCTTGAGTCAATAAGTCTATGCAATCAGCTGGTGTTCCTTAGATAGAAAACTTTGAACCAATCTGCCTGTATAATCTAGTTAAATGTCATAAACTGAATTGAATTGATATATATGTGTTTTAAGGCTTTTTATACATTTTTACCAATAAAAACAAGTTTGGGGTGCACTTTATGTTTAGCATTTGAATATTGGAGGAACTAAAAATCTAAAAAATGGGTAACTATAAATTCATAAAATGCTGTGTCTCAGTAAAATAGCAAAATAAAGTATAATTGTCATGAAAGCAAAATTATTGTTTCTCTATTATTTTTTGCATGGGGTTTTTCCTACTAAAACAGGTAATATAAAATGCCCCACTGAATAGTCAAACTTTATAATTGCAGCCTTCTTCACTTGATTTCCTCCGTTTGCTCCCAAAAGTCCCCTCTCTTGCCTCAAACAGCTCTAATGTAGTGCTGTTTGTTTTGGGACCTTATTGTTCTTTCTAATGTCTGTGCCTTGGCTGCCATAATTCCCTTTGAAACGTCTGTCCCCTGCAAGTGTTATGATGTTGACACAGATTGCCAGAGCATGGCGAATTAACATGCAGGACTTCTAATTTCTTTGCTTGTCGTGGTGGCTCCCTGTCAGGGCGCAGATATGCACAGCAGGATTTGCTAATTGGAGGTTGTTAGCTACAAGGGACAAGTGGTGGAAAATGACAGTAATCTTCTTAGCCAGGTGCCGGAGGTTGAATCGCTGATTTGTTATGATTGGAGGAGATTTAGACTGTCCCTTCTTTCATTTTATGCGCCAACACTATCTGTGGCTGTCTTTGTGTGAAATGATAATGTGAGCCACACAGGAGAGCTCTTGTAAACTGTGCAGATCAAGGGAAGTGCCTAAGCGACTGGAGGAGGATGAGATAAAGAGGAGAAAAAGAAGGAGTTATAGACATCGGAGTAAACAAGATGGAATGAAAAACACCCCTTCATGCTTTAACACTCTTCATCTGTAATCTGTGTGTTTTAGTTAATCATAATATATTTGCATAGTAATTTCATGTAACACTGTCTATCTTAAGCCACTTTACAGGACTTAAACAGATCTCCACTTCAACTGTAACCCCCAAAAAACAGACAAAATAGATAAAACCATAAAAAAAAAGGGTGGAATTTCCCACCCTTGGAATGCTTTTTAAAATCTCATCATATAACAGATGAGTGGGAATATTGTGAAAGAGACATTTTCTTTGGTTAATAAGATAAAAAATGTAAAAAGAAAACAATAAGAGAATTTATTTGATGAATACATCAGACCCATTTTTAACCCCTTAAATGCTAATTCATGTTTTTAAAAGTGTCAAAAAGAGATAAAGAAAATTTTAAATAAACCATTTGTATATATTTGGATTGCAGTATTATTTATTTTTAAAATTGTCAATATATATTCTGATTAAAATAAAAGATTTGCTTACTTTGTGGGAAAAGCTTTTGAAGTCAATTCAAATCCTTTCAGTTAAAAGGAGGCACATGTTTTAATGCAAACCCCTAAACACATGCGTTTCTTGTTTTCATGAAATCTAAAGAAATCTGCCAAGATAACTGGAAGAAAATGGTTGACCTCCACCAGCCTCTTTTATCATTAGGTTTTTGTTCTTTGGTAAAACTTGTTCTTCAGTTTTACCAAAGAACAAATGTTGGTTCTTTAGTAAAACTAAAAAACAAACACTGAAATAAAACTGAAGAAAAATGTTGCAGAAGTCTTTTTTTCTAGCTCCTAAATATAATTTCAGCTCGTATATTTTTGTTACTTTGGCAAACTAAACTGCAGATATCTGTATGTTGCTCTGAAATGATAGCAAACTGGAGATAGGCACTGGGAACCGTTATCCAAACAAGCTGTGGGATTCCAGCAATACAGCCATAGCGAGTCGTTTTACCAGCATATCAGAGCAGCCAGCGGCGGGATATTCAGTTTGACCTGATTTTTAAATGCAGCAGCCTTGTGTGCGGCGCGAGCTGAAAGAGAGAAGTACAGAGAGGCTCTTTCTATTTTATGACATTTCCATCTCAACTACAACAGCAGTAGCTGCTCGTGCTGACACCGCTTAATGCTTAGCTGGGACAATATGAGCAGACCTGTCAACATGAACGTCATCCACAACAATTCTGACTATAGTCAGAGTGATGTCTAGAATATCTGGGGTTTTTGTTAGGTTCAGTCAGTTTTCATTGGACAATAGAGCCTACTTCTGATGTCATTAATAGACATATAAGCAATAATTTGAATACGTGCATATGCCTCTGGTTTCATTTGCAGGGAAACAGACTGCCAAAAATGTGCTGTATTACTTTTCTATACATCTAATAATGCAGAAGATCAAATTTGATTACAGGCTAACTAGGCTTCATTGGATTTTAAACCAAGAATTTTACAATATTAAATATGTTATTATTTTACATATGGCTATTATTACATATAATGATATATTGTCTCTTCTACCACGCTGCTCTATGGAGGACCAACTCTGCCATATTTAAAAATAAATACAGAAATAAATAAATGCTCAATAAATAAATAAGCATACAAGTAATTGCCCCCCAAAATACAATAAACTAATAAATATAGATAAAAATTAAATTATGCAGTGAGACATAAATGTATGAATCTCTTTTAATTAGCTTCTTTATTTATTCACCTTTTTAATAATTACCTTATTTATTTATTGTCCCTTATAAACTTCAATTTTATTTATTTATTTATTACTTATTTTTTTAAGTATTTATTTATGTGTATAATATAATATTTTTGTCTGTTTTATTCTCCTCATTCGTCTCACTCTATTATTTTATTTCTACCTACATGTATTTGTTTATTGTATTTTGGGGGCAATTAATTACATTCTTATTTATTTATTGAGCATGCATTTATTTCCGTATTTATTTTTAAATATGGCAGAGTCGGTCCTCCATATTGCTCTCCCTCGACTCCTAGTACCCCCTGAAATCAAATAGCACTGCCCAAACCACCTCTGCACCTCTTACTCATTACTCACACAATCTTTGAAGTTACCTGCAACACACCCACTAAATGCATAAGCATTTTTTGATTTGATTTAACACAAGCAACTTACCTCTCCTTATCCTTGAAGATCAGACCTTTGGAGTCTTGGGGTCAAAATGATGAGACATTTAAACTGGTTTGGTCTTGCCCATTGGCAAATCTGGAAAACTTTACATTTGGAGGTGGCAGGAATGTACAAAAGGAAAGGTGGTAAAGCTTCACCTCTTCATTGAACTACATAAGAAATATCTCATATGTAAATGGCTAAAAAATACCTCAAACATTTTATCGTGTAATTTTCTCTTCTAAGAAACAGAAACAACTTTTAGGTATAGGAAAAACAGATTTTCTTAAAAAGTTAATCAAAACTTAAATTAAAATGAAATTGAAATTAAATTACCACATGACTTGTTTCAGTAATCATCTTTAGTCGAGCTTAAATTGACGATTGTCCTACTGGGCTTCAAAATGTCTTAAAAAAGAAACCAAATCTAACATCTCTGTCCTGGAATTCTCACCAAGAATGATTACATTTTAGGTGGTCCAGTTAGATAGACCGGATTCCTTTCCCTTTCCCTTTATCCATTATCAGTTTTTTTTCCTTTCTATGACTCTGAAACCTTCTAATCTTCACCACTTATGCTAACATCATTTTTCTTATCTTCACTTTTCTCCAGCTGTTTTCACTTTCAGTGGCCTCTTTCAACTGTGACCTTTCTGGGCTCTATATTGTTACTCCTTCCTCAAATCTCATAGTCTTTCTGTTTTTTTTTTTTTTTTACTCCTTATCCCTTACTTTTTTCTTTAAAAAATGATTCATGTCTTATTTGAAAGCTGTAAGTGGTCTTTGTACAAAAAAACAAATTACAGGTCTTTTTAATGACATTAAAGGTGGGCAGGGAAGGGCGGGTCCTTTTGGTTAATTTCTGTATTCTTACCATTACCTCAGGTTTTGAGTGCATATGCTACTTAATCAAATAACTTTTGCACTCATATGTCTCATATTATTTGGACATGACTGTGAGACAATGGAGCTTTTAGCTAATAGACACAAGGGTACTTAATTTAAATTGACTCTTAAGTCATATTTTGGCAATCAAATCTAGTGACCATATCAGAAAAACACAAAAATGTTAATGATATATCAGTGTTTAAACCCTTAGTGACATAAAGCTTAATAAACTAGCTGAAGACACGTTGGCATGGGGTACCACTTGGTCACAATTAGGTTCCTTTTTAGCTTGCGTTACACAAGAGTAAACTCTTGAAATGATGAAAATCATCAAAAACTCTTTCCCTTATTTTGCCGGACCTACGACGTCTGTTGATTTCTGTTGTGGATAAGGTGAGGCGTCTTCAAAGCTCAGAAAAAGAAAGCATTTTCTATAAGCACTAGTATGGTAAAGACCATACCATGGTAAAATTCTAATCTTGTCCTCAGCATTTGAACTGAACTACCTTTCTATTTCCAGTGGCTGTGTGAAAGATGAATAGGGATGAGGTAATAATTCTAACTGTGGTGAAGCAATGCCAGATGACGATATTGTAAATAAGAAACGTTTAACTTTGGTTTTGTACCATGTTCCTGCATAACCAGCACCACTGTCGCCCTCCACTCACCCGACTCATCAGTGACTGATTTGCTGACGAGTTTAGAGCCTTGAAAAAGATGACTATAATGTTATTTCTTAAAATTTCACAGTAGACACACATATAGATCCCAGCAGGAAGGTGCTGGATTTTCTGAATATCAACCGTGCACAATTTGCACGAATATACAGTCTCTTAGGGAAACTTAGTCGCATCGACTTCCGTCTTTGTAAAGAACTGAGAAAGGGGGAAGTGACGTATGCCGTTAATCAGTCTGAACATCTGTAGTTTTATTTGTATGGCAGGGTTACTTAGCCTCGTGAGACCATCCTGATCTCGCGAGCTTTCAAGTTTTCACTCGCAGATCAGTCTGGCTACTTTCCGTTAAAGAAAATTTGGAGCAATTCACCAAACGAACGTCCAATCAGCGTTGGTTTTGAGGCGGGTTGAGGTGTGACGCAACGAGAAGCTCGACAGTTCAGTCTAGAGAACATGGCGTCTTCAGCCGATGAAACTAGCGTTAGCGTGGCTATCGAGCAAGTTTTATCGGAAATACATAGTATTTCTTCACTGAAAGAAGAGCAAAACACTGCTCTGGAGGCTTTTCTCAGAGGAAAATATGTTTTTGCTCTTCTCCCGACTGGTTTCAGCAAGAGTTTGATCCATCAATTGGCTCCTCTTCGTCGTCGCTCTGTTAGTACGTCATATGCATCGTTGATCTTATTGGTTTATTTGGCCCGTCTATTATCAACATAGGCCAATCAGCTAACCAGTATTTTCGCCCCTTCCCAAAATTACTTCAACGGAAGGTTTCCAGATGGATATGCGGAGCAAATCCATCTCGGGGAGTCAGATTAAGGGTTACTGCCACCCTCCTCAAAGTTGCTTAGTGCCCATGAAAGTGATACTAAACCCCTCAGGCCATGGCAGAGGTCTCTAGTTGTAACTCAACATATAATCACAAGTTATAAAAATATTTTATGGAGGTTTAAAAGTTACTTAGTGTTGGTTTAAGCTGATAAACGTCAAAACGGCTACTTAAAATGTGCAAATATTTCTAGGTATATAAAACGCCATTCTTAGTGTAATTTTATTTTTTGACATTCTGAGATTCAGTTTCTGCTGCAAAAATGTAATTTAGGAAATCATTTACAATTACATGTATTAATTACAGTTCTGACTAAGACCAGGAAGATTATTATATTAGTGATCTACATATTGAATAAAAGAGAGGCAAAGACTATTAATAAATGTCAATACAGCCTGCCATTGCATTAACTCGATCCGCCATCTTCTCCTACGCCATCTCCCTCTATTTTGCACCTGCAGTGTGGTTGCTCTTTCTTTTAAACACTTTCTCTAATATATTTTGTCTAATTTTTCATTAAAATCTCAAGTTGCAGTGGTGTAAAATAGGCACATTCTTTTGCCTGTTGGTGACTCACTAAATCCAGGCACCAGTTATAATGGCTATAGTTGTTATGCGAGTGCTCAACTGAGAGTGCACCTACTCAGAGTTGATTTAACTAACTAACAGCAGCTGTTGCGAAACCAAGAACTCAGAGTTTCCAACCTAAGGCTTGATCAATTCACGATTTGAGTCTGTTTGTTAAACTTGCTTTGCAAAACCGGACTTAGGTTCACTTGGCTTTTGGCAGTGAAAAGCCTCCTATTCCCTGGCCTGCATGCTCCTCCATTCATAGGGTTTCTCCGATTTGGCTTGTTTGGAGAGGCACAGAAAAAGCACGGAAGGGGGCAGGTTCACATTTCCCTGGGATGCGTAAAGTTCCTCCTTTAATGTGCCTTTAACAGTGTTTTTGGTTACAACTCTTGTGGTTGGTGCAGCAGAGCAAAGGTTTTGCTCCAGCAGTGTTTCAAAATTCATATCATGGCTTATGGCATAACACATTGCAATATTTTGAATCAATATTAAAAATCCCCTTAACCTTAATTTTTTGGAGACCTACATAGCTGTATGTAAAACAGTATTGTTCTATTGCTTGGAAGAAGAAATTTTTCAGGAAAAGCATAATACAAAAATGCTTAAAAGTATTTTAGTTCAATTTAAAAGAAATCCTAAGCTCCCTGCATAACCCCTGAATTTTAAAATATCTATGTTATGAGACTGTACATGCGTAGTTTAAAGGGATTTTCATTTCTGGGACATCTCCCCCCTAGGACTTTGTATTTTCCATATGCTTTTTTGTTTCAAACAAATTATGCAAACAATGCGCTCATATTATAGCTGAAAAGTAACAGAAAAACAAACAAGGGTTGAATTATAATTTTAGAAGGTCTGTTTAAAAATGCAAATAATAGTGTTTGCCTGTCAAAGTCATTTGGGATAGGGTTAGAAACCCAGCTAATGAGGAAGGAACGACTCCTAAAGGAGCATAATCATTTCCCCCAGAAAACCAAATGAGTAATTACATAGAAATAAAAGTCCTGAAAGAATAGCTTGATCTCTCTGTTTAAAATTAGTGACCAGCAGTGGGTTCCTTCAACCTGAAAAAAATCTGTGAATTATTGCTGAAACTTACACCTATTAATGTTTACTTATGACACAGTGTCAGTTTGTCTAATATTGTAAATCATATTAAATGGCTGTAATAATGTTTTCCCTCCAAAAAAGGAGATAAATTGTATTGTTTACATGTGGGCCAAGACAGTACAAGCTTCTGAGTAAAAGTGATGATTGATAGATCCAGGAAGCTTTTCTGGGACTAATGGTAATTATTTAGAATTCCGCTAACAGGAAATTGGTTGCCCAGGTTGGTGGGTTGGGGGGGACTCTAATGGCCTGACACTTGAACCAGCCTCTGCTGATGGGTTGCACTCTTTACCCCTGCACCATCACAGTTGTCAGGATTTGGAATCACAAATGCATTGGGTTCATCAATATTTAGTAAACATTCTTAGAAAATGAATGGCAATACAGACACACTACAATCTGAGTTTGTAGAGGGTGGTATACAGTTTATTTAATTTATATGTAGCTTATGAGCAACTCTGGTCAACTGCATGTTCTCCCCATGCATGGACAGGTTCTCTCCGGGTTACTCCGGTTTCCTCGCACAGTCCAAGAACATGACTGTGTGTGTGTGCATGCATGGATGTTTGTCTCTGTGTTGCCCTGTGACAGACTGGTAACCTGTCCAGGGTGTACCCCACCTTACGCCCAAAGACTGCTGGAGATAGACACCAGCCCCATTGCGACCCTGGCGGGATAAGCTGGAAAAGATGGATGGATGTTAGATAATATAAAAAGTAATCAAATTAGCAATTTTGAAGCTGTATTAGCAAATTCAAGGCAAGAAGAAAAATGTTGAGGTCTAGATTCAAGCAAGGGCGTAGGTTTGATTTGAACTTTGGTAGGGACACTTATCGGTTGTCATTGGTGCTATGCAATATGCATGTCCTTTTTTATGCATGGTGTGAGGATCCGTACTGATAAGAGGAATTCATTGTTAAAAGAGAAAAGTAGCATTTTGCTACATTAATAAAAATTGTATAAGCACTACACTCATTAGATGCTGTTTATGAATGTTTGAAGTATCACCGGCTCTGATCAATGTGGAATTAGGACTGTTTTCCACTTTGAAAATGGTTTCATTTGAACGACTAAGAGAGAAGGTAAATACAGTATTTTCTTCTGAAGATATAGAATTGTGCACAGTTAAACCCCACTCTTATATTTTTCCTACTATGCTCTCTCTGTATCAAGCGAAATAATACATTCATTAAAATATTAAGTTCACTATAAAAGTGGAGCATCTGGGCTGTAGTTACTCTGTGTAGCCCATTTCATGTATTTTATCTGGGACTGAAAAAATGAATCGTATTAATTGCTTATTTCAATAATCGTCAACTAATTTAGTGAGTGATTCATCATTTACTGTAGAATAGAGACTCTAAAACAAAATAAATATGTAAAATATAGTACTTTCTCCGACAGAGCAACCCACTTAGATCAGTAATTATACCAACATTTTTAAAGTACAACATATATATATAATATATAAGATTAAAAAAATGTTTTTGTCTGTAAATATTCTCCATCCAGAACTCATCAATAGGAAATATTTTAGTATCACCTGTTTTATTTAGACATCATCTGAAGCACTGAAGGGCCAGCTGCTTCACCTACAAGCTGCCTTGCATCATTATTACTGGATATCTGTGTTTCCTATAATCATATAATGTATAAGTGCATTTTTAATAGTAAAGGATTAAATGTAACACAACCTTTTATCATTGTCCTATATTGCTACTGTCTGACTGTTTAAATAGCTCCTTATGTCTATTTTCTTTTTTAGTGGCATCATCTACAAACACAACACTAAGCATGAGCGTAAGTTTATAGAATTATAAAATCCCTTTTAACAATTATAAAAGAAAATATAACACTATCTTATCTGTAATTTAATAATATCCAAAATAAACAGTCAGATTCAAGCATTTTTACCAGACATTAATGTTTGTACTAATTTACTTATAGACTATGTGGAAATCTATGTAAGATCAAATCAATGTTAATATTCTTCCTCTGTTTGTTCTTGTCTTTATCCTATTTCTAGAAGTATAAATAGTCAATAAAATAGAACTATTATTATGTGGAACCCTAATTATGCTTTTTAAACGAAAAACAGCAGATTTTTAGGCCCCATTTCTTGTTGTTATAGGCTACTCTATAAAAGAAATAACACCTGCTAATAATTATACCTGAAAGAGTCATCAAAAAATGAAAACAGTAATAGCAACTAAATATCAGTAAAAAGGAAACCCTCACATTTTCTTTCTTAATTAGCTGTGGCTAAGAATCAGAAATGTTGATGGCTTACAGCCTTTATTTGCCCATTTTTCCAGCAGTCTTCAGAACACCTGGCTGACTCAGAATATTTCGTTTTAAAAAAGAAAAAAAAAAGATTTTTGTTTTTTAGTGCACATGATATTCACATTATATATATATTTTTTTTTTTGGGGGGGGGACTAGTTTTGCAGCCTAATATTAATTGCAGTAACCGCGGCATTCTAGTGTGAATAAATTTTCAATTTTGTGCTCCAAGCACGGACGGACTAGAAAACAGCCTATCAAGGAGAGAGAAGGCGGGACTTAAGGCAGAACAACCAATGAGAGTGGAGTTAAACAGCGCAGCACAGTTCCATGCGCTGCTACGTGAAAGGGACAGGAGAGACCAGGCAGAGGAGCTGCGAGAGGAAAAGAAGCCACTGCTGCAACAACTACTGCTGTAAATGATAAACTTGTTGCTCACATGCAATTATTGGTAGGGACAATTAGGTCGGTTCAAAATTTTGGTAGGGACATGTCCCTATGGTCCCTATGCTACGCCCATGGATTCAAGTCATTTTAAAGGAATAGTACACCCAAAACATGATTAGCCTTCATTTTCTACCTACCCCCATGCTGAACAACACCCTGGAGTACTTTTTTGATATCTCAAATGCATCTGGAGATCTGGGAGGCTTCTTGCTGTCTGCTGACATTCAAATAATGGAGGTCTATGGTGCCCGAGACAGAAAGGTCCATAAAAGTCCACAAAAAACGTGTCAATATTCCTCCATACTGCTCGTCCAATGTATTCCAAGTGTCCTGAGTGGGTAGCATCCAGAATTTACTCGAAACGAAGTCATTTAGAATGTTTTTAGAGCATAAACAGTAGTGTATAGGATTTCCTGAAAGCGCGCACATGCGCGTTCACGACGCTACGGAAGCCGGCAGACCAAACCAGCGCAATCAGCTCGGCAAAGAACTCATGCTCTTCCTCAACACTGAAGTCCTCAGACATTTTTCTTTCGTTGTTTCTTTCTTTGCAAAGGTAAACAGCACATTTCTTCTTCTACGCTTGCATTATTGGCAGAGCAGACGCTGAATGCGCACTTTCATCTGGTTTGGTCTGCCGGCTTCCGTAGCATCGTGAACGCGCATGTGCGCGCTTTCAGGAAATCCTATACACTACTGTTTATGCTCTAAAAACATTCTAAATGACTTCGTTTCCAGTAAATTCTGGATGCTACCCACTCAGGACACTTGGAATACATTGGACGAGCAGTATGGAGGAATATAGAAACGTTTTTTGTGGACTTTTATGGACCTTTCTGTCTCGGGCGCTGGGCACCTCCATTATTTGAATGTCAGCAGACAGCAAGAAGCCTCCCAGATCTCCAGATGCATTTGAGATATCAAAAAAGTACTCCAGAGTGTTGTTCAGCATGGGGGTGAGTAGAAAATGAAGGCTAATCATGTTTTGGGTGTACTATTCCTTTAAGCCACCCCCTGTTGGCCTGGAGTCTGTAGGCAGCTGAATAGCTCACCATGATTTGTTGAGGTGGATAACACACATCAAGGTTGATAAGACAATGAGGTTTATAGTATTTTGTAGGATCCTTTCTTGAGTCTTTGAACATTACTTAATGTTTATTAACCCACACTTAAAAAAAAGTCATTTGGATTTAAGCATTTCATTGATGCTGTGCTTGTATATTAAAGTTTAGCTAAATATTTACAATTTAAAGCTATAAAAACAGGTACAGGTTCTTCAAATTGTCATAGACACTTCTAATATATGTTCTACCTTTAAGTTGATGCTGTTTCTTAACAATTCAATTTCATCAACCTAGATTGGAGAACCTTGATTGAAAATAGGAAGAGATTCAAAGTACTTTTCACAACAATTGGGAACCCTGGCAATGATGTGTAAAATAAAAAAAATCAGGATATCGTTTTCTGTCTTTTTTTATTAATTGACATGCATATTTTAACATGAGATTTAAGTTTACAGATACACTATATGTGAATATTTGCATGACCAGCAACCAACCCTCCCCACAAACTAAAACTCAAAGTTTTAACTAAGTATTATACTGTAACAATTTATGAATAACAAAATCAGGAAATAACATAACTGTTAACACAAAATAAAATAGAATGTGAAATACAAAAAAAGGAAAAATTTACTTGTATGTTGTTCCTCATTTTGTATGGGTGTGCAAAAATAGTTTTAAAAGAACTGCTGTGTGGTTCCTTTAAGGGAAAGTGTAATCTTTTATAACTTGAAAAAGGACCATTCATTTGGTTAAAACTATAAGGATATTGCTGCTTCCATCAGAGCTAGATGGCTATTTTCACAAAAAGACGAGTTAAGACAATCACAAATTTATCTTGGCCAGATTTTCAGGTTCAGTACCGCACACCCAGGAAGAGGACTGACAGCTGGCAACAAAATCCGATCCTTAAAAGATTATAGAAAAGAAATGACCATTGATGTAATTATATTTAATTATTAAAGAAATAAAACTTTTTTTCTAAAGTTACTATTATTATTTAATCATTATTGTATTTAAGAAACTGCTGTTTTGCCAGACATTGGATGCACCACATTAAGCACTACCAAGTCAACCAGGCAAAAATGAACACTGTTTGGTGTGGATTTTGTTACAAGGTGAAACAGACTACGAGTGAGTTATGAGTGTGAAATCAGATTAAATTCAATTCAGTTTATTCACAACACGTCACCTAAACGCACTTTACAGTACACCAGATCATCCAGTCAAATTGATTCAAAGTTTTCTATGCAAAGAAAACTAGTTGATCGCATTGACTCATTGACTCGATGGCAATCCTTCACTCTAAGCATGCTTGTAGCGACAGTGGAGAGGAAAAACTCCCTTTTAACAGGAAGAAACCTCCACCAGAACCAGGCTCAGTGTGAGAGACCATCTGCTGAGGCCGACTGGGGTTCAAGTAGACAGAACCAGAGGAGGCAGACGAGCTCCGAGCCAACTCCCATGTCAGAGGATAAAGAGTGCGCATCCAACCAATCGCAGTCAGAGAATCAGGTCTACACTAAAAAACAGGACGATCTTGAACATCTATAAACAAGGGTGTTGATGGAAGCAGCACAGCTGATATACACTATATTGCCAAAAGTATTTGCTCACCTGCCTTGACTCACATATGAGCTTAAGTGACATCCCGTTCCTAATCCATAGGGTTCAATATGACGTCGGTCCACCCTTTGCAGCTAGAACAGCTTCAACTCTTCTGGGAAGGCTGTCCACAAGGTTTAGGAGTGTGTTTATGGGAATTTTTGACCATTCTTCCAGAAGCGCATTTGTGAGGTCGCACACTGATGTTGGACGAGAAGGCCTGGCTCTCAGTCTCCGCTCTAATTCATCCCAAAGGTGTTCTATCGGGTTGAGGTCAGGACTCTGTGCAGGCCAGTCAAGTTCATCCACACCAGACTCTGTCATCCATGTCTTTATGGACCTTGCTTTGTGCACTGGTGCACAGTCATGTTGGAAGAGGAAGGGGCCAGCTCCAAACTGTTCCCACAAAGTTGGGAGCATGGAATTGTCCAAAATGTCTTGGTATGCTGAAGCATTCAGAGTTCCTTTCACTGGAACTAAGGGGCCAAGCCCAGCTCCTGAAAAACAACCCCACACCATAATCCCCCCTCCACCAAACTTTACACTTGGCACAATGCAGTCAGACAAGTACCGTTCTCCTGGCAACCGCCAAACCCAGACCCGTCCATCAGATTGCCAGATGGAGAAGCGCGATTCGTCACTCCAGAGAACGCGTCTCCACTGCTCTAGAGTCCAGTGGCGGCGTGCTTTACACCACCTAATCCGACGCTTTGCATTGCACTTGGTGATGTATGGCTTGGATGCAGCTGCTCGACCATGGAAACCCATTCCATGAAGCTCTCTGCGCACTGTTCTTGAGCTAATCTGAAGGCCACATGAAGTTTGGAGGTCTGTAGTGATTGACTCTGCAGAAAGTTGGCGACCTCTTCGCACTATGCGCGTCAGCATCCGCTGACCCCGCTCCGTCAGTTTACGTGGCCTACCACTTCGTGGCTGAGTTGCTGTCGTTCCCAAACACTTCCATTTTCTTATAATACAGCTGACAGTTGACTGTGGAATATTTAGGAGCGAGGAAATTTCACGACTGGATTTGTTGCACAGGTGGCATCCTATCACAGTTCCACGCTGGAATTCACTGAGCTCCTGAGAGCGACCCATTCTTTCACAAATGTTTGTAAAAACAGTCTGCATGCCTAGGTGCTTGAATTTATACACCTGTGGCCATGGAAGTGATTGGAACACCTGATTCCAATAATTTGGATGGGTGAGCAAATACTTTTGGCAATATAGTGTATCTCCCCAGGATGTTGTCACAGCCATACAGGAACAGATGAGGCAAAGCTACTGTCAGAAAAAGCAGAGAGAGCATAATGTTAGATATTGAACTAACAGGTTCTGCAGAGTGGAAGAATAGAGATTGAATGAAGCAGAATGATGACAAAGGGGTCCCTATGTCCTCCAGAAGTCTAAGCCTATAGCAGCATAACTATAGAGATAGCTCAGGATCAGATCTGAAATATAAGAATCAAAGTATAAGGTAAACTATCTGCTTTGACATGTCTAGAACTGATTAGCTAGCAGAAACCAAGACTTTCAGTAAATGACAGGTAATCAGGACATATTACGGTAAAACTGTTTTGTTTTGTAAATGGAAAGAATTCATGACTACTTGTTTCACTGGGGATATAGGGGACATAGACCATTGCTTCAATCCATTGTCAGCAGGGGAGGACAAGACAACAATACATTAAAGCAAAGTGTGCTGATCCGTATAGAAGGAAATTGGTTAAAAAAAAATAGGTAGGCCTTCTTGCCAAATCCTCTCTACAGTATATGAACAATTACTGAAAGGTTTAGGACTATTTGAAAGTTGTCAAACACAGTTTGACAGAAGAGCCTTTGAAAACTTGCTGCATAGCACAGAAAGGAGGCTGGGAAGTGTGGGAAATGAAGCCCAGTCCTTGAGAACTACTGCAAAGTAATGCCACAGAAAAAGAAACAGGTGTATAAAAATCTGTATTCCTCTACACCAGTATTACCAATAATAAAGTATACTCTGAATCTAGATGCGGTTTACTTTTATACTTCTTTTCTGTTGATCTTGATTACCCTTATCTGTTTTTTTGTTGTTGTTTCTGAAGGATTACTTGCTGTAACATTTTGTACCACCACATCCTTCAGTAAGACTAAAAGTAGGGCCCACCGGGTTGAGCCTGCAGGTCACTCTGGCAGCACTGTGAAGGGAGTGCTTGTTTTCTGGGAAACGAAGCTGCGGCCAAGTCCAGATGCCGAAGCCCTCCCTAGGGACAGCATCCTGGGACCAGACTGGAGGAAGTGCAGTGTGAGAGCAGGCGAGGACTGGGCCTGGATCGCTGTCAGCTGCCTGCGCAGCCGCAGGATGAGAGGCTAAATCACTCGGCTCCCTCCCTCCTAAGCCTGAGCCACATGTGGTATTCATTTAAAACAAGCTTGAGAAGAATAAAAATGGGAAGGGGGGGGGGCACGGAAAACAGCTTTATGACACATCAGGATTAAAGGATTACTCAGTTGAGCTAAAAACAACACTTCTTTAGGTATTTGTTTCCAACGAAGGTGAAACGACCACTTTCCAGCTTGTCTGTGATGGTCAACCGCTCATCCACAACCACTTATTGGGAAGAGGTTAAACACAATGAGTGGATAGGAGGGATCTGTTTTAATGTTTCACTCAACATCATTGCCAGCCTTGATTTACTGTGTGGTAAAAGTAGGCTAATTCAGAGGAGAAAATGTGAAATACTTTGTAACCCATGATGTCCCCCCCTGCTTCATTTTTTAATCAGAGTCGTTACTTCTAACAGTTTTAGGCCCTTCATTTAGACTTGCTCAAATGCACTCATGCAGTGTAAATACATAAACAATATTTTTCTTTTCTTTTGGGATCACAAAATCACCGCCCTGTGGTTATATAGTTTCTGCTAAAAATGTCCTCTAATAGCTTTTTCCCAAACGCGCTGTTGGATTTCTAATCCATTTCACCCTGGGAAACATTTTAAGTCAACACAATGACTGACATTTACTCAGAATGTGTGTTGACTTGGATTTATTGCACATTAACCTCCTTCACCAGCAATGTGAGGGTGCACTCACATTGCAAGCCCTACACTTGGTCTACGTCATGTATCCTGAAAATACAGATGCCTTAAAAGAAGGGCTCATGGAAGTATAAAGTGAGAGGAAATATAAGATAGGAAACACTGCAGATGCAGAAAGCTTATCTGTAGAAACACACAAGGAAGAGTTATGGATGGCTCAATTAAATGCGAGTGTGGCAGGCTACAATATTTTAATCAGCGTCACGAGCCAAATGGATTTGCTGAGGATGGAATGTCTCCCTGCCAAACGCATGCAGTGATCAGTAAAGGAAAGCTTATTAAATGGAGGTGGTCATGGCACTGGCGCTTAACTTCCCATCGGCACACATTTCCTGCTGTCTCAGGGATTCTTTCCACTCTCTTTAGACACAATTATCAAGGGAGAGGCAGGCCTTCAGGAGGACGTTGTCTCTCTCTCTCTCTTGCTCATCCCCCTCCTCCAAAAAAAAGTCTCTCTCTTTCTAAGTCTCCCTTTCTCATCTGTGTTAGTAGCCTTGACCACATTCTGGAGAGTGAATAGTCTCACAGAAATTTATAAGCTTGTAGGATTTCGCCCTCTAGTGGTAAATATATGATCTTGCCTTGATTTGGATTCTACATTCAATGCTTTACCCCTAATTTGAGCAGGAAAATAGGATGATCTGGAATGAGTATATTTACCCTTAAAATGAGATAATGATGTATTATGCACTTGAATTAAGAGACTGCAGTTACTTTATTCTTATTTTAAATGTAAATTGTCTTATTTCTTTGGCAAAGTGTCTCATTTACCTGCTCAATTCAAGAAAATATGCACTTAATTTAACCCTTTATAGGGCACTCAGTAAAATACTTTGAAAATGCAAATTTCAAGCCAATAGTATTATTGGAATCCAGGACCTTTTTAGGTTGGTAACATAAAAAAAATATGTATATTTTGATGGCAAAAATTAATGTCAGTGTAATAACAAGAAACGGCAACTTGCCTAAATATTTAGAAAAATAACAAAAGTGTTTCTACAAGAAATTCATGAAAAACACTGTGAGACTGGATATAGATCCTGTGCTTCTAGACCTCACTGAGGGACGGGGGGGGGGTACTCCATTTGTAAGTATGCAAGTATGCAACAATCAGAGACAGGTTTCAGGTACTACAGGAGACAATCCCCCCCTTAATGGCAATCCCCCCTTTAACGACCGACCCCTAGAAATCATAGACAGGTTCAGATATTATAGGCTAACGATGGAACTAAACGACCCATTCATCGGTTACCATTGCATGTTTCCAAGCAATACAAGGCCTTGTCCATATAAGACTCAAACTCACTGCGGATCCAGACATTTGAATTGAGAAAGCTTCCTGTAGAGGTGGCGAAACGTCTTCAAATCTTGAAAACCAAGTCCAGTGGATATTTGTTGAATTTTTACGGAATGACTATGACCCGGATGACTGAGAACCTTCATCAGCACGTATGCAAGTGAGGGAAAATGGTAACTTACTTAGACTTACATTTTTAGCAGTTTTGTAATTTGTTCTATTTATTTAATTAAAACATTTCACGTCATTGGAAAAAATAAGAGGGAAAAGTGTTCAGGTGTTAATCATGTTTATTTTAGTGATTACTCTTAAATTTACATCCCCCAAATGTTGTTTCTTTGGAAATTTAAGAATTACATTAGACCAATTAAAAAGTTTATTTTTTAATAGATGGAAGTTTGTTGTAGTATTTTATGGCCTAAACCATAGGTCTTCAACAGGGGGTCCGTGACCCCTAGGGGGTCCGCGGAGGTACTGCATGGGGGTCGCGAAACTTTTGGTTGATTAATTTTTTTTTTATATATATTCCCTCCTGAATTGAAATGTCTTTAAATCCACATTAACATGAATTCACACTGTAGTAAACAGATAAATGGAGGCAGAAGATGTCTTTCAGTCATCAATGCACACATTCAGCAACACACAGGAACTCTTTCAAGCTGGGCAGCGTTTCATTCACAACACCTGTCCCATCAACCAGGAATCAGAATCAGAAATACTTTAATAATCCCAGGGAGAAATAACTTTCCTTACATTACTCCATCTGTAATAGAGTGACTATAAGACCAGGTTGATATAACACAGTTTCATACAATATATATAATTAGGGGGTCCCCGCTCCATCTTGTCATCAGTTTGGGGGTCCTTGGCCTGGAAAACGTTGAAGACCCCTGGCCTAAACTATCACCAGGAAGACTGCTGCCTTGACATTTGACCAGCAGTACTTGACTGCCTAAAATGTACAGTACGATACAAAAGGCTGAAGAAGTTGGCTGTCAGTGCACTATTCACGCATAATAAGGGATGGTGTGGTGGAAGGAAAAACATGTCATAGAAAAAGGTACACAAAATCTATTTAGTGTTTAGGCGAGTTCAGAGGTGGATAATCTAGGTCCAGCTGAAGAGCCTGCCATTCTTTTCCTTCATCCTGTTCACTTAAGCAGGTGATTAGACCCTTAGGTGATTAGTTTGTCTTCTGGAGCTGGAAATGCGAATGGTTGGAAGTGATCTCAATACAGGATTTTTACTTTCTGTAGAAGGATCATCCACCTCTGGACGAGTTTCACGAGATATGGACCGTAGATGGAGTCAATGGTTCAAGAACCACCATAGCCAGACATGTTCATCACATGGGCTACAGCTGCTCTGTTTGTTGTGTTACGCCACTAATGAACCTCAGACATCAGAAATGCTGTATCAGGAGATAAGGAGGAAAGAATTTGACTCACTCACTGGCTCTAAGGCTTCAGTCAAATCAAAGTATTTTAGGTGTTTTATTTAGAGTCAAGGTTCCAGATTCTGGCAGAAAAGCAGAGAGCTTCAAAATCTCAGTCTGGTAATATTTGGAGTTTCATGTCATCTGTTGGTGCTTGTCTAACTCAAAGCCACCCCAGCCTGCTTTCTGGATGTCAGAGAATTTAATACTTCCTTAACTCACAGGCTTCATGGAGGAGCTGATGTAAATTTCCAGTTGGACCTGACCGCTCCCCATTTTGCCAAAAATACCAAAACCTATTTTAATGACAGTCGATCGTGGGGATGACCATCAATGTGGCTGAGTGGTCCAAAAACTTACCTAACTCTTTTCACATATGGAATATTATCAAAAGTAAGATGTGAGACACCATTGGCAACAATACTGGTGAGAACTGTAACTGAACAATATTTCTTTTTTTACACCCCTGTGTGTACAAAGTGACAATAAAGTCTAAGAAGGCCATGAATAAAACATCTTAGCCTCCATCCGTTCTAAGCAGATACATTGGCTGATCACTTCCATGTTACATTGCATGAATGAAGCAATTCTTGCAAAAGGGGCCCCAACTATTGTGTTAATATTCTGTCCAGTGCAGGCTGGCATTTCTATATTAAAAGTTGGTTTAGAGTTTTGCCAATATAGCCCTGGGAATCGATGTCCCTGAGCTAGTTAATAGGCCAACAGATTTTTCTTTCAGAAGCTGACTGTTATGACTGTTGCTATAAGGTTCTGCTTGTGAATTATTTATGAAACTTTTTAAAACATGATTTTGGGAATAAAACCATATGCAATGGGCACAGAGACAGAAAGGGAGGTGAGAAAGGGAGAGGGGATAATAATTAAGGGGAGAGTGAAAGAGATAGGAGAGAACAAAAAAATAAGAAAAAACAAAAAGAAAACAGAAAAATAAAAAACAACACAGAAGATATACAGTAATTGCTAGAAGTTTTCTTTCTCAACTGCATTAGAAGTGAGGGAAATTAAACAGAAAACAAAACAACAGCAAAGAAAATAACCATAAACTTACTATGATATTCTAATATATTGTAATTCTGTAATAATGACATTCCTGAACCATTTTGTCTTTCTTCTAAAAAGGCTGTTCCTTCTGGTCCGAGGCCGCCCACTAGTGGAAGCTTAGCAGTCCTATCTTCCCAATCCCAACCACAGCCATCAGCGCCTAGCAACCAGCAGAAAGGCCCAGCCAGAGCCCAGTCCATTCAAAGACAGGCTAACCATCCCATCAGCAACACAGTAAGTTGCACGTAGAGCTTAGAGAATTGCTCAACATTGGTTAAACATCTATCATATATGCCTTTTTCTCTCCTTTTCAGGACAAAGACAATTCACATGATCAGTTTAGTCGACATCTCACAAGACCACCACCAGATTATAAGCAATCAAGAAGCTTGGTGGGGATTCAGCAAGGAAACATCTTTTCAGGTACTGAACTTGTTAAGATTTCATGCAATATAGCAGTAGCTAAATTCCTGGGAGGTAATATTAAATGGACCTTTTTGTAATGTCTCTTTAGGTCAAAATCCTGCGCAATCACCCAGCAATGGCCCTGACAACAACTTGCAACCCATATCCTGCCAACTCTCCAGCAGGCCTAACTCAAAGATGAGCCCTTTGCCATCAGATCGCAGATTCGCTGTACGGCCAGACTGCCATACAAGTTCTTGTATCAGCCAATTCCAGCAGCAAAACAGTCACAATCAGATTGGACTGAATCAAAGTAAACCTAGGTTCATGGGACCAAACACACAAGGGAAATCCTTTGGGATAAACAATTTAGCAGGTGTGCAACACCAGAGAGCAACAGCTGACTTACATTCCTCTGGGATGCCAGTACAGAATCGTGCAGGCTCAATGACAAATGTCAGCCTGGGCTGGGGGTCAGCTAACAAGCATGTGACAACTGGACTGGGTGTTCGGCGTCCACCCCACCCGCTACAGTCGCAGGGTGTGCAAGACCTGCCGAACCAACCATACCAGCAGAGACACGTCGGACCACCCAACCAAGTAGCACCAGACGTCGGGATGCTCCCTCTGAACCCACCCATAGGAGACACAAGTCAAGCCAGACCAACTCAGGCCATGATGGGATGTTCGTCCCCACTGGGGAACCTGAGCCAGGCCTCTCCAGAGCAAAGGGTACCAGCAGCTAGTTTTCCAGATGCCAGTCCGAGCTCAAGCAGCTACCAGAACAACCGGTCCAACCGTCTGACCTTTGATTTCCTCCCCGAAGGGGACAACACAGTCCCAGGGATCAATGCTGACTCAGACTTCATTGACTCTCTGCTTAAGTCAGGCTCTGGGAATGATGACTGGATGAAAGATATAAACCTGGATGAGATTCTGGGAAGTCACTCATAGATTTAGATCACAGGTTGCAGAAAATAAACATGCAGCTCAATTTATAGTTTATATCTGTAATGTAGAAGAGACACAATTTGTAATTAATGTTTAAAAGAATTTTATAAATCCAAATTAAATGTTATTCCTGTATACAGATTTTGTTATTATTTACTGTGAAATAAATGTATGTTTGTGTTCTCAGTATGTATTAGTCTTTGGTATATTCCCCCAAGAATCCGCTTTCCCGTTTTTGTTTTTTGTGGACTGTATTTTATAAATTAGTGCTGTGGTTACAAAATATAAATACACACTGTGAAAAGAAAACCTTGCTGTGTTACTTTCTAAGTCCCTTTGCTCTTATGTTTCTTAACCCACATTTAGCATGTTATAGTATTTACCCTCCGATCATTTTCCACACAGTGAATTTTCCAAATCAAAGGTTTACTGATATTGTTCAAACATTTTCATCTGTGGTAGTTTTAAATGCTGTTGAAGTAATGTAACCCTTATTTTTCTCATGTAATATTTAATACTCTGAGAAATTAGGCAGTATAATACACGTAGTTAATAAAATTTATTTGAACAAAGTCTTAGTTTCATCTGTTTCTCTTTTTGTTTAAGGAAGAGCTGATATTAAAGGATGTTCTGTCACACTTACCTGTTTGATAGTATTGTATTAGTTATATGGTTTTACTAATAGATTCAATAACATACTTCAATACAACCTAGTAATATCAGTTTTCATGATTAAAAAAGTATCCTGAGCAAAAATTGGGCACCATATAAAAAAAAAAGTATAGAGCTTAAAATATGTGCTAAAAGAATGTAAAAGTCTGTCTTACATTTTTACAGCAGCATCTCAATGGAACCCAAGACTTTGGGCTGAAATAGGCTATTATGTGGACTTTTAAAAAACAAAAATAGAACATGAATAGTGTGCATCCTGGTATATATAGTGGTAAAACTTACACAGCTTTAAAAAAATAAAAAAATCCCAAAAAGCTGCATTTAATGTGTTGGTTTTGGTTTTGCTGCCTCTTTAGAACCTGGGAAACAATTACATTTAAACATGAACCAAAACAATATCACAAAAAGATGTGGACCAAAATTCCTCTATAGCAATGTTTACACCTCTTTGTCAGTTCATGTGAATACTGAATGTCAACTGATGCTGCCAAGTCTAAGACAAGATAAGACTTAATCTCACAACAGAGAAATTCACTTGTGACATCAACTCAAATAAACAACTGGAGGTCTGAAATAGGGTGCATCAAAGAAGTGTACAATACAGGTTAAAATGTCTATCTATCTATCTATCATCTAATAAAAGAGAATTAAGGTTTCTTGTATATGCCTGTGGTTTGGTAAATTAGGTAAATGCTCTTATTGTACAGGGGTATTGCACAATAGTTATTACAAAAAGTTATGTCACTGTGGTATTGTTAAGTCTGACAGCGGGGATGAATGACCTGTGGTAACGCTCCATCCTACACACCCAGTGTAAAAAAGGAGCAAACAGTAATTAGGTTTAAAGGGCAGCAGCTCTTTTACATAAATTCATGTTGGTTTAAATTGCTTTTATGAAATCATAAATTTCAAACTACTGTTTCCAAATATTCTGAATAACAATCTTTAATGTTAATGTTATGTTATTGAATGTTATTTGATGTGTGAACCTTTTGAATAAAAATAAGTAGATCTGCAGATTTCTGACTGACCATAAGGGGGAGACGATTAACACTTTATAGCAAAATATCCATAGTGAGTTTGATGTTGTGAATTATTTTTGACTGAATTAATCTACAGATATTCTTTATGTTATAAATAGAAATTCTTTTATTTATGTTAGGTAAAATTTGTTGATAATCTTTTCATACACTTGATTCTTTCAGCATTGTTTATGATTATACCAAAAATACATTAGTTACATCATATTAATTTCTGCAATGTCATTTTGAAGCTACTGTTTCAGTTCAATACAGTATTAGCACTCCAATATCTTAGCAACCATTAGGATAGGTAGATTTGTGCTTATTGCGTGTTTTACATACACTATACATACATACATACATACATACATACACTATATTGCCAAAGGTATTATCCCACCTCTTCAAACAATGCAAATTAGGTGTCCCAACAAATGCTGCACCTTGGAAAGGTAAGTGTGGATCACCACAGTTGCTCACTCAGTTCCTGCATGGTTACGTGATATGATGCTGCCTGTTCAATAAGGCCAGAGGCCCAGCTTACAAAGAAGAGTGAATGAGTAGAAAGCAGATACTCTAGAGCTACTTAAATCTGTCATATCTGTGCCATGCCACAAATGCTTAAAAGTTCCTCAACTCTGAATCAAGTTAAACCTGAGTTAAGCGTGAAGGCAAACATATAAGAAGCCCTCATCGATGGAATGCAGATTAAACAATTCAACATGGCAATGGAAGGAAGTAAGCGCTTTAAGGTGTGTATTTCTTACCAATTGGAATTAATAATCTTAATGACCGCTTATGATAAATTCAACTAGAAAAGCATTCTGGGAGCGCAGACCTCTGCTAAGCTGGAAATTTTGCCCCATATTGTGCCTTACACCTACAGGTACAACTTACAGTACACATATCTGGATCATTACCGAATATTAATGCATTTTTCCTTGGACACAGGTGCACCTAGGGTAAACATTTCCTTTAAATCCTTTCATAAGTTTATGCATAAGGCACAGTGTGTGACTGCAGCCTCTGGTGTTTGTTCTGCTCTCACATTTGTTCACTCTGCTTTCTTCTTTTATCAGAAGATCAAGACTTCAATCGAGGTATGGATCACCTTCCTGTGTTTTTTTCTTCAGCATTGTACTTTTGATTCATATGCTGATGCTCAGGTTTAGGGGTAAGTTGTACATTTTAGGACATCATCAGTTCTCAGGAAAAAAGTAGTCAGTTCTCTGGTATCAGAAGGCATTGGATGTCTTTTTTAAAAGGTTTGTGGAATTGTTACCAACTAGACAGATATTTGAGCTTAACGAAGCAACATTCTCACCTAAAAACACTTTCAATGTTTATTTTGGGTATTATAAAGCGGAATATTCTTGGTGTGTTCCGATCCGGCGACTGTATCCTTTGAAGACTGCATTTTTCGGCCGATAACGTCATAGCATGGAACCGTGGCCTGTTCGGATTTAAGACTCCTCCATATGCAGCTGACAAATGCAGCCTTCTTTTTGCCCGTTTTGAAGGACAGGTCCAGTGTATCCTCCATAGCCTTGGGCATCCCATGATTCATAGTGAGTCCAAGCAAGCTGACTGCCCCGTGCTCAGACGAAAAAGGGAAATGGAGCTGAAAAGTGGTGAATATTGTAAGTGCAATATAATATAATGTATCTGTAAAGAATCTTGGTCATCCAGGTCATAGTCAAGCTTGAAAAGTGCAGTTTAGGCAACTGGAGCTGTGAAGTTTTGTAGAAGAAGTTTCGCCTTTCATCCAAGGGGCTTTTTCAGTTCTAACTAGTGGTGGGGAGCACTGAGATTAATATACTGTAGGTGAAACAAAGAATTAGGGGGAACAAAAGATTGTTCTGATTCCCCCTACTGGATTGGCCAAGGAGGTCCCTGCGGGGTGTTAATGGTCATTAGGGGGTTCTGATGGGTCATTAACTCCCTCATCAGAGTGGTTTCACTCACATGCCTCATTGAACTATGAGTCATGTGAGGGCATGTGGGAGGTAAAATCTTCTGGGTATTGTTCCTAAAAATGCTTGGTAAGTAGGTAAAAGTTTATGTCTAAGATCACCTCTTCTGTTGAGAGATAGTTTTTCCAGGTTAACAAAGATGGCTTCCTCAATCCCTCTCTCAAACCATCTTTCTTCCTTAGCCAGAATATGGAAGTTGTTGTCCTCAAATGAGTGCCCTTTAGCCTTCAGGTGTAGGCGATCAGCTGAGAACTGTCCTGAGGAGTTGGCCTTCCTGTTTTGAGCCATGTGCCTGTGTAGTGATTGCTTTGTCTCTCCAATGTATAAGTCTGTGCACTCTTCACTACAATGAATGGTGTGAATCATGTTGTCAGCCTTGTCTCTGGGTGTGTTATCTTTGGGATGAACCAGTTTTTGTCTCAGGGTGTTGCCGAGTTTGAAGTGCACAATCAAACTGGTTGACAATCCTCCTGAGTTTAATATAATACAAGAATGTTAATAGCTCCATCTGAAATTAATGAAAATAGTTAAATGTTTTTTTCAGTAAGATGTGATGTGTAATGTTTGGTTTATTGAAAGGTTTTATCTGTCCCTGTGCAAATGGGTTTGGATGACATTTAAGCCCAGATTTAAGCATCTGTGCAGTTTGAGGACTACCATCTGATATTTGGGACCATGGTACTGCAACAATGTGATTAGCATACAGAACATTAGTTAAAAGTTCATCTAGGGTATTCTTTGCCTCATTTGTGTGTCAGCTGTCACTGTTTCTAGACAGCAGAGCGTATGCTGAGTAAGGGGCAGTGACAGCCGGATAAGGCTAGACCTGTTTGAATCTATAGCCAAACTCCTCCGGATCCCTTATTTTCAGGGTCCTCAGAGGACTCAGTCCAGGTAGTCCAGGTTTCAGAGGCTGCATCCTGCAAGGACCTTCGGGGGCCATGAAAATCAGGAGGCCAGAAGAGTTTGGCTATGGATTCATACAGATCCACTCTGTCACCTAGCAACTGTGACCACTGAAACACAAAGCAGGCACAGTCATAAATCTTATTAAAAAACCTTTTAAAACAACCAACTTCATTAATTTCAGACTGAACTATTGACATACTTTATTATATTAAACTGCACTTAAAATATTCACCACTGTTCAGCACCATTTCCCTTTTTCCTCTGAGCACGGAACAGCCAGCTTGCTCGCACTCCCAAAGAATCACGGGACAGCCAAGGCTACGGAGGATACAACAGACAATGTCTGGCAAAACGAGCAAAAAGAAAGATGCATTTCTTGGCTGCATAAGTAGGAATCCTCCAATCTGAACAGACCATGATGTAATTGATCGATGAATCTGAGGACGCAGCTTCCAGAGTCCAACACACCAACCATCACCTTTCAGCTCTAACTGAAGTTAAGACTGGCCAATAGAAACACAGGCCTGTCCATGACACATTTTCACACCGAGACAGAAATCCTGAGAGAAAATACTTAGGTTTTAAGAATGAGAAGAAGAAAATGTTTCAGAGAAATTTATATTTTAAAGAGAAAATATTTTCACTCTGATAGCAGAAAATACATCTATATTTGAGAATAAAAATATATTTTTGAGGGAGGTTTTTTCCACTTGTAAATCATTTTCCAAATGTCAATTTATGTTTTTATTTATTCTATAACGTATATGAGTATTTTTTCTCAAATCTTTTCAGTTTTTGCTATCAGTGTCAAAATGTGTTCTCTCCAATATATTGATTTTATCTTCAAAATTATTTACCCCTTTCAGATTGCTTTTTTTCTTGAATTTAATAAAAACACAAAAATAACTCCATATGTTCTACTATCCCATGAAGTGAAATTATGAACTGGAAACAGGGAGTTTCCTCAGCAATGTCAAAAGCAACTTCATTTAGTTGACTGTACCAAGAGATTTTTTAGAGGTTTTAATTTTGAAATTCCACATCAGACTTTGATGACCTTTGGTGGAAAGTATTTAGGGGTGTTCTACTATCACCCTGAAGTGAAACCAATAAGTGGAAAAGGGGAGCTTCTTAGCAATATTGAAGGGACACATCAGACCCGGTGAGAAGCATCTAAATGTTTTCTTTCTTTATCCTGAAGTGAAATAAGTAACTGGAAACAGGGGGTTCCATAGCAATATTCACAGAAACATAGATTAAAGTAACAACTTTTAAAGGTTTTAAGAAGCTTTAATTTTGCAATTGCACATAGGATATTGATGATATTTTGGGAAAAACATTTAGTATTCAGACATTACCCTTAGGTGAATTCAGTAACTGAAAACAGGGGTTTTCTCAGTAATATTCACATTACCAATCTTGTCTTGGGGAGTATACAGGTGCTGGTCATAAAATTAGAATATCATGAAAAAGTAGATTGATTTCAGTAATTCCATTTAAAGAGTGAAACTTGTATATTATATTCATACATTACATACAAACTCATATATTTCAGATGTTTATTTTGTTTAATTTTGATGATTACAAATGACAACAAATGAAAATCTCAAATTCATCATATCAGAAAATTAGAATATTACTGAAGACCAATAAAAACAAAGGATTTATAGAAATGTTGGCCAACTGAAAAGTATGAACATGAAAAGTATGAGCATCTACAGCACTCAGTATTTAGTTGGGCCTCCTTTGGCCTGTATTACTGCAGCAATGCGGCGTGGCATGGAGTCGATCAGTCTGTGGCACTGCTCAGGTGTTATGATAGCCCAGGTTGCTCTAATAGTGGCTTTTAGCTCTTCTGAATTGTTGGGTCTGGTGTATTGCATCTTCTTCTTCACAATACCCCATAGATTTTCTATGGGGTTAAGGTCAGGAGAGTTTGCTGGCCAATTAAGAACAGGGATACCATGGTCCTTCAACCAGGTACTGGTAGCTTTGGCACTGTGTGCAGGTGCCAAGTCCTGTTGGAAAATGAAATCTGCATCTCCAAAAAGTTGGTCAGCTGCAGGAAGCATGAAGTGCTCTAAAACTTCCTGGTATGTGGCTGCGTTGACCCTGGACCTCAGAAAACACAATGGACCAACACCAGCAGATGACATGGCACCCCAAACCATCACTGACTGTGGAAACTTTACACTGGACTTCAAGCAACATGGATGAAGTGCCTCTGTTCTTTTCCTCCAGACTCTGGGACCTTGATTTCCAAAGGAAATGCAAAATTTACTTTCATCAGAGAACATGACTTTGGACCACTCACCAGCAGTCCAGTCCTGTTTCTCTTTAGCCCAGGCAAGACGCTTCTGACGCTGTCTGTGGTTCAAGAGTGGCTTGACACAAGGAATGCGACAGCAGAAACCCATGTCTTTCATACGTCTGTGTGTGGTGGTTCTTGAAGCACTCCCTCCAGCTGCAGTCCACTCTTTGTGAATCTCCCCCACATTTTTGAATGGGTTTTGTTTCACAATCCTCTCCAGGGTGCGGTTATCTCTCTTGCTTGTACACTTTTTTCGACCACATCTTTTCCTTCCCTTCGCCTCTCTATTAATGTGCTTGGACACTGAGCTCTGTGAACAGCCAGCCTCTTTAGCGATGACCTTTTGTGTCTTGCCCTCCTTGTGCAAGGTGTCGATGGTCGTCTTTTGGACAACTGTCAAGTCAGCAGTCTTCCCCATGATTGTGTAGCCTATAGAACTAGACTGAAAGACCATTTAAAGGCTTTTGCAGGTGGTTTGAGTTAATTAGCTGATTAGAGTGTGGCACCAGGGGCCATCAATTTTGAACCTTTTCACAATATTCTAATTTTCTGATATAATGAATTTGAGATTTTCATTTGTTGTCATTTGTAATCATCAAAATTAAACAAAATAAACATCTGAAATATATGAGTTTGTATGTAATGTATGAATATAATATACAAGTTTCACTTTTTAAATGGAATTACTGAAATCAATCTACTTTTTCATGATATTCTAATTTTATGACCAGCACCTGTATATTAAATTAAAGTTCTGTTACGTGTTTCTTGTTGGTTGTAGTAATTTTTTTTATTCTAGAATTATGTATATTTTGTTTGTTGTAATCCTGCTGCTTCTTGCCTTTGCCCAGGGACAATGGATAAGAATTACCCTGTAACTAAATCTGGTTTGTGCAGCACATTTCTTGTGCAGTATCCCTGTCAAATAAATAATAAAAAATTTCCACGAGAATACTTCCTGTTCACATAAACCTATTTAAAGGGCGCTGCGATAGAAATGTGGGGGCCATCTATGCAGCCAAATAGGTCTGGAAACCATAAAATTGGATAATTAACGGTTAAATTCTACAAATTTGAAAGCAAGTTCATTTCACTCATACCGCATTTCTGTGGAATTCTCCTCTTATTATTATTGTTCAGAAATTCAGAAGATTTTAAATCCCTGTGTGATCATTTCAACCTAACACAATTAATTGAGTCCCCTACTCGCCCAAACAACAAGTATCCCTCAAAGTCCACACTGATAATAGACTTGATATTAACAAATGCCCCACAAAAATATTCCTCAACTGGGGTTTTTTGCAATGATCTCAGTGATCACTGTCTTGTAGCCAGTGTTAGAAACAACAAAATGGACAAGAAGAAACCATGTATTATGATAAAAAGAAATTTGAAACATTTCAATGAACAAGCCTTCTACCATGACCTTTGTAAGTGTCAATGGGAGAGAATTGACCTAATTCCTGATGTTGTTGTTGTTTTATGGCTGTTGTTAATAAGCATGCCCCCTTTAAAAAAATCAGAATTAAAGGAAGAGATAACCCTTGGTTCACACCAGAATTGGCTAATGCTTTACATGAGAGAAACTTAGCATGGACAAAGGCAAGGAAAACCTATCTTAAACGCGACTGGGATATTTTCAGAAAATTGAGAAATAAAAGTACCTCTCAAACAAAAAAATCAAAGTCCAAATTCTACTTATCAACCACAACTGAAAGTCTCAATGACCCTAAAAGATTTTGGAAAACAATTAAAACTTTGACTGTTGAAAATAACTCACAGACTTTGCCAAATTTTGTTGTTCATAACTCAACAAATATCTATGATAAAGTCGAAATTTTAAATTGTTTTAATCAATACTTTATATCCTCCAAACCCTCTAACATGTCAACCATGCTTGCAACAACACCTGCACCAGTTTCTGATGTGTCAAAATTCAGTTTTCAGCCTTTTATGTTGTGTCAAGTCTATAATGCATCGAAATCATTAGATGCTCGAAAATCTCAAGGACCTGACCTAATTGATTCCTACTTTTTAAAAATATCAGCAGATTACATAGCTCAACCCTTGACTTACATTTTTAACTTAAGTCTGAGCACCATGCAAATTCCCAAAATTTGGAAGTCTACTTTTGTCACTCCACTATTCAAAGGTGGCATTCCAGCAATCTTAAATAGCTATCAAAGATTTTAGAATCTTTAATCAATGAACAGTTGAAAGAATATCTGTACTCTAATAATCTGTTGTGTAAATTTCAGTCAGGTTTTAGAAAAGGTCATAGTACTATCACAGCGACTTTGAAAGTGATGAACGATATCTTGCCAGCTCTTGACAATAAACAGCATTGTGCTGCACTCTTCATTAATTTATCAAAAGCGTTCAACACTGTCAACCACAATTTACTTGAAGAGAGATTGACCAATATTGGACTCTCTAAACAAGCTGTTGGATGGTTCAGTAATTATCTGACTGATCGATCCCAATGTGTCAAATCAGATAAAATTTGTTGTAGTACATTGTCACTAACTAAAGGAGTGGCCCAAGGCTCCGTTTTGGGGCCTCTACTATTTACTATCCATGTGAACAATGTTGGCCAGGATCTTATAGACACTAACTACCATTTTTATGCTGATGACATGGTTTTTTACAGTTTTGGAAAAAACGCTAGTGTGAGTGTCTCTACTTTACAAATTGCTTTTAATTTGGTTCAGTACAGGCTTTTAAAACTAGATCTTTCTTTAAATTCAAATAAAACTAAAATGATGTTATTTTCAAAATTGCAAAATAGCTATCCTCTTATCACCTTGGATGGGTCAGAGATAGAAAGGGTTCAATCTTTTAAATATTTAGGAATTTTAATTGATGAAAGTCTAAATTTTAAACCTCATGTTGAACAATTGATTAAGAAACTCAGACTGAAAATTGGCTTCTTCTTTAGGAATAGGCTTTGTTTCTCTTTTAATTCGAAGAAGAGACTGGTAGCTGCAATGTTTTTACCCGTTCTGGACTATGCTGACCCAATCTATATCAATGCCCCAGATCAAGTTCTAAAAATTTTAGACTCAGTTTACCATGCCTCCCTACGATTTATCACAAATTGTAAGCCTCGCACACACCACTGTGAACTTTGCATACGCTTCGGCTGGCCAGCATTAGAGACTCGTAGACTCACTCACTGGTATATGATGATTTATAAGGGTATTCTGCGTTTGCTCCCCTCATACTGTACCTCTGTGAGTACCTTCAACCAAGAGCGGCTGGACTGTATTCTCTACTGTACGTTCTCAAGAGTCTTTGCTTCTGTCTGTACTTAGTGTCCGCACTGAAGCTGGAAGGACAGCTTTTCAGTACTCTGCCCCCACAGCATGGAACAATCTTCAGAAAGACTGAAAGTTGAAGGATTTGATTCCAATCGGACATTTTAAACGATTGCTCAAATTTTCGGAAATGAGATCTATGGTTTGTAACTGTTTTTATGAATTTCTAATTATAGATAGATGTAATTGTAAACTGTAATGTAATTTGTAAAGTAATCTTTTGCCGCTGTCTTGGCCAGGACTCCCTTGAAAAAGAGATTGTTAATCTCAATGGGACTTTTCCTGGTTAAATAAAGGAATAACATAAAATTGCGGATTGGTGAGAGGGGAATGACACAAATCTGTTGAGTAACTAAATGGAACAGTGACATTCCTGACAGCTCGACATACCTGTATATTTGCCTTTGAAAGATTTTCTGTCACCTACAATATAACAAGGTACCAATTGCCTAAAAATATAGTAGCCTACAGCATAAATAATTTTTGACGACTTTTTTATAGCAAGTGTGGGCTTAAGATAAATTATTGACTGCCGTAAATTTTACAAATAGTATACGGTAAAGTGGAAGTGATATAGAATGACCAAAACTGAGTCGAGAAGTGGTAGGCTATGTAAAGTCACAACAGATACTGTGGCACATAGTGAGCAGAGGTTACAAACATCCTGCTGTCAGTAGTCTAAGGCCTTCATACTTCAAGTGACATTTAGATAAGCTCAAGATCAATGTGTAGTGAGTTACATGGAAAAATGAAGAAGTGTGATGAATGTTTGTTTACTCCTGTAGTCCTTAGAGGTAGGCAGGATTATTGATATTATCTATCTTAACTTGTTAAATGTCAAAGTTAGTGACCACCATTAGTTCAAGAGGGCGGCACAGGTGGCAACCAGTAATTGAGCTCTCTCAGCCAATGTACTACCCCAATGCCCCACTGCTCTCCTCTTCCCTCTGTTTTCTGGGTGATTTGTCCCCCCGTTTTGGGCACTCTGACTAAAACAAAACATGGACCAAGTGTAGGAGAAAGATGCGTGTTTGCTAAGAAAAAAACAAAACTATACAATCATCAACAAATGACCAAGCTAAAAATCAGTGGTGTTCATAATGATTGTCTGGTTGTCGATCGTAGCCGATCGGGTGAAAATCGGGCAAATTACAAGCACTGCCAATTGACCCTTGCAAGTCTAGTTCCATGCCACAACTCCAGAGCAGTCGATGCATTCTGGGTTTGGTGGGGGGCAGGAGTACTTGTCTGATTGCATTGTGTCAAATGTAAAGTTGGGTGGAAGGGGGATTACATTGTGGAGTTTTTCTTTTGAGGAGCTGGGCTTAGCCCCTTAAGGCTGGTTTAGGCCCCGTCCACACGAAGACAAAACTAACACAAAACGCTAATATTTTCCACAACGTTTGTCGTAAAGACGGAGACGTAAAATAAATGTGATCGTCCACACGAATGCCTGAAAACGTTGCAAAATGTATGCCAGGCCAGTAAGTGGCGCTGTGGTGCCAAAGCAAAAATAGGCGATGAAATGTTGTGCATGCTTACTAATTTTTATACATGGTTGCCCTGCGGGTCCATTTTCGTGGTTCAGTCAAATTCAGGTGCTGAACTATGTCGTCGATATTGCTCTGTTCTTCCTGGAGATATTCCAGAAGAAGAAGATTCTGTTGTAAGCCCGACAGCAGTGTGAGTAGCATGAGCAGCAACCATTCAACACAGTACGGCGCCATTGTTGTTGTGATACTGTGTCGCACATGCGTGTTTAGAGGCGACGCTATGACGCATGCGTGTAAAAAAAAATGAGGTTAGAGCTTAAAGATGGAAACGCGAAAACGGCGTTTCAAAATCTTCCCACTCTGAAGGCTGAACAAAAAAAAGATCGTTTACAGACCCCCGAAACACAGGCTTCGTATGGATGAGAGGCTGGTTTGGTGAAAAATTTGTGCGTTTAGGGCAGGGTTCGGCTTCGTGTGGAAGGGGCCTTATACTCCAAAACCAGGTCGTCTGTGTGTGTGTGTTGCAGTGAACGCAAATGTGCCCCTGCCCCTTCTACAGACACTGTGTTGTTTCTCTCCAAAATTGTAGGTGACCACAGACTGGAGGCCTCTGATTGGTCAAATCTACATCTGCTCTACACTATCCGTATTTTCTGTTTGGTACCTAACCAGCTTGTTTTGTTTGTATGACCGTCATTGTGGAAAACGAATCATAAAGTTGGACCAGCTAGAAGAGCAAGGTGTGCAAGAACGCTGGGACCATTTTTCCACCTGGATCCCCGCTCTTTTTCGCCCTCATGTCCCTCCGTTGTCGCTCAAACTTGCCCCCACTTCCTCACCGCCTCGGCCCTATCTAGACCCACAGCTAGTTCATGATTGTCCCACTTGCGTTTTGGCATGGAATAACAGCAAAGACCACTCGTCAATATTGGGCATAAATCAAAAATATCTGTGGCAAGCTCACTGTGAAATACTGCTGCGGGAGTATAACCAGCCCTTTAGTACTACTGAAAGGAACTCTGACTCAGCATACCAAGACATTTTGGACAATTCCATGCTCTTGTCTTTTTCCAATATGACTGTTCGCCAGAGCAGGGTTCATTAAGATATGGGTAGCAGAGTATGGTTTGGATGAACTTAACAAGGTTAGACAGAGTCCTGGCCTCTACTAAATAGAACATATTTTGCATGAATTTCAGCAAGACAGAGCCAGACCTTCTTGTCCCACATCAGTGTGTGACCTCACAACTGTGCTTCTGGAAGAAAGCACACACTTAAACCTTGAGGAGAGTCTCCCCTGAAAAGTTGAAGCTGTTTTAGCCGCAAAGGGTGGACCTGTGTTATTTTTAATCCCTATGGATTAGACTTGGATATAGCTTAAGCTCATATGCAAGTCAAGGCAGGTGAGAGAATACATTTGGCAATATTGTGTTTTTATTCTTTAAAGAAAAAAAATCATTAATATTTTCAGTTTTGGCGGTTTTTCAAAAATACATCTTGGAGTGCATAAATGTAGTAGCACTGGGGACTAATTACAAACGTATCTCATTAAATTGTGTAATCACTGTGCATTTATGAGGGTTGATGTATTTAATTCATTTTTAAGTGGTTAATTGGAGGTGTGAGGTAATGTCTAATGCTTATTACTCTATTCCAAAAAAATGTAAAAGAAAATAAAACCACTTAAAACCACAGAAATAATATTTAACACAAAGTATATGCTTTATTTAAGGCCAATTTCAAAGTATCATATAAAGAAATGTATAATGTAACAGAATTTATTGTTCTAAAACACATGCACATATCTATCAAAAATGAACAGTCATTACTGAATAGAAATTCATTTCATGTGCATTTAGAACACTCTAAACACATTTTTTTTTCTTTTACTTGTGATTAGTTCTACTGCTATAATGAGTCAACGGCTAATGATGCTCTCACAATTTACACTCTAGGTAAGGATAAAAATCAGATATGTGACAAATCGCATAGTTTCATGAAAATGAAAACTAGCTGTGTTATGGAAGCATTGTAGTTTACCACTTATTTTAGTTGCATTGTTCTCACCAACACTGTTTTAAAATCCATTAACACAAGGTTTCATGATCAGTATAAATCAGTACTAAAAAGGAAGTTCTCACACAAAATAACAAATGAAAAAAAAAAAAGGTTCATGTCCTTGAATCTAAGGCACATGTATATGCATGTTTCGTCAAGTTAATGCTATCATTTCACTGTTGGCTGGCAACATAATTGGTGTGCCATCCAGCAAAGCCTCAATCAAGATTATCCAAAGGTTACTGCTGTTAATACACAGATGTAGCAATCATGTAAACGTCACAATGAGCTTGAGAAGAGCTTGTCGGTGGGTTGTCTGCATGGCAGCTGGACCAGTTTTGTAGATTATGTAAACATGCGCGTGCTGTTCGAGAATCACTTTCTTTGTTGTGTCATCTTAAATTCCTCTGTTCTGAAACCTCAGGGTTAGGTAGCCAGAAAAGGCCATAGATATTTTTTTTTTCTTTTTTAAAAGGAACCTGTCACAACTACTCAGATGTGTCTGTTAACACTTAAAATATACTGAAGTCATCTCATTAGCTTATACTGTTTTGTTCATACAGAGACCGATTAAAAAAAAAAAATCGCAAACACGCTCGACTCCAATGATGGAGGTGAAAATTAGGGTAGTGTCCTTAGAAGAAAAGTAGAGGAATAAAAATCTTTGGAATCCTGAGTGAAAAATCTGATTGTTTTGAAATTATTCCATTCTAAACATATAGCAAAACACATGGTGTGTAACTTACAGCAAAAAGCCAAACCCTTTTCCTTCAACGTTACTGTTAAACATGACTAAAACCCGCTTTTACTTGTCCAAGCCCAGTCTAATAAACCTTTTGCATTCTTAAAACACTCAACCAATACATCGTGGGGAGGGGGGGTTTGTTTCAAACATTGTTCATTCAGGTATTCTGTTACATCTTTGAAGTGTCAGTTTAACCTACTAATCTGCTTTTTTTGGTTAATATTTAGCAGAGATGGTAAAAAAGCTGCTTGTGATAATCAAAAATACAATAAGAACGAATAAGTATATAGCCAGGAATCTGGAAGCAACGTGCTACAATAACAGTTGACCCTGTTAAGATATAGAAAGGAACACAATACAAGCACACACAAAAAAAAAAGCCTTTTAAGCGTTCATACATGTGTAACAAGCTACAAAGAAAGCACGACTTTTGGGTTAAACTTAGATAAGACTGAGACAAAAGGAAGCTATGGGTTAGAAAAAAAGATCCCTAAATCCCCTTGTGTTTATAAAATATAATACAGTTTGATTATTACACAATTAAGAAACATGCGGCTTATACGTATGAATACAGCCTGATGCCTATTGTTGCATTATACATACTGGGTAAATTGTTCGAGTTGCTCGCGTCTTAAAAAATACATCCGAAGGCACTTGTTTGATCAAAGGTTTAACTTAGACTTCCTGGCACAGCCAAGCAGCGATGTAGTCAGTTCCCCTGCTTCAAACCCTGCCCCCCACCCTAATAAAAAGCAAAGCAACCATCTCCAAATCGCACCTCACATTACCTTCACTCCAAATCAGTATTGTTCTTTTTGCTTCAAATACATCATTTTTGGTTTTTCAGGATTGTTGGAAGGAAACAAAGAAAAAAAAAATCTGAGGCAAACATAAAGCTATTTCACTAAATTCAATAGTCCCAGATACGGATATTTTGTGTTGCACTGCAAAAAAAAACAGAGAGGCTCCAGAGACTCCAGGTTAGAAGCGACATGGGCAGTCCTTACAGAGGAGCACATGCACTTGGTCAGTCCAGCGATGATCTGGGTAAATAAGCTGTCAGACCTGTGAACATTTTTGGGGCCCTTGCATAATTGTCTGTTCATAGGCCAGCCTTGAAGACACAGACAAATTTAAAAAGATAAAAACACAAGTGAAAAGATCAGAATACTGCCTGAAAAGAGGTTAGGCCTTGCATGGAGAGAGGCACAGAAGTTCAAAGAGGCTCGCTGAAATGTCTGGTAAAAGCATCCATGAATCCTTCACAGATCAGAGCCGGCAAAAGTCCAGAACGCAGCGTGTCCGCTATAACCAAGTCAGGAAGTTCTCCTTGTCGATCTTGGTAGCTGCCAGGACAGATTCCATGTCACTGAGGATATCGGAGCTCAGGGGCTCCTGCAGACTGGCCATCAGCTCTTCACTCTCCACCGCCATGCTCTCGCTTTCCAGGGTGCCTAGATCCACGTCTGTTCCTGGGATGGCATCCAGGTAGTCTGGGAAACGATTGGGCTGTGTAGCAATGGAGGGCGGGAGAGGGTCTCCTGATGAATGAAAGATAACATAACTTTTGAGCAAGCCTCAACAGGAGGAGATGACACAAACCGAATCCATAATTTTACACAGCAAAACAGCTTTAGTGTGAATTTCTAGCCAAAATCTCAAGGTAAAGAGATATTTCTGTATGCATCAATAAAGAGCTGAACGTTAATGGCAGGTATCGTGCAATCACTCAGAGTGTGTGTCACAACTCAGTGAATTACTACTGACTTTACTAGAAACTTTACATAAGATACTGAGAATATCGCAGAATCCTTATGAAGGGTTTTCTTTTAGAGCAAGAGTTCCCTGGTTATCTATTGATAAGAACAAAAAAAAAAAAAAAAAACAGCCCCAGTAGGTTGGATTGATTGATCAATGTTCGATGAGATGTTCAAAGCTTAGGATATTGATTGATAACTTAACTCTGCTTTAAGCCCTCCACTACTTTCTTCCTGACCTTTCTGCTTTGATCCTTTGTCATGATGCCATTTGTTCACAAATGTTCCAAAACAAGCCTTCTTCTTCTTCTTCTTCACTAAACAGTTATATAATGTGATTAAATCAAACAAAGGTGGACTTTATTTTAGGTGACTTTAGACATCCGACAAATGGCTGCACCAGAATTCATTTAGGGTTATTAGAATAAAAGCATTGAGAAATTCAACACCACACTTTTCAGATTTCCTGTACTAGAAAATCATTAAAAAATATATATAATTCTATTTTCATTTCATATGTCTGAACTCCTGAATCTAAGCCTGTTACATTTAATTACAAAACCAAATCTGTTGTTTGGGTTGATGATATGACAAATGTGGTAAATGCTCGAATATCACTCCAAAAAAGGCTTTTAAAATGACAGTTTAAATTCTTGTTCTTACCTTTGGGGCTCTAAATGTCCAGGCTCCTGACTATTTCTGTCATCTTTTAATTAAACACTTTGCTTCTCACAGTCTTTCATCCAGAGCCCTTAATTTCCATTGTTCCAACTGAGACCAAGCTTTTATGTCCTGCTTTTATTTTTACTGTAAATGTCTTGTGCTTGTTACATATATTCTTTTTTTTTTTGTTTAAATAATGTATATCCTCATTTTAGTTTCCTGTACCTTGCTTTGTGACTTTGTGCCTTTGACTAGCGCTTCTTACAAAATACCATTCTAACAGAATCTGGTAAAGTTTAAGAGGTTTTTAACCCAGCTCTTACTTCCAAGTGTGCTGCCAAAACTGCAGATCATAATCAGAAAGCACTGTAAAAGGCAGCACTGTTTATAGGATAAGACTATATCAATACTCATGGTTTGGATGACTTGCACATGGGCAGAAAAGACAAAAATTGGTTTAGTCTTTTAAGATTTTGAAAGGAACATAGGCTGCAATTAAGAAAACATATTTTCCATGGAACTAATTTGATAAAGTAATGCCAGACTTCACTTTCCCAAACGATGAAAATCCACTTCTGTGTGAACTTAACTGGTCTGCCTGCAGTTTAAATCTGTCTTCCGTTAGAAAAGAATTAGAAATATTCCACAACTATTAACAAGCTAAGGCATTGAGTACAGATTAAAAACAGTTGCAAAGCAAAGAGCAACTCAAATCAAAGTTGAACCAAAAACAACGTTTTGTCTGTTTTGATGCATTAACAGATGCAGAGAAGGAGGGAACAGAGCATTACTAACCAGTATCCATCTCGTCTACACTGTTCAGGAAGTCATCTGGAGTCCGAGGAACACTGTAGCTGCTCATACTCAGTCCGCTATCTGTGCTCTCATCCCTGGAGTGGTAGGTCCCGCTGGAAATCCAGAAACAGGAAAACACAAATTATAAACGGCCTTAAACCAAAATAAATCAAAATGAAACTTTACTTTCTGCCACATTTTATCTTCTTTTGTTTTTGCTGTCAAACAGAGATGTATTTAGGACCTCCTACATTTGATTCTCTCAATGGTTAACCAATTCCCATACACCCAAATATGCTTTTTCATTCAACATAACAGAAACAAGAAAAAAAGCAACAATGAAAAGGACAGCAGAGACAAAAGGAGAAAAGAGGATATTTGACAAGCCTATACTAATTAGCAGAAAAATATGTAGGCAGAGTATGGCAGAAGCAGGATGAATGAAGCCTTTGTGAGAGCAGGGGGGGGAGAGAGAAGGGAACCGGGAGGAGGAGGGGAGATTAGTTTGGCCTGTCTACTGACGGGACCACATGTTCTCATGGCCTGCTTGCTATTCAGCTCTTTCCACACTTTGTCTGCTCATGGAAGAACTGGAGCTTGAACCGCTCTGAATTTGCGCCGCAGTAAGATAGTAAGTTGCATTTACATGCAGATAATCCCTTTGTCTGTACCGAGCTCACAGCTGCTTCCGATCTGACTCTTCAGTAATAAAGGCCAAACAACCCATTTTTCATAACATGCACCACCATTTTAGCTTGGATTTACCTTAATGGCAGCAACTGTACACCAGAGGTCATCGTTGTGCACAAAACTTTCAACCTGCCTGCTGGTCTGTGTGAGTCATTAACATGTGAGGAGGGTTAAGCCCGGAGACAGGCCCTCTGTTTTTACAACTTGTGTAATTCAGCCCTAAGCAAAGCTCAAACAGCCTGGTGCACCGATTCCCTCACAGAGGAGGCAGTAAGGCAACTGAGGCATGACGAGCTGAACCAGAACTGGAAGTATTTTGGCAGGCTGGCTCATATGAGTCAGATTGGGCTGCGACAGAGAAAGACTTTATCCACTTTCTTTTACAGAGCTCTCTGTGTGAGGCTGACCTGTTGAGGAATGGGTCAGAGCTGTTGACAGTCATGGTCCGAGCATCCTGGGCCAAAGGGGAGGACACGGGGTTTGTGCTGCCATCCTGATCCATACTGGTGGGCAGCTGGTTTCGCAAAGCAAGCTCCTGTGGGAAATGACAAGAAGTGATTATAAACAGCTGCAGCTTCGTAAAAATATGCCTGAACCGTCTAATACCATGTTGCCATAAGTGGTTTTTGGGCTGAGTATATAATGACATTTGTTATTTGCAAGATAAATAGCTATAGGTTAACTGTGACAAGCAGCCAGTATGCACCAAGAACCAAAATGGAGTTCTTAATGTTCTCCAAGAAGCACTGTAGATGATCATAATACTGAATAAGTTACATTCTGCAAAAGGATTAATCATATTATTATGAAACTATTCAACTTTCCCTCATGTAATAACTTTTACAATCACAAACCTCTTTGTATTTTATTTAATGAAGTTACCCCAAACATTTGGTTGCACTGGACCTCATTTAGGGCTATCGGGGTAATAAATCAATAAATATTGAAAACAACGACAATATTTCTTCCTCATCATTTACATCCAAGGTGCAGTTTGTAGCATTGTTGTCTTGTAAGCATGAAGGTTTCGGGTCTTGGGATATTTCTGCTTAGAGTTGACATGTTCTTCTCTCACAGACCAAAGACATGACTGTTAGGTTAATAGGTAACTCTAAATTGTCCTTAGGTGTGAATGTGTGTGTGTGTGCATGGTTGTGTGTCTCTGAGTTATCCCTTAACAGCAAGGCGAAATGACCAGGGTGTACCCCGCCGTAGACTGCCAGAGGTAGGCCCCAGGCCCAGCGCCACCCTGACAGAATAAGCAGGAGAAGATGGATGGATGGTTCTATCTTTTTTTTTATCCTAATGCTTTTAATGATCATCTTTTAACAGTAGTTTAAGTGCCTATTATTTTTAAATTCATTAAAGAAATTGTATTTTCTCTTCTCCCTCCATTTATTTGCCTTATGCTTTACAGACAGTTTTATTGCTGGTGGTTACTTTGTGTGACCACCTCTGTTGTTTCTTAATTAAAAAGTGTGATTCTGTCCAGTTTTACGTCATCCTAGTAATTAACCTAGGTTAACATTCTCAGAGCCATGTTATTTGATAAAGTCTCGTTGTATTATACAGGTTTGATGGGACTAAATTAGTAATGAGTTAAGGATTAATGAAACAATTTTTTCAAAATAAACTATTTAAGTACTTCCTGCTAATTCTTTCACTCCCCAAATGTAGAAATGTTACCATCTGGCTAAAGTACAGTTAAACCATGTAAATTTTTTTATTTCGTCACATAATCTGAAAAGGCTCAGACCTCATTCTACCACTCTTGTGGTCCGACCAAACTGTAATACTCGTTATAAAACGTTTGACAAGAACTGCTCTTATTCCTGCTGTAGGAACACGTTACTGCCTGAACACGTTACCCCCCCCCCCCCCCCCATGCAGTGTTATGTTACACAAGGGGCCGGCTGCTGCAGTCCAAGACAATTGTTTTCTACACATGCTGTATCAGATAAGGTTGAGGATATGATGTCATGTTGTTCTTTTCCAACTCCTTAAACGGGAAGGTGAAATGACTTGACCACTGTCACTATTTTGAGTTTTTACGGAAAAAAAAAAAAGAAGCAAAGGAAGGTCAGCTTTATGGTGGGGAGTGATGTTTCGGCATAAAACGTTCCTCCTACTCAACAGTCTGTTTTTTTTTTTTTACTGTAACTCTGGCAGGAATTAAGAACAGGCCCTGCTAAAACACAAGATTGCAACAGATGTACTTGTGTCAAACTAGACATGGCTTTCATGTCAGGCTGCTGCTTTCAGTTTCTTGTTTTCAGACTGATCTGTTCTGCAAGTTGTCATCATTTAAACACTCTAAGTTTGTTTTTAGTGAGACTGAAAAGTCTTATTTTCCATCTGACAATGGAGGTCCCATTTCCTGTTCAATAAGGCAGGTAAGACCAGTGCCAGCCTTTGCAAACTCGATAAACAAGTCGAGTTATTCTGCAGAGTTACTTGTGAAGTCATCCGTTGAGCCCAGAAAAGGATGGGCACTTTCAATTGCAGGCCACTGGATAAAGCAAATCCACTCCCAAACAATAGAGTATGTGTTGATGTGTTTGTGCACAAAAAGCTGGAAATGAATTGGCAATTTCATTTCCAATTAATCCCAAACCATAATCTATAACCCAAACAACAATTGATAGACATGGTTGGGTCTAAACTGTTACATGGAGGAGAACAAGACAGATTTTTTTTTGTGATCTTGCAAATCTTATAAGCCCCCAACAGCTGCAGAAGCTAAATATAACAGACGTTAAGTTGGTTTGACGAATTCCTGCTTATAACATTTATTAGTGCTGTAGTAAGGTTGTGTTCCAACTGTTTCATTTGTCTTACTACCTGCTATTATTATGTTTTTATCTTCATTTGCTTTAATTCTGCTTTCATTTTTCTTCTATTTTATTGTTTAATACATGCAAAGTACTTTGAATTGTCCTTTTATTAAATGGTGTTATACAAATAAACTTGCCTAGTTTCCATTACTTTGTGCAGCTATTTGTACATTAAGTCCATCCTAATTCATCCTTTATTACATCAAATAATGAATCAACACTAAAGCAGATACTGCATGTGCAATCAGGTAGTCATCCCATCTAAGCAAAAGATCAAGGCTGTACAACAAATTAAACATTTAACGACTCATTTCTCTATTGTTAGTTTAGTACGGTATTTTTTATGTAAATACATGATTGCAAAACGCTCAATTTTTTACTATCATTTAACTGTATAGTTTAAAGTAGCTTGTTATTCTGGAACAGACAAAAAAACAACTACAGTAGGGAATCAATTAGTAATCCATCGACATCTTGGTAAATTCATATAGAAATCAAATTAATTCAAAATGTAACAGACTGAAAAGGTGTAATTCATCTTTTATGGACTTAATATGCAGCATGTTGTTATTTGAAAGCAATGAAGATCACAGTGTTGTTTGAGATTATCAAGCTGACAGAAAGCAAAGACACTGTGACAGTTGAAAATTGGTTTTCAGTATACAAAACGTACAGCTTTGGCATTTTAAGTTTTACTATAAATTTTTAGCACTATCACCAAAGCTTAACACCTCAAAATAAACTGTAATTTGGCTTTCTACTGCTACTAAGATTATATATTATTTTTCTTCCCTTTATAAAGGTTATTGCACTTTCGTAACAAAGATTGGGAGAATAAAAAAGTGACGGGTATAATTTCATTAGTTGAGTAGTGGCTTAACTCTAAATGTTAAACACTAATATAACTGTTAAGAGTAATAGTTGGTGGATTTTAGTTAACGCACTAAAGCCTGGCTGGTTTTTATCCATGGCATTTTTTTCCAGATAAATGAATTTTATTTTGAAATCAAAGAAAAACATTTTAAGAGATTCTTTCTACCAGCTGACTTCCAAATAGGAACAGCAAGAAGCTGAATTATATATGCATTGTTGGGGGTAAAGAAACGCAGGTAATGGTGCGTTTTCTTAGACTCCTCATTACACTGCAGATATGCTAGACCGGTATGATAAAAAAAAAAAAAAAAGTGGTTTTAAAACTGTAACTCTTTGAATCCCTGCTTTACTTTCATACCACAACCACTGCGAGCTAAATCCTGTTATTGGTTTTTTGATAATTATGTGTTGAGATTTTACCTAAACTAACAATTTAACTACATATTAAATAGTACCCATTTGTCAGACCTAAAGAGAAATAAACCGACATCTGTTAAAGACTCCTGATCTGTAATGTGATTTTACAAAAAAAAAAAAAAGTGACGTCTAATTTAATCTTCATTGTCCACCAACTTTTTTCTGCCATTATGGTTTAAAAAAAAAAAAAGTTTTTTGGTAAGTAGTAAACTCTTATCCACCATGTTTGAATATACATATATTTTTGTAAACGTTGGAGCCAGAAGATATAAAATTATTGCCAAATAAAAATCTGCCTTTAAAAATAAGCCAAGCAGCAGACTTCCTGCCGCAGAAACCTTTCAGTGCAACCAAATCTTTTCTATTGTGCAATCTTTGATAAGAACTTCACAATAAGACGGTTGCTTAAACCTAAATCACATGATCTCTGTGGCTCCTCAGTAAGGTCAGATTGCTGTATTCTTCTCCCCGCCCGGTGCAGGTACACACAGGTCACTTCCTACACCGTGAACTTTAAACAACCCAAGTGAACGGCAGGATAAACAAAGTCTCCAACCCTTTCATTCACAACCATAAAGCTCCATTTCTGCTATTATGATACAGCCCTGAGTAAAACAGGACAAGCCACCCTATGTGGGCGGCACTGACACGTCGCTGTTAGGAAGTGATAAAATTACCAAAGATGACTCACATTCTTTCATAGCAGGATAGCTCAATAATAAAATCTGATCAAAGAAGCTTAAGATCCACCACTATACTCGTAATGCTGACTCACCGACAGGCCTGTAGGAGAAGTACACCCTAAGAACTAAATAACACTGCAGTTACCTTTATTTAACCAGTGAGTCATTAAGGATCAAGCATAAGTCATGTAAACACACTGATAGGAAGCGATCTCCCCCCAAAACGATTGGCATGACACAGATCTGTGATGGCTGACCTGTGGCCTGTGCTGCTGCAGCCGGAGTCTCTCCTTCTCGATCTGCTGCAGTCTCAGCTGGTTGTTTCCTCCCATGACTCCACCGTGGGTGCTGGAAGGCAGCTGTCCGGACTGTTTAACTGGAGCACTCTGTGTGATCCGCTGTTGGTTCAGAGCTGCAAAAAAAAAAAAAAAGTTCAAATGTGAGACTAGGGTATGTATATAGTACAATGTTTGTTGCAGGAAAGAAACTCACAGAACAGTTCACCCAATATGAACGACATTATGCAATACTCTCGATACTACATATAGTGTATACAAAAAATATATATAAACGGCTTAAATAAAAGTTTGAATTTTCAGAAACCAAAGTCTCTTACAATGGCAGAGAAAACAGGTTTTGTATTTCCTTACTAATCTTTTTTCTTCTTTGTGTATTGCTGTTCATATTCGATAAAAAATTATTTTAAGACTCTTAAGTTGGACATGATTTGCGTTTTTTTTTTAAACCAAAAGAGTCAAACAGGTAAAACTGGGGCTTGTTCTAGAACTGGTTCTCAAGTGGATATAGAAAGTAAAAACTGGTTTGGTTTCCCCTGCCAGATAGCTAGCTAAGTTCTACATCATTACATCAATAAAAACATTTATTTCTGTACAATTTGATCCTGCATCAGTCCAGAGGGTTTAAAACATGGCTGCTTGTTCTGCCATTCAAATGTCTTCCAACAATCATCTTACTCCCATCCTGCAGCAGCTTTTTCATAACTCCCATCCTCTTTGTAATTCTTCTACTCACTTTAAAAGCTAATCTACAATCTCAGTCCTCCATAATTATCTGATCTTCTACAGGTATCCATCCCCCCCTGCTCCCTTAAATCAGCCTCCTCCCTCATCCTCTCTGTTCCATCTACATCATTTCATCACCATGAGGTGCAGATCTTCAACTCTACTGCTTGACCTTCAGATTCAATGTTGTCTGACCAACGAAAAACATCACTTCTTTCTTTAAAGTTCAAAATCGAAAAATTCTAAATGATGGCTTTTAACCGTACAGAGTACCCGTAAAAAAAAAAAAAAAGTCTTGTTATCATCATTGTTATGACTATTGTTACGATGCCATTTGATGTAGCGAGTCTTTAGTTGTGGAGGTTATGGAACAAACTGGTTTTAAGCAAGCATGAGATTTAGTTTAGCAATGAAACTGGTTCGGTGAACTAAAAATAGAACCGAAAGTGCATGATATGTTGCTTTAAACCCCCCTCTAAAAAAGCTCACAATCAGATCTTGAGTGCACTATCAGCCACTATCCGTTTTGTTCAACACTTGGCTACCTTTTAACCATCCCAAAGCGAGATTGACAACTTGCACATTTGTCAACAAGTTGAACGTGTTGAAGAAGCGATCCAGTGCAGCCGGTTGTGTAGAACAAGAAGTCCCAGTAAAGGTTTTCTATCAACTATCTGAAACAACCATTCCTGTAAGACCTGATCCTCTCCCACTCACTGACTAACACTTTGTTGGCTTTGTACATTGCATAAGGCATGACTTATCCTTTCATTATGTCTTTTGTTTCCCCTTAAACAAGTTGCAGAACTGACCGCCTCCTTCTCCCAGCCTGACAGGTCCCCATCAGCAGGGGTGGACTTGCCACACAGGCTAGTTGGGGCCCCCTACTAGAATAGTCCCTGCCAGTAAGAGCTACATTGCGCTGGTTGTTCACCTCCCAAATAACCCCCACCCCCAGAATATGTATGCTTGTTTGACATGAAACACTAATTACAATTAAAATCAATGACCAAAACCATGACACAATTTCTCATTGACTTCTGCTCTTTTCTTCTAATATGCTGAAATGGACTGATTCATCGCATCACATAAAACATCCCGACATGCAAGATGATGAGCAAGAAAGAGAGACCAGAAAAGAAAAATATGAAGCAAAGATTATGAGTGAGGAAGTGAGGAGTAAGTTGATACAAAGATGGGTTAAAACCCTGCATGTTGTATGAGTAGCAGAGGATCGCATTAAGAAGACATTTCAATGTCTGTTCAAAAGATACATTAAGCCCCCAAAATAACATTATATTTAATCACTTTAATTAAAAACCAATCAGATCAGCTGTCTTTCTATGCCAATAATCACTACCTGCTGAACCTTTGGGGCTGGACTGGCAGTTGTTCATCCTGTGATAGTCAAAGCAGTTAAATTTACTCGTTCATTAGCCGAAAAGTGCCTCAAACAGTGCTGCAACAGGGGGACATGCGTAATTTCAGAGCATCATGGAGGCAACAGCAGAGTTTGAGTCTGGTGCTTCTTTACGCATGAGATGGAAACCGAGGAACCCAGGCTGAACTTAGTGATGAAACCTGAATGGGATCATTTCACGTAACGACTGATTACCTATTCACTATGCAAAATGAAAGCTGGAGGTTTAAGCATTCCCACCATTGTGAAGAACAGAGGGCAGACAGACTTTCACCAGGCTACATTTGAAATAAAACAAAATGAAAAAAACAAAAAACAAAAACAGCAGAAACCCTCTTTGGGAGTTTTTACTTGGATTTATATCAATATGCAAACAATGTCAGTTTTTTATGTTATTAAAAAACACAAAAAATTAATTAAAATAATTGTGTTTGAGCAGCGTTGTTCAATAAACTGAGACAATATAATGTATTTGGTGCCATGGAGACATTGTGAGTACAAGAGTATCCTTCCCTCTTTTGGTTCTGATTCTAAGTATACAGATCTGGGTTGTTTAAAGGAGCATAGCGCAAGTTTCAAAGTTTCTGCAGATGTTTTCCCCCTATGGGGTTACGCACATGCATACGAGAGGAGTAAAATCACTCCTCTTAGTTTGTTTGAAGGTGTATTGTCATCTGCAGTAACAAAGTTAGAAATGTTTAACATATTTTCAATACCATTTTAGTGAAAAGAGGACCTCTGTCCTGTTACACCACTCCCTCCTTCTTAAAACCCTCTCAATATTTACTCTCGGTATGATCTGCTTCTGTTAAAACTCCAATTCTGCCCCTTTTGTCCCATGAGACATAGCTTTACTCTCCCTACTGTGGAGTCTGTGATGGGGTTTGAGCTGCACTTGTGGCTGGTGATCTGCTCTCCATCCTCACAAATGTTGGCACCCCTGTTGTTTTTCTGTGACATAGACTTAAAAAGGCAGCGGGGTGAACAACAACGTGCGTCACACCCCACACGGACGCACAGAAAATTGACTGAACTGACTAATGAAGCCTATAGAAACAACTGTGGTTAATAAAGGAAAGCTAACTTTATATGGCAGACAACTGTAAGGGCACTTATGGCGAAAAAAGAAATCAAACTTGCACAGGTTAACCTTAAAAATGAAGTATTAACAGGAAATAAGATATACTGATTAATAAAACTTAGGATTCCTTTGTTTAGGATTTTATTTTCAAAATAGTATGTGTGAAATTTCATATATAAACTAAACTTATTAAACAAGGATTCTGTTTTACTCTAACTAAATACAGAAAGTAAAAGTACGGATAACAGACAAATGATGTGGGTCCAGGTCATAACCTAAACCCTACATGTTTACACATTTTCTCTGCTGAAAGTGTTTAATGATAAGGATTTTACAAATGGCTTACATTCGCAATGGAGAACAACAGGCTTTGTTTTAAAATGTTTCTATTTATCTATTTTGACAGATACAAATTGTTTCTCAGTCAGATGGTTTTAAGAAAATCTACCTTATACCACTTTGTTTCTCTATGTTTAAGTAAATATATCGGAGGTATATATTTCATGTTTTTAAAATATTCCAGGCCTTCTCTAGGTATTATCTCCTTTTACAATTGTTTTTTATCCATTGATAATTCTGTCTCTTCAATCTTTTCTTCCACTAGTTTTTTTTTATTTAAACCAAGTAGATTATTCTAAACCTTTTTTTTTGTTTCAGATTAATTTACATCAAATTGGAGAATTATCATTATTTTTATAGAGGTGCAGAAGGTATGTTTAACCTCCTAAAATTCCTGTTACTCCTGGAACAAGCAGAAAGCGTCGTCTCCCATACAGTAGAGCCCATTCAATGACTGAGGGACATTATCCGTTTAAAACCAAGCATGCTGGGATGCATGTTTGTTGATTGACAGCTCCATCCAGATGGAGAATCAGATTTGTTATTGAACGCTGTAAGCTCATGTCTCTGGTTCCTTAACTGTGGAAGACTAGAGAGGGAATAGAGTAAAAAGATGTGCAACACTCTGGTTCACAGTATCTCAGTATTACCCCTTTTACACTGGCCGAAACACACAGTCGGCTTTTAGCGGCAGTGGGAACAGCTCACTGACACGTGCCTCCCCGGGTCAAATGACTCAGCAAGCGTTAAAATCACCTCGGCTCTGATAGGCATGCTGTGGGAACAACAGACCCTGGTTGAAACGCTAAACTACATGACTTTGAGCGCAACGTACGTACATCTCAACATTGCGCCGTTGACGTGTTAACTAACAAGCCCAAACAACTCTGCTTGTATTCGAGAAACATGGCACACATGATCCGCGGAGAGGAGGAGATTAATTTACATTTAGTATTCTGAGGATGTACAACAGAGCGAAATAGTAAAGAATACTGACTACGCTCTGGCTCCCATCCATGTTGATCTCTGTTATTTACTTCCCAGAGTCCCGTCACACTGTCGACATCAGCAACGCTCACCCAGCGTGATGCCGTCATCAGACACGCAGTGGTGGGGAACAGTGGCCAGCAGGGGGTTAGACCCGGCTTTTCGGTCAATTGGGTAAAAGAGCAAAAAGCCGATTGTTGGCGGGTCAACCCGGTTTTGAAAAACCGAGGTTTTCAGTGGGAAAGTGGCTTAAGACAAGGCCTACTTGAGGAAGGCCCCTGTGCAAAGGTTTGAGTTGGGCCCCAAAATAGCCAAATCAGCCACTGCCTGTCAGCTGATCCTATGAATCTGATATTATCCTCAGTAAAATAGACCTACATCAGGTGGTGTAAATACAGAGCCACTATTAACATATGGTCCTTTCACATAACAAATGTAAATGCATTTTGCTTTAGCAAGCAAATCACATGTTTACAATATCGAATGTGTTTGTGATGAAAACACAGCTGTTCCTCAGTATGATCTTTCTTATTCTTAGCTGTAGTGGGTGGGGGTGGGCCTAATAAACACACGGCAGCAAAGCGGTACCCCAGTCTATGCAAGCAAAGTAGGTCACACTCTTTATCATTGTAGTAGAGAAAGGGGAGTTCCAGTAATGCAACCAGTGAGGAGCTCCGTTTGCTCATATGCTTCAAGTAGCCAAATAACAAAAGCTTGATAGTGGCAGAATCTTTATGCGGGACTCAGCTCTACGCTGCCCTGCCCTCCCCGGCACCTTTCGCATCACCATTCAATCACTGTCTGTTTACACTCCAACAGGAGCTGAATGAACTGTAGCTCAGGGCTCTCCATGGGAAGCTCTAAAAGCCCCACCCTGTCCTACCTCTAGTTTCACCCCCTCCTCCTTTCCATGTCCACACACACCCACACATGCACATAAACAAACACAGTCACAGAGTTGTGTCCCCTCACCCACAGAGAGAGTGTAACTCCTCTCTCCTTCTTATCTGGGGCACATACCAAGGACTCTGGAGGCTGGATCTGTCCAGCACCATGGCACCTTCTAATGACAGCCTTCCTATGCATGAGCCACAGTGTATCAGTGAAGACCGGAGCTTTGAAGATGAGATATGCTGAGCTGGTGGGAGGCAGATGGACAAACTGCAACTTCACTTTCACATAGTAAACTCCCATCAACCTGGAATATTTGTTTCCCATTTGAATTTACAGACACATTAAACATATTAATAAGATAATAAACCGCTACAACAGTTTCCCCCCCGCCCCCTTTATGATTTTTTTTTTTATAGATTTTCTTCTTAGGTCATGCATCACTTTAAAAGGGCTCAACGGTCAGATTAGATGAAGCTTCTGTTAACAACAATTTTTAGGTCCTGCCACAGATTTTCAATTAGATTTCAATCTGGGTTTTAATGGCTAATTCTAACATGATCATGCTTTGTTTTAATCAACTCCACTGCAGCTACAGTAAGTTTCTGATTGTGATCTTCCTGGAAGATAAACCCCCGCCCAGCTTCAAACCCTCAGACTGAAACAGGTCTTCTTTCAGGCTTGACTTGTATTTATGTCCACTCATCTTCCCACAAACTCACTAGCTTCCCTGTTCCTTCTGAAATAAAACATCCCACAGCATGATGCCACCTCCACCATGTCTCACTATAAGATTTTTTTTAAATATAGTTTTCCATCATACACAACCTTTTATCTGTGTAGTCAAAAAATATTCGTTTTGGTCTAAGCTGACCAGAACACCCAGTTGTTTTTTTTTAATGAAGCATCAGCAGATTCTCCTACATTAGCTGATCTTGGACACTTTTATCTTTGCTTATCAACAATTTATTTGATGACCTTGTCATTTAAGGTGGACGGTTATATCTTAACTTGGTTATAGTTGTATAAACCTCCATTTGCTTTATGAGATGTGCTTACAGAGCTTATAAGTGATGCACAAAAAAATCTGCACTTAAATAGAATTTGACTAATGACATATCAGTAACTGGGCAAGCATTAACAACTGATAAAAGTTTTCATCCATTTGTGTTTCATGCAATATCTATTTGGACATACAGGATTGTGGGCTGTTTACCTAAAACTGAGAAACCCATTTGGCAGGGATTCTTTAATCAAAGTGTAGAAAGGACAGCAAAATATATACATTATTGGTCAAAATCAATTGCATGCCATAGCAGCAACATTAATGTAGACTTTCTTGGTGCATCTAATTCACATAACATTTTAGATTCTTCTTGACCTGTCTGCTGTGTTCTTTGGTCTTCATGAGGTCGCTTGTTTATAAATGTTCTCTAACAAACCTCTGGGGACTTAACAGTAGAGCAGCATTTACACAGAGATGAAAAACCTAAAACAGTTCATGGGGATGGAAAACTTTAACAAAGCAATGTATAGTCACCACTGACCTGTTAAATGTCAGTAGCTGTGTGTCTGCATGTTTGTTGAATCTTTTTTTTTTTCTTAAGCAGTGTCTAAATCCAGATGGAATTGCAGTGGTTTTTTTCTTCAGAGCTCCTCAGTTTCTGCAGCAAAGCTGAGTCAGGGATTCCCCCACAGACAAAAAAATTAAGACCAAACTATTCACAAACACCAACAATATAACATCAAATCTGTTTGTGACACAGGTAGAAACGACCACTTTTGGTTCAGAAGGAAAGCTTGCACTAAGCGGCCCCTTGGAACCTTCAGGAAGTGACTGCGTGTGCCGCTTTGTATGGTGTAAATCCGCAGCACATACAGGTGGTGAGTGCCGGTGAGCCGAGGTGATAAGAGACTAGTCAATGCCGTCTGCCTTTTGTCTTTTTCACGCACTCCAGCAACTGGAGGCCTTATCAGCCGATCGCTCTGGCAGAAATACGCAGCACAAGATCACCTGGGGCAGGTAAAGGTGAGGGTGTGCCAGCTATGGGAAGTTCTCCGCATGACCAGGGCACTGCACCTTTGAAGGTTTGGTAAATATTTGTCTAAGGCCACTTATGTTTTTCGTGTCGATATAAGCTGGTGGAAAAACAATCTGGCTGTGATTGAAACACACCTTTGTTGTGAACCACAGATTTTCCTGGTAAAGAAAAACAGTTAAGCACCTTTCGTCCAGTTTTATAATGTGTGCTTTATTGTTTTTTTTTTCCTGTCACTTCAACACAAATTATTGCATAACAGTGTGGCACAATTAAACCCCTTGACTCTAAAAAGACTCTTGAAGTTAAGTCCAGTGCAACAAGCTGCCTTCTGAAGTTACCTAATTAGTAAATAGAGTTCACCTGTGTGTAATTAAATCATGAGTTTAAATATAGATGTTCTGGGAAGAGGTAAAAATTATGAACAAACAACATCATGTGGAGAGGTTTATCTCTGACTTTAAACATATTGTAAAATGTCTCGGCTGCGAACCTACCAAAACATTGTCTGATAAAATGTAATCTGGAAGAAACGCATGAAGAAAAGTAACAGAAATATAAGCCTATTGTCTTAAATACACAATCTCAAAATTCACTGTACAAAAAAAGGATTTAGGAAGGATAATGGAAATTGTCATCTCAGTTTCCGGATTGTTTTTATTTACAAAATCAGTAGCAACAACTCCTCAAGCAGAGGTAAAGAAGCAGTTGGATATTTTTGCTGTAAATAAACCTTAGCATTGTATAAAAGACAGTATATTCATATCAGCGGGTTCTTTTCAAAGCTACTAACTGTACAGTACATATTTACAGCTTGCCACATCTTCGGGACCTTGAAGAGGAGGCATACTTATCCCATCGGCCTTTTCGCTCTGCTCCTCCCGCGCCCCCACCCTCCGCCTTGCCTCTTCCAACCTCCCCCACCCCGTAGAAAAGGTCTGGAACAGATTAAGAGTTGGACCGCAGAATAAAGAGGCCTGGCAGAGTTTCAAGTCTGTCTGGGGCTTGAGCAAAATGGGGCTGTGCCTGTGCTGGGCCTCACACAGGGGAAAGCCAGCCAGCAACAACCCTTAGTTAAAGGCACTCGGCTGCTTTTCTTCCCAAAGCTCAAATTAGCCTCCATTATCAAAAGAGCTAGCTTATAATTGGAAAAACCTAAACAAGCAGAGGCATTAATTTTCATGCAGAAATGTATAATATACACTTATTTATATGGCTGCTATAAACAAAAATGAAGTTTCTTTCTAGGAAGAAGATAAAGCTTAAAACAAAAATAGATAAATAGAATGACCTAAAAATCTAAAACTTTGACGCAAAGCAGGAAAAATCACTGTGGCACCTCATGAGTTAACAGTCTTTCTAACTCTCCCCAGCTTTCAGGGGCCCAGCCGCCTTGTGTGTTCAAGACTTTAAAAATCTTCAAAGAGCTTTGCCGATCGCAGCCGCCATCTCCCTCCCCAGCTGCCCTCCTCCCCTTACAACTCTGTTTTGAACTTTCCAGTCCGCCCTCGGTGAACGACACGACTGCTTACATAAACCCGCGCTTTGAGTGCCTGGCCTCCATTAAAAACAAATGCTAAAATGAAAGGGGATAACATCCTGCATGCCGATTCACACATGTTGCCTTTGCCTTTGTCAACCTGTGGGTGAGCTGCCATGGGGAACACGGCTGCGGTGAAAGGATGGCACCTGAGCAGAAATGAGTCAGAGTGACTCAGACAGGAGCATAGATCTTTGGAAATCTTCCCAACACATGGGGGATTAGCTCTTTCCGATTGGCTGCAGGGAAGTTCCAACACATGTACCTAGACCTGTCACTGATTCACTGATGCTGGACGCCACACACTGAAAGCCAACTGTCAAGCTTCAGCTCAGCCCAGGGGATTAATGACTAGCTCAGCTGTTGGGCCAACAGTAAAATGGCAGACAAAAGGTTAGGTGGGAATTTCTTTTTCAGAATGGGGTGGTGGGGTCAGAAATGTGGTTTGAACCAACAGATTGAAAGCCCCCAACAATGTAAGCTGAAGGTACTGTGACTCATGAGGAGATGAATCACATCTTATTATGATGAAACAATGTTTTCTAATCTTTCCCGGAGATATTATTAGCATTATACCTAAATTGTTATTTTGCATTAGTGCAATAAGCTTTAAACTTAAATATAACTTTAAACTATCAAATATAGACACTCTAAAACCTGTTATTTGTTGAAAGAAAACCCCATCCAGAGAATTAAGCCAACAATTAACAAAAAACTATTGAAAAACCTTAAATTCTGCAAAAAACCTTAGTTTTAGCTGCACCTTGTTCATATTCTGTCTAAAATTAAAATCCTGAAAATACCTTATGTTATCCGATAATTTATCGAAACTGTAATGGAAAGAATGTGTTGGTTGCAGCCCTAGTCAACATGCTTAAATAAATTCAACCTGAACAGGGATCTCAAAAAAACTAAAATGTAGTTTTCAGCATCAAACAATGCTCTGGTACAGCTACCTCAATGTGCGGAGATTTCTCATAGGCCTAAAAACAAACATGTTCACTGACATTTGTGTTAATTATTTTGGCTGGCTCTCTGGCAATTTGAGGTTCCAAAAACGTGTTCCCTTCATTTCATCCAAGCCCATTTCTATTGTGTATTGGGGAACTTAACCATTCCATACCAGTTTCTCTTGATAAGTATTCTAATCACACATTGCTAAAATTAAAAGGAAGATATTTTCTGAAAGTTTTATAAACAAAAAAACAACATCCTGTCCAAATCTTGACTCTAAAATCTATTTGGAGCCAAACAGGTCAGTTTAAAGAACTCTCCTGGAGCTAAACTGTTCATTTGGGTCTATGTGTTTTTGTTTCCAAACAACATAGCAAAAAAAAAAATAAATAAAAATTATACTCCTAAGTGTAAAAGATTTACAAAATTCAAAGTCTTTCCAAGTTCAAATCCACATTTACTGCAGCAGCCATGTTATATTTTGAGATCAGGATGTGTGAAGATCTATCCTAAGGTTCCCCCCATTGTATTGTATTATATAAAATGAAATATCTATAACTGTTTTTAAGTTTTAGGTTTGTTGTTCACTGAAACCCACGAGCCAGTGATTAAAATCAAACACAAGGCAATAAATGGTGAGTTTAAATGCCTTCCCTTGCTGATAAAAGAATAAATTCCCACCGTATGAATTATGGACCTTGCTTCGTCCTGCCAAACTACTTGGCTCCATAACTTCAGACTTCAGCCTTGATGTGATCAGTTTGTTGGTTCCTTGTTTGCACTTTGTTTTTTTATTATGTTACTATAATCAAAGGATCCGCAACTTAATATGTTTTCAAACTATACATAAAATATTGAAATAAAATAACTTTCCTGTGTTTTCTGGAAACAAAAGGATCTGATATACGAGTTATGATTGAGTAAAGCTTAAACCTTAACCATGATAAATACCATAAAATATTGTTTCAGATATTTTTTTTTGTTCTTAAATAATCTCACCCCTCTATCTACATAAACACACAACCACCTAAGATAACAATTAAACAGACCATGCAGATTTTACTTGGTGTTTTATAATAGTGTCGACAGGTGTTTTCCATTTTGTCTGTAAATGATGTGTCCCTTCTTTGAAAAATGGTCCTATGGCTTAATGTCAATGAAGACTACAGATTCTGTCATAAACAGACTTATGCATTTCCTGGTAAACCCGTATTTGAAAAATTAAACTTAATTTCCCCCACTTTTCCTCAAATAAATAATGGAAAAGGCAAAAGAAACTTAAAAAACTACTCTGGCTTAAGCAAACTCACCATAGCGGGGCTCAAGCCGTGGGTCCAGCCATGATGTGGTCTTATTCTTGTGGTTAATGTAGTAGATTTCTCCCTCTGGTGTCATGGCTTGTTCCCAGCCTTCAGGAAGGGGTCCTGGAGAGTTTAAAAAAGTTAAATCAAAAAAGTTATCCTCACCAGGTAACAGCAATTCTCACCTTTGCTGCATTTATTACATATTTAGTCTCCAGCTAACATACTCTGTATAGTAGCCACTTAATAGTTTATCAATTAAAGAAAAGGTAAACATTTTTACATGACTGAGAAGAAGAAAAAGTTCAATTTTTTTTTTACTTAACAGGGCAGAACTGAATTAACAAGAGAAAACGGAGCTACTTCATTTGTAAAAGTCTAATCTGATAGAGCTTCAAAACAACAGAGAGGACGTG